>NC_137788.1:126484720-127154565 GCF_963383645.1 Muscardinus avellanarius
TTCCTGAGTACTGGGATTATAGGCATGCACCACTATGCCCAGCTGGGACCATTTTAGGTCCAAACCATCATAGTATTTGATATCGCCAAAGCACCAGTGCTTGTCGACAGTGGCTTGAGTTTCCTACCTCCTCATCAGGCAGTCTGGTCCTCGGCGGTCATGGCCATTTGAGGATAACCCAGCGCTCACACTCACTAGTCAAATAGGGCCACTTGTAAAACGGATTAACTGTCCTTGTGACATTAGGACATGCTTGCCTCTGGCCATAGAGTAAGACGAGTCCTAATCATGTTGCTCTTTTCCAAGACAATCAGTGTGATCTCCTGCCAAAAAGTATTTTTTAAACAATTTCTTCAGTCTCAGTTGCTCTACGAGACTTATTATAAGGACGCACCAAAGCTGACTGATTTGCAGGAAAATTTAAGCTGAAGAGGCTCTGCCACTCGATGCAAACACAGCCAGATCCTCTTTTCTCCCAAGTGAGAGCTTTTGGAAATGGCTTCTGAGCACATCAGAACAAGCCTGGGGAGGAGTAATTAGAATGGACTTCAGTGCAGAACAGGCCAAGTCTACAAAGGGAGATGTGTAGAGAGACCCAGGCAACAAAAGTTTTGCACGCTTTCCCAAATTACATTCCTGCTGCACATCAAAGTTTTGTTTTGTTTTCTCAACCACACCAAAGCACACATTTGTAGGCCAAAGTCTTCAAGGGCACATTAAAAGTGTTTGGTAACGTTCCTGTTAAATGTAGAGTTCAGCTTACAAGCTTAAGGTGTACCAAATAATGACCTTCTCTGAACTATAGCCCTAGCAAACAAAGCTACCGTATGGGGCCAGAGGACTACATTTACATGAAGTTTGAAGTACTTTATATTTGACTATTGTTTCAAAAACCATGGCTAGCCAGACTACCTGTACTACCCCGCATCAAATAAATATCACCAACTAAGATTCTGACTCTGTTCTTTGTTGAAAGTATTCAGCTCAGGAGAGTTGATGAGAAAAAGTGTTGTTCCTAGATCCAAAAAGCTAGGTGGTCTTTCCACTTAAAAAGGATGACCTTTCCCTTTTACAGAAATGGCTCCCTTTCTTCCAGTTTCCCCAGGCTCAAAGCCTCTCATGTAGAAGAGTCAGCTTCCATATGCTGCAGCCATGTCTAATTAAGGATGCTCAATGTACCAGACTATTCTGGATTGAATACTGGAACAGAAAAAAACGACATCAGTGTCAAAAATTGAGAAAATCTAAATACAATCTAGATTTCAGTTGATAGCCATGTGTCAATTCTTATTTCTGAGTTTTAATGACCGAGCCATAGTTAGAACATTATCACTGAGGGAAATGGGTTGAAGAGTATACAGAAACTCTAGGTACTACCTTTGCAATCCTGCAAATCTAAAATTATTCTCAAATAAATGTTAATTTAGAAATTTCATGACTGTATTTGTGCTTTGGAGAGTAAATTACTGGTGGGACTATGAGGAAATCACTATCAGAAAGCAAGGGCCCTACATCAGGTTAAGAGCCAGTCTAAGAGGTAGCGGCTCTGTGTCTGAGGCCCACATATACACATGACGTAAGGTGTGACTTTGTTACAGTTCTCTAACTTCTGCAAGAGGGTTTGCACATCTCATAGGACTATTAGGATGATTAAGTATAAAGATGCTCTGGGGAATACACTAAAAACTAAAAAGCACAATAAACTCAAAAGATTGTCTGAACAAGCCACTGAGCATCTTCGTAAGACACAGATCATGATTTTGGGGGAAACACATTGGCAGATATTGTTTGGTCACAATCTGAGGCTGGTGGCACGGGAAATGTTCAGAATGGGTCACTGGAGATCACACTTGGGCAGCGTCAAGGCACACAAAGGGAATTCAGAGACCAGGCGCAAAGCAGGGCAGCCTCAGTGGCCAAGGTTTTTTTTTTTTTTGGTGGTACTGGGGTTCCTAGAAGCCCTTCTACTTCTGGGCTACACTCCCAGACCTATTTTTTATATATATTTTTTGAAACAAGGTCTCTTACGCCATTGCAGCTGGCTTCGAACCTGCGCGATCCTCCTGACTTTGCCTCCAAAGTGCGGGGATTACAAGCGTGCGCCACCACGCCCGGCCTCAGTGGCCAAGGTTTTGTTTGGCATCATCTGATGATGTGTGGCCTCCCATTCTTTCCTATTTTCTCTCTTGTTATTGTTTGGATTTAAATGTCCCCCAAAGCTCATGTGTTAGGCAATACAGCTGGGTTTGGTGTTGGGGCATGGCTGGAGGAGTGTATCTGGAGGTGTGTTCTTGGGACAATATCTGTCCCTGGCCCCCTCAGCTCCTCTCTCTGCTTCCTGGCCACCCTAAGGTTCGAGCGGCTTTTCCTTCCCTTTCTATGCCCTGAATGCATCCACTGTGGCTCCTGTCATGTAGCTGGCTAACTATCAACTGACCTCTGACTCCACGAGCCACAAATAAACCTTTCTTTCTCTAAGTTGTACATGTGGATATTTTGGTCACAGTGATGAAAAAGCTAACTAAAACACTTCTTCTTGGTTTTAAGGTTTTACATCAAACGCCAAGTCTTTAAAGATTCTCCCCCTGATCTTTGGTCTCCCCCAATCCCAGCTGGTTCCCTTTTCTTGCCCTAGAACCTCCTCTATGATTAAATTGATCATCTTCTATCTTACTGGCTCCCTAACATTCTTCACTGCAGACTGTGACCTTGTATGTTTGAGATTTCTACTATCCTAATCACTGAGCCAAGGATTTAGCACAAAGTAGGTTTTTCTGAATAAATACATGAACAAATAAATGGCTATATTCCTTAGATCTATTTCAGAAGTGTGCAAGTGCTTCTAAAAGGCTTGGAGAACTTGGTATTAAAGATAAACGCTATTTCTACTAGAATAATTTCCAAACGTATTCATGTGACGAGTAGTGAATCACACAGTTCCGTAGTATTAACAATATGTACATAGCATCTTGCAGAATGACATAATGAGAATGACAACATTTCATGACTAAGTACCAGATAATGAAAGAAAGCTAATTAATTCATGGCTAAGATAAATGACTATAAGAACTTGGGGGGAAAAAGAAAAGCTGCCGTGCCTATTATGTTCCCAAGTTTGTTCTGGAATATAAAGCACCTTCTACAGAAACAACTCCCATCCCCAATTAGCTTATTAGCTCTATTAAATTGGAATAACTAGAGCTATCCAGCTGCTGTTCTATATATTCTCCAATAATACATTCTAAAATGAAAAGCAAATTTTGTGGGAAACAGGCGTAAAATACCAGGGAATTTATCTTTCACACAGTAAATCACAAAAGAAGGGACAAATAAAGAGTACAAAGCAGTCTATCTTTCTAGGCATGTTTGCCCATTAGCTTTACAGGACACCTACCTAAAACTGATAACCTAGTTTCCAATGTCAGTATTAATTTTACAAAGCCTAAGTATCAAGTCCCAGGGGAAAAAGAAAAACCTAAAACAACTACTTATCTTACATCTAGTTTGGCAAACGTCCAAGAAAATTGATAAAAATCTCATTTCATGTATTAACTCCTCATAAAATTTATATATTTGAACATCAAAATTTATAGTTTGGGTTTTTTTTTTTCCAGACTGAAGCTGCGTTCATGAGGGTATAGTGGAAGACCTTATGAACAAAAGATTTAACTATATTCATTAAAAAATATGTATAAGGCACTGACCGTGGACCAGCCATTGTTCCAGGTGCTGAGATACAGCGATACATAGAATAAAGTTCCCGGTTTTACAGATTTACATCCTATTTTAGGGATCAGTATCAGGAAAGTAAACATTTTAGCTTTGTGCCTAGATTGTCCTGAGAATACTCAGCCCCACCATGGTGACACAAAAGCAACCACAGATAATACATAAAGGAGTGTGGCCGTGTTCAAATAAAACTTTATAAGTATAGGCAGGCAGTGGCCTGGTTTGGCCCATAGGCTAAGGTCTGCTCACTCCGGTTCGGTTGAGGAAATTGCTTATCCATCACTCAAGCAAAATAGGGAGCAAAGGTATGATCAAATATATGGAATTATTTGTAGAATTGTAGAAGTTAATATCCACTTATTTTAAACTTGCCAGTATCCTAACATTACGAAGAATCATGGTTAAGAGTACAACCTTTGGGATCAGCTTGCCTTGGTCAAATCCTGAATTTTCCATTTACCATTAAGTGAACTAAGGACAAATCCAGGCCGCACTTTTCTCATTGATACAAAGAAAAGAATAATAATATCTACATGTCAAGAGGCTCCTGAGGTAATCCAGGTAGACATCTATCAGAGCATACTTCGTGTGAAACTCCTTATAATTCTGCTTATTTATAGATCAGCAATAATAATAGCAACAACAACAATAACAATAACAAAACCCACAAAATTACTGAGGCTCAGAGAGGTGACATGACTTGCAAAAGGTCCCACAACTAAAGAGTGTATGAGTCACGATGAGAACTCAGGCATCGTGACCCCCAAACCAGAGTCTTGTCTAGATATACTCACCACTCCCCAGGCCTAAATAAATCCCATGAGCCATTGGCAATAAAAACTGGACATGTTAGCTGACCATGGTAGTGCACGCTTGTAATCCCAGTACTTGGGAGGCTGAGACATGAGGATTGCGGTTCAAAGACAGCCTCAGCTACTTAGTGAGGCCCTCTGCAACTCAGTGAGGCCTTGTTTCAAAATAAAGAATAAAAAATAGGGCTGGGTGTAGCTCAGAGGTAGATGCTCCTGGGTTCCATCCCCAGTGCCTCAAAAAAAAAAAAAAAAAAAGAACCTGTTTACAAATGGTAGCAGGACCAACTCAGTTCCATCATCCAAGTAGTTTTAGGACTGGTCTTTTTTTATGAATGTGTGGTACTACGGATGGAACCCAGGGGCCATCTACCTCTGAGTTACACCTCCAGATCTACTTTATATTTTATTTGGAAATGGTCTCACTGAGTAGCTGAGGCTGGCTTCAAATCTGTGATCCTTCTGTCTCAACACTTCCCCACCCCAAGTACTGGGATTACAAGCATGTGACACCACATTCAGTTTAGGACTGGTCTTTGATGCAGGAACTATTTAGGGAAACAGGCCTGCCCTAACCTGCCTATTAGAACATCTTTGCTACTGTCCCATCAATATGTCTAATGGAGGGATTGCCAGTGGGAAGACTATGATCATCCAGAGATTAAATTTGCAGTCGAGAATTAAGGTGATGGACCAATCCAATCCCTCTCTACAGGAATAATGCTAACGCTCCAGTGGATTTGTTGTGAACCAGAACTTTGGGAGAAGATAAAATCTTTTGGCTCCCCTTACCTGATGCCATGCTCCAGCAGACCACCCAAGGAGCCCTTCAGAATATGATATTTTTGCAGAAATTACTTTCAACATTTTATTTCTTTCACTTAAGGATCAAGTTCACTCAAAACTCCTTTGAAGACCACAGTTGCTCAGTGTATTTAATGTGAGTTATATTCAGGGAAAGAGAAAAGCCAGGGCTGTGAGGGCCAAGGGTTTTATGCCACCACGCCCTTCGCAAAGCCCATAAATTTCTACTATTTCAAGTAAACCAAGCCACAACAGCATACGTGTTCTCTCAAGGAACTTTCAGGTAGTTAATTGTGAATATGACAGTGAGGGTACAGGATTTAATTTCCTGAGGTTACTCTCCCCCTGAAACGCAGTTTTTCCGAGGTTGGTACTCTCTACCACTTATCATTTGTGGGTTCAGACAGGAAGCAGGAGGGCTTTGCTGACTTGAGACATCTGGGACTTATTGGGCTTAAATTTTATTGTATGATCTCTTTCCTCTCAGGCCAAAGATAATGTTCTCTTTGGAAGTCCTGGGTGTCACCACGCTGGTGTCTACGCACACCATCCTCTCACCCACCTGTATACCCTTGTCATCAGACCAAGACAATCTGATAGAGGCACCGCACCTTGGGCCATCCGTAACATCCTACATCCTGCTTGGGGAGATATTTGTTGCCTTTCTTTCCTGAAGCAATTTGGAAATAACCACTATCAGGGAATTTTAAAAGAGGAACTCCATCTAGTACTCATGATTGAATTTCTTGGTCATTTACCACACATGGAGGGGATGCCTTTCATGCTGAGACTTCCCAGGTATCTGGATGGGGTCACAGCAACATGGTTTTCTCCTCAAAGATGAGTGAGAGACAGACATCTAGTTAACAATCCAGAATTCTAAATGCTATTTCAAGTGTTTACAGTGCTGGGGATATTGGTGAAAATTTTTTTTAGGAGAAAGGGCATTTCAACCCAAGAGTGAGAACTAGTTTACCGAGAAGAGTCATCAGGAAGCGTACAATACACAATGGAATCTTATTTGGCCAAACAAGAAGATGAACTAGTGACACACTGATGACACAAAGGAACCCCCGAAATGTGTGGAGTCAGAGCATCACTCACAAAAGACCATTTGCTTATTGTCTCATCTCACTGATATGCAATGTCCAGGTTAGGCACACCACAGAGACAGAAAGAAAGATTAGTGGTTGCTAGAAGCTGAGAAGAGGGGGATTTCACTTACAGGCTGCAGAATTATGTCTGAATAATGAAGAGGGACTGCTAATGGATACAGGATTTCTTTTGGGTGTGATGGACACATTCTGAAATTAGATGCTGCTGATGGCTGCACACTCTATGAATATACCACTAATGTGTAACCTTAAAGGGTGCTGTGGCTTGGATATGGAGTGTCCCCTGGAAAAGCTAATGCACTGACTGGCAACACAAAAATGTTCGGAGCTGAAATAACTGGCTCATGAAGGTTCTAATCTTATCGGTGGATAAATGCATTGATGGATTAATCACTTGAATTGACTTGCTGGACGGTAATGCAGGCAGGTGGAGTATGGCTGGAGGAGACTGTCTTTGGGAGTGGTCTCAGAGACTCTATGTCCATCAGCCCCCTCCCCTCTCTGTCCCTGACTGTGACCTCCATGATCTCTCTCTTCGGTCTCCTCGGTATCTTTCCATGGTGTCTTGCTCAGATCTCAATTCAGAGTAGAATTTAATAAATGTGGTTTTTTTTAAACTATTATTAAACTACACGGTCCTCTCTCACTTCCAGTAATAACCAAATATTTTTAATGGAAACATTAAAGGTCACTCTACGAATCAGTAATGCATTCCAAGTTCTGAGCATTCATCAAGAACCGGAGCGCACAGCCACCGAGTTCCTGATGCTCAATACTTCAGAGGCCTGAGTAAAATAAATAAATAAAACCCCAGCAGTCAAAGCAAGGAGAGGGAGATTTCACTTTTATGCTGCAGAATTATGTCTGAATATATCCATGATTTCTTCTCATTGCAGATAATGGTAAAATTGCCTAAATCATACACCAGTGGTGCTCTAATGAGACCCGATTTCGGTTCCTTTCTACTCGAGGCAAACTAAACGTGTAAAACACCCTACTTCAAGTGTCTCACCATAGTACACAAGCTTTAAAAACAGATTCAGCTGAAGTGCACTGGGGCTGGTGAAGAATCAGGAGGGGAAGTCTAAATTGAGTTCATAGAATTTTCCGATGTTAAGGAGGACAGAATGACTTTCTCCTCACCAACGCTTGGTCTTTTGGGATGCAGCGGGAGCTGCGGATTCCACGTCACCCTTTTGGTGGCTGGTGTGACTCAGAAGGAAAAAAACTGGTGCTTGGAAATTGAAGATGTGTTCCAACTGCCTGGATCTTTTGTGGGTCTCCTTTCTTGCCCAGTGGTCAAGCCCAGGCCATTCCCTGAGGCCATACCTGCTCTCTGACAGTCTTTGCTTGGAAGAAAGCCGTGTGTTCCTCTGTTAGCACTCGGTGTTGCCTTTTTGGCTAAATACCAACTTCCTTTTATTGCTTAGACCTCTTTCTGCAACCCTGAGCCCCACAGAAACAGCGGCTATCACAAGCCGTGTTACTATAGTGACCTACTGTGCTTATTTTTCCAGATGAAGTAACTTGTGTCAGTGGCGTGGTTAAAAGAAAATTCCCATTACGTAGCCCTCCCCCTAGGTATCCAGAAGCGGTGCCCCATCCCACAGTCTTTAGTTTTTATTTTGTTCATCTGAGCTCCTTGGATCCCAGACCTCCAGACCCGTGGCATCTCTGCTTTTCCAGGGCCCTGGCGTATCTGTGTTCCAAGCACGGCTCAGCTCTAACTTGTCAGCTTGTGCAGGTTCGGGGGTGACGGCGTGAAGAACTCCGGTGACCCTGCTCACTCTGCGAGTGCTTTGTGAGATCCAGCCAGCCTTGGTCTTCCTGGCCGCTCAGTCCTCCACTGCCCAAGTCCCTCCACGACAAACTCCATCTGTTTCATTTCTGTGTTCAAAGCATACACTTCGTCTCCGGTAAGCAGCGGCCAAGAAAATCATCTGTGTGTTTACAGACAGGCAGATGTGTACTGTGATAACGAATGGGGGTCTGGTGGCCAACTGTGCTCAGTTTGAATCTTGGCTGGCTTGCTAGTTGCTAGCCAGGTGGCCCTGGGAAGATTTCGTTTTGTTTTGTTTACATTTCTGAACCTCAGTTTGTTAGACCGTGGAATGGGAACAATTCTAGCACTTACATCATAGGATTGTTGGGTAGGATATATGAGATGATTAATCTGTAACTCTTAGAATTCATTCAGGTACACAGCAAGTGCTCAGCAGTATTAGCTGTTAGTGTTATTTGGGCACATAAAAAAGCAAACAGCTGTCAAAAGTCCATAAAATGACATATCAAACATCTAAATTTTATCATCATATTTACTGTACTCTTTATGTATGAAGCATCAAAAAAACCCTCAAAGCAAAAAAAAAAAAAACATGGTTGCTGTGATTAGTTATTTATATTTACAGAAACAACTTGTGGGGACTCACTTTAAGAAGGCATGCAGGGACTTCAGTGGTAATCAGACATTCGAGTATATCAATAAGATCTGTCTCTAAAAGACTTACAGAATCGAGGTTTAGAGTCAGGGTTCTGGAAATTCCTCTCTACTAAAAGGAAAGGCTTTCAATGTTATTTAGGGAAGCAAAAATAAATTTTCTTTTCACCGCTTGCAAAATAAATCACAAGTATAGACCTTCCACCTCTATGTGCCATTTTTGAATACAGTTTCTTAAAAAAAAAAAAAAACACAAGCCCCCAGCACCATGAGTGTGAGATTGCCATCTCTAGAAGGTGATCTCTGAAATCTGTGACTGCATTTCCTGTAAGCGCTCTTTGAAGAAATAATCTATGCCATCACCCACGGATCATAAGAGGGTTTGCACACAGAATCTCTACTTTGAGATGAAAATATAGGGAGAAGATTTAGCCCTCTCAGAACTGGAGATTCATTCTTTGCGTCCACCCATCTCACCTTACTTCTTGGTTTCCAGAAACACTGAAGGTACCACCGACTCTGACTAATCCTGTAGGTCACTGCCTCTGTGCATCCCCGCACACATCATTTCCCACTCCTGCCCTGGCCTGGCCCTGGCTGAGCATGTTTCTCTTCACTCTGATTTATCTTTTTTCGAATTTCTAAACAATAGTTTTTAGTAGGATGAACCCACTGTGATTTTTGTAGGTCAAAAATCATTGTGTTTCAACAACTTCATCTGATTCAACCAATTTTTTTTAAAACCATTGTTAGTTTGTGGATTTGTTGTAGGCCAGCTTAAAGGCTCTGCAAAAATAAACAATGGCCTGATTTTTATAGATATGAAAATGAAGGTGCAAGAAGGAAACCAGAAATACAAAAATTTGCCAACAGGTTTAATTTTTTTGTTTTTTTTCTTAGAGTATTACTTTCTTAAAATGCGAGGCAGATACTAAGCTATGAAACAAACTTTGCCATTCTCCTGCTCATTTAAAAACTCGGCTCCCCACCCCACCCCTCCTTTGAGGTCCAGGGGACCTCCCACGGACCCTCTATGGAATCTCCAACCACGTGAGAAATAGTGATCTGAAGAAACAAGCAGTACTTAGGAGCCAGCTGCGAACAGCTCTGCCCGCCACGCTCGGCTTCTCCATGACCCTTAGACCTGGGTAACCATTATTGTTGGCAGCCTGGTCACTGGTCCTTGCCTGCATTCACCTCTCTTTCCTAAGACCCCGCACTCCCATGGCTTCCTGAGCTGCATCCCTCCTGCCAATCCTGTCTGGGCACACCTGCCATCACTGTCTCCGCCATGGCTGCAAACTGCATGCTGGAGACACATCTCTCACCAGGCCAGGATGCATGCCAACCACCCTCCTGGTCCCCGTGTTGTCCCATTCTTACTCTTGAAAGGCGTGATCCTTGCTCCTGAATCCTCCTGTCCCACGCATTGAAAACAATACCATTTTAACACTCAGTACCATCACTTAGAAAGCCAGGGTAGTGCTTCAACTACTAGGCCGGCCATTGTAGAGAAGGCTCCAAGCGCATTTCAAAACAAAAAATGGCCACTCTGCCACTTTGTCTCCTTTTTAATAAACTTCTAGGTTTTCTTTTATCAGAGAGAGGGATAGAGAGTGTTAGAAACCAGGGTGATTCTTTTTCTGAACAATAGCTGCATTAAAAAGTATCCTCAAGGCAGAGAGACCACTCAAGAAGGAAATAACACCTCTAGCCAGGGGGCCATTCACCAAAGGGAGTTAACATTTGAAGCTCTTTGCAAACTGTTTTCTAGTTTCCGCTTCCCCTTGTTCACCACAGGACTGATGAAAAATAAAGATGGCAAATATGCTTATACAAAAAGAATTCATTCAATAATTCATCACCCTACAATAGACTATTCCAAAAGAAATGTGTTTTCCTGCACCCTGACCGTGCATGGCCGCCTGAGACGTCACCAGGGTTTGGAGCGATCTGCCCCAGCGCGCTTCAAGGGCAAGTGCTTCCGGGAGGGGCTTTGCCTTCACTAGCCCTGCTGTTCCCACATCTCCTGTGTCCCCCAGTCCCAGGCATACTGGCAAGCACCCAAAGCTTTGGTTTGTTGTACCCACTAAAATGCACCTGACATGGAATTATATCACATTTTTCAGCCCCAAATAATGCTTCTCAATCAGGGGCAAACTTAAGGTACACGTGGAGTGCTGGAGGACATTTTTGATCATTGTAACTGGGATGCCACTTACTTCTGATGAGTTGAAGTCAGGGACGCTGCTAAACACCCTACGATGCACAAGACAAAATCTACAACAAAGAATTCTCTGGGCTAAACTGACAGTGCTGCTGAGGTTGAGAAGCCCTGGCCTAAATGAAGCACAGTAAGAAAATCTGTTAGGCCAAAGCCCAGGGATAGAAAATGGTGATAGGATTTGCTCAGAAATACCTGTCCGGCCAGTACCAGAGCCAAGTGCATCATCCAGGTTAGCTGGTTCTGGGTGGTTTTCATTTTTTTCTTTTTCTTTTTTTTTTTTTTTTGTGTGTGTGATACTGAGGATGGAACCCAGGGACATTTTACTTCTGAGCTCCACCCCCATTCCTATTATTTATTCTTTATTTTGAAATAGGGTCTCACTGAGTTGCAGATGGCCTAAGTAGCTGAGGCAGGTCGTGAACCTGGATCCTCCTGTCTCAGCCTCCCAAATGCTGGGATTACAAGCGTGCGCCACCACACCCAGCTCTGCGTGTTTTTTTTTTAAGCTTATTTATTCTAAAAGGACTTATAAAGTCTACAAAGGTATACACCTAAATGTAGCCTGTGATTATAGCTATATAGTAGAACGGCACTGATTTTTCCTTTTCCCTCTGATGCATTCAGTCTTGGTTTATCTTTTTATTTTATAATAAGCACTTACTGCTTCTATAAGAAAGAATAAGAAACAATTTTCATTTTGACGACCCATGAAACAATAAAATTAACTTGGCTAATACTTACTGCTGGTAAGAGGATAGTAATACATGCATTACTCATGGTGGGTGGGGACAGATAGGCGAAATAAGGAGGGATTCTCCTGGAAAACAAGTTGACAAAATGTATTCACAGTCTCCAAAAATGACCCATCACTAACATACTAATAATCCCGTTATTTACTCTATGGAACAACATATGTCAATGATCTATGTGCAGGAATAAGAAGTATTATTTATAAAAACTAAATATCGTAAATAATCTAAATAGCCAATTACATGATCAGTTTAGTGAGTTATAGTTTGGCTTAAGTAACATACGTAGATAATGGGCTGAGGGTGTAGCTCAGTGGTAAAGCACTTGCCTAGCATGTGTGAGGTTGTATGTTTGACCCCAGCACCACATTCATATACATGTAGGTGTACATGTATATGCATATTAAAAAGTGTTGATCTGGGGGCTGGAATGTAGCTCAGTGAGATAATGTTTGCCTAGCATGTGTAAGGCTATGGGTACAATCCCTATCAATCCAAAATTAAGACAAAAGCAAAAGGGTTAATCTAACCCAAAACATGTACATGTGATAGAATAACATGCAGAAGTTACAATCAGGTTTACCATCACATTTCAGTGTTGGTTTCTTCATTGAAGTCTATGACACTGGGATATTTACCTTTTTTAGTTCTTCTGCATCCCCAATATCCAAAGCTCTTCACATAGTATGTATGTAATAATTATTGCTGGATGAACGCATGTGGTGATCGATACATGGCAGCACTACACCTCTTTTGATTTATCTATATTCCTATTTCAAAGATTCTCTTCTAAGCATATGCCACTTTTATAGATAGGAAAGACACAGAATATTTGGTTGTTGGAAAAAAGTAAGACCATAGTAGAGTTTATGTAAGGGATTCAAAATATGGGGATTGCATAGAACTCACTGGACAAGCCTCAGTTCTTTGTCAGAACTGCCTTGCTCTTTTGGCATTCTTTCCCCATGTGAGATTTTCTTCTACTGGTAACACCACGAGCTAAAACAACAAGAAGCCCCAAATCGAGAGATTCATGTGGCCGGTGGTTCCAATGGTCAGCGAGCATCCGAGGCATTGTGGTGACAGTGGTGGCTGAGGGTGATTTTCAACTGGATATGCGTCTGCGGCTGGCACATGGAATAAAAGAGCTGTGCTGTGGTGCTCAAAATAGAACAGAAATAAAGGATCCCAAAGAGAGGGGGAGAGAGAAGAAGAAAATGAAACAGACATGAGAGGCTAGCTTCGGGAACAACCTAAAAAGACCAGCATTTAACCCAGACCCATGGACCGTGATTCTCACATCCTTTGTAGACCCCCCCCACCTTTTCACAAATGCCTTTTTGGGACTGCAACCCTGAAAAAAAATGTCATCTGCCCTTTCCCTGGAATGGCTGGATTTTATGTCACCTAGGTAAAAATCCTAACAATAAAATAGAAAAGCTTGGCGATTTTATAGATGTGATGACTTGTGGTCATCCTGGCAAGGTGTTTGAAGAAATAATAAATAAATCTAAAAATATAAAGCCACTTGTGTATATTGAGCAAAAGACTCAGAGGTGAAGAAAAGACAGAGGGACACAAGAGAAAGAGAGTAGGTGAACAGCCTGTAACAGGGCGGGCCAGCAATGGCCGTTGCAGGTAGAATTAGTAGTTTCTGGAATGGTCTGGAGTTCACCAGTGCTGCCCAGGGCCCTCTGCCCAAACCTATTCTCTCCTGCCTGCTTTATCTCCACAAAACTTTAAAGAGCAACATTTTCAATGAGAGAAAAATCCTTTTATCCTACAATTACAGATATAGCTCAAGAGGAAATGGCCCCCAAAGGGCAGGTGAGTGGTGGGTGGCCCATCTCTCTTGAGCACAGGTTTTAGGGACACAGGTAAAGAATCATCGAAGACTAGAGGGGAAGGAGAAGGCGAGAGGAGAAAAGGCCACAGAAACAAACATGGTTTTCTGCATAGTTTGACACGGGGCAAGCCCTTTTCATTTGATTCTATGCGACAGATAAAAGATGACTTGCGTTCTTTGACATTCCTTGGAGTACAAGTGGGCTGATTTCCCCATGTCCTCAAAATCTGAGCTGGCTGTGATATGGCGACCCATGGGCTACAGTGGAGACGATGCTACGGCCAACTCGGGCTCAGCCTTGAAGGGGACTGACAGCTTCCTTTATGTGCTCCTGTAGCCCTGAAGTGCCATGTACAAAGCCCAAGCACTCTGAGGTAGGCCCACATGCAGACCACCTAATCATGTTTGAAGGATCACTGCCCCCCCCCTGACCTCAGACCTCCAGCTGTCCCTGTCAAGTGGCCAGACGCATAAAGAAAACATCTTGGTTCCTTCAGACCAAGCCTGGCTGCAGATGAAGACCCACAAGTATCCGGGCGTGGCGGCGCACACTTGTAATCCCAGCATTTAAGAGGTTGAGACCAGAGGATCGCGGTTCGCAGACAGCCTCTGCCACTTAGTGAGGCCCTACACAACTCAGTGAGACCCTGTTTCAAAATAAAGAATGAAAAACGGGGCTGGGGGTGTAGCCTGGGGTTCCATCCCTGGTATCGCAAAGAAAAAGGGGCTCTGCAAATTGAGATGACAAGAAAGAGGCAGACAGCCCTACTCTAGAGTTTCAGTTAGGTGGAGGCCGCAGGTGAGCAGGGGGGGCTCCTGCGCGGCTGCATCTTCCTAGCCGGCAGCCAACACTGGATGAGGCTCTAGCTAGGTCTTCAGAGCTCTACACTGCAACATCTTTCTCCTATAACCAGGCACAGAAACATCCCACGTGAAAGGCTGCAAGTCTATGCCTGGGAATCCCTGTGTATCCGTTTCTTGCACTGGTCCATGTTAAACTCTTTATAGAGTCGGGCTGCCAGGGGCCACCCAGTTACCACCATGGATCTCAATTCTGCTTGCAAAATATTTCAGTCCATTTGCTGAGTAAATCCAGACAGCTCTGATCTTCACTTGAGGTGGCTCTAACCGTGATGAGAAAAGCAACTTTTCTTGCATAAACAATTGTAAAGATGGTGATGAAAGGATTCAAACTTTTAAAGAACAACTTAAGATGTTACTAAAATTACTATGCCCTCACCCATGCCTCACAGTGAGTGCATTTTATAGCTGCAACTCCTTCCTAGACAACCAGGTCTCTTTCTGGAATGGTTTGGCACGACTGCTGAATGTCTGTGCCACGGACTTGGAAGACAAGTGGGAACTTTCAGGTCCTTACCGTTGGCAAAGACCAGACGAGACTCACAGCCACCGCACAGAAACCTCACAGTACACTAGGACACCACCTGGGGCTCTCTCTTCTGCTCCTAGAAAATTGTCCTTTTGGGTTGTTTTTATGGTGCCAGGAAGTGACTTTGTTGCCCGTCATCAGGTTATCTCAAATGAAAGCCCAGACAAGTCAAAGAAAGCTAGGTTTTTGTTTATTTATTTTTGTCAGAGAGAGAAAGAGAGAGGCAGGCAGAGAGAGAGAGAGAGAGAGAGAGAGAGAGAGAGAGAGAGAGAGAGAGAGAGAGAGAGAGATCATTCATGCACTGGAATTAGGAAGAAAAGAGGATTTCAAGTGGGCTGAGTTTTTATGAGACTTTCAAAAATCTCAGAAGTTTTGAAGACCTTTACTAGGATTAAGAGCAGAGGAGCTGGGAGGGAGAAGGAGTATCCCAGGGGCAGGAGTAGAGAAGGGGTGGAGAAAGGCAGCTTTTTCTGTGTGCTGGATGTGAATCACAGGCTATCCTAGCTATTTCATTCCTTGTGGTGATATATTTGTGGTTATTTGGCACTTGGATGAGCAGAGGGTAGGGAAGGGGTTTATAAATATATCCTACTCTCTTGCCAGGCGTGGTGGCACACACTTGTAATCCCCGCGCTTGGGAGGTAGAGACAGGAGGATCGCGCAGGTTCGAAGCCAGCCATGCTGGCGTGAGAGATCCTGTTTCCAAAATAAAAAAATATATATATAAAAAATAGGTCTGGGAGTGTAGCCTGGAGGTAGAAGGGTTTCTAGGAATCCCAGTACCACAAATATATATATATATCTCCTATTCTCTGGCACAGGACAGCGCTAGCCAGAAAGGCCAGTTGTTTAATGTACTAGTCCAGGCAGTGGGCCTGTCCTGGTGCAAATTCCGAGCTCTGACCTGGCCAGCGCCTGGCTACGGGAATGAGCAGTTGGTGAGGTCCCAGCGGGGTGACTTTGCTCCATCCTAGAACAACCTCCATTACCTAGTACTTCACGCAGTCTAATCACGGCACCTAGAAGGCTCAGGAGGACCCCAAATGAAGAAAAACTAAAAATCAGCCCTCCCTAGCTGACAAAGGCAGCCCTAGATAATGGGGCCCCGTTTGCAGGAAAACCAGGGCAGCCGGTCTCCTGCCAGCCCCTCCTGCCTCCCCTGCCCCACTGCCCATGCTCTTCCTGATCCCCACAGAGGCTGATCTGCTTCTGAGTTGATGGCTCTGCCCGCATTTGGGTGGTGGGGCCAGAGCGCGGTTAGGGAGTCCAGGTGCGTGTTTCCGGGATCAGCTGGGTAGCCTCAGACCTGTTAGGTCTGACCACCTGGCTTCCAGGTGACACGGGGCCGAGCTGATACAGGGGCAGCAGGATGGTGGCCCTCGCCCTGCGTGTCACACTCCCTAGAGAAGGATCTCCTACCAAGTTTGTTCCACTCAGGGGAAAAGGACATGGGGGAGTATCATGGAAGAGCTTCATGGATGGGAATGATGACTGGCAAGGAGAGGAAGACCACATGTACACATGCACACGTTCACACACACAAACCACACGTGCACGCACACTGCAGTCTTCTTGGGGTAAGCAGCTCGCTGTCATTTTCCTCAACGGAATAAAATCAAACGGAAGCCACAGGCAGGCGCTTGGCCCGCCCTGAACAAGCCTTCCTGGGCCGTGTGCCCGGCCTCTGCCGTCCTCCCTGGTGCCTCTTTCCACCCCCGTGCTGGCTCTCCTGGACGTCCTCTTCTCCTTCAAGACTTCAGGTGGGAACTTGTCATTTAGAGGGAGCTGCAGAGAGAAAGCTGTCTGCAGTGGTGTGGGGTGACCCTGCCTCTTTGCAAGCCCTTCCAGAGTGTCAGGCCTCCTGCCCTGAGGGCAAGGGGTGAGGGGGTGCACAGTGGGAGCAAGAGGAGCCTCCTGCATGGAACACAGCCTGCCTGCCATGTCCAGCTGGCCCCTGGCCCCTGGCCCCTGGAAGATGGCGCACAGCAAGAGAGGCTGAGGGCTAGCATCATCTCAGAGGTAGCCTGCTTGCGCCTTCCTGCTGCCCCGCCTCATGCTCAGAGCAAGGTCCCACAGCGTCTCGTGTGGGTGCTGTGTCCCGGGAGCATCCTGGTCTAACCCTCATGTGTGCTCTCCATGGCCCCGGCCTGGGAGTTGCTTCCCACTAAGACTACAAACTCCTCTGCGGCCATGACGAGAGCCCAGTGCCGTCCTCCCAGCATCTTGCACGGCTCCCTGTGCTGCGGGGCCCCACAAATGCTTCTCCATGACTAGGTACTCAGGCAAGATGCTTCCTCTGCAGAGACAGCAACTGGAGCTTAGAAGAATAGGGATGAAGTGGGGCATGGTGGTGTGGTCCTGTAATCCCAGTACTTGGAAGGCTGAGAAGGAGGATCACAGGTTTGAGGCCAGCCTTGATAAGTCGATGAAACCCTAAGGAACTTAGAGAGACCTTGCTTCAAAATAAAATTAAAAAAAAAATAGCACGGGGCTGGTAGTGTAGCTAGGAGGTAGAATGTCCAGTATAAAAAGATGGTGCAGAAGGAGGAAGAAAGATGGGGAAACAGGCAGGGAGGGAAAGCAACCTTCAGAGATACCTACAGCCCAGAGGCGTGTCAGGCGCTGGACACTTCATCGGCTCATTTCCCTCTCAGAGCCCAGTGAACATCAGCTGGAGCAAGATGGGATGCCCACTAACTTGGAGTAGGACAAACAGCAAAGTGGTCCGAAGACAAAGGTGGAGCTTCTGGGTGAATGGCAGAGGCACAGAAGAGCTTCCTGGGTGCTGTGGGTGCCAGCAAGGGACCAGCGCCACCAGAATTGAGACAGGGCCCACCTTGCTGGCAAACACCCAGAATCCCCAGGTGTGGACGCCGACAGGCAATGGACCCTGGGAAGACAATGCCCGTCCTCTACCTTCTCTTCACCTGTACCCATCAACAGAGTTAAACTTTCACCAAAGCTAGCTTTCTATGTGTGAGGTCAGACACAGGGACCCTTGCAACACTGCTACAATGGAAAGCATAACAACCCTCTTGGGTGGCGATGGGTGTAAAATATCTTAAAAATATAAAATTACTTCTGAAAGAATAGCATCAAATTATCCCTTGATTTTGAAATCGGAGGAAAACACATTATACCTATTCACATATGTGCTGGAAGGTCCCCTACTCAAGGCAGACCCTATTAAGATTCTCAGGCTCCATCTTTCCATAATGACTACTTTAGAGGTCACTGTCTTATTTTCCAATTGTCTATGCTACAGACGTTTATATCCCTGCGTTATATCAGTACTTGTTTAAAACCATCTGATGTAAGAGCCAAAGGCACTTTCGTGATCATTAATTCTAACTCCCTTATTTTACATTTGGGAAAATTGAGAGCTCAATGAATTTTCTCTAAGTTAATAGCAGAATGCTGCAGATCTCTAAAACGTCTCATTTGATGCCACTTTGTAACTATAGCCTGTGCCAACTCTTCTCGGAAGAGTGCAGGGTACGTAAGAAAGAAATTGCATGCTTGCCATCCTGAGGTGCACTGCTGGCCACACCATCGCGGCTTATCTCTTGGCTTAGGGTCTCAGAGCAGGGGCCAGGAAGGGCGCCGCTGGGGGGAGAACCTGCAGGCCGGTGGTCAGGGCTTTAGCTCACTTTGCCCTGGGCTATGGGAGCACGGGGAGCAGTGCGATAAGGTGTGGCCAAGGGCTGCTCTGTTTGTGACATTTATTTCAGTGATGCTGGATTTTAGGCAAGGATATCTTTGGTGTTGCGGTAATCCTGGATTATAAATAATTTAGCATATTTCTTTGTAAACTACAGTCCAGAATCTTTGCAAACAAGAAAAGGATTAGCTTTTTAGAAGTACTGGCTCTTGAGACTTTAAGTTCAAGGCAGAACAATGCTTGCCGTGGTAATTCCATCTATTTTAAGATCACAAAACCATACCAAGTTGAAACCAGAGCAGAAGATATTAATGCAGTGCTCTCTGTGAAGTGCCCAATAGTGGGACGAGGAAGCTTTCAAAGGGAATTAAGTAGACAGAGAAAGCTCCCTGTTCATGTCCAAATCACAAGGAGGCAGATGAATAGGATTCGCAGCTCTCCATGGGAAGGACCCACACCACAGCTAATGTTCAAAACAGGGGGGAGATGTCTCGGGAAGATCAAGGACCTCGGATTCTGCTGTTAGAACCAGCTGCCTGCCCATTACAGCCTCAAAAAGACCCTCCGCCAGGTGTGAGCCAATAGGGTCCTGCAAATGAGCCCATTTGTCTTCTTCTATCTGGCCCAAATGCTATCTGAAGGAAATTGTCATTATGTAATATTTCCCAAGAAGCTTTGATGTAAGCCTCAGATCTGTGTGTGTGTGTGTGTGTGTGTGTGTGTGTACGCACCAATGCACATGTGTGTATGCGTGTGTGCATGTGTGTGTGTGTTCTGTGGGAGGGGCAGTAGACAATAAGGTGTGCATACAAAACAGAGAAGCCAGATGGGCAGCTGCTCGCAGTGTGAAGAGCAGGGCATGTAGGGGCCGGCCGTAGGTCAGTGGCCGTCACCGGGAGCTCACACAGACAGAGGGGAGCGAAGGAACATTAGCCCCAGAGAGAGTCTGAGCCAGAGACAAGTGCAGAATCAGATGGGCGGCAAGAGCCAGGAGAGAGGTCTAGTGTCAGAAACGTCTGCCTGGGGGCAGGGGCGAGGTGGGGGGCGCACAGCCTGGAGTCCCTGTCCATGCCGCCACACCTGCTGAGTCCGGCCGTGATCTGGTCTCTGCCTGTACTCCCAGTCCTGCTATTCTCACGTGACACCTTATAACCGGGATTAAAAATGCCGCATGTTCTGATGCTGTTTTTCTAACTTCCTGACTTTTTTCATAGTGTTTTCTGGGCCTAGAAAATCCCTTCTCCCTTCTAAAAAATCTCATTTTCCAGGGTTTAGCTTTCTGGTCAACTCTTCCTGGAAGTCCTCTTTGCTTGTTAAACCTTCGGGCTGGGTTCAGTGCCACTTCTATGCACTCTGATGATATCTTTCTAATTTCCAAGCTTCTTCCTGGTGGAAGACGGCAAAGAAGTTTCATGGCAAGGGCCCACTTTGAACCCTGCAAGGATCACAGCTGCCTGGGGGCCTGGGGCATTGTGTTGAGGGTGACTCTGAGGCCTCTTTCAGGATCAATTGGGAAGAAGGCTACAGTCAGGTAAGGGTGCCTGCCATTTATGGGTACGGGTCCTAATTTTGAAATTCTTGATCTAGGTCAAGGTCCTCGCTAGATAGATAAAGAACCTGGGGCTAAAAGATGAAAATACCTTGCCCAGTGTCACAAGGATGGTCAACAGTACAACCAGGATAGGACTTCCAGGTCTCATGATTCCTAACCAAGCACTCCTCTTAAATAAGATTCCTACAGATTCTAAATCTGGAATATTGAAACCCATAATATTTTTTTTTAGCTTTTTCCTTGGGCTGAGGGTAACTGTCCAGTGATAGAACTACTTTGCTTGGCCGAGCCCCTGTGTTTTATAATGTCTGCTCCTGTTTAATCTTCCCAAAATTCCTGTCTTTGTGCTGTTTTTTTCCTAGTCTGCACTGTTGGCAGTGCCGGTACGTGTTACTCAAGTTAAAATGAAGGGCTCTGAGCGGACTCTGGACCTGACACATGGCAGATGAAATGGATGTGCCCCCTTCATGGATGCTCCCTCCTTGGTGTCGGGGAGGAAAGACAGAGGAAGTGGAAGACACCGTTTCCAACCTCATCTTTCTCTCCTCACCCTGGAAGCTGAAACTTTCCTAGGAAGGAAATCTACTTAGCATGGTTTCATTAGATAAATGGTTTCCCTGTCTTATGGCAAAAGGAATTTTCCAGTAGGTTCCAGTTTCAGCAGGTCACAAGGGCTAACTTTCAGGCTGATGTCAAGTGGTCACATTACTGTGGTGTAGATTGACCTAGGACACCTTATAAGATTCTATAATGCATTTCCTGAATCAGTAAATGATGAAAAGCACAAAATATTTGCCTGCCCACCTGTCAGACATTGCCCCTGCTTCTGTGGGATTAGGGGCAAATTCTCCCAGCATGGACCATGTAACCCTTCATGTTCAGCTCAGTAAACTGGGTGGAGGAGAATCAGCAGGGTGTCTTCTGTTATGTGCAGTAACATCAAATGACCTGCTTCACCAGGTAACCCAAGGACAGAGCTCTAACCAAAGTGAGGAGAATTCCCAGAACTGGAAGCAAATCTGAGATGAGGATAGGGCCTTCCCTCCACCCCATCCCAGGGTATTCAACAGCAATTAGCAGCCATGTCCTTTGTCTCACCTCCAATGTGTTTTTAGAGCTCAGTTTCTTCTGAGGACAAGGCAAGAGGGAATGGGATTACGCTGGGAGCCCTGATTTTCTGAGAGAAGGAAGTATTAAACATTTGCCTTTCTAGTTTCTCTGAAGGGTTTCTAGACAAACAATCCCCTGTCTTCCTCCCCTATCATCTCTGGGTGCCCACCTTACTCCTCCAGAAGAAATCAAAGAAGCTAATTTGTGGTTGAATTTCCAAGCTGCTAAAAAGAGAGGAGAGAGAGAGAGAGAGAGAGAGAGAGAGAGAGAGAGAGAGAGAGAGTGTGTGTGTGTGTGTGTGTGTTAAGAAAAAGGCCATTAAGAGGGAAAATAAAGAAAAGAAGATATTTGGGAAGTTGAGACAGGAGGATTGAAGGTTTGAGGATAGTATCTACAACTTAGTGAGGCCCTCCACAACCTAGTGAGAACCTGTTTCTAAACAAAAAGTTTAAAAGGGCTGGGTGTGTAGCAGAGGTAGAATGCTCTTGTGTTTAATCCTCAGTATGAGAGAGAGAGAGAGAGAGAGAGAGAGAGAGAGAGAGAGAGAGAGAGAGAGAAGAGGGAGAGAGGAGGGAGGGAGAGGGGGAAGAAAGGAGGGAGGAATAGAGGGAGGGAGTGAGGAAGGAAGGAAGGAAGGAAGGAAGGAAGGAAGAAAGGAAGGAAGGAAGGAAGGAAGGAAGGAAGGAAGGAAGGAAGGAAGGAGAGATGTGGGTTGGAGAGTCTCTAAGGAACCAACCTATTGATCCTGTGCACAGGGGGAAGGATGGTAAAAGAAGTCAGATGAATCACGTGTGTGTGTGTGTGTGTGTGTGTGTGTGTGTGTGTGTGTGTGTGTGTGTGTGTGTGTGTAACTGGGGATGAAACCATTGAACCCGGGGTGTTTTATCATTGAACGAGGCCCCAGCCTTTCTTCCTTTTTAGACGGCATCTCACCAAGTTGTTTATGCTGGCCTGTAAGTTTCCATCCTCCTGCCTCAGCTTCCTGAGTAGCAGAATCACAAATTTTAAAGCTGAAAAGATAGTGAGAGGTCATCTGGTAGAACTACCTCTATTTTATAAATGGGGAAACTAAAAGTCAGAAATACTAAGGGACCTTCTCAGGGCCATGACGTTTGTGAAGAGAACACTGGGACTGGGACTGGGACCCACATCCAGCTCCCTCAGTCCTGTGTCCAGGTCTTTGAGCCTTGTCCACAGTCCTCAGTGGCTCCTGCTCCCAGCACCAAGCTGCCATTTTGAACAGGAAGTTCCCTGCAGGACCTAAGGTCACCCCCAAGGGGCCTCCCACAATGCTCCTCTCCTCACCAAAAGTCTTGGCCGCCAACTCTCTCTAAAGCCACCTCCCCTGCCCCGCAGGCACTGAGATGAGCTCTTCCTGGGACAGTGGCCTCTTTATGTGAAGCCGTCTGGCAAAGCCACTTCAGCGATCATGTTTTAATGCAGCACCTCCCTGACAAGAGGATTAAAGCAGGCAGCTTTCAAAAAAGTTTCAAGAATAATTGTAATGGCAACCTGTGAATGCTTATCTGGAGTTACATGGACTTTTGTGAAAAGTCATCGATCTCTCTTGTCACCGCTCTGACAACATTCCTCTAACTAGCATGGTTTACCGAAATTAAGAAAGAAAAAAGAAAAAGAGCACAGTTATACATTAGGGCCAGACATCTAGCTGCACAGATGAGGCTTTTGAAGTCACAAGCAAAATTGGATGGGGAGTCACACATGTGGGTATTTCAGAAGGGGTAGGTGGCCGTTACTCTGGAGGATGTCTCTTTTGGGGTCTTCTTGGAGGATGGGCAAGGGACAAGAGAGGAAGGGGTGCTTCTGCAGGGTGCTCATGCGTCAGAAGCCCCTGGAGGGCTTGGGGACACGTTGTTGGGCCCCCTTCCACTTTCCAGCTCAGCAGCTCTGGGGCCAGACCTGGAAATCAGCATTTCCAACAAGCTCCCATGTGGCCAGTCTGGAGATGACACTTTGAGAACTACCGGGCTGAAAAGACCCTTTCAAGCCTTTGCTGGTGTGGGACTTCATTACAGTAAGGATAATAAAACACATCAAGTGTTATGTGCATGCACATTCTTTCATGCCAAACCTTATTATGATGTATAATTATGATGCACTAATATATAACAACATAAGGGAACAGGAAGGAACAAAGATTATAGATCCACTAAATAAATAAATACACCTTGGAAATTTCAAAAAATAAAGTAAAATAAGATAAAACAGGGGATGATGGGATATAAGGTGGGATTTTAAAATCCCTTCACAGGCACAGCAGGCAGGGTGGGAAATAAAGAGATGCCAGGCCCCGTAGTCACAGCACCGAGTGGTCCCTTTAACAGGAGGTGAGCGGCGTATTCCAGAGGCCATAGTCACCTCTAAAAAGATAATGCCTATCTGAGCAAAAGCAAACACCGAGAGGCTTAAAAACCCAGGGTCCCCGTGCTCGTTCCTCAAGCAGGAGAAAATGTCTTTATGTAGAGAAAGTGCAGTGTAAATAGAAAGTAGGGCTCAATTTCCACAAGCTCGAGTCAAAGAATCTGCTGAGAAGGCCACATGACGCAGGGAATGAAATCCAGGTCCTTGATACCCGGAGGCAAGAAAGAGAATGGAAGATCCAAGAAAATCCGAGTGTTCCCGAATTTCTACAGTAAACAGTTCTGATCAGATTCGCTTGCTATTTTGGAACATACATGAAGTTCATTAACTGGCACACACTGGGAAAAAAAGACGAAAAGGAAGGTGCTGGAGGACAAATCAGTAATTGCTCCTTTAGAGCAAACCAAAGTTGCTGAGAAAATCTCCCATAAAGGCTCTGTCAAAACAAGTCACTTAAGGATTAGTGAGAGCTAAATCCTCCGTCGGAGAGATTTTTCTCAACAGTCGTAAATGGGTTTTAGTATCGGAAAATCTTAGAAAATACACTTCTCCTGCCTCAACACCCCCCTCCCTCCCCCGCTCAGAACAGCTCTTTCAATAGCTAGGCATCTTGTGGGAACACAGTATTTCCTTAGGCTGAGACTTTTTCTTGAAGAAATAAAATAAAATAAATTCAATCATTCACAATAGAGTCAGTGGCTGAAAATAATTTTTTTTTTTTTTTGCAGGTCTGGGGATAGAACCCAGGGGCATCTGACCACCAAGCTATATCCCTTGCCCTATTTTTTATTCTTTATTTTGAAACAGGGTCTCACTAAGTTGCGGAGGGCCTCACTAAGTAGCTGAGGCTGTCCACGAACCGTGATCCTCCGGTCTCAGCCTCCCAAATGCTGGGATTACAAGCGTGTGCCACCACGCCTGGATGAAAATAAATTATTACAGGCACCTTATGCACGTTTTGGAGGCTCGTTCATACAACACACGTGGTCAGGTATGGTCATTTTCTGTCTTAGTGATTTCCTTGACATGGCTGTTATAAGCTCATACTCTGACTATAGCTTTTTGCTTCTTCCCATTCTGGTTCTTTCCTTAAGATTTAACTGTTCAATCTGTTCATTTGATGAGGGTGTGACCTTAAATTTCACCTTTAAACATGTTTAGGAGATCAATTTTTGAATTAGAAAAATGCAAACAGAGATAATAGCAAATATTCTCAATGGCAGCCTCCTAAAAGCATACATTTTAATTCTATGAGGAAAATGTCATCTTATTTGGTCTCTTGGAATTAACATCTGGGCCTGTCATATTTCTGAGCAGTTTCTGATTTCTTGCACTGGATCGCAGAGGTATTGTCTCTATTCATGTAGTTACTAGGTACAAACGAGCCGCTCACCCCATACGCACTAAGAGATGCTTTGGAGTTTGGTCTCCACGAGAGGGTGACCTAGCAAGGCCGTTTTCATATCTGCCTCCCAGGTGCACACATTCCTTTTTCCTGCCTGGACCTTTTTCTCCCTTCTCAGTGCTCAAAGCTAGCATGTATAAGACATCATCAGTACTACTTGATGGAAAGCTAATACACTTATAAAATGTTCTACCTGTGAATAAGGACTGATTTTTTTCCCCTTTGCACAAAGACTATGTTTCTAAGCTTTATATTTCTTCCAATAGACCCCTTAAAACCATCCATATGCCAGTTATAAATAAATCTCCTAATATCTTTACAGCAAGTTATAGTTAACTAACCCTAGAATATCATCATATAATAGGCCATTCCTTAGCATGTGTGACCCCCCAAATCCCAACCCCCAAGAATTTCTTTTTTTAGTTTACTTATGCCTAAAATTTTACCACCAAAAATATCCTTAAGACACTTAAAATTCAAGAATACTCTTTTAATATTAAATTATTCTGAGAGGCAACCCATTAAGTCTATTTAATTAGCAAGACTCTAGAGAATTTAGCAAGTCCTTTATTTTGGTTGCATAGCCAAGAGAATTTAGGTTTGGAATTATACATACCTCACATGGAATCCTAGTACTGTCAGTCATTTCCTAGTACTGTGAGCTTGAGCAAGTCACTTAACCTCTAAGAGGTTCAGCTCTGTCATTTATAAAATGAGAATATAGTTACCTGTGAGGAGTAAATAAAGAAGTAGAAGGGCCCACTGTGTTGGGTCTGCCACTCAGATAGAGCTTGATAATGCAAATTCTCTTTCTCATAGGCTGCTGGTCAGGGAGACTGAGGTCAGCACAGATGATCCTGCCGAGGTCCACAGGAGATAAGAGAAACACAGGCTAGCTAAAGAGTGGCTTCCCATGTGTGTGTGTGTGCGTGTGCGTGTGCATGTGTGTTGTGTGTCCAGTGAATATCAGGGGAAACTTGCAGAATGGAGGAAAAGCTGTAAAAAGGAAAGAGAGCTGGGTGAGGTGGTACAAGTCTACAAAGTACAGCACTTCAGAGACTGAGGCAAAAGAACCAGGATCACAGGTTCAAGGCCAGCTTCAGCAACTTAGAAAGGCCCTCAGCAATTTAGTAGGATCCTTTTTCAAATTAAAAATTAAAATAGGGCTAGTACTATAGCTCAGAGATAAAATGTCTCTGGATTCAACCCCTAATACAAAAAGGAAAAAGGAGGAGGAGGAGGAAGAAGAGGAGGAGGAGGAAAGGGAGTGAGAGTGAGAGCGAGAGCTTGTGTGTACCATAAGGGACTAGAAAGAGCAATCCTTTGCCTACCCACACATCTGCTGATAACCAGGTCTACCCACAGTTTTACAAGTTTCACTCCAGTTCTGCCCTAACTTGATTATATATCAGGGACTTGCACTCATTATCTCAAAAATGACATCTCAAGATCTTTGCCTGTGGGATTAATGAGTAATCAGGATGTACCACATAAATCTCCACTTCACTAAATAGCAAGTTAAACAGTTGCCTCAAATCCTCTTCTTGCAGAGGGAGGGCGTATGAATTTTAGATGAATATGTAAAGGAAAGTGTGAGCCTATTTTCTCGGTGACAGGTCTGGAGACCAAGAGTAGTCTCTTTAGGGGTGAGAATAAAAGTTCCCATCAGGCTGACCAGCCACTGGCCAGGGAAGAGCTCTTGTCTCTGTGCTGCACACCCGCTGGATAGATACACTGTGGCTAACCACATAATTTTTGATCCCCACATCATAGCTTTTGAATTTCCAAATGATTTGTGAATTTTATTTATGTGAATTCTAATAAAAATTCTCTTTCATGGGAAAGATAACACCAGAAAGGGATAAATTTGGAAAGTTTATGATGCTTGCCCTTGGACAGTGCTTTTGTAGTGAAGAAGCTGCATTCCTTCCAGGATCAGTCTACTCTATTAAGAGTTGATGACTCTAAGTTCACATCTTAATTCATCCACTTCTTCCTAAGCTTCCTATAGAGCAGCAAAACCATCAACAGGAAAAAGCAAGGCTATGCCCACAACAAGGGGAAGAAGACACTGTGAGAAGGAAAGAAAAGGCCAATACTAAGCTAGAAAAAGGGTTGGGTGTTTCTCTGCATCCCTCCATCCTCCTTTCTCTCTCAAGGAGTAAAACAGGAAGAATGGGATCTGAAGTAGTAGCTAAAAACTCTTAAGGTTGAGAAAAAAAGTTATCCTTTAGCATCTACTATGTGGCGGGAATTTTATGTGTGGCAACTCACTGGATATAGGACCTAAAAGCACAATGAAAGAGGATATTTTCTGCACTTCACAGGCCAAAGCTGATGAGGTCCGGCTTGTTCAGTTGCATATCAATAAAGACGGTGCTAAGACTCAAACTGAGTTCCTGTGACTCTCAAGGACCTGTGAGGTTCAGCCAAGATGGTAGTTATGCTTTAGGGCCTTCTATTTGCTAGAGGCCCAGACCCAGTTGTAGACTCCAGGAACAGGAGTAAACAGAAGTGGTAATGCTTTCTGTTTAGCTCAGTTCTCCCAGCTGACAAGGAGGCAGGGCAGAACTCTTTAGAAAAGAAGGCAATACTTTCTGGTTTTGTTTTGAAATATCACATGGAGTAGAAAGTGCTCCAAGAGTAACTGTTCAGAATGACCGTGGTGAGGTTCTATGCAGCATGCATATTTCAGGGAGCTGATAAGAGGGGAAAGGACCCTGGGGTTCTCAGGCTTACTGATTGATGAAACCATGGTAGATATTCCTTGAAGCTTCCAAGGGCATCCAGCAAGTTACTGTCCAAGAACAATAACTGACCTTCATGCCATTGTGAACTAGCACATGTAGGGGTCAAGGGTGGTCCACATCCTACCGAGGGGGACAAAAAGCAGCAGTTCTTCTCTAGAGCACCAAGACTCGTCCACAATGCATCAGAAACTATGACTTAGCCAATATATAAGTTTGTTTCTCACGCAGCATTTCTCAAACCTCATCTTCTTCTGCCCCTCTTTGGTATCTCCTAGTTAAGATCTTGAAGAAGTAAATATGGATATATCATTTTCTTTCTTTCTTTTTTTTTTTTTTTTGGTACTGGGGTTCCTGGAAGCCCTTCTACCTCCAGGCTACACTCCCAGACCTATTTTTACATTTTTTTTGTGTGTGTGAACAAGGAATTTATTTTTATTTTTTTTATATTTATTTTTTTTATTGGTGCACTGTATTCATGCATCATAGTGGGATACAAACTTTTGTAGACATACATGCATACATCACCCAGTCAGCCCCCACCCGATCCCCACCCCGTTCCCTCCCCATCCCTCCTTCCCATGCTTGGCTTAGTGGTTGACATCTAGTATTATAGCAATTTATCCAAAATTAAAAATGATAATCTCACATAATAGTTTCATTTGTCTGATACCAAGCTTTTGATGACTTAAAGATAATAATTCAATATTTCTTTTTGCTTTCTTTCTTACCAGAGAATATTTTTTTCTATTTTTTAGGTGAAACTATCATATATTTATATATTTTTCAGAAAAAAATCTATCCTAATATGGAATATGGATTCTAGATACCCAAAACGATCTTGAAAAAGAACAAAGCTAGAAGATATATATTTTCTGATTTCAAACCATATAAAGCTACGAAACAGGTCTCCTAAACCAGCGCACGCGGCTGGCTTCCAACCTGCGCGATCCTCCTGTCTCTGCCTACCAAGCGCGGGGATTACAAGTGTGAGCCACCACGCCCGGCTGGATATATCATTTTCAAAAGCCCTCAGCATGGAGAGCATAGAATTTTGCACCCAGCTACCTGGGCATATCAAAATAATATTATCATGCAAATTATATGACCCAATATGGACATGGGAACTGTGCTGCTCTTATCTGATTGATGCATGACTGTGGATTGGAAATGACATGATTACTAATTTTCTGAGAGGAAAAAGGGGAACTCCAGTATAGTAACTGGGTGAAAAGTTAGTAATAAAAGGTAAGTAGCCCAGACAGGGAGTTTCCTGAGCAGGCACAACATGGCAGTTTTTAGCCACACTCCTTTCACGATGTTCTCTTCCAGTTAGGTTGACAGACATCTGACCCAACTCTTGACCATCTACCGAAACCATCTCTTATCATCTAACCTGGTAGGGTTATCAGCAAAAAGCCTTTTTAGTGCAAGTAGCAACCAATTTTCCAAAACAACTCCCCCACACTTTGAGTTAAACAAACAGCCAAGTAAACCCAGACTAAATAGAGCTTTATCAAGATGAAGCTTGAGTAATCTCTGAATCAACAAAATCTGGGAAATGTGTGTGCAGAATCTCCACTGTACAAATGTCACACCACAAAGTCTAACTCTTTTTTGAGATTCTGTTAAGGACTCTCCAATCCAGTCAATAGAGGGGACTGGAGGAGGCTGTCACGCTAACTTCTACTACAGAGCCTGTCTTTCCTTTCGCAAAGACCAGTAAAGCAGATTTTCTGCAAAATTACTATAGCTGTTGGTTATAGAGAATGAGATAGCCTTTTCTCATTAGTCCGAGTAGAAAGCTATTTCTCTGAGTTGCTTTAATTTCTGGCCATTAAACTTGAACTTTGCATATCCTCACAACCACAATACAGCTGGCGTTAAGCAGCACTTTTTAACTTTGTTGGGAATGGGCTACAAAGTCGAAGAGCCATTCATTGTTGGCCAAAAAAAAATGTTGCAAAGTGAAATGATGTCCTCACATAACAAGGGAAAAATAAAATATTAAAATGTTGCCTCGCATATAGAACCAAGTATAGGCATACAGGACCAAGGACGCTCACAGAATGGTCAACACAGAAAAATGTCAACAGCAGCGGCCCCAGAGCACAGGAGCTACGTGGCTTGTCACAGATAATCCTCAAATATTCTAGATTTACATTGAAACCCAGGGACTGCTATTTCCATTCTGCTGTCATAATGGACATACTGTGTGTACCTGAGATGGAGCTGGAACAAGTAATACTAGCCTGTCTCTTTGTTACCATCCTGGGATTTGTGGCGAGCATCTTATTTCTGAAACTGTCTTATAACCTATAAATAGATGACCTTCCACGTAGGTTATTGCATAGATACAAGATCATATGTAAAATATGTGGTCCTGGCATATATTACACGCTTCCATATACTATGTCCCTAATTTTTTTCCATCTCCCTCCTCCCTTAGATCAGAGAGCACCGTGTGTGTGTGTGTGTGTGTGTGTGTGTGTGTGTTTCTTTAGCACTGAAATTATACCTATATGTAGTAGACACACAATAAATATTGCCCATCTCTTCCATAAATGAGCACTGATTATTTACCTAGTTCTGCCTAGCCCAGAGATTCTCAAACATTTTAAATCTATGATGTTCTTAATTCTTAGGAATTTTAATGGCATAACTAGGCTAAAAGAAATACTCAATGGCTCTGTTTAGTTATTAATTAGACCTGAGTATTTACGTCCTGACAACTTAATGTTTAAGTTGTGCACAACTTAAACATTAATAATGTGCACAAATTAAAAGAAAAAGAACAATTTCACTTTGTTAAGCACTCACAAGTGCTCACTAATGAGATGCACGTGCCGGTCAGGCGTCACACAGCTTCTCAAAGCTTGGCGTCAGGTTGGGAAGCCCCCTCCTCGTTTCCTCCTCCATAGTGACTTCACAAGGTTCTGCCTTGATATTGTGGAAATTGCCAAAAATCTAGCTTCACAGTGTGCTGACATCCTTGAAAGAATTTTGTGCACTCGAATAGTGAAAGTGTGAGCTTTCCACCTGAAGCAAGTAGTTCACACGGGTCTGACGGATGTCAAGAACTGCTGAATTTTCCTCCGCTATTTAAAATATTTCCGGGTACCCTTGAGCATTTTCTGCGATGTACAGAGCACTGACTGTTTGGGAAGGAGAACTCTGGTCGACCATACTGAGCCAAGTACTGAGATTATAGGCATGTGCCATCACTCGAGTTTATGATTAAAAAAACAACAACATACAGTTACCCAAAAAGTTTCTCAGGTCTCATTACGCAGGATTTGTGAGCTGAGTCTGAGCTCTCTGTTGTTTCTGTTGAGATAAAGAAATGATCTCCTTTCCTGTGCCAGAAGAGCTCAGCACCTAGAACTCCCTGTTCTGAATTTAGATGCAGTCCTGGAAAAGCAACAGGGCTTGCCCATTCCTATTCAGACCCTCTCTCCTGTGTCATCTTATAGGCAAGTCTACAGAGCTGAAAGATGGCTTGCACCTCATGTAAGACGAGTGGCTAGGAGAGGGAGGAGAAAATATGCTTGCTAACACTTCTTACTATGGCTCTCCCTGAAGAAAGCCCGCACGTGTAAAGCTTGTCATTTCTGCATTCTAAATACCCCCACTACAGCTGAGTGAGGTCGGTGGGTTCAGAATTGGGAAAGCTTCAGCCCACTCCTGGCCAGAGGCTTTCCAACTCTCCTGTAGCTGTCTGCAGAGGTCAGAATCTGGGGACACACTCTCTACTGAAAGGAAGATTTGCAAATGCTCGGTTTTATTAGTTTTTTATTGAGGCCTTCTCCCAGACCCCCCCAAATAAGCCTGGTAAAAGAGTGCAAACAGACCCAATTATGCCATGGGTATATATGAAATGCATCACCATGAATTTCACTATTATGATAATTATAATGCACCAATAAAAAAATTTTTTTAAAGTGTGCCTTGGAGAGCAAGTAGGCTACTTCGAAGCATTTTATGCAGGGCATGAGTCTTTTCTCTGTGTCTCAGGACACTATCCTGAACTTCCTGGCTGAGCCTGCCAGCTGGGAGGTGGTACGGCACTGAAGTCAAGTCAATAGGTACCAACCACAGGGCCCATATTTATATTATTTGTTCTGGAGGCTCCACGAGAAGACAAGGTAGGTTTTGTCCTAAGGAGAGTACAACATAGCCAGAAAGGGGAGACAAAGTCCACACAAAGCAAACAAAACCAGACTCCAGATTCTTCCCATTGCAACTTTAGAGTAAATCTAGTAACAGTGCCTGTCTTCCCAGGAGTACCATTGGCAGAGCCCAGCAGGAACCATTGTTTTACCGATGGACGCGTTTATGGGCCCCACTGGCCAATTTGGCAAGAAGCTTAGTATAGAATGTCTTCCGGAACCATCCTGCCCCATGCGAGCCAGTCAGTTTCAGAGTCCTAATTCTGTCCACTCTGTATCCGGCCTCTTCAGTCTCTGTAGGCCCAGGCACATGATATGGTACCAGTTTTCAAGACTCTGCTTTATTTTAAAAATCCAACTGGCAAACTTAATATATTCCTTCAACTATTTATCCAAATTATATGCATGCAAAGTGGCAAATTGTGAGACTCACAACTCACAATGCACCATGCTATTCCAACACAAATTCACAGATGAATGCACACCTTATTGGGAATAAATAGCAACACAATAGTTATTACAGGACTGATTACATTCCCAGTGACCATGAATTTGGAATTATGCAAAACAGAAGGTTAGTCCTTAAAAGTTCACATAAGAGAGATTTAAATGAGGTGGCAATGAGTACAGTAGCTCCTAACATGTTAAAATTTCCATGGTAAACTTCTGTTTATAAAATGCTTTGCTATTCCACTGATTAGATAAGCTTGTCTATAAGGGTCTATTTTGCATTCATATCCAGTGATATATAAAGTACCGTGTTGGCTTAGAGAAATTAAAGGTCAATAACAGCAATTCATGGGTTGCCATGATTTCCCTATCATTCATATTGAGGGCTCACTAATTCTGGAGCAATAACTCAAAGTTGGCCATAGCATCTTAGAATCTGCAGACCACTTAGTAGGCATTGATGCCCTTTATAAATTCAGATACCATATAACTACTTAACATAGTTGAAACAAGCCAATTACTATATCATTTTCACATGCATTCTCCACAAGACATATACATACATATGTATGTCTATATACACACAGACATGAGATATCTATATCTATATATCTATCTATCTCCTGGGTTTTATTAAGGGCCTCTCCCTTAATGTAGTCTGCCTTTGAGATATGGGAGTCCTTCTTGGGGTAAAACTGAGCATCAGACACACTGTGTATGAAATAAGATGAGAATGTTTTTTCTAGATACTTTGCATGCGGGCGAAGGAGCCTCCTAGTTGAGGAAATAGACTTGAACTGCAGGTACAGTGGGATCAGGATATTTAGAGACAAGAAAGATGGCTTGAGGAGCATGCAGATGAAAGTCAGGAGGTAGGATCACTGGGCAACAAGGGTCATCATGATACGATCTGACCAGACTCATCAGACTCCTGCAGCTCAGACAGGGAGATGTGGACCCCTTGAGAATACCTCTGTGGCTGCTGACCCTACCCAGCGGCTATGTAGGAGAAAAGGGCTCTGCATATAAACTGAAATAACTGTCTCTCTCACCAAATTCTAGAATATGTTAGGATTCAAACGACTCGTATAAAGTCTGCTCCTCAAAGAGCATGGGGCCAGAAAGCTCTCTCCTCATGTCAACATAGGCTGCTGCCTGTCCTGGCAATGAAAGGTTGGAGAGGGCTGCTAGCCAGGGCTTTCTCCTCACCCATGAACAGGAGTAGAGGCTCAGGAGGGACAGTCAAGAGAATAAAGGGTGGTGCGCTCTAGGGTGGCCAAGGCCAATGCCGGTGGCAGTAGTAGAACTTAGAAAAACAAGCAGAATCCAGCAGAGTAGAAGCCCAGATTAATTTCTAAACATATGTGAAATGCTTCTACCCCTTTGGGAACTCGAAAGGTTGTTGAGATTAGGATGGGCTGGGTGAGGGTCTGTATTCCCTATACTAACAGGTGTGTTTGTGTGTGTGTGTGTGTGTGTGTGTTGGAAGGGCGGATCTGGAGGCTCTACTCTTAGTGAGATGCATTCATCCCCCTGGGCCGGACAGGCTTGGAAATATTTTGGTTACATAAGCCAACATCAGCCCTTTCTCTTCTTTCAATTGACACACAGCCTTAGCCCTGTTATCACCTCTGATCTTGGACCATCTCCCTGAGCAACTGGGCAACCAATGTCTTTTTTTTTTTTGAAAGGTGGAGAGAAATGTAAATTCGTTGGTTCTCTCCCTAGCAGCCTAGTCCCTAATTTGCATTGCTGTGTGAATGCAAAGTACGATGATAAAAAATGCAATTCTTAGTGTCAAAGACAGCTCATTAGATCAACTTTTTTCCCCCTCCCTGTGTATATGTTGTTTTATTTTTTTAAAACAGGGACCACTGTGCTTCCTTTCAAGTGACAAGAGTTGTGACAGCTGCTCTATAAGGTATTCCATGGTTAATTAAGACACACATGGCAGTGCTGAGCTCTTTTGTGTTTCGTAGAAAGCAGTTGCTAAACAGATGAAAGTAGGTCTGAGGCAAGGGGTAGCGTAACTATTATTTCAATTAATAAATAGCTCTAAGAGTGAAGGAAGTGATAAAGGCCTCCAGAGCGTCTGTATCTGCCCCGGTTCTGTCAGGAAAATTAAACAGAGCACTTGTGATTGCCATTGCTTCTGTTTAAGAGATCCAAGCAAGTTGGTCACCTGTGCTGAATAGGTTAGTCTGCCTGGTTCTTGGGGCACCCCCTAGTGACACATCTATATACCCTGCCACATCCTTTTCCTTTCTACAGATAGAAATTGTACCCAATTCACCTCTTGCTTGTCCACTGCAGTCTTTCTCCCCCCTCCCACCCTCCACCAAAGGAGTCCTAACATGTATTTGCAGGCAAATATCAGGGAAGCATTTATAAATATTTCAGAGGCATTTCATAAATAAATAAGCAAATCTACAGAAAGACTTCTCTCTTTTAATGAGATCTTGGCTGTGGTATATGCCTTTTTATTTGGGCATCATTAAAACCAGTTTGGAAGATTTTTATACTGGACTCTCTTTTGGGGGGTTTCATAATAGATGAACAAGCCTGCTATGCATCTCTGAAATGTGTAGTCTCATCTCTGGCAGATTAGGCATGTCTGGAACCAGGGAATGGCTTTAACTCCTTTTAAAGTAAATACTAATCAATAGCAACTCTACTGACAAAACCGTCTTGCTGTCTAATTGCACCGCAGCTACTCATAGACCCCAACAGAATTTTCCCGTGGATGTAACAAAATTAACTACCAAGGGCTGAGCTAGTGAATTATCACCATCTCTCTATTCAAATGTAATTAACACAACCCCCTGACTACCACATGTACCATTAAAGTGCCATTTGTATGTGTAATTTTCAAACAGGGTCTGAAGGTCGCAGTCACATCAATCTTTTCAACACACATAACTGCATGGGAAATCAAATTGGCAGGGAGGTGGTCCCGACCATTACAGGAACCCTCTCCCTCTCTGAAATCTTGTCTGTAGTTTCCCTTCTGCAGCTCAATGCCCTCTGGAATCTTCAGCCATGTGAGAAATAGCCAGACTGTATCTGAGGCAAATGATTTAAGATATTTTAGCAAGCAAATCCAGTGCCCAGCTCTGGGCTGATCAGCTGTTAGATAGGCAGGAATCTTACCAATAGCTTAGGAAGAATATTATGTCCACTTTGGTTAATAATAACTATTATTTTGATTGCATGTTAAGATTTGTAAGGACTTTTTAAAATTGGTGCATTATATTATCACAGTATAATATAAATCATGCTGATTGTGACATATAGGTGCACAGCACTTGATGGACTTTTACCTACATTTTTCCAATCCATTGTTATGGTTGGCAATTGCAGTAATAGCAGCAGCAGGTCCTTGAGCATGTGGGCTAAGAGTTTTAGATATTTTATCATTCAATTTCCACAACAGCTAATAGAAAGTTAGGAATTAATTTCCCCATTGTAAAACCAAGGAAACCGAAGCTTGGCAAGGACAAGTGACTCTAAATGCTGAGCGGCTAGAAGGAGGTGGCACAAGAATTTGAACCCTGCCGCCCCTGAAGTTCATTCTGACTTGGGAAGGAGGTGTGTCATTATTACCAATGCCCCCATCGTCATCACGATGGCCATCACGAGCGACACCATCTGCGCTTTACACAGAGTGAACAAGGTGCAGAGAGGGAAGGCAGCATGCTCAGGGCTACACAGCAGAAAGAGTTGGAGAGTGAGTGAGAGAAGAGAGAGGGAAAGGGGTCTTGAGGGGATTCACAGACTCTCTATCCTTGTAAATATACATCAGTCATTCTGTCTTTCAAATGCCAGGATAAGTGGGACAAGCAATGGAGGAGTCAAGATCCGTGGGCTAAACTGGATGTGGTGGCATACACCTGTAATCCCAGGACTTGGGAGACTGAGACAGGAGAATTACACATTTGAGGCCAGGCTCAGCAATTCAGCAAGACCCTCAGCAACTAAGTGAAACACTGTTTCAAGATAAAAAATAAAAAGGGCTGTGGGGGTAGGTCAGGGGTGGAATACCTCTGGGTTCAATCCCCAGTACCAAATTACATAAATAAATTATATATATACATATACATAATATATACAATATATATACATATATATATACATAAATAGATGTATGTATACATATAATATATACATATACATATACATACATAAATACAATAAAAAAAGATCCATCCAGCTAGGTCCAACTATACCTAGCTGGATGAACTTGACACAGTGTCATCCCTTCTCTGGCTCCATGATCTCAACTAAAAAAAGATCCGTGGACTATCAACCATACCTAGCTGGATTCTGACGCAACAGTCAGAATCATTTTAGGCTTTTAAGCTATGAGTTCTTTGAGCAACAAGAGGTCATGCGTGGAAATCTAACTTGGCATTCTTTCTCAGAACTCGACCTGCAATATTCCTGTTAGAACTCAGGTAACCATGTTGTCACAAAGCTATCTCTTGATAAAAGAAGGAGCACAGGGCTGAGGATGGCCATGTTGAGCATCCTTTCATAAACATCTGGCCACCCGGCAGCCCAGAAGTCTTAGTGGCAGGTGCTACACTCCAGTTATGCTCCGTGTATCATTCTGGGAAAGCCATCCACTTTGGGCAGAGGTCTCTGTGACTCCAGTTAGGACTCAATCATTGCTTCTCCTAGATCAGACTGTGGTCTTGTTCCCGCCTTTTCAGTGAACCCAGAGGGTCCCTAGCATGAGAGTCTCTTGATTTCTTCCTTTCAAAGATGTCTGGCTCAGGCCTCCCGCCCAAGGGCTCCCAACTCCCAACCTCCCCCCAGAAACACCCAGCCACATGCATTTGGGACTTGGGTGATTTCTCTTCATGCCTGGCCCTGGCCACAGGGTGTCTTCTGCAGATGAACTCACAGCTGGACCATCTTGGTGAGGCCTGTCCCTGACTCAGGGCCACTACTGGCCCAGCCCTTAGAGGACACTCAATTTTGTGTCTGAGCTGATCATGGTGTGTGGGAGGGGCGAGCAAGTGGGGGGAAGTCCCTTTGGTGTCCAGAGGTCTGGGCATCATGTTCTTTCCATTTAAAATGTTTCCCTTGATTCAGAATGAACTAAGAGAAATGAAAAAAAGAATACTAATCAAAATGGAATGCAAATATTTAAGGCGCCTTTCTCTTAGAAAATGCCCTACTTCACCCCCCTCTCCCTGGTACTAATGTTTTAGAAATAGAAGGTACCTCTGGAGAGACAGGATAATACCAAATTTTAAAATCTGTAGAAAATGAGTACACGGGTAGGCGGCACTATTAGTGCTACTAAAAATAAGCTTTGGGAAGCTACAATAAATGGAAAAACCAGAAGAGTCGTCCCTCTTTAAAACTGTACTGAAAATCCTGCCGTTTCAGGAGCCATTTTCTCCAGAGATTCCAACAATAATGCTTTGGATTCAGTAATCATTTCTACAGTGGCCCCACTCCCATTTTATCCTCTCCCCTCACCACTGCCCGGCAATGCAGGCTGAGCGTTGAGCTTATTACCCATACAGAAAGTGTGGCTCTGCCAACTAAATATTGTGCCACATGCCAAGAACCGGGGTGATTATGCCCTGCTTGCTGCTTGATGGGGATTATTTTATTTTTAGTGTGCATATGTGTGTGTGTGTGTGTGTGTGTGTGTGTGTGTGTGTGTGCGCGTGCACGCGCACATATATGTGTGTACAGAGTTCTGAGGCTGCTATAGACAAACAACCCAATGCTGGAGAGAAAGGCTGTCCCCTCAGACTGAGGGTTCTATTCTCCATGTAGCCTGGTGAGCCTACACCGCCCAGGCTGTTTTCTTATCATGCATGAACCTCCTGACCATTACTACTTTGGGAAGGGAGAGGCTGACGGGTCCTACCACAATGCCTATCTCAAGGTAGGTTGAAAGCTGTCCTAGGAAGCCATTCCAGTATTCAGAACTTCTATTCAACTACAGAAATTATTGGAAATACCTTCTATGTTTGGCACCAGTGTGTACGTGGGACAACGGACTCAGCCTTTCCCACCCCAAATATGCCCATGTACAAGGACATTGGCCCCCAAGATTCAGTCTGCTCTCTTTACATTTCTAATGTCAAACTGGCCATCAGCCTCAGCTACAGACTCCCAGATGGGCTGTTCCAAGGACACATGGAATTTCTGAGACTTTAATATGAAAAAATGAATATCACGCCAAACCTCAAACCCCAGGTATTGGTGCTTAGGGGCCTGGCTCCTTAGAACACAGATGGGCTAGCAGGAAAAGTGAAATTTAGCAGTCAACTCAGCACTAAAAGTTATTCCTGCCTTTCCATCTTCTCTCAAACTTAGCCTTTATTGAAATATTTAACCTCTGTGCACATAAATACATAGAAACAGATATGCTCTGAGAAAGTCTATAGAAAGCAGAGTCATGGAATATTTATAAAAGAGGCATTTTTAAAGCTGTCAGTCCACTTCCCTCATTTTCTAGACAAGGAAACGGAGAAACAGAGGTGGAGGAGCAGAAGGCGACTCGACCTGGGTCAGGCTTGGGGACAGAATGCTAGTTTGGATTTCTGGCTTCTAATTCAGAGTTCTCACCACACACGGGGCCTCCGTTGTTGTTTCTTGTTGGGCTCCTGGAAAGACAGCGGGCTTGCATGGGGCAAGAGCAAAAGGCCAAGGTTTAGAACATCTCCCAACTTTTTATCAAGGGATCTGGCATGTTCTATGATTTTTTTTCTTTATTTCATTCTGGGCATTTTTGCCACTTTAAAGCAGCAAATTCTTCACCATGGAGGCGATACAGAAATGTACCAATCAAGTAAGACTGAAAGCCCTTTACTTCCTGTGGAAAAATCTATATGTGCCCTTCAGCCTCATAATTGAGTTGCAAAGGGGAAAATACAACTGTTTCCTAGCTGTGTGGAGCCATTCCACCCAACATGCCAATAAAAAGCAAGTGGTGTTTCTGTCCATAGGACGTCCAGATTCAGAGTTAGATCCATGAGGCTAAACAAGGCCTAGGTTATTACCAACAAACGATTACACTCCGGGCTGTATTGAACAGAGTGAGATATTTGAACTCTTGAGACTAATTGGAAGAGTTCTGAAATGTCAATGTTGATGTTCCCTGTCTGGATTCCCTGAACTACAGTGGAAACTAACCCTGAATCTTAAAAATGCTGGCTTTTAAAAAGCCCTGTTTTTTCTTTTCTGTATTTATTTTCTTGGTAGTGGGGATTGAATCCAGGGGCATTCTACCTCCACGCTATACCCCCGGCCACATTTTTTTATGCTTTATTTTGAAACAAGGTCTCACTAAGTTGCAGAGGGCCTAAGTAGCCGAGGCTGTCCTTGAATCCATGATCCTCCTGTCTCAGCCTCCCGAATGCTGGGATTACAAGCGTGAGCTACCATGCCTGGCAAGCCCTGTGTTTTTATCAGGAGATGCAAATATTACTCCCAGGCAAGTCACCTAGCTACTCACGCCTTGCTCTACTCTCAGGTAGGTAGGTAATAACCATCTGCAGTATCACTTTTAGGAAAGATATTAGGAAAATTGAGCATATAGCAATACTTTCCATTGGTAGTGCCTGTAACTTGTAAAATAGACCTATTTTCAATTTCAATTACTTTTCCCAATATCCATAAATGGGTGAATACAGTTTACTTCAAAGCAGCTCTGTGCAGTTGGGGGTGACATTCCTATTTTAGAGGTGAGAGGCCAGGGACTCAAGGGTTTAGGTGGCTCATCTAAGTTTCCCAGTGAGGGGGCAACAGGGAAGGGATAATCCTAGACTGGCTAGTGCCACATCGAGCTTTTCTCCCCAGACTCACTCTGCTTCTATCTTTGGACATGCAAAATGTTTTTAAAGGTTAGGAGAGTGACACTGTGATAACCATTACATTCATCTCTGGACTGTCAGCCTTGTCAATATTGAGGAGTGTATATTCCTTTCCGTGGATGTCAACCATCTGCACGTGTCTCCGGCTGTTTGGATGACTGTCGCAAGCTCCTCTCTGGCGGAGGATCCCGGCTTGTGTGACTCACTGATGGCTGGATGAAATGGCCAGACCAGCCCGGCAGCACACCCTCTGTTCCCAAGGCCATTTACATAGCCATGCCTGAGAAGAGCAGACCAACCCAATCTTTCGTCACACCGAGCAGTTGACTTTATTGGCAAACGATGGTTGCTTTCTTGTTGTGATTTCTAGGTTCTTAGGGGAAACCCCTCTTCCTCAATTTTATTCTAGTCCTTCCCTTAAGGTTTTAAATTCCTTGAATGGGGATTTAAAAGTTATTCTACAAAGAGAGACAGATTTGAAGTGTGAATGTATTAAAGAATGGATTCAGGGCAATGGACTCATTCACTATGAATAAGCAAAGTTCTGAACAGATCTTGGAGGGAGCAAAAGAGGCTAAAGGAGAAGAGGCCAGTGTTAGGAAACTGACTCGGGGAGGTCAAAGAGGCCAGGAGGTGCAGGAGCAGCACACCAGGAACCCCGGCGACAGCCCCCCACATTGCTTAGGCCTCGTCTGTTAAGCCCTCTAGGCTCCAGAGGAATGGTCTGAAGATCCATGAACACGTTTGATTTAAAATTTTTTTTAGTGCAGCTTTATTTAGGCATAATTTACATATCACAAAATCCACACATTATAAGGGTACATTTAATGATCTGTAATAAATGTATAGAGTGGTGCAACCATTATACCACAATCTAGTTTGAGAAACAAGTTCAATTTGAAGAAATAATACTTTGAGGAGGTAGTGCTGCTTGTCCACCTTGAAGCTCTCTAGAATTCATTCTCTTGACATCTGCCTGCGTTGGGCTTCACCATCACACTGGATAAAGGCAGTCATGTCTTGCAGGATCTTTTCCTTACCCTGGCTTCCGAGTGACTGTGTGCTGGCCTTTGGGTGGAGCTCTGAGCCCACCCACCCAGCAGTGCTCAGACTCGAGGATGGCCTGGCTATTAGCATGGCAGTCCACTGCTTCTTCCACAGCCTCTGCCCACTATTTGGAAAGGTACAGGGAGCTCCTGGTCACACCTCCAGTTTCTGAAGGCAGTTGAACAAGTATGTGGTCACCTGCTCTGCCCTAGCCGTCTACACCCACCTCTCCTTGGAAAGCCGGAAGTAAATTGCCCAACATCTGGGCATTCCCTCCTGGTTGCCAGCTCTCTTTATTGTTGCTGTGATTCTTAGAGACTGCCAGCGTAGCTCGCCCCCTGGCCGTCATGTGACTGGCTCCCTGGCCTTTATTTCAGGCTGCCAAATGTCCTACCTCATTCTAGGTTTCACCTGGAGTCAAGTGGTAAACAGAAAGGTGGTCCAATTTAAAGGCTAATGCCAGAACAAAGACACCACTGTGCTTTGCTGACATTTCTTATCAGCAGACATGGGTAAAGAATGATGGAAAGCAGGTATTTGGTTGAGTTCAGAACCTGCTTCAGCACTCTGCATTTACCATCAAAGGTCAAAGTAATCATCACAGAGTTAGAATTAATAAGAGGAGGTCTGAATAAAAGATATTTATGCCTTTACATATTGCCATACTAAAAGTCTTTTTTTTGTTTGTTTGTTTGTGTGTGGTTCTGGGGATAGGACCCCGTGGCAATCTACCTCTGAGCTATACCCCCAGCTATATTTTACTTTTTGTTTGGCAACAGCATCTCACAAAATTGCTGACACTAGCCTCGAACATGTCTTCATGGCTCTGCCTCGCAAGTACTAGGACTGCAGATGTGTGCCACCATGCCTGGCTTTGAAATCTTTTGAGAAGTATCTTTCTCTCCAGAGTTCCGTGAACCCAAGGAACAGACTTCTCCTTTTCCACGTCACTTGTTCCTGTAGAATGTGGACCGATGGGTTACGTGATTGTGCCTCCCTTCCAGGCTGTGAGTTTTGTAGGTAAGAGAACATGTCTACTTATCTCTGTAACCTTGCCCAATACAGTATTTAGAAGACACTCAGTAGACGATCCGCACCGGGAAAGGACTGTAAAAAAGAGGGGCTCACATCCAGACGTCAGAGCACAGTTCCTGCTTCTGCTGTGCTGAGATCTTACTTGGACAGGGAACAATCTGTATTAATTTGTTCAATTAAGAAATTTTTCTGGACTCAAGAAGTACCAAATGTAAACTGTGATGTGAGGTTGCAAGGTCAAGGAAAGGGCTATGTCCCCTTGGAGTCCTTGTCGCCTGGAAGGCCGACAAGGTGGAGGAAGGAGGTTTACTAACTCCATGGCCGCACTTTGAGGGGAAAAGGCGGCCACCTCTCCCTCCAGACATCTTCAGTCAGAGCCATGACAAGAAACGCAAAGACATGCTTTCAATTCCTGGTTTATGAATTGCCTTTGCAATTTTTTGTTGTTTTTTTGGTGGTACTAGAGGTGGAACCCAGGGGCTTTTCTACCTCTGGGCTTTACTCCCAGAACTATTTTTAATACTCTGAAAACAGGGTCTCACTAAGTTGCTGAGAGCCTCACTAAGTAGCTGAGGCTGGCTTCGAACCTGTGAGATCCTCCTGTCTCAGCCTCCCAAGCGCGGGGATTACAAGCATGCGCCAACACGCCCGGCTTTGCCTTTGCAATTTTGGCTTCATGTACCATGTGCACACTGTATCTCCACTATTTAGCACCAGACCTGGCACACAGAAAATACTCAGTGGGTACCTGTGATGTGAATGAATTTTTCATGGCCTGGCTGGCTTATTCCTCAGAACATGTGTATCTTTTTCTCTAAAAATGTGAAGGTCCTGAGATGTGTTTTCCATTGTTATCTGATTAGGAAATAACCCATGAACATGATTAAGAATGGGTAGTGAATCCATGGGAGCTGTGAAGACTAATTCTCAGGGATCTTAGAATGACATTCACTTTCTGAGTGACCTGAGACCTCTCCCAGGACTCTCGGGGCTGGAGAGCAGCCCAGGAGGAAGCTGAGCGAAGGGAACTGGTGTGTCTTTGGTGTTTACAGAGTTAGGTATCAGGTCAAACGTAACCATCTCTTGCTTAGTTTTCACAACAAATCCTATTAGATTGTTACAGCAATTGTGACTTTATCAATGAGGAGGGAGGATCAGAGAGACTATCTGTCACACCCAAAGTGGCCCAGGTAGAAAGTGGCTGTGGTAGAACTTCTGATACAGGTCCATCTAACACTAGATAAGGAACTCTCTCCCGTCCACCAGGGATCTGGCACTTAATGTTCATCTGGGATCCAAGTTCCAGGAAGGGAGACATTTCTGTAGGCCCGAAGAAGCACCAATACGCTTCTGAGCTGCATTCTGGATTACAAGCATTGGGACCTTTTAATCTTTGCTCTCCAGTACACCAACTCTGAATAATTCACATCAGCTCCATCTTAATAAAAAGCTTCCTCCCCATCCAACCCCACACGCATCATTAGCTTCACCCAGAACCTCCGTTCTCCAACTGTAGAGCGGCCTCTGAGAGCTCCGCTACAGTACAAGGCCGGGGCAGCATGGACCTCGCTGTGGTGTGGAGGGGGAGGTCGGGCTACAGTGCAGAGATGTCTTCTTGCTGCTTCACAAATACATGCAACTCCATATGAGCAGTGATAACCTATGGACCCGAGCAGGGCCTTCCAGAGCTGGCAGCACTCAAAATCTCCTCTGGAATCTGTCTAGCATGACAACCCACGGCCTCTTTTGTGTGTGTGTAAGTGTGTGTGTGGCACTGGAAATTGAACCCAGAGGCATTCTACCTCTGAGCTAACCCCCCAGCCCGATTTTATTTCTTATTTGGAAACAGGGTCTCACTAAGTTGTGATAGCCTTGCTAAGTTGTCGGGGCTGGCTTTGAACCTAGATTCTTACTGTCTCTGCCTCCCAAATATAGGATTATAAGCGTGCATCACCACACCTGGCTGCCTCTTTGGTTTTTACTCAGCCTTTCTTTATTCAGTGTTAGTGAGATCAGTGCCAGAGGCCCAGATTCTGACTCCTGTGTTACATCCCGGGGAAGGGGTTTCACTGAATAGGGAGGGGGGGAGTGTAGACAGATCATGCCTCCTCCCTGGACCTCAACTTCTAACCTGGGAAGTGGAAAGATTTGACTGATCATTCCTAAGCACACTTGAACTTTCTATTGTGACCAAATAATCTGTTTCTACCCCGTTCATGTTCATACAGTAATCACTGGCCACGTATGCTTACTGAGTACTTGAAATGAGGTCTTTGTGACTGAAGGACTCTACTTTTAATTTTATGTAATTTTAATTAATTGGGATTTAAATTTAAAGAGCTAATTGGGATTTAAATTTAAAGAGCTGGTGACTTATACTTTGGACAGCAAAGTAAGAAATCTTTAGCTTGAAGAAGCAGAGAAGGAGATGGCACAGACTGGCTTCCTGCTCACACATACGTGAGTTCAAATCCTTTCTGCTACTTACTGGCTCTGGGCCCAAGCCCAAGATAGCTCACCTTGAGTCTCAGTTTCTTCTTCTATAACATGGAGCTAACGTCCACCCAACTATGCTGTGAACATTCAGTGGGACGAGACCCATGGAGCCCTGTCCATCACAGTGAAGGATCCAGACAAGAAGACTATTCTATAAAGTCCATGAAATGGCGTTGGACTAGGGGAGATTCTTTCTCCAATGAGCCTTATTAATTCATTCACCAATCTGTTGAGTCTAAAACTGACTAGAAGCAAAGAGAGCTTTACAATTTACCAGGTGGGGCCCTGGAGGGGGCGGCCAGGAGGAGCAGTGGAGGAAAAGTCAGTTTTGTCTATTTTACATCGTTCCCAGGGCTGTCCGTGTAGGTGTCTTTGACTGATAGGGCCACATTGCACAAGATCTAGCTAGATATGCAGATATTTTCAGATGTATCTGCATTGTGTAATCCTCCCGGCCTCATGAAGGAGCAGACCTGCCTGGCCAGGGAGTACACAGGGTAAATGGTCACTGAGACTCACGGATCTCTAGAAACCGGGGAAAGGTCCAAGACATTCTACAACAAATGTGCCTGGAATATCAGGATGCCTCTTTCTATTCCACTGAGCTGGTATTTTTGAGCTAGAATAATTCAACAGAGATTTACCCACTGAACTAAAAGAGAAAGTCATTGGCTAGGAAGTCAGTCTCCAACTCCCTTTGCTCCCCAGCATACCACCTCTGAATAATTCACATCAGCTCCATCTTAATAAATAGCTTCCTCCCCATCCAACCCCACGCGCATCATTAGATTCACCCGGAGAATTTCTGACAATCCCAATGCCCAGGCTGCATAACACATACAATTAAATCAGAGATTGCGGGAGTGGCAGGCGCCTGGGCAGTATTTTTTAAAGCCCTCCAAGGTGATTCTGACGTGTAGCCAAGTTTAGAACCAAATGCTCAGAGGACAGCTCTGAGTAGAAACTCGGGTGTTCACCGCTCACGGTGAGCCTGATCTGCATCCTACACTCAGCCTAATCAGATCTTGCTGATGTTTCGCTTAGCACGCATTGCTTATTACATCTAGAAAAGTTCTTAACCAATATCCTCTTTAATAAAATCTAATTTGGACCAGTTCTACATTGTTAGTGTTGACAGGGAAATTCCCCATCGATCTGGTGACAGAAGAGGGGAGGGTGGTGCTTTAAAATCAGGCCTTGAAGAAATACTGAACCTATTTCAGCGCCCCAAATCTCTCCCTCCACAGCGGAGCTGCCTGGACAACTTCAGCATACTGCCACCTGGTGGGGGCCTGGTCCCAACTTCATCCTTGTTCCTCATCCTTGGGCTCCAGGCCCCTCCCCCAAAAGGATGCAATTTAGGAAAATGTCATGCATTTTCAATCCAATTTACTGGGGCCTTCCACATTGATCAGACTTCCTTCTCCCTTTCCCTCCCATCTGGTTAATATAATTATTGCTTTCAGATGGCAAAGCCATTTTATGTAATAGCTTTGTTTGTTGCTATGGTTACAAGTTTAGTAGCACTTCGGAATATAAATCTATCGTCGTGGAGAGGAGCTTTGTATCTGTCAAGGTGCAGCCTTTGCACGCATCAGAAGGCCAGGTAAGCAGTGGTGGTAGTTTTCTGTTGTAAGGAAAGTGCACTTTCTTGACCCAGTCGCAGAGGAAGAAGATTCTTAGAACAGTGGGTGCTGTCTGGCTCTCTCTCCCCTGGAATTTTCCTACTCAAGGAAAGCTCTATCTGGGAGAAAGTAGGAAAAGCTGTGTGGCTGGGCAAGAGCCCTCACGTTGCATAACTGGAGTTTTTACTGGTCAGTTGACTGTCGGCTGATTTATTTGCCAGTTATAGGCAAGAGCTAAGAATATAATCTTGGAGGAGTTAAGTTCTTTGGGTGTAATCCCTTCCTCTCACGCAGCTGAAGCACTGCCCCTTGTTTCCTGATGAAAACGGAGTTATAATCTCCTTCCGAAAAATGGCAAAAGTTCAGAACTGGATTCAATCCGCCACCCTCGAGTGACAATGCGTGGCAGCGTCTCTGCTTTGACAGCGTTTCACACCCAGCTGAGTCAGGCCCGGCCCTTGGACCGCGTGGAGCTGGGCTTCCCTCCCAATCTCAGCTCACCTTGGAGAGTTTACGGTGCGCTTTCATGCATGTAACCTCATCTAACCCTATGACTACCCCAGGAGGCATGCAACTCATCACCTGGCATTGCTCCCACCTGACAGAGGAGGAGACTGAGGCTCAGAGAGACTCCGCAGCGTCTAAGTAGTGTGTGGGACTCATCAGCTTTGGACTCTGTGTTCAGTTTTCACTCCAGGGAGCCCAAGCTGCCAGTTTAACAGAGCCTCCCTCTCCACATTTAAATAAGAAAGAGAAAAGAGAAAACAAGTCCTATCAATACCTTGCCAAAGCTTCCATGAAACCAAAATGAACTAACTTCAACCTCCTTCTGTCCTCTGGAAGAGAAAGTTCTTGGTTTGGTCGCCAACTGGTGAATTTCCAGTGGCTACTAATTAACTAGCCATACCATTCAAATCCACCACTACAGAGCAGGTACATATTTATTTACGTCGCGCACATGGCAGGATGATTTGCAGTTCTGTAATTTCATGGTAATTATGATTGGAACTGCCATGTGGAAACTCGGCACTTTGGAACTGTGTCATTACCAAGAACTGGCTACTTTGGAATTACCCACTAATGACATAATTAGTTGCGGCCTTTTAAGAAAAAGTTGTTATGTAAGGGACTTTATTTTTCATTCCCAATTGACAAAAAAGCAGGAAACTTGGAGAGAGAGATCAGAAACTATTTTTCCCTTTGTCAGGTAAAGATGCAGCTGTGCAGGTTGGGGTGGGTCCTGTGTCTGGGCAGGTCTGGGTGCCTTGGGGCAAAGGGGCAAGGCCTCAGGTTGGTCTCATCTGCTGAACCAGACGGTCACGGATGACCAAAAATTACTAACTTTTTGAGTGGAGAGTGCAGAAGCTCAGAGAGCCTGTGTTTGGACTAGAGGCGCACATAACTCAGGAGACTGTGGGAGGACCAGGGAGAATGTAATTTGCAGAATGGAGGCCGGAAGCAGGGTAGTGGGTGGATTCCATACACTAGCGATGCTATAAAAGACATATAGCTCATATTATATACACTGGGCATGCACCATTCCAGAAAAAATGGTCCCAGGGCTGGTTTTCTTGGCAGCAGCATCCAGCTTGGCCCTCCCTTTCATCCCCTTGAATGGACAGGCCTTCTCCGAAGTTGTTCTTGCTGTCTGTTCTCACTGGACGTCACAAGGCTTGGGGCAGAAAAACCCACACAATGGGGTGTATGGAGCATAGAGAATTCAAGATTCACTGACTCCTAAAACTGCAAGCAGTCCCTTACTTAGCAAGAGAAACCCAGGGCCCAGAAGGGGTGACTGTGTTGTCCAAAGTCACACAGCAGCAAAATGGCAGAGCCATAGTTGGCACCCACATGGGGCACCCCCGGGGAGGGGCTATTGATGTGGCAAGATTGAGACAAGGCTCATAAAAATCATAGCTGTGTCCATACAAAAGCTATTCTGGGATACGTAGATATATTTTAAAAATTTAAAACGTTTTACCCTGTTTATACCCCTATACAAATACCCACATCATAGTCTTCTCAGAGGTCCGCTGGTTGTTCCATCTGCCAGGTCTCCTCCGATCCCCTCTCCTCTGGCTGTGAGGACCTCTCAGTTCCCTCAGCCTCATGTTTTCACTATAGCTGTCTTTTCATCCTTCGGCCTTGGCAACTGCTCCTCCCTGCCCTCTAGTACTAAAGGTTGAACCCAGAACCATTCCACCTTTGAGCTGTACCTCCAACTGTATTTTATTTTTTCTTTTGAAATAGGGTCTAAGTTATTGAGGCTGGCCTTGAACCTGCGATCCTCCTGTCTCAGCCCTCCAAGTACTGGGATTACAGGTATGTGCCACTATACTGGGCTTAGTTTTAGTCTCTGTACTTGTGCTTTTAGTGTCAAATTTCTGGATTAAGTTAGGGATATCAACTAATTAGTAAACGAAGCATAAATAAATACTAGTTTTAACCTCTGGGATTCAGTCATATGAGAATTAAGATCTTAAAAATTAATGGGAGAGTTGGGATGGATGCACGCGCTATCCAGCTATCGAACCACGCAGGTAGAGGAAGAGCAGGGAGGCTGGGGGTTAGTGACTAGGAACACTCAGAAGTGGATGGCTCCTTCTCCAGCCCCACCTGCAGCAGCACCATCTTGACCCACTAACCAAAATACCCAGGAGACCCGAGGGCAGGACGAAGGACTTCTGGGGACCTCCGAGCCACATGACTTGGAAGAGAACTATAATAACTCAGAACATGTTTGATAAATAGCGAAGTGGCTGGCGTTTTCTGGATGGCCGCAGTGTCCCTGGCACTCTCCACTCCTCTCCCTCTGCCTTTCTCTCTTTTTCTGCGTCTCTTTTGCTTTCTCGTTTTATCATCTCCCTCTATCCTCTTTCTAATTACCTTTCCCTCCTATCTCTAAAATTGATTTCATCATCTTTGTTCTTATGGGGAAGGAATCAAAAGATAGATTTACTATCTCTGACGTCAAATACTATGTCTCAGCAGATACTATTTGTCTCAGCAGGCCACATTTTGTCTTGCCATTATTCCCCATACCTTCAGACAACTGTGGTCACTTAGAACTGGCCTTAGTAGGCTGTCCACTCCAGGTGTTTCTTAGGTAGGAGGTCTCTAAGCTTTACCAGCACTCAGACTGGGCTCTCAGGAAGAGCAGAATGAAGGTTACAGCATGAAACACAAGGGTCACCCCCTAAGAACAGGGAGGAGCCCAGTTCCTGGGTTCAGAGTTGACAGTGGGGCACTACAGTAGTCCTTTCCATCCTTAAAAAAGAAACGCAACGACACCATTGTCATAATACTGATAAATCTTCAAACAGGCCAAGTGCCAAGATACATTTTATTGAAATTTTTATGAAACATTTTCTTTTGCTATTTAATAAGATTATTAGATGATGGTTTAGGTAAAATTATCCATGTTTCTCTCTGTAATATGACTTTTGGAACCTAGAATGGCATGCTGGTGTGAAAGTCACAGATGCAGGATACTCCAAAGTCGTACTTTTCTTGCATTATGCTTATTTTAATAAGATTCATGAATCTTTTAAAGGACCAAACCAAGTCTTGGTGTTCACTTACCCTGGATTTGTGTATTTCACCCAAAGCCCAATCTTTTGTGTGTGTGTGGGTGTGGGGGAGGGTACTGGGGATTGAACCCAGAAGCATTCTATCTCTGAGCTACAGCCCCAGCTCTATTTTATTCTTTATTTTGAAAGAGTCTCCCTAAGTTGTGGAGGCCTCACTAAGCAGCTGAGGCTGGCTGCAAACCTGCAATCTTCTGGTCTTAGCCTCCCAAGTGCTGGGATCACAAGCATGCACCACCACGCCTGGCTGCCCAATCTTGATTCTATATCAGAGCCTTCTAGGACCCTGTGTTATTCCCCAGTTTTATAGTACTGATTACACAAAGTTGTTAATTTATTAATCCCATTTTATCCCTAAATGGGTGACAGATCAGAGAAGAAAATTTAAGCTCATGGTTCACCCCATGTCCCTGCAATCCTACCCCTAGTAATGAATCTTTCAGAAATCTATACTGAAGCCCATCCAAGGACATGTATAAGAATGTTCATAGAGCCACCATTCCCAATAACCTTTCAGTAGATCACCCCAGTTCCATCAAGATGGAATGAATAAATTGTAGTGTATCTGTAGCATGGGAAACTTTCCAGAAAGGAAAGACCTCCTAGAGGCCTCACTGTGGATGGATTTCATACACATACAATGTGAGGCAAAGGAAGTCACACATAAAAGGGTATGTGCTATATGATTCCATTTACATAAGGTTCAAACTATGAGCAAGAGTCGGCTCTGGTGGCAGAGGTCAGAAAGTGGTTTGCACTGGAGATGTTGATGAGGGGACTTTGTGCTGGGACTATTCCATTTCTTGTTGGTGTGGGTTATTTAACAGGCTCGCATAAAAGTTCACTGAGCTGCATAATATGACTTATGCACAGTCCAGTGTATTTCATTATACTTCAACAAAACATTTTTTAAAAAGAGTTCAGTTCCCATCTCTGCTACTTACAGTAGGACTTTTGGAATTTGTTTTACATTTATAGTATATCTTCCTCACATGAGAGATCAATACAGTATAATCCACTAACATGGATGTTGTGAAGATCTAATAAAATGTTTCATATAAAAACATCCAGCCCCCAAAAGGAGGCTGGACACATAATCAATGCCCAACATATGTATGTGTGGAAATATCATAGTGCAGCCCATTAATTTGTATAACTGACACTGTTAATTATAATAATAAAAATCAGGGGAACAATGGAATATATAATCAAAGGGCTTAATGTTAGAAAAATAAAAATATTTAAAGGCCCCTCAAAAATTCTAGCTCTAAATCTGATACCTGGTAGATGTTCAATTTATAGTCATTCTCTATTCAAAAACTCAAGAATGTAATGAGAGGGATTAAATATGCACAAAACTAAAGAGAAGAGTAAAATAACCCCCCCAGACCCATCACCATCTTTAATAATTGTCAAACTATGATCAGTTTTATTTGAATAATACCTGCCTCTCTAGCTATTAAAATGCATAAAGATACATAATTATATCCATACATACAATCAGTTTGCATCTCTAAGAAATAACTTTGTAAATAAAACAATATCACAATGCTAGGAATTATGAGGAAGGATGAATAGGAATGGCACAGAGGACTTTGAGGGTCCTGAAACTACTCTGTATAATATGATGGTAAACACATGTCAGTATAAAGTTGTTCAAACCTATAATACACACATCCAGAATGAGCCTAATGTAAGCTATGAACTTCAGGTGACGATAATGTATCAATGTAGGTTCACTGATTATAATAAATGTACCATCCTGATGGCAAATGTTGATCTGGAGGAAGGGCTGAGGAGGGCGGACGGGAATCTCTGTACCTTCTGCACAATTTTGCTGTGAATCTAAAACTGCTCTAAAAATAAAATCTACTAAAAAACACAATCACAACACCATCATCCTTAAATACCACCACTACTTCTATTGGTCAAGTTTCTTCCATCAACTCAAAAATATCTCTTTACATCAGGTTTTCACTCTTCATTTATTTGATCTCTTAACAAATCCGGAGGGCAACCGACAGGGAGGCTGACTATGACATCTGGCCACCAATCACAGAACGCCCTGTGGAGAAGGAAAGAGTGTCGTCTTGAAGGCTTCTGAAAACACCCAGGGTTTGCGTCAATAGCACTCTTTTCCTTCTTTAGTACCAAGGATGGCTGCTGTCACCATCAAAATAGATCTAGTACAATAAAGCCAGACCCTTTAACACACAAGTGGGAGAGCTAAAACTACCACAGGACGCACCGAAGAAATTTTGCAAAGGGCATTTCCAGGAAGACAGATAAAGTATGGTGCCTGGACTCAACTGGTGAAGTGAAATAGGTGCTCTAAGGTCTCCCGATGAACACAGTGCCCAAATGAAGGTGTGAACGTGGCAGACGGGACCCACACAGTGCACCAACTTTCCTTCGGCTTTCAGAGCTGCTCAAAGCAGCTACTGTTTACATCTTGTACGCTGGACGTCACCACCTGAAGTCTGAGCGAAGGCAGGAATGTGTGCCAGGCAGGATTTTACCTGTGTGTCCTGGACTGTGCCCAGCTTAGAAGTCTTTCTTTGGAAGAGGCATCTGACTGCATCTGATCAAATAACCACTACTGATGTCTCCTCCACCCAAAGTTGAGTCTCCTGAGAAAAAGCTTTCAGTGCACCTTCTGTGGGTTCCCCAGCCCAGCTCAGCACCCATATGTAGTGGGCCCCAAAACATCTGTGTGGGGCAGTCAGTGGATGAGAGGGAACAGCACTGGGGCGGAGGCCTGTGGTTGGCTCTGCCTCACCTTGGTCCCGATGCTTCGGTTGACATGCAGCAAGTCATTCACTGCCTTGGGCTCCCGGTGGTTTCTAGAGTCTCTCCCAACTCTTAAACTCATTTTTTCTTAAGGAAAAGAGCCTACAGTTCCAGAACACATTTATTTTACTTACTCTTCTACTATGTTGATCCATCTAATAATTTGAATCTAAAGGAGGCTTAAGTGTTAAGCAAAGTACTGATGCCTTTCAAACACTCCACAGCAATGGAACTTTGTTCTGCCAGTTGTTCTGCACCTTTGGTGTCTACTGTGTCCCCACCCAGGTCACAGAGGCAACACCCCATCTAGGACAAACCCTCCTATCCAGTTCTCTAAATAGCATGACATGTGCTCGACGTGGTTCAACCAGTCTGGAGCACCAGGGCAAGAGGGCTTTTCTTTGCCCCCTAGTATGTGCCTGAGCCTTCTGTAACCACAGCTACAGTGACTGACCATTAGCACATGCAGGTGCAGGGTGTCCTGAGGGGTGAGCACAGGAGGGCCAACCCACTGGAGAGTCTAGTAGTGTGTGACACTCACCTTGTTGTTTGTAGTTCTGGGGGCTTGAACCCAAGGACATTCTACTCCCCACCTATACTCCCAGCCCTTTATTTATTTATTTTGTTTGTTTTGAAACCGTCTCACTAGATTGCTGAAAGTCTTGCTAAGTTGCTGAAGCTGACCTAGAACCTGTGATCTCAGGCTCCCAAGGGCTGGAATTACAGAAGTGCCCCACACACCTGGCTGTGGCATGAACCTTGGCACTTGTGTTCCAGAAAAGGACCCGGGCTGGGCTCTTAGCTCCTTGACAACTCAGTTCCTGAAGGGGTTAGCTGATGGCTTTTCTGAGGCTTAAGTGTGACCAGTATGGGTGCTGGGAGAAGGGAAGAAAGGAGGAGAGCTTTATTTATTCAGCCCCTTTTCACTAGATAAAGACAAAGCTCACAAAAGGGACGAGTATTCTCATACTTAAAACTTTCTAGCTGGGTGTGGTGGCACATGTCTATATCCCAGTCCTTGGGAGGCTGAGACAGGAGAATCACAGGTTGAAAGTCAGCCTCAGCATCATAGTGAGATCCTCTTTCAAAACAAAAAATAAAATAGTGCTGCGGGTGTAGCTTGGAGGTAGAATGCCTCTGGGTTCAATCTCCAGTATCACTGAAAAAAAAAACAAACAAACACTTTCTTATTGTACCACTGTTACCAATATATGTTCCTATTTAAAACATAAATCAGATTACACAAGGAAAGAACTAAAGTTATCACATACTATAGTCTTTTTATACAACAGAGCCTTCTGGCTTTTTGCTAGGTTAATTAGTGAATATACATATCAAATGCCAATAATCATCCATCCATCCACTACATATAATATAATTCTATTTTATTTTTAAGGGAATAGAAATTCTGTTCCATTCCATCCTATTCTAATGGAATACAATGTATGTAATTTTATTAGATGGCTACACTTTTAATTTACTGGAGTGAGGGGTTGCATTTTAAGAGGGAATTCTTAGCAACAGAAAGCCGATACAAAAGAATGTTTTGTGTGTAGAACAAACTGTAAGGCAAAGGGTCCTCCCTGGTCCACCACTGGAGGTCAGGCAGAGGAGCCTCTTTCCCTACTGCTCCTCTCAGCTGACCACACAGGGGACTGGTCAGTGTACCAGTCTGGGAAAAGATATAAGACTTGAAGTCAGAAAGCCTAGTCTCAAATCCCAACTCTCGCTAGCTTGGGGACACTGGACAAGTCATTCCATCTTCAGATTCCTCACTAATTAGTAGAGGATGGTTTTGTGTTAGATTATTTATCAAGCATAACAAACTGGAAGACACAAAGAAGCAACTAGGTAGTATCGCGAAAGTAGTTTGTTGACCATGCCAATCCGGGGAGATGGGAGGCATGGTTGTCGCTAAGACATGCTACTATTTTTAAGGACTCAAAGGCTATCCTACAACTGAGAAAGTTCCTCTGTGTCACCTCCTAGAAGGTGTATCCCAGCTGCAGCTGTGATTACAGGATGCTCTCCCCACAGCATTTCTAAAAGTTGTCACTTTTTCAATATTGGAACAACTCCCAGCTCAGAGTTGCCCCCTTCAGACTATCTATCTCCACTAAATAGGATCGACTTCCAAGCAGACGTTTCAAATGTTCCCACAGTTGGGTCTAAAGGAGACAGGCTGCACCAGAGAGCCCAGCCAAGAGATGTCAGGTTACACACATTGTCAGGGCCATAAAGCCCTGCTCTGTTTGCCCCACAGCACAACAACACATTGCCTGTGTGGCCTCTCAGAGGGATCTGGAACCTCACGGGCTGGCTGTCCTCAGAAGGGAGTCACGGACAACCTGGGGGGCCCCGGGGGAGCTTGGCCCAGGAAAAGTACTTCACATCTATTAGTGATCAGAAGACTGTCATCTGAGCTGGGCATGGTGGTGCACGCTTGTGTTTCTGGTACTTGGGAGGCTGAGACAGGATTACAGGTTCACAGCCAGCCTCAGATACTTGGGAGGCTCTCTGTAACTTAGTGAGACCCTATTTCAAAATGAAGAGTAAAAACTGGCATAGGAGTGGAGCTTAGAGGTAGAATGCCCCTGGGTTTTATCCCCAGTAACTACTCCTCCCCATATAGAAATAGAAGATTGCCATCCAAAGCACAGCTCGTGGCCCCTCTGGGGCTCAGTTTCCCCATTAGGAATATGAGAAGATTGGACCCAGTGAGTGTCGGGTTTCTTTCTAGCTCTACCCCAACAACTGCTGGACGTAGTGGCGCACGCTTGTAATCCCAGTACTTGGGAGGCTGACATAGGAAGATCACAGGTTCGAGGCCAGCCTTAGCAACTTAGTAAGGTCCTCAGCAACCTAGAAAGACCCTGTTTTAAAATAAATAATAGGGTTGAGGGGTATAGCTCAGAGAAGGAATGCCCCTGGGCTCCATCCCCAGTACCACAAAACAAACCCATGTAGGTTCTTTGTGTTCTACTTGGTGCCTAGTGTTGTGCCTGCACTAACAGGCCCTCAGTGGCATCTGCTGAGTGGCTGGGTGGTGGGGAAGGGATGAAAACACTACCCTTGCCATGGGTAAAACCACCAGAGCACGAGCTTGCATTCTTGGGTTTTATCTCATTCATATTGTAAATACAGATCTTTTGACACAAAAAATGAAAGTAAATATTCAATAAAATACTCTGTGGAGTAAAGAATAACTAAATGGATCACTGGATAAGTAGACGAAACCATGCTGCCAGTCCTTTTCTGCATGAATTCTGTACACAGGATAGAATATTCTAGAAGATCAGAACAGAAGAGGAATACCCAGTACTATTTTATTTTACTTTATTTTTTGTGGTACTGGGATTGAACCTACAGGCTACAACCCCAGCCCTATTTTTATTTTGAAACAGGGTCTCTAGGTCACTGAGGGTACCTCTGAACCTGAGATCCTCCTGCCTCAGCCTCCCCAAGATTTTGGATTATACATATGTGCCACCTGCCCAGTCTCACTAGCACTCGGACCACGATGGCACCCTGAAGAAAAACCCTTCCACACACAACAGCTGGAAATGCTAAATATTCTCTTATTCTCAAGTCAAGGAAAATTTATTCCAAGGGGTCATTTAAAGGAAGACTTCATTTAAAAATCAGCTCAATCTTGAAGCTACTGAAATGAATCCGCCGCTGAAAACACAACCCAAATTCCAGCCTGGAAGTTCACAAAAGGAAAGCCACCCAAAGCACACTCAGTCCGCTCCCTCCCCCTTGGACCTGATACTCGGCAGGAGTGCGGGAACGACAGCTCGCCGAGTCGCTAACTAGTTAATAACCAGAAACGGAGGCCTTAAACCAAGGTGTCTTCTCAGACCCTCTCAAACTGAAAAAGGACTTTGAGATCCTTTGACCCAATCCCTCATTTCACAAGGGAAGATTCTGGGGCTCAGAGAGAGAGCACACGGTCTCCCTGAAGTCACATAGCAAGTTTGTGGAAGAGCTAGGTCGAGGCCCGAAGCTTCTGCAAGTGTCTGGTGTGTCTAGGCAAGGCTAGAGCGAAGAAGGTAAAATGCACAGAACTTGGGGCCCAGGCTCTTCTCGAAGGGGCCAGAGAGCACAGGGGCCAGGGTGGGAAGTATGGAGCTCCTCTTCCTCAGAGATGACCTGTGCTGCCAAGGCGCGCATGCGTGTATGCGTGTGCGTGCGTGCGTGCGTGCGTGTGTGTGTGTGTGTGTGTGTGTGTGTGTGTGTGTTTAAATCTTGTGCGTTTGGTGGAGAGCACGTCAAGTGAAGGAGTGGACACGTTCCAGCCCTTCCCTCCCCTCCTTTGTTCTCTTAGAGCTGGGTCCACTGGAGGAGCATTGTACAGTGCCCCTGCTGGGTCTACAAGGCCCTTTTTCAGTTCAATTAATGAGCCATAAATAACCCAATGAAGGTGTCAACAAAGAGGGTAATTTATCACACCTTGTCAGGAGGGCGAGCCTTGTGAGGCAAACGCTCATTCACAGTCTGGTGCCACGTTGAGATTTATTCCTGGCCGGGTCCCTCCTCCTCCGGGCCCCCCTCCCCCCAGACAAAATTTATCTTCCACGGGAATCCTCACAGGTGTGCTGTTTTGACAAATAAGCTATGAAGTCTGGTATTCATCACTGGCTGGTCTTTGTTGGGATGAAGGCAGCACAAAATAAATTCATTTTAGAGACGGCACTTGTGATTCAAACCTGCTCAAGGGGAGCAAGGAGGTTATTTCCATCCTCCTGCTCCTGCAAAAGGAGAAAGGGAGATACCACAGGACAGCTGCTTTATTTACTAGATGGCGGAAGAGCAGTCAGGACGTTACTGAGAGGGTGCCCTGGGCTGCTCGTGTGGACACCCTGGTCACATTCTCTTGAAAATGTTGGGTTGGAAACATTTTACATGGGTGTAGTAAGGGCATCTGAGATGCTCAGCGTCACCATACAAGGAGAGCTTTCCATGTCAACATCCAACTTCTGGCTTCCCTTAGAACACTGCATTGTGAAATGGAAAGGTGCGGAACTGGCCACCAGGGCGCTTGCCAAGACACAGGCTCTCAGGCCTCCCTGCCTCCCATACCCATCCAGGAGAGGTTCTGTTCAGGAAGGAGGAGCCCAGGAATTTGAATTTTCCAAGCTTCCCAGATGCATGTGGCTTGTGGGGTACACTCTGGGCCAAGACATGTGGCTTGGGTCTCTAGCCCGTCCCTGTAAATTTCTGCAATAATGAAAATGTCCTATATCTGTGCTGTTGGACACTGCAGCCACTAGTCACCTGCAGCCATTAGCCACTTGAAGTGTGGCTAGAATGAAAGAAGACTGGGTTTGCTCCATTTTATTTGATTTTAGTTAAGTCAAACTGATGCAAGCATGTGGCTTGTGGACATTTTGGACAGTATAACTCAAGCCCATTGCTCAGTCTCACTGATTTCTGGGAAGCATTCACGAAGTTGGAGACTCAACATGCACGAGAGACTTGAAATACTAGTCTCTTCCCACTCCCCCTTATTGTGCCAGATAATAAATACCCAAGGCCCTGGGGTGTGCCTTATTTAGTCATTCTAATAGGGAAGAGGGAGTAGCATGTCTTCCTCCTCCATTTCCAAGATCTACACAAGTGGAGACACAGAGAGAGCCAATTCCTCAAGCACCTTCTAGGTTGCACTGTGGGGGGTCTTTGAGAATAAAATATAGTCCTTGGCCCACTGTACCTGGTCCCTTCCCTCCCAACATGGGGAGGGGATATAAATACATAAGTGACAAGTGTAACACCAGAAGGTCCCCTGTGAGATGATGAAAGAAAACACACAGGGAATAAGAAAGCACAGGCTGGTTCCCTTTCTAGCCTAGTGACACTGTGCAGTCCCGAGGAGAGATTCCCAGTCATTCACCTCTGAGCCCAGCCTGGTGGCTGACCCTGGGAAAGCACAGTCGCTGTGTGTAAGAAATGGCCTCAGCCAGGAGGCATGGCAGTGTACCTGTGGTCCCACCCAGTATTTGAGAATCTGAGATAGGAGAATGTCAAGCTTGAGGCCGGCCTCAGCAACTTAGTGAGACCTTATTTCATAATAAAAAATAAAAATAGAGCTCAAGAGGTAGAATGCTCCTGGTTCAATCCCTGGTATTAAATAAAAACAAAATAAAATAGTCTTATACTTGCCTAGGTGCGGCCCCTAAAGTCTCACTTAAGATGGGGAAGTGGTCCCTAAAAACTAGAAAGTCTCTTTGCTGAGGGTCAAAAGAGCATGGGGATTCCCTTCTGCAGAGCTGTGTGTGGGAGAGTCATACAGAAGATGATTCGCCAAGGGTCTGAGGAGCCACTTCCTGCCTATGAGCAAATTCTACCTGGGAGAATGAAGGTGTGCTCACCTGCAGTGCCGAAGGTTCTGGGCCCATGAGTGGGGCCAAACAAGCAAGACCAAACAGGCCATGGTTGCCATAGGAGGTGGGCTGCCCACTGGCCAGAGGCACTGAGCCCCAACCCAGACGGAAAGGGACACCCACAGCCTCCACTGGGCTTCATGCCGTTATTATGGACCCCTCCCTGCCCAAGAACTTGTCCTTCCTCACTTCTCTGGCCCCTAGGAAGCAGAGCCCCAGCTCCTTGCTGCAAGGACGTAAGCTAAAAACAAAAGACGACTCCAGTTCTGCCATCTCCCCCAGACCTGTAATCCTTCAAGTCTCTGACAGTTGATTCCTCCTTTTTTCTTGAGTGGCCTTATTTTGCCTCCAGGAAATAGGTGCTGATGTCAAAATTTGTGTCCCTGATGCCAGGACTTATTGCTCCAGGGAGTCTCAAGCGGGGCCACGAGTATCTCTCCCTGCATGTAAAGTTCAGCAAGAGAACTCATTACAGGTCTCCATCCCCTAAGAGAATTTTATAACCAAACAGAAGAAGGGACTCTGTCTGGTACAATAAGCAATTTTCTCTCCAAGTTCTTTGCCTTATGATAGTAATAGCTCAGACTCAAAACAACTGACTGAGTTCTCAAGCCACAAAGTCATTGGCTTAAAATTAACTCCATGTTAGGGAGCCATTATATTGGTTTGGTACTCTAGTTTGACATAAACTAATGGCTGGAAATTAGAGCCTGGAACTTAGCAATGGGACTTGTTCTGACCCAGAGTTCTTAAAGTAATCTCTAGAAAAATATTGAATCCAAAGATATTTCCCAAAAAAATAAAGATCCACCTGTTGGGGAGAAAAGGGCAACTTCTATTTGGAACAACACAGTAGTACCAACGACATCCTCCTCAGGGGAAAGATTTAAGTGTTTGGAAATTCCAAGATAATGATGAGAATATGTGAGAGATCCAGGAAGGCAAAGTTGCTAGAGATACAGTAAAGATGCAAGAAATGGAGATGCTATGAGTAGATTTGGACCAAATTCCACCTCTAGGAGGAGCCTTGGGCAAGTGAGAAAGAGGAAAACAGATTCTTGTAAACTCTTTTAGCTAAGATTAGGGACGGATCACCCTGGTCTTCCCTAAAGCCAACCATTATAGGAACCATCAGTTCTTTTAGCTATCACGACTGTTTATTGAGAGGTGGGGAAATTGAGGCCTAAGATCAAATAACAGGTACATGAAACTTCCATCTGTTTTTATGTTGTTGCATAGTGCCAAGTTTCTCCTTGCAAAGCAAGGAAGTAATTTCTAAGCAAGAGCTTGAGATACACAACTTGAGTTTGCCTGGAGCTATGGCACCGTGATACGTTCGGCTCCCTTTAGATCTTGCACGCTACCAGCTACTTGCCAGGGTGAGTGACTGGTTGGGAAACCTCTCAGGAAACCACAGCTCCTGCAGATGACTCAGTAGGTGGGTCTAACGCCTGTGAGTCAGGACCAAGCCCATGGCCCAGCCCCATGCCAAGACACCCTGGCATTGCTGAGATGCTCTGGGCTTGCAGCACAGCACACATCTCAGTATCATGTGATACTGGGGACCTCTGGTGTTCACCCGTAAAGGAATAGGTGCTCTTGCCAACAGGTGATCAAGCAATATAGACCAGAAAGGTAGCTGAATTCACTTAATGGCCTTTCTCTCATCTCCAAATTCTTGGAGAGAGAGAAAGAAGGAGGGGTGAGAGGGAGAGGGAGGAGGAAAGAGAGAGGGAGGAGGAGAGGGAGAGGGAGGAGGAAAGCAAGAAGGAGGAGGAGAGGGAGGGGAGAGGGGTGGGAGGGGGAGAGGGAGGGGAGGGGGAAGAAGGGAGGGAGGGAGGGAGGGAAAGAGTGTGAGAGCAAGAGAGAATGAATGAATGAGATGCTGGAGATTGAACACATTCTACTTCCAAGGCACACCGCCAGTCCTATTTTATTTTTATTTGGAAACAGGATCTCACCAGGCTGCTGAGAGCCTCACCAATTTGCCAAGGCTATCCTCCAACCTGAAATTCTCCTGTCTCAGTGTCCCAAAGACTGGGACATGGAGCAAGTCCCCCATCCTGGACATCAAGTGCCTCCTAGCCGAACTGCCCCCGCAGCTCAACTGTCCTCTGATGCCATGATGACCATAGCAAGCTCCTATGACCATAGCAAGCTCCTATCCTGTACTCTCCACTGCTCCCCAGAGAATCACATTCAGCCTTAGCCTGGTACTAAAATCCCAACCTGTCTTTTAATACCAGCTTTCTCTAGTATTCAGTGTGTGGTTTATGTTCTGACCAAATTGGATTGACCACGCACGCCTCCCTCAAAGCCCTGCAGATTTCCCGCTCTGCTCTTCTGCAGCTCCCTTTACTTGACAGGCCCTCTCTCTGCCTCTTGAGATTGTGCCCACCCTCTGAGGCCCAGATCAAACGCGATTTCCTCCTCCAAGCAGCTTCCTCAGCTCAGCTCTTTCAAAGCCCTTTCCATCTATTCATCTGTCGAAGGACACCTAGGCTGGTTCTGTAATTTGGCTATTGTAAATTGTGCTGCCATGAACATGGATATGCAAGTGTCATAATATTCTGATTTCAGTTCCTTTGGAAAGATGCTCAGGAGTGTTACTGATGGGTCATATGATAGTCTCATAAAAGTATGGTATATATACACAATGGAATTTTACTCAGCCATAAAAAAAAAGAATAAGATCACATCATTCTCAAGAAAGTGGATGGAACTTGAGAATATTGGGCTAAGTGAGGTTAGTCAGTCCTCAAAAAAGAATAGATGTGTTTTCTTTTATATGTGGAAGGTAGAGGGAACTTCGGAAATAAGGGTAAACTCAGGTAAGAAAGCAGAGACTCCAGCGTGGTGGTGGGGTAGGGAAGCGGATAGAGAAGGGAGGAGCGGGACAAAGCAGCAAAGAGTTGACATAATGCTACACATGTATGCAACACTGCAATCCCAATCTCAAAGACATGCACGGGGAGGGGTGGGACTCCAAGGGTTGTGTATGTGTATGCTTCTATCACGCTACACCCCAATATGATATCTAATTACAGTGGACCAAACAGAAAAAAATTAAAAATTAAAAAGCCCCTTTGGTCTATCATGTCACACTTTGTCTGTGCCTTCCTCTGTTCTGAATCGCAGCATCTGTGTGACTGACTTCTCTGACATCCTGGATGGCTTGTTCCTTAAAGAAAGGGCCAAGTCTGGGGACTAGAGAGATGTCTTATTCCTGTTTTCTTTCCCATCATTCCAGGTTATATGAATTTGTACTAGTGAACAAACGAACACATTTAGAAAGTCTAGATGGATATCCTAAAATCACGGTCAGCTCTGATATTTCATGCCAGAGGTGGCTGCACATCGGTAATAAAATCCAGCTCAGCCACAAGCTTTTCATATGGGAAAGGGCCCAAGCACTGGTGTGAACCATTCTGCTGGCCATGGAATGTCCTTGGGTGTGTGCAGGCAGACTCCCACAAACCAGACGCAACATCTGCTTTGGAAGGGCCCAGGGAGGCTGGGCTCCTGCGTTTCTCAATGTGATGAGAGATGCTCTGGACTCTTGCAGCCGACTGGTTCTGGTCAAGAAACACCTACTTAGCTTAGCACCAGCTCCGTGTCATGTGCATCCACAGGGGTGGGTCACGGTGCCCTATTGGCAGGAAGCCAGAAGGAGATTTGAGGTTTGGTTTTGCTGTGCTCAATAGGCAGCCTCGATGGGTGTTAACAAGGCTCCGGCTTCTGTGTGACTAGCTAACAAGAGACTGCTGCCTGCCCTGTGCAGGGAGACCCTCCCCGGAGCCTGTGGTGGTGGCGGGAGGAAGGCATTGCTAGAGCTTTCTTTCCCACATGCCCTCTAGAGAGTAGACAGGTATTTTCAGACTTTAGTAAGGAACAGAGTTCCCTGGAAGGCTTAAACCATCAATGGCTGGGCTGAAACTCCAGAGTATCTGATCTGGAGCTCTAGGACAGGGACCAAGAATTTGCCTTTCTAACAGATTCCCCCGTGCTGCTGATGCTGCTGGCGCACAGCGTTAGGCTACCCCAAGAAAGGTAAATGAAAGCCTTCAAGGTTAGATGAGAGATATGTGACTATCTCGCTGCTTCTAAGCTCTGCACCTTTAAAACAAGCCCCCTGCTCCGCCACTGAAACTATCTTTCTGCCGGTGCCATTGGCTTCACTGCTTGTTCCTCGCCTATAAAATGAAATTCAAATTCAACGGCCAAGCTTATATTGATCAAGCACTAACTGTGTGCCAGGCACCGTTCTAAACCCTTTACACATTATTAGCTCATTTAATCCACATAATTCTATGCAGTAGATACTACTATTATCCCCATTTTAGAAATAATGAATCCCACAGGGGGCCCTCAGGAAATATTTTCTGAATGAATGAATAAAAGGAGGCTCATAAGCATTTACACCATGTACCACGGGGGCCTTTTCCATTCCAAGGGAAGCCATCAAAAGTGAAGAACTGGCTTGCCAACAAGTTGTTTGTTCCTGCACTATACCAAATAACCCGTTTGTCTGCCATTGGCTGGATCTCTTGGCTTTGTGTGGACATCTCCTCGCTGGGAGGAAAGCCAGAGTTAATCCCTCACAAAGGGTGGTTTAATAATAACCAGATACTGAAGGAGGGCAGAAAGGAGCACAACGATCCCACACAATCCGAGGGAAATGGACTGCTGGATTCATGGTGTTCACGCTGCCAACCAGGGCCCTGGTGCAGCCCGAGGTTTCTTAATTTTTATTTTAAAAATAGAATGTGAATATGTCTCTCCTGATTATCACCACCCAATGCACCAGCACAAGCATCTACAGATGCATATTACTCTAATGCAACACTAATGCTTACTCTGGAACAGAAACCAGGTCATCTTTGCGAGTCTATAAATGGACAGCCCTCTCTGTCTATTACTTATTTATGTTTCCCGCCTTTTGCTCAACGAGCCTTGAGGCCCAAACAGAGAAATACACCATACATAAAGTTACCAGTACAGATAAATAAAACATCAGACTCAATCTGGTAGCTTCATTCTTTGCTGCTTTGGGGGTGGGGGTGGACTTCACCAGCTCGATGCTGTGCAAGATGTGACCCCTGGAGACAGGAGCACCAGGTTATTCCTAAGATGTGTGTCTGTCCTTCTCAGAAGTTACTCAACTTTGCCCTTTCCAGAGAACATTCGTGTTTGCCAAGCATGGGAGACAATGATCACAAAGTAACTTTGAACTCAAATCTCTTGGAGTTGGGCAAAGTTGACATTGTTGATTCATTACCAGCTGAAGTTTCTGGGTCACCTCCAAGAGTTTCCCCATGAGCTATGCCCTGTATGCCCTGCAGTTAACCAGCCTCAAGGTTAGGGTGGAAATACTAGCCACAGGGAAGTCTGTATGTGAGAGAAATCTACAGAACCCCTGATAAAGTTCCCGCAGAAAAACAACTATGCAGAACCCAAGCCTGTCTGATGTCCCTGTGGCATCTATGGCCCGGGGCAGCCATTCTAGGTAAAGTGAAGACCCATCCCCAGAGCAGTATTAGTCCCCTTGCTCCTTACAGATTTCCTGCTGGCTGCTCACAAACAGCTCCCTCTTAACTGGAACAAAGTAGGTTACTCTCGCCCAGTTCTCAGCCTGGTGCTAGGCAACCTGTGTTGTGGCTCTGATGGAGAGATCTGGTGTTATTAGCAGCACAGGGACTCATTTTCAGGAACTGCCTGCATGGGGAAGCAGAGGGCACTCTTACACTTGTTTGGACTCCAGCCTCTGCTGAAAAGTCTCCAGCCTCACTGTCCACTGGAGTCATGGAGAAGTTTGCCTCAGTATTTATGGTGCCAGGGACAGAATTGCCTGCACCTCAAGTGTAGATCACAGCAGCTCCATCTGCCCAGAGAACAACTGCAAGGAATAGCCAACAAGGGCAGCTCCACCTTAGTGACAGGCAGAGATCAAGAAGCAAGCCTTAATGTCAACAACCCATCTTTTCTTGCACAGAGAATTAAATACCTCTTAGAAGAGAGGGCAGTTCCTACTGATAAAATGCACCAGAGAGACCTTTTGATGGGGCAGGGGAAAATGACAGCATCTCCAGGTGCCTAGGACCACATTTCTAAAATCACTCAAGACAAGTCACCTCAACAAATCAAAATCGCGGTCTAATTATTAAACGGGAATCATTTTTAAATCTTAGACCCTGTGAAAGAAAGGGTGCAAGTCTTGTGGTTTTTTTATCTAATGATAACAGCTGCTGATTGTGTGCCCGGCACTGTAAGGAATGCTCTATGTCAGATTATCTCATTCTGTCTTTACAATATTATGAGAAATATACCATTATTATAAATCCATTCAGTGGATGGGGGAACTGAGGTATACTGCTGGCAAGCAGAGGAGCTGAAATGAGAACTCATGAAGTCAGACCAGGGAGCTCTGGCTTTTCCCCTCTGCTCAGCTGTTGAAATTACGAGACATGGGGTGCTCTGGGTTCTTCTGGAGGGTCAGCACAGATCTTGAACATGGTTGTTGCTCAGGATTCCGTGAGTGGTCGCTATTGCTCATCTCACAGAGCTTTTGTCCTGGTGAGAAAACCCTCGTTCTTATCCAGTTGGAAGGCGAAGGTCTTCCATACTTGGGAAAATCCTGCCTCATCAAACCCATGAGTTACCAAGCAGCATAGGAAAAAATTATGACAAATTTCTTGAAACTGGGTGTGACACTTGTTTCAAAACCCTCATAAATCTATTTTTTTATGCACTGGGAGCAAGAAATATATGACTGGCCCTCACAGCCCATTCTTGTGGGTGATTCTACCAATTCTCCAAACTCCTACTAGGAGTGTCTGGTACCATCACAGGCAACAAGATGCATTTGAGACAGTTCTGAATCGGAACACCTGGGTTTAAGCCTCGGCTCCAACAAGTGCTCCTCATTGCATGGCCTGGAGCAAACCATCCAGTTGCTCCATCTGTGATATGCCAGTCAAGTGGGGTGATGATGTTTGTTATAATGTTACACAAATGTGCATGCTTCAGAGGCTCACAACAAGGACCCATAAAAATACCCTATGTGAATGTAAATATAAATATAAGTAGTAATAACAGTGATCACAGCTAACTTTTCTTGATTTTTTATTATGTGCCAGGACTCCCTGTGATGGATACTATTATTCCTATTTGCTGATAAGAAGAGAGGGAGATGTAGAAGGAGAAAAAGAGGGAGAAGGAAAGGGAGGGAGAGAGTAAAGGAGAGAGAGAGAGAGAGCGAGCAAGAGCGAGCAAGAGCGAGCGAGCATGCATTCTTGATATAACTGACAGTGCCTCCAAATAGGGTGAAAATTGGTTTCTGGGGGTCAAAAATCTTACTGTGTAAAGCATAGTTACACACATAGTATGTAAGCAGATATATAGTATGTCTGTGGAGTTAGAATTGCATGGGGAGAGCAATTATAAAACACAATGTCTAAAAACGCTCCTTAAATGATAGTAATGAAGGAGAACTTGAGAAAACTGGTCTATGTTCAGTACATCATTCCATTTCCATAATTAATAAAGATGATCCTCACTACCATGTTCTTATTATTAGGCTCCTACAGTGGAAGGTTGCAGACTGTGTTCAGATGCATGTCCTGGGAAGGTGGTGGTCGCTCTTGTTGCCATTGTGGGTGGTCTGGCTTACAGGTCCCATATAAAGAATTCAAACACTTCTCATTTAAATTCTGAAGGGTACATCTTTTGCCAATCAAAATGGCCAGGTAATGTTTCATAACCCACATTCCACTATGGATCCAGTACATATTTGGATCAAGTTACACAAATCAGAGGTGGGAAAAACTCCTTTTAACATTTTCAATGAAGTATTGGGAAAAATAAAAATGATAATTGGTACATTAGTGCAAATCTTTCTAGACCTGCCAGTGGAGACATGGATTCCTTCTTTGGGATTCTAAAAACCATTAGCGATTTCTGTATAAATTCCAACCTATCTTTGTGAATTAAGTGAAAGAATACTAGCCCTGGCCTTGCTTCTTACATAACCAAGCTATTCATGCAACGTGCTTCCAGAAACACTTAAAAGTCTAGTCACTGGCAATGGCTTCATCAAAGTGATTTGCTCGGGCCACAGTCCATTATTCCATTTCAACTCACTCTGCCCTGATTTCATCTTCTTGTAGTCTGGGACCTCCTGCCTAGGCATGGTAGCTTGAGATGGACCTCCTCGCTCCATTCCCCACTTTGACCTTGGCACTCTTTCTCAGAGGATCTTGGCACTCTACTGATCATCCATCCATCCATCCTTCCACCCATCCATCCATTTTATTGAATTCAGCAAATAGCTACCCTATTTGCCTGAAACCCAGGCATTCTTTCAACATGATGGCCCTGGCTCTGTCTCTGGTCTGAGAGGCCAAGTCAACCACCTGGACCAACCCTGCCTAGATTTCCTACTGGGCAAAGAAGGCTGAAGAGGAGGAACATGCAATCATCAGAGACTTTATTTGTACAAATTGCCTTTGAGGTGTTCTTCTGACTGAAGCTTGGCGGGGACACACGTGCGCGCCTGTAACACTGGACCAGTCTGGTCCTAAGGTGGCTACGACAATCAATCCAGTTGCCATAGCGGCCGTAAGTGTTCATTTACCACCTTGTGACCTGGAGCAATAATATATTATGCCTTTCGCCAGCGGGAGCTGTGCCGGCTGCAGCACGGGGTGGCTGTGTCGGCCATCCGTCACCACTCTCCTTCACAACCTTTTGTTCCCTGCTCATTATGGTGAATTATAACGGGGGGACAGCACATTTTTCAGGAGAGTATCTCCCGTTAGGGCTATGTGCTAATGCTTCCCAGGTTGCTATGAGTTGGCTACCCTGCCTGCTCATGGGCATGATGCTGGCTTGTGGGACTGTGCTGCCCACTGGGCCTCCCTCCTTTCCTTCCCCAGTACCTCTAATGGTTGAAAACCAGAGTGTGGACACACTTCTGTAAGGCAGGAAGAAAAAGCATGCCTTTCCATGTTGTGGACTCTGTCATGTCCCTGAAGGCCTGTTGTGAAGGTAAATTACATTATATATAGATCACTAAACAGGTTAGCATATCAGCTTTGGGCTTGGTGCTGCTGCCTCAAGATGAGTTGATCATTTCTAAGGTCACAGATGGGAGGAGTGGGGCTGACACTCCCACCCCATCGGCACTTACAAAAATGTTTCACCAGAATAGTGGTGGTAAGTTATCTAAGATCGTAAAAGTTAGAGGACGGGTCAAGAGATAGGATGACTAAGAGAAATTAACGATCAGACTTTTGGCTAAGATGATTTCTGATAGTCCACATTGGAAGCCACCCAAACGACCATCAGTTGGTGAGTGGATAAACAAATCACATGTGTGCCCATATTGTGGAAGACTATTCCAACAACAGAAAGAAATGAAACAGTAGTACACAGAACATCATGGATTTATCTTGAAATCATTATGCTAAGTGAAAGAAACTGAACACCAAAGACTATGGATTTTGTGACTTCATTCATTTCAAATTCTAGAAAAGGCAAAATATAGTGCCTGTGAGCAGATCTGAGGTAGCCAGAGGCTGGGGTTGGGGGAGGAATTGAAAGCAAAGAGACCTAAGGAAGCTCTGAGGGGTAAGGTATCTTCTGTATATTGACTTCAGAGGTGGTTGCACGATTATACACAATTACCCAAATCCATTAAACTGTATGCTTACAATGGGTGGGTTTTATGGCTTGCAAATACTTTAATCATTGGAAATAGAAAAAGAAGGGAAGGTTTTTGACTAAAAGGGGATAATCCTGACTCCCTCTCACCCCCACCATGGGACCAAGGGCCTACAAGAGAGAAGTGCTGTTATATAGAAAAACCAGTTATACTTGGATAAAAGCAAATGAAGCAACCTTACGCGCCTGAACTCAGAACAAATAGTCCATGTTTTCCATAGAATGGAGATCAGCTATTACACATGCGGTCTCTGTGATTGAGTTGCTCTAAGAGCTTAGTTCAACTTTCGGTTAATTCAACCTGAACCTAAAAGGCACTGACATGATGGTGTGACAACAGGTAAGTTTTCAACCCCTTGAACTTCCGATTTCTTGTCTTTAAAGTAGATGGTTTATACACAATGGTGTGAAAGCTTTGAATGATACAGTTGTGCCACTCTATGCTCTAAGTTCTGTCTTTGTTTTGTTTTGTTTTGTTTTTGGTACTGGAGAGTGAACCCAGGGGCATTATACCTTCAAGCTACACCCCAAGCCCTTTATGTATATATATTTAAATTTTGAAACAGGATCTTGCTAAATTGCTGAGAGTCTTGCTAAATTGCTGAGGCTAGCTTTGAACTGTGATCATCCGGTCTCAGTGTCCCAAGTACTGGGATTACAGGTGTGCACCACCATGCCTGGCTCTAAGTTCTTCAATGCAATAGTAGCTTATTATTCCTTTTAGTGCTTGGGACCCCCCCCCCACCCCAAGCCAAATAGGACTGGTCCCAAATTATCTTTCTATAAATTGGGGCAAAGGAGCTTATCTTGCTTGAAGGAAAGATGACGAGTGTCAAGTCCGACTGCAGACTCTCAGACCGAGCCGTGCTCCAGGCCGATTTCCCTGCCTGGACACAGTATCCAGGGTCTAATATACTCCAATCAGAGGTGCTCTCTGAAAACTTCCAGTCACTTCTCTACTTTATTTTTAGCTCCTTGGTGAGTACTCACTTTGTATTCTAAGAAAATTTTTAGATCTTAAGACGGGAAATTTTTGATCTGGCTTTTTTTTTTTTTATGCAGTAATGAGTCATTCCACACGTTAGCATCAGCAAGTCAAGACCTCCCTCTCCTCACTCATCTAGCTTTCTCATCTCTTCAAAGATCCTGGAGGTGAGGAAGGGTTTTAAATGTTTGCCCATGAAAAGAAAAGACCTGAGAACCGGAAACTGGTGACTAGCACTGCCGTCATTACCAAGAAACGGTTTTTAAAAGCAGAGCTTTTACAAAGGTAATTATCAATCTTTACATCACCCACCAGTCTAGTGAGCAGGCAAATCTCCCATCCCTAAGACCTGCCATATCTTACAGCCTCTCCCTGAAAGGCTGAATGAAAACTTAATCCATAATTCTTGGGAAGATTCCTCTTAATGTCTGGAAAGCATGTAATTTTTTTTTCTTGTGATGAATCTGGCCCAAAGATAAAATATCAGCAAAAGCCATAGTTAGCCATAAAAATAACAACTTATAGAACTCTTAAATTATATTCAGGTATTTGCGCCAAGGACATCTTTCCAACCTTATACCAAGATGTGGAATATGAGTATCAATGAGTTGATGTCTCAAACCCAAGGCCACATCGCTTGTAAGCAGCACCCATGGTGCCCCAAGCCATAATCAGCGATTTCCCCTCTATTACCTATTGTCAAATTTGAAAACCAGGCTTCTGTTTACATTTCTATTTTCAAGGCTCATTCATGTGGAATGAATCAGTTTATAAGATTATCACTTAACAGAATTTTCCTGTTCCCAATGAAACTTAGAGTTTGGCTGTTGAAACACTGTGCATGAGCTGAGCATACCAAAATGAACAGGGACCTCCCTACCCTCCTTCAAAACACACCCTGTCTTTCATCTTCAGGCTCATGTGCAAAAGTGATAAGACAAACCCTGGGACTGGAGTGGGAAGATAGAAAGAACTGAGCACAAGGAGAAAGAGTAAGATACAACTTCTCCGTGGCCCTTGCTGCCCTCTCCCATTCGGGAACAAACAAGGCTAATAATATTACAAAGCCCCCGAAGCCCTGTTAGAGTTGAAATAGCAGATCACTGAAGGTCAAATTTATTGGGGTTTCTTTTCTGCCTTTGTGGAATGGTTAAATAACAACCTCCTATTTTAAGCAAGCATTCTCCTTTGCAATTGCTTCACCCAAATCAAGAAATTTGGAGGCAGGGCGCCTGTATCCATCTTTGGTGGCATCATGCTCTAAATCAAGTCCAAGTAGCTTTGCACAGCAGTATCTTCTGATTTTCAGTCTTGGCCCCTCAGCTGGTGGTTTTGCTATGACGTTGGGGAAGGGGGGGTGCAGAGGAAGACTGCCAGGTATGCAGGTTATTTTTAAAGTACACTGCCAAGTTTAGCATTTAGCTTCTTTCTTTCCTTCTTTCTCTCCCTCCCTCCCTTTCTTTTCCTCTTTTCTTTCTTTTTTGTGAGGCATTCTACTTTCAAGCTACACCCTCAGCCTGATTTTATATCTTATTTGGAAACAGGGTCTCACTAGGTTGCTGAGAGCATCGCTAAACTGCCAAGGCTGGCTTTGAACCTGTGATCCTCCTGTCTCACCCTCCCAAGTACTGGGATTACAAGCATGCACCACACACCCAGCTCGCTCCTTCCTTCCTTCTTTCTTTCCTTCCTTTCTTCTTCCCTTCTTTCCTTCCTTTTCTTTCTTTCCTCCTTTCTTTTTTCTTCCTCCCTTTCTTTTCTCTTTCTCTCCCCTCACATTTAAAGTTTGCTTAGAAACATGGATTCTTATTCTACTCAGTCTTATTCTGGCTCTTGTAGTCACTCTTCTGAGATGTTCTTGTTCTTTCCTGTAGTCAAGGTCATATTTAAAAAGAGATGTTATTTCTTGATCATAATTTAAGAGGTTTATGTTTTCAATATGAAGGTTCTGCTCCTGTTCCAAAGGATGGTATCAGTGAGACTGAGGGTCTCAGCCCAATGGGGCCTACATACAGTTCTGTGCCCCGAGTACAGTGCTGTCAACCTCAGCCAGCTAGTTCACAAAAGTGGGCAGCTGGCTCAAAGGAAGACAAGAGAGATGAGACAAGAGAGACAAGAGTCTGTCATGTGAGCATCAACATACCACTCCTAGTAGCTCAACAAACCATAGAACCATGGCCTTTGCCATCATTAGCAGTCACTAATTCCTGTTAAGGAAAACATCACACATACACAGTCAAACGAGTTTATCCAGCTGTCCAAGAAATTGTGTAGATGGAAGAACTGCAACATGCACTGAACATGAGGTGCACCTGGGCAGCATAAGAGGACGGAAGTAGGTGAAGATCTGACTGCCAATCTCACTAACACGTGGGGAGGGAGGAGAGTGGAACACACCGAGAACTGTGTGCATGTATGTTTTGGTCACTCCCGAGGCCCAGCCCATTTTAGTTCCACTCTGAAAATCAGATTTAATGGGTCTGTGAAGGAGTAGGGGGGGTCAATATTATCTAAGAGCCCCCAGGAGATTCTCATGTGCCACCCAAGCTGGAACCATTGGGCGAGACCCAGCCAGCTGCAGTAGACACAGCACTAGAGATCAGGAACTCTGCAGGAACTCCCTTAGTGTGTGAAGGTGCAAGTAGGGGAGAAAACAGCAAATTTGTGCACAGTAAGTTTCATGACCCAGAATTCCTGCCTGATACTTCCTGTGTTCCCAGGGGGCAGGAATCCATTCCCAATGACCGTCCTGCAGAAGGCTAGAAAGGTATCAGCTCCAAGAGTAACACCTGAACCGGCACCCAGCCTCATGTGGCCGACCATGCTGCAGGCCTGGCCTGGTCTGAATCCTCCTCGGCAGTGGCCAGGATTCAGCGGCACAATGGATGGGCCAGAGTGTCCACTGGTGCATGGTTCAGAGATGGAACACATGCCTGCTAGGAGCAAAAGGAAAAGACTGAAACAATAGCAAAGAAAGCAAACAGCATACTCTGGTTTTATAAGGAAAAGAAAAAGAAGAAAGAAAGGAAAAAGCCAGTGGCTGAATAGCTTAAGGGCAGAGGGGAGGGGGAGAGGAAGGCTGGAATTGAATCTAACCAGCAAATCAAGCAGTTTAGGACTGAAGTGGAAAGTCAATCTATATAAAGTATAATTTCCCTCCCTACCCTCTCTCTCTTAAAATCCAAACTTATGACCAGACAAACTGCATATGCCATTGGGGACAATAAGGACTCTTATTTCTCTGTTTAAAGGGAAATATGTATTCAGAGGTTCCTGTTGGATGGAGGTGTTGCAAGGTTGGTATCTCTGGGGATGGTGAAAAATGCTGGCTTCTTGCACGCAGGCAGGTGGTGCCAACTGGCTGGTGCGTTGGGCTGGCTTTTGGCCAGGAGACGGTGGCTGCTTGAGCTCCTGTCAGAGAAACATCGTTATCTGGTGGCCGCTGCAGATTGGAAGCTGAGAGAAAGAATAAAGCTCTCCAGGCTATGACTACCAAGAATGGTGCTTCTTAGAAGAAATAAGCTTTCTCACTGCTAGGGAGAAAAACAGTTCTGTCTTCAGATTCCTTCCTTTTAATCCCTCTCCCCTACAAGCACTAAACTATGTCCCATCAAGAAGTGGGGAGAGTCCTGTAGGGTAGTGGAAGGGGATTAGAGGATTGACCCAGGGAAGGGAAGGAGGATTGATAAAGGAAACAGTTCAAATAAAACTGTGGCGCCATGTGAAGGTGGTACTATCAATTCACTAGCACATGTGGGGAGGGGGGAGAGAAGAGCTGGGTGGCACATGGAGAGAAATATACCAGGAGCTGCGTGTATGTGTGTGTTTATCATGTTGACTCTCACTGTGACACATAACTGTAATGCACTGAGAAAATAAAATAATAATAATAATAATAATAATAATAATAATAATAGAAATAAAGGCAAATGAACAGAACCGTATTTTGGAGAGGGGGAAATAACTGGGTCAGGCAAGGGCACTCCTTTGGCAGATCCTCAGCCTCACCTGGTGTAGGTGTTCATGTATTACGAGGCATATGATGAGCCCTGACATCCTGAGGCCACCTCTATTTGTGAGAAAACTATGGCCGTTCAATTTTGCCCAACTACCCGAAGAACCAGAGACAAGTCGCCGCAATTATCCTTTGTTCATGCAATTGGGTAGGTGTTACTGCACGGGTAAAAACAAAATGAAACCAAAAGGAGTCTCTTCCCCCAAACCTGGGGAGGCCTGGTGAGCTCAAGACAAGGTCTTGGCTGCTTTGCTGCTGTAGCCATGGTGTGGGGGGGCTGGTCCCCGAGCAGGGGCACTGATAGGAGACACAGGAGTGAGGGCACCTTCACCAGGCAGGGCACGGGGCCTCAGGCAACTGTCCATGGGCATTGAGAGTGGCATTACTGCCATCCAGGTAGCCACACCACCCCCACAGCCACCTTTGTGTGTGTCTGGCGATGGATGGCGCTCTCCTTGGGTGTCAGGGATGAACTGCTATTTTCGACATCCATTGCTTCTGAAGATGTCACCACCAAAGACCATAGAGAAAGGGAGGTAGGTAAGACAATCCAGTCCCAGGAGATAGTCCTTGGATAAGGCTAACAAGGGATTTGTGAAGGGAAAAATTTAAAGGTCTTTCCAGAATGGATGGGGACAAAACTACCTGGAGATGGAGGCAAATACGGTTCAAGAAAGACAAGTCACAGGTATTAAAGGTGAAAAATTAAACCAAATGAAAAGAATGTCTCTGCTTTTTCTTGTGTTACAAATACAAAGCACCATCCACTTAAAAGAAAACACACCCATTTTTTCCCTTTCCATTCCAAAATATCAACATTTATAAATGAGTTATAGGAGTTGCTTCTGGAAAGCAAAATACTCTCCTTGGTTCATTTTCTCAGTCACCCAGCAAATAGTAACTACAAATAGAAGAAGTAGCCAGCTAGTGCTTGCATCTGTCAAGGATAAATAACAACAAACAACCATAATTTATGCCAGACACTTTTCTATAAGCAACCTCATTTAATCTCTGTGTCTTCACCATGGCAATCATTTGGTCCTGTTTTAAAGATGGGAAAAGTGAAGTTTAGAGAAGTCAGGTGGCTAGGTCAAGATAATGCAAATATTAGGGAGAACCGACCTGAGCGTGGTGGCACAGGCTAGAGACCAGCCTCAGCAACTTAGACCCTCACAACGTAGACCCTCAGCAACAGGGCAAGGCTTCATTTCAAAAAATAAAAAAAGACCGACTAATCTCAGATGCTTTCTCTAATATGCAAAAGCTAGAGAGAAATGAGTAACGGGGAACTCTAGATGAAGAAGGAGATCCTATAGAGGAGCAAATAAGGAAAAGTAACTGAGAGGATGAGAAGGGGGAAGAGGGAAACTCTCTAAAGCACATGATATACTTAAACATATCAAAGTCAATCACTAAGCCAAGCATGGGAAGGAGGTGGGGAGGGAATGGGGTAGGGATGGGTAAGGGCTGATTGGGTGATGTGTGCATGTATGTCTATACAAGTCTTTTATGCCATTAAAAAATGCACCAATAAAAAAAAATTAAAAAATTAAAAAGAGCTGGGTAGCCTGGAGGTAGAATGCCCATGGGTTCAATTCCTAATACAACATATCTATTAGGGGGAAGCAGGCCACACACTTGGATCTTCCATTGCTAGCCCCAGACTGTTTCCATCTCCCACAAGCAAGCTCCACGTGGAATATAAAGGTATAGCCCTACTCTCTGCTTTCTTTTCTTTTCTTTTCTTTTCTTTTTTTTTATGGTCCTGAGATTGAACCCAGAGGAATTCTATCTCTAAGCTACATATACCCAGTCCAATTTTTTTTTTTTCTTTTTTTGCAGGTCTGGGAATGGAACCCAGGGGCATTCAACCTCCGAGCTACACTCCCCGTCCTATTTTTTATTCTTTACTTTGAAACAGGTCTCACTAAGTTGTGGAGGGCCTCACTAAGTAGCTGAGGCTGGAAACACGGTCTCACTAGGTTGCTGAGAGCCTCACTACGTTACCGAGGGTGGCTTTGAACCTTTGATCTTCCTGTCTCAGCCTCCCAAGTACTGGGCTTAGAGGCATGTGCCACTGTGCCTGGCTTCTCCCTGCCTTCAAGGATCCATGAGATCCAAACTCACCGAACAAATGGAGACTGGAACCTGAATATCTTCTTTCCTGCTTTAGAAGGATGAGTGATTCAGGCGGAAAAGATACTAGTGAGAGTTGGAGTTTTCAGAGTTGTTCCAGAGACGGTGAGATGGATTTGAAAAGACATAGAGGAAACAGGAACGGGGAGAGCTGAAGTATATTCCAAGCAGTAAACAAGGAGAAAATACACGAGCTGACTTTTTAAGTTGATGTAGAGTGAAGGGAAACAGTTGAAAGGTGGCATCCAGTTTTTCATTCTCTCCTTCACCAGTATCTCCAAAGCCCCTAGCACAGGTCGGCCACCTTGCTACTTGATGGAGTACACATGCGCCACGGACATGGCTCCTCCCTCACGAGGCTTGCAGCCTGGTGCAGCGAGACAGCCAGACTCTAGACTCCCGGCCGCCAAGACATCTACCATTCATAACGAAGAGGTCAGAAGTTATCGGCCAAGTCTTGCTTGGCTTCTCATCAGGTAGTTTATCAGTACTGCTTCCCAGAGATAAAACTCTTCATAGAGAGCTAAAGGAGTGTGTGTGTGTGTGTGTGTGTGTGTGTGTGTGTGTGTGTGTGTGTGTGTGTGTTTTGAAGGGAGGACTCAGCAGGCAAAATTAAGCAGGTCAAAGAATATCCCCTCCTTCTCCAAGCAGCACCCAGTGCCTACCTATAGGAAGCCCCGTGGATCTGGACAGGGCTACCTGCACAGCTGTAATTATGCAACCCCCCACACCCCCAACTTCTGCTTCACTTTTGGTGGGAGCCTCACTTGAACTCTTCGGTGGATGTGCCAGGGCAGGACCCAGAGACCAGATGGAAGGGATGCTTTTCCACTTTGCTTTGTCAACTGGTGTCCTGTTCCATTTGCCCCAGACCCACGGCAGGATGCTGGAATCGGTGTTGGCACACCCTGCACATCTTCAATGTTACATTCCCCGCTCTACTCCTTATAACTTTATCTGCATTCTGTTTATAATTGAAACCAGCTGATAAAGCTCCGTTTCAGGCCATCTGCTCTGTGTCACAAGCCCTGGTTTTAAAGAAAAGGTGAGAAGGATCTTTTAAGACTACTGAAACTTCTAGAGCAATTTCAAGCTTTTGTTTCCTGGAGGAATATTTTGGGAGAAGGGTCTTAATTTGGTACCCAACAAGCTGGTCCATCAGCCATTGACTGTATGGGGAGGGGATGAGTTCTACTGGATTTATCAAAAGTGAAATAAAACATCCTGTTGGAAACATCAAGAGGACATCCTGTTAGATATTAAAGTTGCAGGTAAAATGCCATCTCTTCCTGAACTCCTGAGTCCTGGGAAGGACTGGCTATTTCTCCTGAGTTCCTAAAGTACTCCAGGGCTCTCATTTACCTCTGGTAATGTTGAGGCCCAAAGATGAGCTGCTTAAGGTCCAGGTGTGATGGCACATACCTATAATCCCAGTACTCGAGAGGCTGAGACAGGAGGATTGCAACTTTAAGGACTGCCTCAGCAAGCAGTGATAATCTCATCAACTTAGTGAGACCATGTTTCAAAACAAAAATAAAGTAGGGCTGGGACTGTAGCTCAGAGGTAGAATGCCCCTGGGTTCAATCCCTAATACCAAAAAAAAAAAAAAAAGTCAAGGACTTGCTTAATTCCTCTTTGCAACCATCTAGTAAGAACAGGTTTGAATTCAATATGAAATTATTGACAAAACTGGGCCTTTTTCTTTGGCTTTTTGTTTATATTGTAGTTGCTCAATAAATGTTAGTTGTTATACTCTTGTCATACATCTGTTTACCCAGACTCCAAGTTTGTGACTTTAAAATTCCTGGTTCCCTTATTTCTGGTTCTAATTCTTAGTACAAATATTTTTGAAAAGATGATAAATACTCTTGGGAATTCAGCATAACAGCAAGAACTGACATTTATACAGTGCAAAAGATTTTATAAACGAAGTTACCATCACTGCTGTATTTTGCTGGAGAAGGCAAGGAGTCTCCACTAGCACACATCCCTTACCCAAGGCCGCAGAGCCAGAGTGGAGAAGGAAGAATCAGACTCCACCAAGGATTCTGACTCCAATCCTGACGGACCCACGGCCCCTCTGATTCCTTCTCAGCGGCTTTCTAACGTGTTTTCAGCTTATCCATTTTGTTTATTCCACCAAGAAAAGGACAGTTTACAGACATAGACTCTCCAAAGAGGTCAGATGACGTCTGAAATTGCAATAATGGTAGACAAAGCTCTTAAGCAGGATGGTGCATTATTGAAAACAGCTGGAAAATAATAAACAACATTGTAATCACCGGCACAATTTTAAACAAGATTGCTTTACCTGGTTGTGTTTCCTTGTTTCCTTTCTTGTTAAATAATTTCACCTGCAGGTTTGTAACCACACACACAAAAAAAAAAGGCAGAGAAAGCAGATTCTCTTGCTAGAAATTTAATAGCATTATGTTCAATGATGAATAGAATTATTTCTCTTATTTTGATTATGCCTTTCCCACAGTACAAACTCGATAACCACTTGCTCAATCAAATTATTATTGTAAGAATGTGTTGCTTTTCTTTGCTGGGCAATAATAACTTTTATATGTATAATGCTTTATAGCTTACAAAGCATATTCTTCATGTGTTAGCATTTAATTCTTAAGCAATATCTAAAGGTATATATTAATTTCTTCACAAATCAAGAAGCAAAAGTGCAGGCATGTTAGATATTTTGCCCAAGGTCAACACTACTCACAAAGCATGAAGCCGTTAGAAAACAATGACTACTTAGAAGAAAACTAGTGTCTCTGGAGAGGAAGCATAACCAAGGAGTTAAGAGTAGAGACTTTGCCCTCAAACCGTCTGGGTTTGAATTATATCTCTGCTATGAAATAGCTCTGTGACTACATGCAAGCTATGTAAACATTCTGTGCCTCAGTTTCTTCATGTGTGAGACAGTGGTTGCTTCACGGTTTGTTAGGATGACTTGTTTAAAGTACTTTAAATTTACTGAGCGCTCACTTTAAGACCTCCATAAATAGTAGTTGGTACATAAATAATAGTTGACGATCCCTCTTTCTAGGTAAGTATCTTTGCAGGTTCCAATATCTCTGTAGTTTTCAAAGATATAGCTAGTCTACTATAAATAGTAGAAGAAACTGGATTCGGGGCATGGCTCAAGCTTAGGAAGCCCTGGACATGAGTCCTGGTTTTGCCCTTTATTAACAGCGAGAACACGAGCAAGTTCTCAAGTCTTTCAGATGGCCAGTTTCTGCATCTGCAAAATGGGATGATTGTTCTAGTCCAATTAGCCTCACACCTTTGTCATCTGGATTATATCAAGTGAAATCCAAAGAGAAAACAGTACATAACCTATTCATGCATGCACGCATTCCTTGCATGCTGGCGGCAGGCCTAAGTGCCAGGCACTGTGCTATATAGTGGTGATAAAAGCCTGTATCAGGACAGTGGGGAAGACGACATGCAGGATGAGAAATGCCTGTGCTGTGAGAGGAAGTCAAGGAGGGCGCCATTACCACATGCCCCTTGCTGAAATACACTGTGGGGTTACATCAGTGCTGTAAAATGTGAATTCAACCCATATTTCCACTGCGAAGAAAAGCTAACATCCTCTCAACAGGCACATTTAGGAATTTTGCCAAGAAAGGCAGGCGAGGACTCCATTGTGCCTGCCACCCTTTTTCTGCATGGAGAAACAAACGCAAGAGCCCTTTCCAGCTATGGTCTGTCAATCCTACCACGCCACGTGTCTCCCTGGCTGCGCAATGTAATGGGGGCCCCGATCTCCCAGGGACTTACTTTCATTCCTTTAAGTAGACACATATTGAAGACCTACTATGTGGCAGTCATTATTCCCAGTGAACAAAGATGGAGAGAACACTTTCCTTGGGAGACAAGGCAGCTGCGGTTTAGTGAGACAGACTCACGTACTAATTATTTCAGAATAATATGTTCATAGTTGAGCTACAGGTACACAAAGACCCCTTAGCCTTCCTGGAGGTTGGAGATGGCTTCCTGGAGGAGATGCAGTCTGATCTTAATCTCAAAAGGTGAAAGTTAGACGGGGGAAAGGACAATAGGAAGAAAAGGGAAGAACACGATAAAGGTAAAAAATTATTCTGAAAGAGCTAACCAATCATCCTAGCCAACTGTTTGTTGCCTTTTCCTCTCAAGGGCAAGTACGCGGCCCCCAAATAAAACCCCATGATGCTCCCAACTTTTCACAGTTTATGCTATAAGAAGCCGTGTAAACATAAACAATACTCAAACTTATCTATGAAATATGTTTAATTTCAGAATCTTCATTTTTTTCTTTCCTTAACCCAGGACGTTTTAAAAAGGGAAGAATTAGAGATGTGCTTTGATTCGATGTCTCCTTTGAAATCCCCCTTCTGCTTTCTTTCTTCAATTGGATGAATAAATTATTCAGCAACCTGACTAGAAGAACATGCAGATCTAAAATCTGAGTTAGAATTTTGGTGGGCAAAGGTTCATATCTCATTACAGAAGATGTTTGATATAAATATTAATTTTCCTAAATAGTGATGGCAGAAGTTTCATACAAAGGATGTTCATCGTGGTAGTTCACAGTCCTTACACTGGACTCAAATTGGCTCAAGTTTTATGCGCGTGGAAAATCAAATTCCATTTTGTCTTGATAAGAAGCTGCCTGGGAGGATCTTCCTTCTGAGTTCAGCAGGGTAATGTGATCTACTGCTTCTCTACCCAAGCAGATGATTAGCTAAAATATTATGGGCTGATTGCCTTGGCTAGAAGTAGAAAGAAAGGAAAGTGGGGTTTTGACATAGGCCCCATATTCTAAATTCTGCCCCCAAAGTGAATAACTATATGTTAATGACAGACATGAAGACAGAAGACAGAGGTGTCGGGCTATCTCAAGAGGCTAGGAGTTCATCTCATTGTACAGATGAGGGACTGACCTTTGTATTGAAGGCTGAATCATTTGACTTAGCAAGCACTGTTGTGAGGAATAAATGAGATAAAAATGTATGTACATAAAATGCCTAGTATGGTGACTGATGGTTAAGCAATAATAAAGGCCGTTGCTGTTGCTAAGGAAAATCTAATGCCCAGAAACTGTGTTGTTTCTGATCATTGCTCGGGTTATGACTGTGAGATGGCCCTCAGAAGCCTGGCACAGCTCCTTGGCTTCGGCACATTCTTTGGTGGTTGGCAAGGTGGATCTCAGAGATACATACAGTGGCCGGGGCCCTTCTAGACAAGAAGGGTAAGCATCTCAGTCTTCTGACTCTCCTCCATCAAACCAGAATATGAAAGTTCTTCGGGTACCACCACACAAGTCTTCAAATTGACATGCCTATTAGTTATACCTTGTTAAAAGATCCTTACCTGAAAATTTTGAAAACTTCAAAAGTCAGGGCTACGAGCTTGCTTACTACAGTGATTGCTTTTGGACACTTCTGTAAGGGGATAAGAAAGTAAGTGCTCCTTTTCTTTCTCCTTTATGTCCGCTAGACTATATATATATATATATATATATATATATATATATATATATATATATATATATATATTAGATCTCCTCTGGCTATATGCCTTTGTGTAACGAACAGAGCAACAAACAGAAATACTGGCCCAATGAGGTCAAACAAAAATCTATATTTTTTTAAAAAAAAGCAATTCCCTGAAACATTTGGATAATTGCAGTAAATGGCACTTAGCCTGCCTAATTTGAATTCTGGAACTCTGAAGGAAAAGCCTGGGAGACTGGGGCTGCAGTCTTAGTTCAACTAGAAACTTGATAGTGACTTTGTTCCAATGTCCCTACCAGTAAATTCAGGTTATATATATATATATATATATATATATATATATATATATATATATATACACACACTCAGTGTGTCTAAAACTCCATGGAACACAAATGTTGCCAAGAACTTTACAGTAAAGTAGCTCCCTTACAAAAGAAAACAACAGCAATAACAACACACACAAAGAAAATCTGTAGGTGGCTACTGTTTACACCATTTTATTGGAGAGTAACTATGGTAGCATATTAGAGACTAAAATTCACAGCAAACCTCAATGGATGCAGCCCTTTCTGAGTAGAGAAAAAAAATACTCGATACTAGGACTTGAATTTCTGGGCAATTCTTCCCAGTTTATAGAGCAACCAGGCTCCATTTCTCTCTTATTGCTACAAAGACTAGATTATTTCTACAGTTACTTTTTGCTCCAAATTTATGTGATTCCATAGAGACATGTTAGAGAAGAGTCTCTGACTTTACCATGAAACCATTGGCTTAGGCTGACACATTTATCGGGCAAGTTGAGCTTATGAAATTCCTGAGGCAAAGACAACTGCCAAGAAAAAATGAGCCCGTCGTTTTTGTCTGCCCTCCTGAAACCAGTCCTGAAGTTGGGTAACCCTCTTTGGAAGAAGGTGTTGAAGTTTCCACTGCATTTTAAATATGCATCAACATAGGTTGGACATTTGTCCATCTGATTAAAAATTAAATGCCTTCTCAGAAAATAGAAGGATGTGCTGGTCCATTGGGACAGTGGAGGTGTCTGCCCAGTGGACCTGATGAGGGAAGCAGGGGATGGAGACTTAAAAGACCGGGAAGGAGGAATTGCTGACACACCAGTTCTCCCTTAAAAGCCATTTCACCACATTGCAGTCCAGTGCACACACATATAGATATTTCTAAAAATTTCCTTTCCTATTGCACAATGTCCAAATGCCTCTGAATGACGTCATGGCTCTCCAAAAGTTGCTGTCCGTGATTCCCTCTGAATTTCCATGCAATTCCCTCTATATGATTTTTTTTACTTCTCCCTGTACCACCACCATTATAATTTCTTTTTAATGTTTTACAGGGGTTATTTCTGATGACCTCAAAGCTACCCATGAGACAGATACTACCATTATCGTTCTTATTTTCCAACTGAAAAAAAGCAAAGAAGAAAGAGGCTAAGTAACCTGTGTGAGGTCTCATAGCTAGGAAGAAGCGGGGTGGGATTTAAGCCAAGGCCCTCTGTCCCTGGAGTCTTCAGTCTCAAGTACCAGTTTATAGACACGTTATTCATCTCCTCCCCCAAACCTGGCCATTCCATGCAGGTTGAATGCAACTCTCACTTCCTTCGGGAAGCCCCACCCCCAATTTGGTACACTCTGCACACTCCATTTCTTTTCTCCTGTCGAATCATGCTGATTTCAGGGATGTCTGGGTCCTGATTATATTGTGAACCATCCAAAGTTAGAGACCAGACAAATTGGTCCACCTCAAATGTGCTGCAATGCCCACACAGCACTCAGGACATGGTACATCATGGTCAGTAGAAACCTGTTCTCAGCTGAGGTCTCTGACAGCCTATGACAGCATCAGGCCAGCCTCTATCTTCCCACACAGAAGCCACAGACACACCTGGTCCTGGAAGCCAAGATCCACAAGGAAAGTAAAACAAGTAGAAGAAAATGTTTATCGCCCAATGATTTACTGACAGATGAAAAATCACAGGCTGATCCTTGGAAGCAACCTTGTAAGTGGTGTCTCAAGCTACAGCGCTGGCCCAGGACATGAATGAGCAAGGGACGTTTTCCTTGGAGAGACTTTTCTGGCTGTGAATGGGCCAACAAAGGGAGAGGGGGGGAAAAAGCCATTATGGCTTTAATGGTTTAATCTATGGATATATGTTATCAACCTGGCCAGTCTTCAAGAGCACTGGGAACTGCCTGATCAAGCCAACACAGGCACATGCTAAGGTGATGGGCAGTGTAATAAGATCCAGACTGTATAACTAAATGTGAGTGCAGAGTCCTCAGCAGGTTCATGCCCCCTGGGGTCCCAGCCTACAAGCAGTAGCTAATGCAGGACCACATGGGCTGAGCTGATACACACAAACATGGAAGGTCTTAAACAGACACGTGCAAGGTGCTGGGGTTTGGGTCTTCTTGGCACAGAGCACCAGCTGCAGACAGAGAAGCTCTGCTGCCAAAGCGAGAGGAGCTCTCTTCCTCCTATGGCTGGAGAGAGTGGGCTGCTTTCAGTTCTGAGCACCTTTCCTTTTCTGGATGTTTTTCAGGTGTTCTTTCTCCTTTAATGCCTTCAATTATCACAGTTCAAATGATTATATTTCCAGCATCTCTACCCAATAGCCACAGAAGCCTGGCATTTCCTGTCTTGCCTGAGTCGAAGCCTGGCTCTTCAGCCTTTCTCCTCTCCCTTCCCCTACTGTGGCCTTTAATTCACTTCCCCTCCCTGCTTTCTAATTGCAGGAGAAACTAGAGACTACTGCAGATGGATGGAAATATTATTTTTACTTCACTATTTGCTGTCAGAACCAAAGACTAAGGAGGTTCTCAGATGATGTCTGTGCAGCCTGGAATTTCCCAGACCCATCTTAAACCATCATCACCGGGGCCTGGAGGGAATGTTCAGGCTGAACCAGATGTTCTTTGCTGAGAGCAGCTCCTGGACACCGTGCTTAGAGTTCTGACTGAGGTGGGGTGCTCCTCCACCACTGTACTTTATCCCAGCTGTTTCTGAACTATCCTCCACACACTAGTGCACTATATTATATACCATGAGACAAATGTTTGGCAAGCTTAACACGTCAGCCTGCCCAAACATGAATTTTGATATTCACCATAAACCACAACCCCAAGGAGCCATGTATTGTTACACACACTAGAAGAGTGATGTTGACCATGGTCCTCTTTGAAAGGGCTCACACTCACACAGGGAAATTAAGACTTGCCCAGAAGAATTGGTAGTTAGAGACAGAGCCCAAGGAAATGGAAGAATGTGGGTGAGACAAGAATTCAAAGGAAATAAAGAGTTACAAAAGGCTAGAAAGATGATATGGAAAAGGTATCATTGTGATCATGAGAAATGGGCATGGTTTTAAAAGGTGGGATGGAGTATTCTTCAAGGGAATTAGTTGAACAAATGCATCTAACCACCAAATGCTCCCGCTTCCATGACACTGGTAAATAGCAATCAAGCCATATGCCAGTTATTAGGTGTGCTGAATGCACTGTTTCTTTAATTCTCCAATTATGAAGCAGCTCTGACTATCTCCATTTACACTCATATAAAATTGGAGCTTTCAGAGGGTAAATGCTTCGTCCCCAAGTTAAGCAGTCAATAGGTAAGGTCAGCTCGATTCTAAAGTCTGTGCGTTTAATGACTCTGAGACATAGTTGTTGGAATCCAGACTGTGCTTGTCTGACGTCGGTTCTGAGGGTGCAGGACATCCCATTTTGAGCTGTGGCAGGGGGTTTGGGTCATAAGGTGCTGCCCACTAAGTAGAGCTCCTATACCTAAACAGAAGTCATGCTGAGTGACAGAGGAGGGCAGGGGCGCCGATGGTTGAAAACAGCCAGGTTTGGAGAGAACCTAAAGAGGTTTGTTCATTTCCCTCAGACCCAGACCAATTAACCATTTCTGGCTGGTGGCAGAAAGGAAGCTGGCACCATCTAGGTTTGGACCCCCTGGCCTCCTAGGGGTGGTCCGCTGGCAAAGAGGTTGCAGTGATTTGTGAGTGTTCCCTCCGGTCCTCTCCTCCCGGCTCAGCTGACTGATTATGGTGCCTCGCTCAGCTCATCCGAAGCCCTTTCTGAGCCCTGTCTACATGTTGATGAAAGTGTTCCACTGAATGCAACAGAGCTCAGCAGGAATGGCCCAGTTAGGCCATTATGCTCGCAAATTCTGAGCGCCTCTGGCAGACGGATGTGAATTTCAACCCTGGTTAGCAGGAATGAGGCACAGGTACTTACACATCTCTGATTCGACAAGAACCCTTGATGGGGCTCTTTGGCCAGGATATCCAAGGGGAGGTTCATCCATGGGTAGTTTGAGGTCAAAGATTTATAGCAAATTATTCCTTTCTCCTCGCTCGAGAGAATGGAGAGACAAGAAAAGCAAGATGGAGCTAAGCTTCTACTATTTGCAGACACCGCTAGCCTCTCATTTCGCCTTCTATATGGTCCTGTGAGATGGAATTACCATGTTTAAGAGTCTAAAATGAGCCTCTTAAATGTGGGGAAACCAAGTCCAGAAAATCTTAGTAACTTGCTTATGGTCGGATTTCAAAAAGAAGTTAATTTGACTCCCATTCTGGCTTGGTTTTCCTACTCTGCTGAAGCCTTTCTGGAACTACATGCTTTTAGGAGTTGATGGCTTAATATGCCTATATGAATGAGTTGTAATCATATATATATATATATATATATATGAAAAATATATTTTCTTTTGGGTACTGAAATTGAACGCAGAAACATTCTAGCTCTGAGATATATCCCAGCCATTTTTATTTTGGAACAGGGTCTTGCTAAGTTGGTGAGGGTCTCTCTAATTGACTGAGGCTGGCCTCAAACCTGTGATTTTTCCTGTCTCAACCTCCCAAGTACTGGGATTACAGGCATGTGCCACGATGCCCAGCTTGCATGCTTCATTATGAAACAGAGATCCTGGCTTGAGTCTAACTGGTACTTACCTAGGATTCAGGTATAGCTGGTGGAAGGGGCAGGTATGGCTGATTGCAGGAGGCTCTGGGGAACTTCCTGGGAAAGCCCTCACCCCAAGGGAATGAGGCAGGGGAGTCACAATGTGGAGACAAGGGCCAGGATCCACGGGAGAGGATCGTTCTGAGATTTCGTTCCATTCCATTCCCCACAGCCTCATAGCTTGAGATCTGAGAAGGGAAATGGGAATGAAAGATCCAGCAGGAGCTCCTAGAGCCTGAGGAGTGTAAGGAAGGCAGTGCTGCGTTGTGGCACATGGAAGTAGGGACAGCCAGCGCGCTGGGATATGGCCCATCCGCCCAGCACCCAGGGACTGAGCGGCTTTGCCGGCAAGCTTAGGGGTGCACCAGGAGGAGTAAGGAGAGATCACTAGTCTGTTGCTTAAGGCGCTGCAGCCCAGCTTCAGAGAGCATGTGGATGTTGGTGCAGGGGTAAAGAGAGACGACTGAGTGGCACCCAGGTGCCTGGCTTCAGACACACCCCAGAGTCACCTTCATTGGAGCCACTTGGAGGGGCTATGGGTGGGAAGAGTTCCTATTTGAGGTTTTGTGGAATCCTGAATTCCAAAAGTTATATTGAACTGCACAAGGCTGTTCCCTGGACCAGACATTTGCTGAGTGACAATATAAAGCAGGCACAGAAGAGGTTCTAGGGATAGAGATAGGACCATCCCTTGCAGTGAGTATTTTCTCTTTCTTTCTTTCTTTCTTTCTTTCTTTTTTTTTTTTTTTGGTGGTTCTGTTCTGGGGTTCCTGGAAACCCTTCTACCTCCAGGCTACACTCTCAGACCTATTTTATACTTTTTAAATTTAGAAACAGGGTCTCTTAAGCCAGCATGGCTGGCTTCGAACCTGTGTGATCCTACTGTCTCTGCCTCCCAAGTGTGGGGATTACAAGCATGCGCCACCACGCCAGGCCATGAGTGAGTATTTTCTACCTACAGGGATACAGAGGAGTCATTGGCAATGATGACATAGAAGAGAGAGTGGAGATGCCCGTAGCTCCTCTTAGCATCCATCTCTTTTTGAAATCCCCAGTAACACAGCTGTCAGCTCTGGGCAGGGCCTGCTGACAAGCAGTGAGAAGGAGTGGGCTAAAGTCTAAGTCTGGGGTTCAAGACATGAAGGAATAGGAGCTAAGGCATTATTGGGAGGAGGCTAGTGGGCTTCTAAGCTCATGCTCAAAGCAACTGGACACTTTTACAGAGATGTGAGACCCCTTAATAAAGACAATTCTCCCATGTCAGTCGGACTAGCACACTATGGGCCTTGAGTCCGGAGGCAGTTCGTAGACCCTTTGAGCACCAGGGAAGCACCACATGTCTGTAGTGTTTGGACTTCACATCTCTGAGCGCACTCACCACCCTTCCTTCCCAGCTTAATTTTTCAACACCCTGTCATAGCACATCCCAGTGACAGAACAGGACTGGCAGAATATCACCTTCTCAGTCCTACTGCTCCTCTCACCACCTAGTTTACATCCTGACATCATCCCAAGGGCCATCAGTGGCCAGGGCACATGTCCAAATGTAGAATTAGTAATGGTCTCTGCCCACTGGGCTTAAAACTCTAAATCCCAGCATTAAGGAAATGCCAAAGTCTATAATTACAAGGGACAAAGAGAGCCTAACACTGAAAGAACTTAATATATCGGAGAGAAAGAAAGAACTGGCCCAATGCAAAGCCATTTTGCTTCTTTGTAAAACAAGACAATTCAATAAACATGGCATCAAGGGGAACGAGTTCTCTCCAGAGGATGCCTTCAGGTTGATGAAGCTATTAAGATGCAAAGAGAGTGCCATCTTGATTTCTCTCTTTGCAAGAACTTTTTTTTCTCCCAAGTAGTAGTTTCTCTTTTATATTTGTTCTCCCTCAAACACTAATTATTCCATATCCCTCCTTATTCAAAACCAAATTCAGCACCCTTTCTCACACCTTCTAATCTTCCCTAATCAAGCCAGTCCATTCCCCATCCATATATTAGTAACTGATACAAGTTTATTTTGCTAGGGCTGCTATATTGAAGTACCTCAGATGGTTTGAATGACAGAAGAGCATTGTCTCACAGTTCTGGAGATCAAGGCCCAGCAGAGGTGGTTTCTTCTGAGGGAAGGATCTGGTCGAAACCTCTCTCCTTGGTTTGCAGATGGCTAACCTACCCCCTGTCTCTCCATATCATTTCTCTTCGAAACTGTCTGTATTCACATTTCCTCTTCTTTTGAGGAAGAGGAATGCTGGACTAGGGTGCAAGCACTTCCTTTTAACCTAACTGCCTCTTTAAAGACCTTCCTATAAATATGATCACACTCTGAGGTACAAGGATGAGGACTTCAACACGTGAATTTTTGGGGAGGGACAAAAATTTAATCTATAGCAACATTCTAAAGAGATGGCTTTGGCTTTGCACTTAGTTTCTGGAAGCTAATTTTGTAATTAGTCTTACTCCTCAGCTTTTTCACAAGTTCAGTCAATGGTATTCATTCTATTTCACTGAACCTTGCTTATGAACCACTGCCTAAAACTAGCACAATCCCTGGAGAATGACGGGAAATATTACATACTAGATGAATGGACAGATTTGCAGAAAGTACGGGGGGTGGATGGCAGCCTCTGACCTTCTAGAGAACTGCCTGCCTTGTCTTTATTTTTAAAATTTTCCAAAATTTAAATGAAATTTATTTTGCAGTGCTGGAGATCAAATTCAGAGCCTGCCCTATGCTAGGTGAAAGCTCTGCCACTGACCTGTACTCTCAGCCCTGCCTTCACTTTAAAGAATGTTCCTGTATTTCTGTTGAACTTGATATGTTTTAAGTATGTTGCATCAGCCACATACTTAATAATCCAACAGGCAGTCAAAAATGCTCTTTGAATGTGATTGAATAGAATTCCAATTATATAGTTTAGCCAAGAAAGTCAGTGGAGCTCAGCATCAATTTCACAGTCAAAGCCAATCTGAGCAACTGGACAATGACCTTTGAACTCTCTACTGACAGGTTGTTTTTGTAGGACCATGAAACCCATGTCCTATCTTTAGGCTATTCCATCATGGCACCTCACCAGAATTATCCTAGAGACACCTAAAGCAATGCATTACATAAGATTAATATCCATGGACCCAATTCAGGCCAACTCTGTATTTTCATAAGGGCATCGATATGGGTTCTAATTAATAATAGCAGAACTTGAAGTTAAAAATCTCCCTAAATACTTATTACTTAAGGTTCTGACTTTAATCATCTGTATCCTGAGCAGGAGATACTTTAAAGAATATGGCATAATTACTGATATAAATATGCATATGTGTATTTATGCACAGATGTAGCTGTATTTATATGCATGTGTTTGTAAATATATGTTCTAATACATTATGTGTTCTTTTAAGCACCTACTTCATACTCCCATCCCAAATATTACCAATCAAGAGAGCAAAGTGAATTGGAGCAAAGTGAATTGGAACAAAATGTGACCCCATCAAATGAAGCTAGGAGAGACAGAGACAGTTAGAGAAGAAGTGCTCAAGTGCCTGGTTATGTCTATCATTATGATGCGCTCTGCTCTCCATCCAAATGACTGATGGCCTATAATTTGTTGTGGCTGTTTTTTTGGCACACATTTGCAGAAACACACACACACTGATGGTCCCCTGTTGAATGCTCAACCATCCAAGTATCATAGAAAACAGGCTTTGGCATTTTAGCTGCTCACAGGCTGGGTCATCCATAAAAGTTTAATTTTCTAAAAATATTCAGCAAGGTGCTTTTTCTGAATGAGATGGCTTCTGGCTCATCAGCATATTTATGCGAGTAAATAGAAGGAGGATCGGTAACTCAGGAATCTAATCAGCTATCATGCAGTCCATCTGGTTTAATTAGAGAGCCCAGCAGCTTGCAGGCACCTTTTAGCAAAAGGCTTCTAAACAAGCTCCCACAAAGCCAGGGTGCTTCTGCATGTGGCTTCTAATGCTTGCAATATCTCCTGGCTCCACAGAGCCCCTTATCAAATTCCCATCAGAGAACCAACTTGAGACACATCAGTGCATGCCTTTTAAGAAAAGGAAACGTGGCTTTGGAGAATATCACTGAACATCCTGCCTGGTCCCTCAACTCTTTTGATGGGCATCCATTAACCTAGTATCTGTTGGTGCCCACTCTATGCTACAGACTGGGTGAATGGCACTTGGGCCAATGCTGGTGGAGGAGGCAGAATTAAATAAGACCATTTTTAAACTCTGAGATGCATGCTAAGACAGTGAGGTAGGCCTAGGGGTGGGACCCTAAGAGGATCTGAGCTGACTCTGGAAGGGTAATTGGGAGCAAGTATGGACAGAAGAGGAATGAGGAAGGTTCTAGGCCAATGATTCTTGAATTTAAGCATACATCAAAACCAATTGGAAGACATGTTAAATGCCGATTATTGGGCCCCACCCTCATAATTTATGATTCAGGAAGTCTGACATGAAGCCAGAAAATCTGCATTTCTAACAAGTTTCCCACCAATTCTAATTCTTGCTAGTTCAGGATCTATTTTGAAAATGTGCCAGCAGCTCCAACCAGGGAGCACACTAGAATCACTAGGGAGCTTCAGCAGCCTGGCAAGCTCGGGTCTCCTCACTGCAGATTGCGAGTTGATTGGTTTTGTTTACAAACTGGTTATCAGGGACTTTTTTTTAATGTTTTGTATTTTAAGAATCTCAAAATTATAGAAAAGTTGCACAAAAATTTTATAAGTAATTTTAAAAAAGGAATCATTTGAGAGTAATTTGTCTTGGTGCCCTCTTCTTTTTCCACAGTATATATATTTTTACAAACAAGAATATTCATGAACCAGACATGGTGGTGTATGCCTATAATTTCAGTACTTGGGAGGCTGAGACAGGAGGATTGCAAACTGGAGGACAGCCTCGATTTAGTGAGGGTCTTAGAAATCTAGCAAGACCCTGTTTCCAAATAAGAAAGAAAAAATGGGTTGGAGGGTGAGGTAGCTCAAAGGTAGAATGCTTCTGGGTTCAATCCCCAGGACAACACACACACACACACACACACACACACACACACACACACACACTCACACGAATTATTTGCCTATATAACTTCAATATAACCATCAGAATCAGGAAATTCACATCAGTGCATTGTGATCATTCCAAGTTTTACCATTTTTATAGCAGCAAATCTAGTTCAGAATTACAAGCTGACTTTACTGTTGTGTCTCTTAAATATTCAATCTGAAATAGTTATACAATCCTCCTTTGATTTTCAGAACCTTAACACGTTTGATGATTATAGATGTGTTATTTTGTAATATGTCCCTCAATCATGAGGACTTGTTTCCTCATGACTCCACTCAGGTTATGCCTCTCTGAAAAAGCCACTGATGGAAGTAGTGATATGGTATGTTCTCACTGTATCCCATGAATTGGCTTCATGGTTTTTGTTTACCAGGTATCTCCACTGCAAATTCAGCCATTTTATTTTTGTAATTAATTAAGTCCTTTGTGGAGGATGCTTTGAACTTATGTAAATACCCTGCTTGTCATCAAACTCTCAACTTATTCATTAGGGAATCTACATCAGATGAACTCAGGGTTTCTTGTTTAGTTCAGAAGGTTCTAATCTGCTCCTATCACTATTTGACAGAAGCCAGTGGGAGCCCATCAGCCTCGTTCTGACACCTGGGTTTGTTTTGTTCAAGCTCTCCAGGCGATTCTAACATCCAAGGTCGTAAAGCATTTCTCCATCACACTCAAAGGACTGGGACAACATGTGGGAGCCTCCAGGAACTGCAAGGTGTTCACTATGGCTGGGCAACAGGGAGGAGACTGGAAGAGTGGGAGACTTGGTCTTATGAGCTCCTTGAGCCCAGGCTACCTCATCAGCCTCTCCAACCATAGCTCCTCCATGTACACGAAGCTGCATCTGCACACCATGGTGGTATGCCTTGAAGTTGCACATGTGGTCCCCAAGGTTAGGAGGCCTGAGTTCTTGCTCTCACTTCCTGGATCTGCACCATTGTACTACTCCTTCCCATTGTGGACCTAATGTTTGTTCTCTCCTTTATTCACATGCTGGATCCCTAACCCCTGGTGTGGCTGTATTTGGTCACTGCACCTCTAAGGAAGTAATTAAGATTAAAAGAGTGGTAAGGGTGGGGTCCTTGATCCAATAGGATTAGTGTTCTTAGAAGAGACACCACAGAACTGGCTCTCTTGCTCAACACGCATGCACGAAGGTCATACGAACACCCAGCTGGATGGCAACTGCCTACAAACCAAGAAAGGAGGCTCAGAAGGAAAGCTTCCTGGCTGACACCCTGACCCTGGACTCAGCCTCCAGAACGGGGAGAAATAAATGTCTGCTGTTTAAGCTGTCATGGCAACTGTGGAGACTAAAATGTGACTTATCTGATCTCAGTCTTTCCCATCTATAAAATGGATACCAGTGGCCCTATCTTGGGGAAGTCTGGTGAGATTTAAATTAGGAGGAAATATAAGGAACCCATCAAGATGCCTGGTTCTTAGTAAGTGCTTGACCTGTAGCAGCCATCTCTATTACTTAGTTTGTCTTGAAACCTGCCCTGCACATCCCCACTCCCCTGTCTTCATTCACAGCCAGTTCAGTTGCATAAGCACTGTGTGAGCAAGTCCCTGCTACATGGCAGGCAGAGGCGGCCCTGGGAACAGTCTGCAAGGAGCCTGGTTTCAGGTTCAAAGTCAAGAGTGAAATGCTGCCCACTGCTGGCCGTGTTGGACTCTGTGTTAAAGGTGTCGATTCTCACGAGGAAACAGGAACTTGGTTTGGAACCTGTTTCACAGCATTGGGCTACTAAGAAAATGAGTAAATCATAAGATTAGACCCAATAATCCTCCTTGCGCTCCCCTGACTCTATTATATTCATATGGTAATCCAGTCTTCTTCCCAGCTTACCAGTAATTAGCTGAGGCCATCCAATCTAAGATGGGTCTTTTTTTTTTTTTTAATTCCCCTTTGACTGTCAGAGAGATTTTTTTTTTCTTTCTGTGTTTGTTTCAGGTACTAGATTAAGATGCTCAAAAAGGGAAGGATGCAATTAAGCGAAAATGGAAGGACCTTGCTATTCAGACAGAAGAGGGACAGAAAGATTCCTGAGCCACATGTATCATGACTTAAAGCAAGTGTTCAACTGACTCATGTTGGAAAAAAGTATAGTCATGATTTTATACTTCCTTTGGGGGGTATAAACAGAGAAGCCAATTTCTTCTTCTTTGAGAAGAACTAAGCTAGGAGGAGAGAGTCAAAAGGAGTTTGATAAAATAAAATCTGAAGGGCCAAACATTTCACTCGAAGCACTGAAAGAGTGATTGTGCCATGCATTAAAGAAAACCTCGCTTTGCCTTGAATATTTTCACGGAAGCAGCCCTCTTCTGGTCTCCCTTGACATACCACTGTACCTCCGGATTTTCTTTCCTGATTTCCTTTCTGATTTGGCATTTTTGAGCATGTTTCCTACTAAACAGTGAGTTTCCCATTCACAGACCCTTTATGGTATACCCCAAGGGCTAGCAAAAAGGTACACACTTCACACTATTTGCTGTGGAGGTCCCTGGCCACAAGGGAGGTGGAACACAGGGGGCACAGCAGATCCCTGGCATCAGCCTGGGGTCCAGACACATTTCTTCTGGGAATTCCCACCCTGTATAATTTTTTCTTACTATCCCTTTTGACTCTTTCCTCATTCCTTTGCAGTTCTCAAATATTTTCTCTTCCCCTTTATCATTCTTGACCTCAGAAGTAGCCTTTCTATTTATAGCCACCAAACTCCCTCTTCTTCCTTCCTTAAAGCATTTCTGCAAACCTCTTAAAGCTCTTCTACAAACATGGATAGTGAATTAAAGACCCTGAGGAGGTGTGCACTAAGGAGTCACATTCTCCTTCCTGTGGCCAGTGAGACCATTTAGGAGAGATGAGAATGGTCTTTCAATTCACAGGCAGCTCATGCAGGGTTGGAGAGGGGCAGGAAGCTCCTGGCACCAGCTCTCCACCATTGGAAAGCCTGGGCCAAGGCGTGGATTTCCAAACTGTGTTCCCTTTGCCCTAAAGCTTCCTTGGCCCTCTAGTCCTGTAAGCCAAGGAAGAGAACACGAAGGGCGAGAGAGAAAAGTGGACAGGGTCCTGCCTTCTGTTCCAGCTTCAAAAGCAGAAGCTCTTCTTTAATCTGACTTACAAATTAGTCTTCTCTAAAAGATTCCAATAGGAAATAAAAAACGGTTCCACTGCTGAAATATCTTGCAAGCCAATGAAATAGTAGAAAAGACTATAGTCAGACTAGTTGAATGGTGGTAGGTTTTCCCTTCAAGGGTAGATTGGATTTTCATACTGGAAACAGCCCAAAAGCCACTTGAAGACAAGCCTACTAGAAAGGCATGTTAGCACAGGAAAAATAATACCACTGGTAGGTGAAGCAACAATGAAAATAATAGAATTAAAAGTAGACTATGGCTATGATATAAAAATAGTGTGTGTGTGTGTGTGTGTGTGTGTGTGTGTGTGTGTGTGTTAAAGTATTCTGGGGAGAATCTCCCAATGAAGCATCTGTGATATTATTGGCACAAGTACATCAACTGTCCTTACAAGGTGATGACATTGAAGTTTGTAATTCATTCATATCAATAGCCGTAATCATTATGGCTGTGTGTGTGTATGTGTGTGTGTGTGTTATAAAACCAAAGTCCAGAATTTCTTTTGTCTTGAGGATAAAACATATTTCAGTGTTTATTCTTGACTCAAATGCTGCTTCAGTGGTTACTGGCTGTGTGACCTCAGGACAAATATTTTACCTGTCTAAACTCAGTCTTGTTATCTGTAAAATGGGAGTGGTAATAATATTACTTACTTTGTGGGTTTTTTTCTGGAGATCTAAGTGTGGGAAAGCATGTTAATTCCTCTGCATGAGACCTAGTACAGAGTACCTTTTCTTCATATTTGTTGCTCTTATTTTAATTGCTGTTATCATTATCTTTTGACCTGAGGATAACTCTAACATACCCCATTAGTATAAATTCAAGAATCCCCTTCTTTCTTTAATCAATTTTAATTGATTGAGGCAAAAAAAGAGGTAGCTTTGTTAAGTCATTCAGTGACTCATGGGACATCTGGGATTAGAACCAGAAGCAGAGGCAGTTTGGTCAGCTGTGCCTGGGGAGGGCGCAACGACAAGTCCTGAATATCTTGGTGGATAGAAACGTTGAAAAAAGAGGAAGGGAGGGACCCAGAAAGGAATGTGGAAGATGCTGAGACTGGAGCATCTTAGTGCCACGGGTTCACTACACGTCAGAGCGAAGCCTGGGACGCCTCACTCTGCAGAGACGCAGTGAGGTGGAGTGACTTGCCTTTGGTGACACAGCTTCTTGGTGGGTGAGCAGGACTCAAGGTCTCTGGCATCCTAATTCTGGGGCCACTGGCTTTCCCCTGCCATTTCCAATTTCCCTGCCACCCAGTGGGCTCTGTGTGAGCTGAAAGGGTCTGTGAGGGTCAAGCAGGGTGGCTGGGCAGCCTCAGCCAACTGCTGTGAAAATGCTCTGATTTTTCAAGTGTGCAGCCTCAAAGCGTAGCCTGCAGTAGTTCTCCTGTCTCACCTTCTACTAAAAATGTTCACTCTGAAACATGTAACAGCGGTGACCTCTGACAGACGGCACATCCCAGCTGTTAACATTATTCGGCTCACAACAGAAGTTGCCCTCAAGACCCTTGTAGCCGGGCCCGGGAGGAGGTGATGCTGTCAGGGCCAGGCCTCAAGAAGAACAAAGAGAAAAGTCACCTTGGCGCGGAGGGTCTGGGAACCGGGGTGGCTCAACGGGGCCTCCTGCAATCACTCCCTCTGGAACTGTGGGCTGCGGACAAGAGACACTGCTCCTGGACTGGCCAATTAGACCCTGCCACGGGGCTGCAGCACCCTGCACATGGAACCCCTCCTAGCAATTAGCAGGTGGAGGATGATTTTATATGGGGGCCTATTTTTAGCACACTGTCACCTTTCCACTTGGGCCAAACCTTTTGTACCCAATGCATACCGGAGTTGCAGGACATTGCATTTCAAGCCTCTTTTAATTGACTTCATTAGTTAACATGATGCTCCTTGAGTCCTGGGGGTAAGTTACCAGAGAAAAAAGGCTAATTTGGAGAAAGTCCGTGGTCCACTTAGGAGGATGGATGCTCCAGCCCCCACCCTGGCCCCTACGAAGCCCATGCAAAGGAACATCAAATTCTCTATTAGTCACCCCTGAGTCCTCTAATAAGCACGGGCAATTTCATATCCTTCCAGGCTGTGAAGTGAGGCCTGGTAGGAAGTATGGAGGCTGTGTCTGAACCTGAACCTCAAGCAGCTTTCTCCAACAGCAACCCTTCAGTCGAGTCCTTTCGCTTCCATTTCCCCATGGAGGGAAATTCCTGCTCAGCCACCTCCCGTTGGCACAGTGAGGTGGGCAGTTCTTGTGAGGAGCAGGGAAAGCCCCTTGTGGTCACCCCAGAGGGTTAGACTGAGCCTCATCACAATGTGGTTCTATGTGGCTCCCGAGTTATCAGCACCCCAAGAGCCCAGACACATGGGAACTATGTTCAAGGGCTCCGGGCCTCCAGCGACCTCATTCATTCCACATGCTCTGGGCCTCAATTCTGTGCAGAGCCTGCGAGAGGGGCAGGTAAAGAGAAATCACAAAGCTCCAGGAAGACCACAGGTCAGTGGCAGGATCGTGTGGCTTAGTGCCAGACTGTGGACTCAGACTAAGACAGTGTCCACCACCAGCTTGGGGGCCAGAGATCAAGGTGACAGGCTTATTTTCCTGTAGGTGGGGCTCTCACAGCTGGCCTAGGATTGGTTGAGATTTGGCCAGGGGAGCAGGAGAGGGCCTGAAAGAGGATGGGAGTTTCCAGGAAAGGGCAAATCATCACTCCTGTCTGGGATTGGTGAGCGAGTGTAGGCCTTGAGAGGCACAGACCTGGAAAGGGGCCAGGCTGGACTGCAGGAAGCCTCAGGTCCAGACAGGGGAGCCTCCCAAAAAGTTCCCAAAGCAGAGGGGAGGTAAAGGCATTGGGGTTTCAACATGAGGAGAAGTACCATGAGGCTGGAACCTTAGAAAGATCCCTCTGTTGGGGAGTGGAGGGAGGAAGGGGTTGGGGCAACGTGAACACAGATGTCCGTGGTACCCTGGAAGCTGCTGGGCTGAGAAGGACTTGGGAGTAAGTAATTGGGGCAGAGAGGACTGGGGCCCTAAACAATATCAGTCTATGAAAACAGAAGGAGAAAATAGGCAGCCTTTAAGAGAGAAGGCTGGAAAATGAGTGTGGGCACTCTGAGTGCTGGATTTCTCTCTCCTAGAAGTGGCCCAGCCTGACAAGGTCCCTCGCAGACCCCTAAGTCCCGCACTGTCAAAACATCTTTATATATTTGTCCATCAAGGCTTGGGCTCCTATAAACCTAGAAAAGGTCAATTTCCAACTTGCCAAACTAAAAAATACGAGATAAAGATGACCCTAGAACTCATTATGAACAGCATTGAAATAAACATGTGGGCCATCTTCAGGACATGTTTTCCTTGAGCGTGTGGCATCGGGGCCGCTTGGCATGGAAGCCCCTCCCCTTTCCAGGTGAAGGTGAATTCGAAGCATGCTCTCACCTGGTCTGGCAGCGGGACTAGTAATGCATGTGTCTGAGGAGTCAGAGAAGCTGGACAGAATGGGTGGGAATCCCTGAAACAGTTCCAGACAGGGCACAGAAAACATAAAACCCTAAGAGATTCCCCGATCCTTCCATGCCTGCCATGTGTCCCTCTCACTCCTAGTCACCACCACTAACTACTTGTATCTATACACAAACATCTATATTTCAGTTTCAACCCCATTGAGAGTCAGGACATGCAGTTTGCATGGTGTTCTGGGGCTCTTCCTGAGCTCTTCTGGTCCCATAGCCCCCATCTTATCTCCTCACTCATCAGCAGGGGCTGGTCAGGGTGACCATATCAGCAGAAAGAACAAGTCTCACCATTCCTTAAGGTACTTTAGATGTTGAGCTACTAGCCCCTAGCTAGTCTAGCGAGGCAGACAGCGGATGGTTTGTTCACTAAAGGGATTGCTGAGCCTGGCTCAAGGTGTGTGGGCCTGGCTAAGCGGAGGGGAACGAACGCTCAGCTACCTAAGCCTGTGGCTTAGTCCACACCCTAGCCAGACTCAATGCCTTAACCGTCTAGATTTCCACCCAACACTTCTATAAATCTGTTGTCCCTAAAGAGTTCCTTCACTGCCCATCCAAGAAAAAAGGAGCTAAGTGTATAGTCCACAATGTAAAAGGAACAGTTCAGACAGCTACTGCACTACAGCATGTGTTAAGGGGAAGAGCCCTAACTTTCTGAGCCTCAGTTTCCTTCACAAAATGAGAGTCTGATTATATGATTCCAAAGAATCTCGAGGCAAATGCAGGTCAAAATGGAGCCCACAGCCAGTGGAAGGCTCACCAAACACTGTGTGCGTGGGTGTCACTATCATGGTGAACTTACATTATGATGTGAGATTATAATGCGCCAATAAATGTATTTAAAAAAAAGAGAGAGAGAACAGAGCACACAAGAGATCAGTTCTTTCAGATCTACTCATTCTGCTTGTGTCTATAAAGCCCCAGCCAGCTAGCATCAGCAGCCACACTTCAAATTGGCCAATTTGATCTAACCTTGTATATTTTCTCTCTCGCATATACCAGTTGATAATGATGAGAAATGTTGGCAAAACAACCTCCGTCGATCCCAAGGTTCTTGTTTAGGTGCAGCACAGAGAAGGTGGTGACGCTCTTAGGAGGAGACCTCAGATGGGCTTCAAAGGCCGTGAGAAGACTCCACTCTCTTTGCCTACACTGAAACCCCGGCCCAGTAAGTTGGGGTCACAGAGACCCCCGGAGGCCAGTCTTCCAGGTGAGAAGGGAACCAGGGGGTTTGCTGCCTCCTACCACCTAGGACAGCAGCAGATACTACTTCCCAGCACCAGAGTACCCAGAGTACCCAAGCCTGGCCTGAGTGTGAACATCCCCTGTGCTCAGGTGGCCATCTGCATTACGTTGCCCAGGATAGTCGGGTGCAAGCCCACATGGTTAGTGCCCACTTCCCTACTGAGAGGCACTCCATTTGCATGATGAACTAGGTGGTTAGCTAGGCTCTACACCAGTGACTGGAAGTTTCTGCCCACAGAGGACATATATTTATTTTGAGGGTCTGGTAGGGAGGAGGTAGTAAATGCAATCTAGTGTTTTAAGAGTATAGAAGCAAACATTGTTATTCTGTTGTCATTGAAAAATGAACAACAAATATAAGTTTTTTTTTTTTTTTGGGTGTGTTACTGTGATTGAACCCAGGAGCATTCTATCTCTGAGCTACACCCCAGCCCTATTTTTTATTTTTTACTTTGAAACAGGGTCTCACTAAGCTGTGGAGGGCCTAAGTAGCTGGGGCTGGCCACAAACCCGGATTCTCCTTTCTCAGCCTCCCAAGTACTGGGATTACCACACCTGGCTAACAAATGTCCGTTTTCAGCTTAACAATGTACCCTGTATTAAAAGTGAGATATAATGTTAAAACCAAATAAATTGTTCATTCAAGAATATCTTTCAGGCGGGGCATGGTGGCGCATGCTTGTAATTCCCGTGCTTGGGAGGCGGAGACAGGAGGATCACGCAGGTTCAAAGTCAGCCTTGCTGGCTTAAGAGACCCTGTTTCCAAATAAAATATATATAAAAAATAGGTCTGGGAGTGTAGACTGGAGGTAGAAGGGTTCCATCCCCAGTACCCACCAAAAAAAAAATTTTTTTTCTATTTAAAGAAAGGACTTTATGGTGGATCCAGTCCCAGTTTTCCGAGGCATCTCCACATGGAGCTCCACAGCAGTGGCACTAATTTGCAATCCCACCAATGGTGTGGCTGAGTTCCTTCTTCTCCACATCTTCACCAGCTCTCACTATGACTACATTATGATGTGAGGGTATAATGCACCAGTAAAAGTATAAAAAATTGCCATTTACAATTTGAACCATTTTAAAGTATGCAATTCAGCAGTGTTGAGTATATTTGCAGCTCTGTATGACCATCAAGACTAATTATAGAATATGACTCCAAAATAAAGACCATAGCAGTTGGCTGATGATCCCAGTTCTCCCCTCTCCTTTCATCTATTGGCAACTATCAATATATTTCCTGTCTCTACAGCTCTCTTTCAAACATTCCATATCATGGAATCATCCAATATGTGTCACTTTGTGTCTGGCTTCTTAGCATAGTTCAAAGTTTAATACGTATTATGGCATATGTGCTACTTCACTCTTCTTATAATTGAGTAATGGCTTGCTGCGTGATTTATTAACTTTAGCATACCTATTCACTAGCTGATTGACAGTTGGTTTGTTTCCACTTTTTTGCCATTATGACTAATTCCAGCAGGGACATGTGAACATTAAGTTGATGTAAATCCGTAATTCTCTGAGTATATACCTACACGTAGAATTTCTGGGTCAAGTGGTACCTCTATGTTTAACTTTCTGAGGTAAAGCCAAACTGATTTTGCAGAGGCTAGATCACATTACATCCCACCAGCAATATATGAAAGCTTCAATTACCCTACATCCTTGCCAATGGTTATTTTCATCCTCATTATCATCATCAATATTGCCAACTTTGTGGGTGTGAAGTAATATCTTACAGTGGTTGTGATATGCATTTGCCTCAGGGAAAAGTGATAGTATCTTTTCATGTACACTTTAATAAACAGAAACTCCTTGAGTAACTTTTAGAGAAATGTTTACTTACATTTTTTGATTATTCTCAATTTAGTTGTTTTTCTTGAGAACTCGTAAGCAAGAGTTCTTGTATATTCCAGACACCTACCCCACATCCTTGCCAGAATTTGTAATCATTTATATTCTTGAAGATTGTCATTCTCCTGGGGCTATATGTAATCTTTGTGTAGTTTTGATTTGAATTTTCCTGATTGCTCATGATGATGAACATTTTTTCATATTTTTTGTTGACCATTTGTATTTCTTCTTTTGAGAAGTTCCTATTCATTTTATTTACCAGTTTTGACTGGGTTCATTGTTTGATTTGATGATACTTTTGGGGTTTTTATATATTCTGGATATTAGTTCCTAGCCAGTAGAGGTGAAGACATGCCTTTTGAGTAGGTCTTCAAGAGGGCAACCCAATAAATAAGAACAATTTGTGAGTCAGTTCCATTTTGTTACCTCAGATACCTGCACTGGGAATGAAGGCTTGTATTTTCAAAGCTATTGCTGAAATGGGGAGTAGAGGATGGAATTGGGGTATGTTACATCACCACAACATTTGTTTTTATTGAGAAGTGACTGTGTTTTTTAAAATAAATGCTATCGAAATTACTTTATGCTTTTAGTTAGATCAAGTTCTCTAAGTTGACTCTGATAATTATTGCCAGATTTTTTTTCTTGCTTTTATGGAAGGGCTGACTTTGAGAATTACTTATTCCACCATTTCCCCTGACATCATCTAATTTTTTTTGTGTGTGTGGTACTGGGGGTGTGACCCATGGGCTTTTCTTCCTCCAAGCTATACTCCCAGACCTATTTTTATACTTTATTTGGAAACGGGGTCTCAGTAAGTTGCTGAGAGCCTCACTAAGTAGCTGAGCCTGGCTTCGAACCTTTATGATTCTCCCGTCTCAGCCTCCCAAGTACTGGGATTACAAGTGTGCCCCACCACACCCGGTGACATCATCTATTTTTGTTGGTGGTGTTTTATTTATTACCCCCTATCATAAATATGATACAGCTACTTTTCCTAAGTCTCATGAAGCCAACTATCTTAATAATCCTTGAAGAAAACTGGAGGGAGTAAGAATGGAGAATTTTTATAGAAGATGCATAATTCACAATTTTCTATTTGTATAGTATATAGGAAAATTGTCATTTTGCTGTGTTTATATTCCTAAGTACTCTTGGAACATAATGGAGATAATATTAAAACCACTTTTGGTTATATATTAGCAGGATAAGAATCAAGATGTGGAGAATATGCTCAACTGTGAAGCTCCTTATATGCATTTCCTTTTTATATGCCATTTGCCATTATTTTCACTCAACAGGAAAATATAACACCCTCATTGAGTAATGATAATTAACAAAACATTTACATTTCTTTAGATTTTAAAAAATTACAGTTTTTCTAAAAACTAGATTTATGCCATTGAGTATCAAGTATAATATTAATAAAGAGAGATTGAAGAAGGGTAAGTTCTCTCTATATTTTGGTTATTTTTAAAAATAACTTTTATAATAATATAATAATAATAATAATAGCAATTCATTGCTATTACCAGTAATGGTATTAATTATTTTAAGTATTTTAAAATTAATATAATCATAATCATAATTATTTTATAATTAATACTGGCAGTTACTTATTTAGAAATCTTACCATAGGCATGTGGACACAGAAATATGTACTAGTGTTTATCCATAGCAATTTACACAACCTAGGAGGTAATACATGCAAAAATAATGAGGAATTGCATGTCGATTAGCTCTACTAAAAACGCAGTCTATTTCCCTGGACCAGAGCCGCTCTGCAAGCTTATCGTTGTTGGTATGAAATGAGGCAAGTACAGAGATTGAGAGTAGTGGTTAGAAACTTACAGCCCTTTGAAAATGGGGACGATTCCATCCAAAATAAACAGTTTTGCCTGTTGAGTTTAATAATAATAAAAAAAAACCTGGGTTTGTATTGTGTATATATTTTTATCTCATTATTCCAACCATTCATTTTAATTTGGGTTTTAACACTTAAAAAGGCAACAAATTGGAGGTGGGGCAGGGGGAAAACTAGTACTTCACCATAGGTCAATTGAGATGTACTAGTCTAGACAATCTAGGCTATTCGGTTTGTGAAATGAAAACTTTGAGTGACATTACTACTTAGATTTGGGAGACAGAAAAATCATTTGGAGCAGAGAGTGGTTTGAACAAGATTTAAGGAGCAAACAGGACTTGACATTGTTTTAATTCATAGGTGAAGAATGAGAAAGAATTTCAGCATCAAGTTTTCTACGATTTGGAAATTAAATGTGTGCAAATTCTCTTAAGCTCTGTCTCTCTTTGGAATTGAGGAATCTCATTCTATTATGGTGAATGAGATCAGAAGATGGATTAAAATCTTTTAATTTCCTCCTGGGCTTTGAAGTTTCTTAAATTTTCAACGCTGTTGTTGAGCTGGGCATTCACAATTTTAACAGCATGATCAGTAGTGATTTGGCATTAAAGAAAAATGTATATTTTCTTCCCATTTTTAAAATTAGGCAGAAAATATTGCTCCCACTTAAGAGAAAAGATTGCTAGATTAAAATGTTTGGCACTAAGAGACTAAGAGTAATCAAAATATCTGATCCAAACTGAGAAAAACAAAATACTTCTTTAGCTTTAGAGCCTGTATTTTCAAGAGCCAAAATTCTGTTCGGAAATGGGTGAAGGATTGTTTTCCTCATATAAGAAACTTGGTTTTGCACTAAGGTTAGGCAAGAAGCTTATCCTGACGTGTTTTATTTGAATCGAGGACTTTTCAAAAATGAAGCATTTAAATAAAGCTTTAAATTAAAATCTCTTCAGTATTAAGGCTGTGGGAACTGGATGCACCATGACTAATGCAAGTCGAGTTATGTAAACTTAAGAAGATGCAGAGTCCCAGGCCTAAAGAGGCTGGGCTTACCTGGTGGTCCCATAGTTTAAAAAAAAAAAAGTCATTAAGACTAAAACACAGGACCTTAGCTTGAGGGTGAGGGCAGTGGGGTCCCTGATTGCTCATCCAGTATACTTCCTTCTGTAAGTCTCTAGTTCTTGAATTCGACAAGGCATACAATCAGTCTTCAGACATTCACTTTTCAAGTTCTTGAACCACTCGCAGGGCCACCTCTTTACCCCCAGCCACAGTCTTGAGTGAAAACATCAAATCAGAGCAGAGGAGGAGGCTGGGTGGTGAGGAGCTGGTGATTGTTGTTGGCCCTTGGAGCTTTGGACATGGGCTCAGTAGGCGACAGAGGCTGTTAGAGGTAGGATGAAGGCTTCCATTCAAGTGCACATTCCCCAGACACGCCAGCCCGAAGCCTTTAAAAGGCTCCAAAGGTGCTTAGATCATCAAGCACACCACATGCTGTGGTTGTTGTTATTGACCTGTGTCTGTCTCTAACTGCAGGAGAACTCTCTCACAGCCAGTTGCATGAAGGTCTGGTTGAGCCAGTGGGGTTGCATAAGCACAGACCAATTTCCAGTTTTCCCTGAAATATCTGCTCTGTCTCAGTTTAGGGAGACACAGAACAGCCTCAAATCATTGAGACTTTGATTCAGCACAATCCTCAGACTGGGTGATTAAAAGCACTTTGGGTTCAACTATTTCTGATGTTCAGAAATTCTAAAAGTTCTTTCAGTGGAGGCTAAACTAGCCTCTCCATAGAGACTATAATTGCATGAGAAGGGACAGAATGATCCTGGCAGAATACTGTGGTCAGCTGGGGAAAGGATTCTTGGAAATAATTTCAAGACTGGCTATGTGGGTTGATGATGTCTCATTACTTCCTTGCACTTCAAATGGATGGTGGCCTCTGACTTGGACAAGTCCATCCTCTCTCTATGCCTTACCCCACTTGCTGTTGCTTGCCTGGAGGATACTTTATCCAATCATAACAGTCAAAGATAGATTGGTAATTGATCCAAGTCTGTTCATTCTTCAAGGCCCAGCTCAGACCCAATGAAACCAGTACAAGGTGGTGGGAACACCATGGGCTTTAAGGTTGACCAGACCAAAGGGGAGCAAATTATTTCACCTCTCTGAGTCACAGATTCTTTATTATAAAACGCTGGATTATTGTAAGGATCAGGGGTGTTTAAAATGATAGATGTTATGACTCTTATTCTAGACTCCTACTGATGTGATTCTCCCATAAGTATCCACAGCCTGAGACTCAGAGCCCTTCAGGATTGGCATGATACAGACAATATTTCGGTGGTGCCAGACTTGCCTCCACCAGAGTCTTTAAGGGTAATGAAATTGTGTTTCATCTTTGAAGCAGAGTTATTTTGAGTGACCACTTATGAAGCATTTGGTTTCTGATAGGTACTGGGTTCCTTTCATTTCATCTCCAAGAGTCCTGAGAAGAGGAAATTGTTATTTCAATAGAGACTGAGGTTCAGAACCATGGTTTACTTGCCCAAGGTCATACAGCCAGTAACTGGAGCTCTGGCTGTGAGCGCAGGTCCTCTGTACCCACAAGTGATCCTCGCGCAGCAGGGGTAAACACTGCTGAACTGGCCTGGTCAGTTCCATTCACAGCCCTAGCGGAAGCACATTTTTGTCTTCAGGGTGCCCACCTTTGCCATGCTCCTCATTCCCAAGGCATGTTCAGGCACACTGGCTTGGATCTCACTCTTGCCAACACCACAGACCAGTGCAGTGCTGTGCCTTTCTAAGGACCAAGGTAGTTAGTGAACCGTATTTCACAGGGCAACTCAGCAGTAAGACTGAGAACAAGGGAGTGAACAGAGCCTCTAAGCAGGTCTGGTGGGGTCAGAAGGAGAGTTGAGAGAGGGAAGATACTGGAGGCAGGTGATATATTACCTATTTCTAGTAATATTAATTCCCCTCAGGGTGGCAAATCAGAAGCCAACATACCTGCAATCGCTCATCACATGCTAATGGCAGGGGAGTCACAGGTGATGCTTCTGGAAATGAACGGGTCACCTCAGAGGTCAGAAGGCAATTACCTTCATTCAGCTCAGAAAGTGCTTATTATTCAACCTATGAGTATACTGTTTGGGGATTTTTGTTGTTCTGTTGTTCTGCTTCCATTGGAAAGAATACATAAAAGTCATAGCCAAAGGCAGAACACTTGCCTGGCTGACAAACAGCCCATCGACCACAGTAAATTCTCTGATGCTAAACTATTAGAATTATGACTTGCCGCTTCCTGGGTAGATGCCTGTCCTAGATGAAGTGCTCTAGACAAAACGGTCTCCATCCATCCCCACCCCTCCAAAGACCCTGCGATGTTTAAAGGCCACCTGAAACACCCTCAACAAGGTACACAATGCGGTTTAACAGACACGAACATCTTAAAGCACTGACCTAGATTTATCTACTCCAGGTGCACAGAAACTGGTACTGGCACCACCCCTTCCTCACTTCCACTCACTTTTCAGCTAAAAATATGATGATCTCACTCTCTTTTCTTTTAGAATCAAGAAAAGAAGGAATGATCAGGAAAAGGAAGGGGCGATGTAAAGGTAGAATAAAGACAGGAAAGGAAAATTCTTGTATGCTCACTGTATATACATTACCTTGTTTTAATCCTGAAAACCTTCAGGAGAGGTACTCTTTTATTTTATTTTTTGTAGAGGTAAAATTTGCTAAGGCTACAATCAGCCATTTTAAGGTGCACTATTCGGGCACACTGAATATATTTGTGACACTATACAGTCTCTTTCTGGCTTCAAAATATTTTTATCATCCCAGAAAAACATCCCATTCTCCATTTCTTTTCCCTCTCATTTCCTGGTAGCCATTAATCTGTTTCCTGTCTTTACTGATTTACCTATTCTGGCTTTTGCTTAGTATGTATACATATAAAGCCCGGAGTTTAATCCCCAGCAAAATACACACACACACACACACACACACACACACACACACACACACACACACCAAAAAAATGTAGATAGGCTGGGGATGTAGTTCAGTGGTGGAGTGCTTACCTAGTACATATGAGTCCATGGGTTCAATCCCCAGTACCTCAAAAAATATATATAGGCAGGTTGACTGATTTACCTATTCTATATATGTCATATAGAATAATCACATAATATGTTGGATTTTATGTATGTTTTCTATTTAGTATAATATTTTGAGGTTCATGCAAGTTATATCATGTATCAGTACTAAATCATTGAATATATATATATATATATATATATATATATATATATATATATATATCACAAATTATGTTTGTATTTACCAATTGGTGAACATTCAAAATATTTTTACTTTTTGGCTTTTGAGAACAATGTTGCTCTAAACATTCATAGACAAGTTTCTGTGTGAACATCCATTTCCTTTCTCTTGGGTGCATACATAGGAATCTATACCTGATATAAACCTGCCTTCACATGTAGAAACTGAGATTAAGTTAGGATAGGGGCTCTGCCCAGGGTCATTAGCTCACTAGTGGTGGAGCCAGAATTAGAACCCATCCACATGGCCCCAGTTCCATAGTCCATCCACAATACCTGGAGATTTTGTGGCTAAAATTCGCTGAACAATTATTGGTAAAAGATTACTAACTTCTAATCTTAACTCAAACAGCCTGAGGTCATATGATTAATAGGACTAATGTGAACTCACGGATCCAGTAATTTCATTTGTCTCATGCTGAGATCTGAGCTTTTTGTTTCCCAGGCAAATCAATAGCAACAGACTTTATCTTGTTAGATCAAATATAACTTTTATTTTAAAAAGCTCCAATTATGCCCTAATGCAGAGTTTATGCACTCAAAGGACTTAATGAGATAATAAATGAAATTTTAATTTGACAATTAATAGTATAAAAGTATTAAGATACTCTGCAATTAGAAAGGCTTGTGTGATATTTCCTTTTTCCATTAGCCATTGTTTTAAGACTTAATTATACTTGTCTCAAATTCTGATTGGGCAGTAACTGAATCATTAAGAAGTTTAAAATGTAATTGGGGTTTGCATTTCCCTAATTGCTATGGGTGTTGAACATTTTTTATATTTATGATGGCCATCTGTATTTCTTCTTGCAAAATAATGGAATCAATAAATGGTTAAACTGATAATCCATTTACTGATTGGTTTGTGAGTTTTTATGTTAATTTTTAAAAATTTTAATATATTCTGAATATTAATCCTCTGTCAGAAAAGTAGCAGGCAAAGTACACCGGGATATCATCTCATTTCAGGTAGAATGGCAGTCACCAAAAATACAAATAATAATAAGTGCTGGTGAGGATATGGGGAAGAAAACTACTTATACATTGTTGGTGAGATTATAAATCTGTTCAACCACTATGTAAGTCAGCATGGGTGATCTTCAAAAGACTAAGAATGGACTACCACCTCACCCAGCAAGATCACTCCCCAGTACTTACCTAAAAGAATTAGTCAGCATCCTGGAGTGATATATAGATACCAGTATTTACAGTAGGGCAATTCACAATTGCTAAGTTATGGGAGCAGGCTAGATCTCCAAACAGATGAATGGATAAGAAAATAAGGGGGTTTACCCAACATTTAAGGAAGAACAAAATTATGCCATTTTCAGGAAAATGGATGGAACAGGAGAACTTCCTGCTGAGGGAAGTAAGCCAGACTCAGAAAGTCAAGAGGTGTATGCTTCCTCTCATATGTGGAAGTTAGAGAGAAAAAAGGAAATAAAAAGGAAGCGCAATAAAATAAAAGGAGAGCAGTAAAGAATGAGGACCAAAGGGGAGGAGGGTGGGAATACTGGAAGTACTGGGAATTAAGTCAATCCAAGTAGCCGGGCTTGGTGGCTCAGGCTGGTAATCCCCGTGCTTGGGAGGCTGAGACAGGAGGATCACACAGGTTCAAAGCCAGCCCCAGCTACTTAGTGAGGCTCTCGGCAACTTAGTGAGACCCTGTCTCCAAATAAAATATAAAATAGGTCTGGGAGTGTAGCTCAGAGGTAGAAGGACCCTGGGTTCCACCCCAGTACTACACACACGAAAAAAACTCAACCCAAGTATATAATGTGTGTACAATTATATCACAGTGAACCCTACCATTATGTATAATTATAATGCATCAATTAAAAATAAGTGTATAATAAGTAACTTTTTTTCTTTTTACCTTTGGTATGGGGATTGAACTCAGGGACATTCTATCTCCAAGCTACCCTCTGACCCTTATTTTTAAGATAAGAGTCTTGCTAAGTTGCTGAAGTTATTCTAAGTGGTTGAGGCTGGCCTCAAGCCAGTGACTCTTCTGTCTCAGCTCCCAAGCACTGAGATTAGAGGCATGTTCTACTGTGCCTGGGTAAAATGGTTAATTTTTTATCCTGTGCTCTTCACAGAAAATTGTGAAAACAAAATAAAAAGTGAAATATAAGTGAGTGGCCTACATACTGCTAAGACATGGTGTAATTCCTCCAACCTCAATTATTCCTGGATAAGAAATGGCTGATGAGAGGAGGAAGGCCGATCTTGATTAATGAGGTTCTACACCTGAACATGTGTAAAATTATGAATAAGACATGGTTAACCTGGACAACCATTGGTGGGAGGGGGGAAGGGAAAACAGGGGCGGAGGGGAGAGGTCACCAAATATAGTGTAAATGTATACTATTTATGTTCAATAAAAAAAACTGTTAAAAAATAAGTAAAAAAGAAAGAAGAGATAAAAAAGAAAGAAAAGATAAAAAAAAAAAAAGAAATGGCTGATCAAACAGCCAACACCTTTATCCCGAACATTTGTCAGGAGTGGAAACTGGTAAGACAGTGGATTCTGGAAGAACTGGGATTTCTTCTGGATGAGGCAACAGATAATTTAAAATATGTGTAATATACATGTATACAAATGCCAAGCTATTTCCTCATACATCGTTTTATGTACTCTTATCTATCTGCACCCAAACACACCTGTAGCAGGAGGGTGTTTTCCAATCTCACAAAAAAGCAAAACTTCTTGGACCATTTTTTGTTTTGTTTTGTTTTGGCAGTACTGGGTACTGGGGATGGAACCCAGGGGCCGCACTAAATAGCTGGGGCCGTCCAAGAAACGTGATCCTCAGATCTTCGCCTCCCAAAATGCTGGGATTACAAGCATGCACCACCATGCCCAGCCTTGGACCATTATTTTGATACGCATTAAATAATACTTGAGGGTACAGAGCACTAGACATTATAAAGGTGTTAAATGGAATCTCAAAATATGTTGACAGAAATCAAATTTTAAACCTTAGATCTACTTAACATGAGTTACCTACCACCAAGAAAAACTGTCCCCAACGTCACCAAATCAAAGGTAATTCACATCTACACATTTGTTGAAACAGCAAACAACTGTTTTTCAACTTAGCAACAGCCAAACATATTCATTTTCCTTTACTCTATAAATACTAGCTGCTCACTGCAAAAGTTAAAAAATTAAATGAATGGAAAATCTAGTTCTTATTGAGAAGTAATGGGCTATCCTCTGGTAACAATACCTCCCCAGTCTTCTCAGGTCAGGTAAGGAAAGAGCAGAACTTTATGTATCAGACTGACTTTTAGCCAAAGACCGAAGAAAAAAAAAATACCAATATGCAGTGTAGACTCATTGTGGAATGAATGAATGAATGGAGTAATACCGCAAAGGAGGTAGGACTTACTTGAAAACCATAGACTGGGTGAGGGCAATTCTTGTGGGTTTTCAAGGAGGTGCAGGCATGGTTTTGAAGAGGATGACAAAGCACATCTCTGGACCTTCTCTGTCCAAAGAGGACATCGTTTGTATCCCAGTAACACTACACCGGAAGTGTTTTTCTTTCTTAAGAATAAAAAACTGCGAAGAGTAGAAAAGTTTTAAAAATATAAAATGTCCCTTAAAATGGTAAAATTGTTAGAAACCACCTAAATATGTAGCAAGAAGAAATAAGAAAATTAAGTCAAATCAAGTATTTGGGCTTAAAGCAAAGCAGATGTGAAATCATGTTAAGTGAAAAGACCAGTATAAAATGTTATAAATACTATAATGTGCGCTTTTAAATACTATGTATGAATAAATACCAGAAACCAGAGTTTCAAACAAGGGAGAAAAATGAATTCCTGCTGGAAGAAATGGGAGAGAGATGGTCTATGGATTTGGGAGAAGAAACAATGGAGACTTGATGGAAACAGAGTTCTGACTAGTTGTACATGCACTTCTGATTAAGCACTGAGTTATGATGAAATTACCCTAAGCCTTCACAGAGAAGCTCATCGCGATCCTTAGGCCTTTGGTTGCAGGGAGGGGATCTTAGGATCTCAGTTTCTGGGAAGAAGATACCATAGTCCTTATGGTTTGATGACTATATACAATACACATTCCCATACAAGCAAATGCAGGGGACATGGAATGGGAGGTGGAATTTAAACTAATAGTCTGACTCCAAGTGTCTGCAAACAAAGGCCCTACCAGAAAGTTTTATCTGCAACCACTAATTCCAGGACAAATTGGCCAGCCATCTGCAGACATGTGCTGTGGAAAAGCCTTCTGGGTTGAAATGCTACTGTGATATCCCCAAGCGCATGGACTCACATAGACCAAACTCTGCAGACAAAACTATAAACAGAATGACATAATTTTCCTGGGACAATCCAGATGTCCTGGAGTGACTAGTCTTCCCATAATCAACCTTTTTTTATATTGCCGTGTACCTTTGACCTCTCCTTCTTCCACCAATCGCTGGATCAGCTCTAGGGTGAAAAGCCACAGTAGTAAATACAGATTCCCATGATTGTCCAGGCAAAACACATTATATGCTCATGGGAGAAGAATAATTTTTTCTCTGACAGATTTAAAACACTGCAATGTTGTGGGCCCCTGCAGTGCTAGAAGAGACATATGCCATGTGTTCAGAATTCATTTAAATGTTCTTAGACAGTTCCACATTTAAATAAAATATTTGTTTCCACTGAAAACAAAGAAAGGCAATACTAACAGAAGTGCTAAGGTGTACCCAAATTCAATTTAAGAAAAATACTCTAATTTTGAAATACCATTAGATATATAGAACCGTTGTAAAGGTAGAATAGCAACCCACATGCCATTCACCCAGCTTGGCTCATATATAACCAGAGTACTTTGTTACAACTGAGAAATTAATATTAATATGTTACTATTAACTACAAGGCTTGGTTTGTGTTTCCATCAATGTCTTTTTCCTTCCAGGATCTTTTCCAGAATCTCACCTTATTATCTCATGTTGCATTTAATGATTCTTGTCTCATTTTCTCAGTCTTGTGTTTTACAACTTTGACGCTTGTCAAGAGTTTTCTCAATTTGGGTTTGTCTGATGCTTTCTAAAGTCATGGGTTTTGAGGAAAATACCTCATAACATATTCTTTTTTTATCACATCAGAGGACACATAATATTAAAAAGACTTATTACTGATGATGTGGAACTTGGTCACTTGTTTAAGTACCTGCCAGGTTTCTCCTCATCCAGACTTTACTTTGAGATAGGGTTTCCAGACTTAGCAAATAAAAACCCAGAGTGTCAAAGGGGACATATACTAAAAAAAAAAAAAAAAAAAAAAAAAAAAAAAAAAAAGCGCTATTTATCTAAAATTCAAATTTAACTGGGCCTCCTATATTTTATCTGGCAACCCTACATGCAGAAGTAAACTTCTAATGAAAGCCATAAATGTTCAGTGAGGACCTCATATTGCCCATGAAACTCTCCTTCCCTCATTTTCCATAGGAATCCTGTTGCCTAAGACTGTGGTATAAGCAGAAATTCTATTTAATACTTAAGCCAGTAATGCCCAAACTCTAGCATACACCAGAACCCCTTGAAGGGCTGAGCCCCCTCATTAGTTTAACACTCAGGAGGTCTGAGATGAAAATCTACAATTCGCATTGCTATCAAGTTCCTTATTGTCAAAAGACATTTAAAAAAGCACTGGCATAGATACAGGGGAATCTGAACGTTCATATTTCTTATGCTTGTCATAGGATTAATGATCTGCCCAACCTGTGTATTACAAATTTGCCATTCCCACCTATGTAGGACAGGTCCAACAGACACGGCATACTTTCAGCTTATGGATGACTTGTATATAAGAATGGGACAAAGAATAGTCAAGATCATAGAGTCCTCTTTCCTGTAGGTAGGACTCCTTAGTGCCCAGTCAGAGATGAGGATCAGGCCCAGGTTCAGGTAGGATCATTTCTTTTTCCCCACTGCAATCTCTGAGAGGGTCCAAGTTTTTCTCCATAAACATCTACCATCTCTTCATCCCACGACCCACAGTCAGAGCTTTTGATTGACACCTGTCAGTAAGCCATTCCCACAGGCTGTGGAGGAGCAGGAGAAGGAGGGGTATTTGAAATCAGAATGCATGGCTTCATAAAAAATAAAATATAAAAATACTGTAGATCCCTAGTATGTCATTCTATGCATTTAAAAAAAGAGTCCACATTGGACTGCTTTAGGTACTTAACTCACATAAAACATTATCTATATGAAAAAAGATTTTCTTGAATCCAAAAACACTTTCATGTACTTCAGCAGAAAACAATGGGTGCCTAAATAGGAGATGTCCTAGAATCCTTTCTTACTCCCTCCAAGTTGCTGAACTATTTTGAAATGGGAGCCATGAGTTCCTGGCAAAATTCTTCTGTGACACATAGTTATTTTTAGGTTGATTACTTACCAATAGGTAGCAGTTGGTTACCTACAATATTTTCATTAAATTAAGCTTGGTACTTACATAGATAGTGGTCACTTTTCCAAGTTGTAAAAGTATACTGCATATTTTTTAAAAATGTCTAAGTCTGTGAATTCTAGCACGGACCATATGCAAAGGCTTCTATCAGACACTTCATAAACAGAAGCTAACTAATCTTCATGACATTACTGTGAGGAAAGTATTGATGCCTCCCTTATATAGATTAGCTGAGTAACTTACCGAACAAACCACAGGCTTGGAAATAACTTCGATGTTGTAGATTTGCTGTTACAACCAGTACTCCATTTAATTTTCATTCAGTCTGGTCCAACCTCTTTTACTAAGGGACTTCATTCTTTTTCTAAGGGGTTTCAATCTCTTAAACCATCAGAAAGAGCATTTGGTGCATGCATTTCTCCACCATCTTGTATCTCATTAAGTTGTATGACTACAATGCACCAATAAATAAATAAATAAATAAATAAATAAATAAATAAAATGTCATTAAAAAAAGGAAATAAAGAGCATTTGTTATTCCTAGGCAGACACCTACAAACTCATAGGCTTGTATAAAGATGACTTTGTGAATGGGTTTCTGTACACCAAAATTAAAACTAATAAAGCATTTTTTCCTTATAATGTTTTTTATAATTTCCCTATTTTTTTATGGTGGTACTGGGGTTCCTGGAAGCCCTTCTACCTCCGGGCTACACTCCCAGACCTATTTTATTTTTGGAAACAGGGTCTCTTAAGCCAGCGCGGCTGGCTTCGAACCTGTGTGATCCTCCTGTCTCCGCCTCCCAAGGGTGGGGATTACAAGCGTGCACCACCACGCCCAGCGTTATAATTTCCCTATTTAAAAAAGAAAACAAAATATGATATGTATGTAAAATTCCTAACACCCATGGAAAAAGAGGCAAAATTTTGTGTATGGTACCTTTTTGTGGTAAAAGCTCACTACAGCTACTTGCAAAACTTTGAGTCAAACAGGAAATCAATCCGAAGGCAAATGAAAATCCAGTGTTTTGTCCAAGTTTGGATTGGAAAAAAGGTTTATTTCTAAACTCCTCCTCAGAGGAAGAGAGGTCACTAAGCGTGGTTGTTTACTAACTCATGTGGCATTTACTGTTTCAAAACAAAGAAGGGAATTGAACAACGCAAATCCTGAGGCAGGGAAGCTGAAAATCTCTCATGATTGCTTCTTTATGTTCCAAAGACTTGAGTGATCACAACGTCGCTGGCTTGTGCTGTGAGGCCCTCTTCATCAAGTGTAGCATATAGCTGAGATATGCTAGTACCTATTTTCTTTAAAGAACAGTGATTTAGTCTGCTATGACAGAACACCAGGGATTGGGTAATTTATCAACAATTTCATTTGGCCCATAGTTCTAGAGATTGGGAATTGCAGCTGTCTCTGAACAGAGCTTTCTTCTGGGTCATAACATGGTAGAAGGGTCACTTGGGTCAGAGAGAGAGTGAGCACGGGGAGGGGACCAAGCTCATCCATCTATTAGGAATTCACTCCTGAGACAGTGGGTTTAACCCACTCATCACGTCTGTCCATACCTTTTCACTGGAGATTACAGATCCACCACAACTTTTTGAGTGATACGTTCAAAGCATAGCAATTGAATGGAATCTAACCAATAGTTTGTGCAAATGATCAAATATACAGCTCCTTTCTCAACAACCAAAGTTTCTTCTTTTCCTGTTGACAACCATTGGGCCCCAAGGGAACAGTGTCTAAGCTGTCAGCCTGTCTCATTGTTTCCATCTCTGGCTCTGCTTCTTTGGGTTCCAGCTCATTTTGCCTTTTCAGGGTTATTTGGCAACAAGGCTCCCCATCCTCTTGCCCTGATGGAATGTACAAAGGAAGCGGCCTCAGAATAGGGATCAGAATGCTGGCGAAGTACTGTAGGTGACGCTGTGACCAAATGAAGACATCTCCACACATCTTATTTTGGTCCTTCTGAGCCCTAGTCCATGGTGACCATGGGCCTGAAGGAGCTCACAGGCCTCCTTGAGGAAGCCAACTTCATCACCCTTTTGAAGACCCTTCATTTTAACAAGTGTGGTTATTCCTCTGGGGCACAGGGGTGTCAAGGGCCAGAGGCTTTAAAAAGGAAAGAAAGAGAAGAAAACCAGGAAGTGGTATAACAAAGGCCTAATTATAAGGGAGGAGTATCTCTCTATAGACAGGTCACTGGCAGGATGCCAAGGGCTCTCGCCACATAAAGGAAAAGATCGTTATAAAAAGATTTTTAAAAAAAGAAGAAGAAGGAGCAAGAGGCCTGGCGGCGGAGATGGGGAGGGGTGGGACAGAGAATAGGGAAATGAATAAGAATAATGACTTGGAAGCTTTTTTTTCTCTGGTTCTCTGCTTTCCTTTCTGCAGATGCTCAGCTGAGCCAGTGCAGCTGGCTCCCTGACAAATGTGGAGAAATCAGCCAATTTGAGCTGGTTGTTAGCAGCCTGAGTACAGAGGCCCAGATCAGCGAGGGGCTGCCTCAGGTGTACCAGCTGATCTGCCAGGGTTCCTGAGAGGTTCATGGCTAGAGTGCAGTCCCCGGGGCCTCCAGGTTCTCACAGCACTCCATTCTGCTTCCGGGCTCTATGTTATGGTAAAGGTGACCTTGAGAAAGAGCCTTTCCTCCCTCCCCATCTTCCCCTAACTACCAAGCTCTCCTTCAGCCCAATGGGCTTCCTCCTGCGCCCTCCGTGAGAGCCTGCAGCCCAAGGACTCCTGTCCCCAGGGTCAGGCAGCCCTGATGGCCCAACCCAAGACACCCAGGAAACCTGCATGTCAACTACTTTCCAAGTTACGGCATCAGCATCTGTTGACACCTTGGCAGAATACCCCGGGGTTTCCCCATAAGACATTAAAGTCTTCTTTGTAAATTTTCACTAGCACCAAAGGGTATGCCACACATATTTACACACAGTTGTGCCTACAGAGTATGCACATGAGAAAGAGTACACATCTGACCATTCAGTTCAAGAAGAGCAAAGAATACTTGGAGCCAGGTTCAGAGTGAAGAGTAAGTTCCCTACTCGTCATATTGAGCCCTGTTCCTGTGGTTCTTGTTTATGCCTTGTTTGAAAATGAGATGAAAAGAAGAGATATAAGAAACTAAGGGAGTAAAATCTTCTGTAAGAGGTGGTTCTACACATTTCTATTTCCATAGGGATAAAAATGTCCTATGTCATGTTTCAATTGGTAGGTACATGGGTGTATACAAATGTCAAAGCTCACTGCACTGAACACTCGAGATCTTATCTGTGCATGTGATCCTATGCCAATTATATCTGAATAAAATTCTAGAATTGAGAGGCTTATATTCCAGTAACACTGAAATCTACATCAGCACATAGTCAGTCCTCAGGAGGCAGCTACTGGAAACATGCACAGGAGGTATATACATGTATTACATCACTGGCTACTCTGTACAGAACAGAGCACCCCCAAAAGAATCTAAAGTCATTCCCATGCCACCCTCAAACACACATTAGGAATCAATAAAATCCAGAGAGGAGAAAAGTTATTTTGGGAGAAAAAGATGATGGGATTTTACATATATATGTATTTTACATGCATGTTATATGTATTTACACACATGTTGTATATATGCTTCATATATGTGAGTTATTTTTTCTTATAATCTGAAAATAAAATACTTTCAGTGCTTGAATGATTTGCTCTAAAAAAAGCCTTGCTGTGGGCAGCACTGACTGGGTGTTTGGAAAAGACAGAAACAAAACTGATTTGCTTGAATTCTACTGGTTTGCAGAGAAATGCGGGTATTTGTTTGATTTGGGAAGATGATAGAAATTTCAAGGTAAAATGGCATTGGATTATCTCGCCTAATCTTCTTATTAAATCCATATAAAATTGTGGCTCAGGGAAGGAAAGCAATCTGTCCAGAGACACACAGCTTTTTTCTGCCAGACATAAACCTTATGGTGTTCAGTCTTGTCTCCTTTCAGCTTTTTATTGTTCTCATTTTAAATGACAAATATCCTCTATTAATATTTTTAAAACAAATATGATATTTATAAGTATCACCAGTTTTCTAGAAAGTAACATTTTTTATGTAACATTACAAACATCTTCAGAAAAGTGTTTTCCCCATGAGAATGATTACTTCTCAAAATATGTTTTAAAAAATTTAGATAGTCTAATGTATTTGTGTTTATCTTCTTCTAAAGTACTCGCAGATTAATTCTGCACAACAATTATGGCTATAAAAATAATTTCATGTTTCTTATGATCCCATCCTCCAATCCCCAGAAGATTGTGAATGACATTTCTGTCACCATAAACCCACATTTTCTCCTATTTGGACCTCAGTGTTTCCGTCACCTTGGCTTCAGTGCTTGGGTGAGTGCGTCAATTTTCTCCCTCTAGCTTTAAGAATTGCAATAGACAAGGTAAAAGAGCCTCCAACTTGTGGAAGCCCCTTGTTATGATCAACCAAAGATTATACTTTTGCTTCTGTCTTCACCATAGTGTTCATGGAGAGAGGCAGCCACACTGCACAGAGGCAGTTGCCATGTTCAGACCTCACAGCCACTCTGAACACAGGTGATTTACTGCCCAGGAGCAGAATTGATGAGACCAAATGGGTGTGGCCTGGGTGTGGTTTGGAGAAGCCCCATGTGGGTTGCTTTGCTTTGTCAATTCCTTTTAGCCAACCTCTCTTGCCTTGTCCGTGTGTCAGCCTCCTTTGAAGACTGATGCTGTTGTGATATTCTTGACAGATCCTACAGGTCTCCTTGAGCCTGGCCCAGGCCCCACAACTGTGCCTGTGCAGACCCTCCTTCCTGTCCTGGAAAGGAGCGTCCGCCCCCCAAGAGGTAGGTGTGAGATACAGTGAGAACCCAAGGACAAGGAGCTCTCAAAGGTGGCTCAGAGAAAGGATGGGAGCCCACCTCTTTGGGAAAGGCTGTGGACAGTAAAACCAGGTGGCTCTTTGGGAGGTTTGCAGGACCCAGACCTTGATGTCTTCTACAATCTCAGCATCCCAGAGACAGAAGAGAGCTTGTAAATCATCAAGTATGTTGGTTACCAGGCAGTTTTTTTTTTCAGTAGAATTCCTTTTGAAATTAAATCTTCTATGGACCCCTGGCATTGAAAATAATTAAAACTGAGGAACGGGTTGCTGAGCAATTAAAATTCCTCACTGTTTGATGGAGAGATTCATCTCATTGCATGCAGGGCCCTAAAACACTGGCATGTGAGGGTTGCCAGAGTGCATCTGAAAACAGGGGTTCTGAAAGGGACGAAGACATTGTATTTAGGTTTCCATAAGTACAAATTCATCTAAACTCAGAAACCATCTGAGTTGCATTTTAATAAACTGTTCATTATACTAAATCACACCTTATCAACTTAACCTGTCACTTGTGCAGGTTTACCTAGGATTAACTGGACATTTTAAGATCATTTTAAGACCACCAGTGCTCATTACACCCTGGGCAGTTCATATTGTAGAGGATTTCTGCCCTAAATAGAGGAGCTGCATCTCCACTTCTCATGGGGAAGTATTTGTATGTTTGAAGGTAGCAGGTTGTATGTTAGACATGCCCTTCACTGTATGGCAGGCTGTGGACACACTCCTCCACACATGTATAAGCTTAAACCACCTGTGCTCCTGCCCAGTCTTATCAAGACTTCCTGTGCCTCTGTCTGTGTATTGGGGCTCACTTGGTATTTGGTGGTATATGTGAACAAGGAGAGGAAAAGGTTTTGCTCCTGAGCTTCTGTTTGTTTGTTTGTTTGTTTTTGTGTGTGTGTTGTTTGTTTGTTTTTTGTTTTCTAGCTTCAACACAGTCCCCATGCTTTCTGAATTGAGGGCCATGAAAACTTGGCTCATGGCCATTTAGAAGTGGATCAGATTATGGGGCAAATTCCAAACAGACTTTGTTAAAAGAAAATGAAAACTGCTGAATCACAGACAAAAACTTAACATGCCCTTTCCCCCTCTGAAAAAAGAACTTCTTCCAGACTGCAAGAGAGACTTCCTGTGCACTAACGTAAAATGTTTAAACAGATCAACAGCTGGAAAGGCAAACTTTTTTTAGTGTTAACATTTCACAGTTCGAATCGCTTAACAGATGCGAAATTACAGGATATAGTTAGCATTTAGGGTTTTTTTTTAATTATTAGCTAAAGATCTTTCTGGGAAATATATTTGATGGTTAGTATATCTTGATGATGATGGCAAGAATTTTAAAAATGTTCATTTTGCTGAAAAAAAAAAGAGATTCCATATGCTAAAAAGTTTCCTTAAGCTAAATCACACTTTGTTAGCTTAACCTGCCCCTTGAACAGGTTTATACAGGTGAAATGGACATTTTAAGTCATGAAATTCACACAAGTTAAAGCCCGGAAGTAGATTGGCCTACTGACCAGACAACTCGCGTAAAAGATGAAGTCAGCAAGGGTGTTGGGAATGAGATTCTATCCAAAGAGAAGACTCCACAATGGAACTGATAAGGAATCACCTGGGCACTAGGACTGTGAAGCCAAGGGACACCCGGGTCCCAGCTCAAGTGCAAGGAGTGCCTTGGACAACCTCAGGACGACCAGGAGGAGGGCCTGGAGAGGCAGTGGCCAGCCGCTGCCTTTCAGTGGGAGAAAGTGAGTACAGAAGCAGCAAGAGACACAGAGGCCACTGTGTATGCAAAAACATCTGCTGAGGAAAGACTAGAGCAATTAGGGAGGTTTGGGCCTCAGAGCAAAAGAAGAAAAGCAACTCAGTTGCTCTTATCAAGCACATGGCTGGCTTATTAGAGGCTCCAGGGACATTCTATGAAAGCAAGAAAACTCAGGTGGGCAGTGGAGAGAGCGAGGCCACCCAAGCAAGAAGTCATCAACCAGGGAGCGAGGGGCCTGAAGGACCCACTTGCCAACCTCGCACACGGAGGCCTGGAAGAGGGATTCTACCTCTGTAGGCCTCAGTTTCCTCCCCTGCACAGCCCAAAGATTATATCAGTTGGTTTCCGAGTTGAAGATGATTGTATAACTGAAAGCTAAACTAAAAGAAAAAGCCAAACCTTTCTCAACAGAGAAAGTTAATAAAAGTACCAAGCTGGCTGTCCAGGACGGTGCAGCTTAGCTTTCCTCACAGAGGGACATCTCAGCCACTTTCTGCGGGCAGCATCTCCAACGTTCTGCCTCTGGCCTGCTTAGCACCCGGCTGCAATCTCATCGCTCTGTCCATCATTGCTGTGCTAAAGATGACACTTAGCATTCTGTGGTCTGTTAGAGGAAATGATGATTTTGAAAAATGAACTCTAAATCCCTGTGGGAGGTGAAGAGTAAGCAGTAGAAGCCATTAATAACTCTTCCTGGAGCTCCGCTTCCCATGTAGAAACATCAGAGTATTGTGCTTCCTGGCTGCGTAAGATGCAGATTCCAAAGGGCACACAGAGCATCGAGGGTGAAATCTTGAAGCCAGGAGAAGGAGGGCAGCAACTCGAGGGTTGAGCTCACTTCCAGAAGCCTTCCCCTCACAGTGCCACCCTGAGAGGGTGTTTGCCATCTCCAGTGTCAGAAGCCGGCACTCTGGAGTTTAGAAAAGTCAAGGAGCCTGCCGAAGGCCCCACAGGTGGACACGAGGGTCACTCCTTTGCAGAGAGATACTGAGTTCTTCCTCTGCTCCAGACATGGTGGGGTCCAGTGGGGGAAGCCAACGCAGGACCTTCCCTGACTGCTTCCTTTCTACTGAGAAGATGGAGCTGCTGTAAAAACACACCAGTGATGAAGGAGAATTCAGTGCTGTGAAATGCAGCAAGACTGAACACAGGAGCATGACAGGCAGGGATCAAGGGGCCACTCCTTGTGTCAACAGATAGACAGCGATCTAAAGAGGTGACCCTTAAATCACAAACAGAATGACAAGAAAGATCTGGCAAAGATCTGGGCAAGAGTCAGTCACATGGACAGAGCAGAGACTGGGGTCTGCAACAGAGATAGCAAATGCTGAGCAAAGCAGGGTGGGGTGTTCTGAGCAAGTAAATCAGGGGTGCTCCACGAGGGTGCTCACTGAGCAACTCGGGCAGGGTGGGCAGGAAGGCATTGGGCGCTGGCTGCCACTTGAGCACCTTTCTTGGAGAGACTGTCAAGGTGGCAGCAAATTTCATCCTTGTTATTCCTCTTCCTCCTCCTCTTCTTCCTCCTTTTCTTCTTCTCCTTCTCCTCCATCATCTTTGTCTTCATCTTCATCTTCTTCTTTTCAGTAATGAGGATGGAACCCTGGTCCTCTGGAGCATGCTAGCTAGGCAAGCACTCTGCCATGAAGCTACACCCCCAGTCTACCATCCTTGGCTTTTAACAGGAGCAACAGGAGGTAAACAGAAGCCTTGTCCACATCCCACTAACAGCTGCATGGAGGAAGCAGGAGTGCGTCTCGGGAAGGCTCACTGCTCACAGCCACGATGAAGGGTTTAAGTTCCTTGCTTAAGCCTTCCCCCCAGGGACACAGAGTCTGTGAAGTCGTAGCATTGGAGTCAATAAGCCACCTTTGAGTAAAAGGGGACAAGGGTTGGAAGGAAAGAACAAGAGCCCACAGCAGTATCAGCCATGTATCTTCCACATGGCAAGTTTTATTTTGTTTAATTTAACAATAAACTCATTATATTAACTCAATTCAATAGAAGCAGCAGGGGGATTCTTCCTAATTTAATCTTGGGCTTTGAGGAGCCTTGCTCAATGCTAAAACAATGCCACACCGAGATTAAAGGGCTTGTGGTGTATTGAAAAATATTCCTTCGAGTTTGTGAATGCAGCCTACCTCTAAAGCAGGAATTAGTCAGCCCCCTTCTTAGTTTATCCAAAGCATCAGCCCGTCAGAGAACTAATCTCCACAAGCAAATCATTCTGGTGAATGCTGCTGCTTCAGGGCATAAACTCTGCAAAGTGATCCTTTCACCCATAGCGCTGATGGTCCAAATTGAAGAGGAGTTATTAGATGCACTCAGCCAGGGAATATGAATAACTCGAGCTAACCAATGGCACAAAACCGGATTTCCGTAAGTCACTAGAAAATGCAGGGACATAATGGTTTAACAATCTGCCGATCTATGAATCCATGATGATAGTCTAAATAATATGTAGCCTGAAAAAGAAAAAGCAGTTGTTCCTGATTATTAGCCATTATATAAGAAAATGTCTACACTTTTTACAACTCTTGAGGGACGGAAAGACCATACAATCTGCTGATCTAGTGACTTGAAATCTGGGGATTCCAAATTCACACACGCACAATGGCTGAAGACCACACAATGCTTTTTGTCCCCAGCTGGCAAGAAGAATGAACAAGCTCATTAATTAGGATCCCGTTGCTGTTTGTATTGAATATATATGAATGCAAGCCTGCTTGAGGATTCCAGCTGGGAGATGCAAACTTTTGAAATTGAGAGACAAACTAGATTTATCTTTGGTTCCTTCAAAAGCTTATTGCTGTCCTACGGATCATGAGGGCTTGCCTGTCCATGTGAGGCCTGCAGATTTTTTTTTTTTAAATAAGCAAGTTTTAAAGTTTGCTTCATGTGCTTTCAACTATAAAATGCAAAAGATGGCATGGGATGGGCACGGGGTGGGGTGGGAGAGGAGAACCTGCTTTAAGAAGAAATTATCTTTAGGCCACACTGCTTTTAAGAAGAAGAAAGAGATGGCTGGAATATGAGAAAAAGCACAGATAATAGTTCAGATTCACTCCAGCCAGGGCTAAAGCTGAGGAGGCCGTGCTCTTTTCCTGGTGGGAGGGATATGGGGCCCAGGACTGGATGGAGCAAGACACAGGCCCCGAGACTCTGCTGCTGCCTGGCTTGCTCTGTCTCTGTCTCTGTCTCTCTTGCGGTAAGAAATCTTTTCTCATGGTCAAAAAATGAAAGTTTGAGGACAAAGATAAACAGCGGGAAGCTTGTGTCACACATTTCAGATCCCAGAGTGACGGGAACTTAGACAGGATGAGGTTTCAAGTCTTTGCAAAGTGAGAAAAATCCTTCTCGCCCTGTCAATTTGTGAACAAGAAGATTTTCTAGGCTTGATACATTTTCCTCTATTGTTTAAATTCCCAACTATGTATTTGCTTTCTTTATTGACAGAACTTACTACTTGTTATACAAAGTATAATTTATCAGAGAGAAAGGAAGAGACTAAACCTAGAATACAAAAAAAAAAAACCCACAGCAAAAGAAGTATCATATCATAGGACTTTTTCAAGTTCTAAAACACATTTTAGCTGCGCGCGGTGGCGCACGCTTGTAATCCCCGCACTTGGGAGGCGGAGACAGGAGGATCGCGCAGGTTCGAAGTCATCCGCGCTGGCTTAAGGGACCCTGTTTCCAAATAAAAGATATAAAATAGGTCTGGGAGTGTAGCCCGGAGGTAGAAGGGCTTCCAGGAAGCCCAGTACCATCACCACCAAAAAAAAAAAAAATTTACTTTATTATTGGTGTACTTTAATCCTCCATCTTGATGAAGTTCAGGGTGATAGAGGCATACATGCACACAGCACTCATTTAAAATGGAGTCTTATTTTTCCTGTCTAAAATAAGGCTGTGACCTTTTACATTCTCCAGGCCATATGTATTTCTGCAATGTCCAGAGTCCCAAGGCACAGTGGGCAGAGTGTGGGCTGAGGGCTGTCTGGTCCAGGTCCCCAGAGCCAAGAGGTATACCTGTCAGAGAAGCAGCAGCCAGATTCAAAAAGCAGGATCCACAGAGACTTGGGAGGGCACTATAAACCCCCACTCCCTCTGTCAGTCATTTATTAAACCTCTTATGCATACACACACTCACTCTAGGAGAGCTGAACTTTAATTTCATGCCTCCTACAGAAGAAAGAGATGGGTAGAGAAGTGGGTCTAGGAGTAAATAACGCTGAGCAACATGAGAAGAATGAACACCTGCACACAATCTCGCTGTGAGATTTGCTTTATTAAATCTAAAGAAATATAACAGAACGTTAAATCTCACTCACAATCAAAGAACTGTAGCCTAGAATGTGTTACACTTTTTTATATTTCTTTTTATCAGTATTCTTATTTCATATAGTCAAATTACTGCTTTCTGATGTTAAGTCTGTCTCTCTAAAAACTTATGCAATTAGCCAAGATGAAAAGGAAAGAATACCAGTGTTGAGCATTTCTGCAAAGGGGCACTCACAGCAATTTGGAGCTGGCATGTAAATTGGTAGAGTCTTTCTGGAGTTAGTGTAGGCAATGTGTTATAGAGGCCTTAACTGTGCAGATTCCGGTGCAGCAATTCCACTTGTAGCAGTTTATTGTTAAGGCCTAGATGTTAATCAGAGCATTCATCAGAATGTTGCAAATTGTTAGAAATAACCCAAGTGTCCAACAATGGGACAAATGACCTCATTAATTGCATTGTACTCATAAAATGGATGAGATTAAAAGCCATGCTTATAGCTGTATGTAATTAATGAAAGGGATACATGCATAGGAAAAGTTACTTACCAAAAACTAAAATCTAAGAGGTACATAACCATCTTTAGCCATCTACTTCTCTCTCTGTATCTATCCATCTGTCCACCCACTCACTCAGCCAGTGCTGATCATGTTCTAAGCATTTAGCTAAGTGAGCTTATATTAGCTCATTAACACTCATAACAACCCCATGAAGTATGTACTTTCATTACTGTCTTTTCACAATGAAGAAAAAGAAAATGTGGTATATAAACACCATGAAATTTTACTCAACCAAGAAGAAGAACAAAATTATGCCATCTGCAAGAAAATGGGTGGAATTAGAGAATATTCTGCTCAGTGAGATCAGCCAGTCACAAAACACCCAGGGTCACATATTTTATTTCATACTTGGAAACTAGAGGAAAAATAGAAAGCAAAAGGGATTTTAGTGAAATGAAGAGACAGTAGAATAGGAGAAAAGGATTGGAGGAAGGAAGTGGGAAGGGGGATTCTTGAGGAAGTTGACAGCTCAAATAAGGTTATGTCCATATATGAAGGTATCACTAGCAATCTCATTAACATGTGTGGGGAGGAGAGGAGGGTGGGGTGGGGTTCAGAGGGATTGTACCAGGTGATGTCTGCATGTGTGACTGCATCCCTCTGAATCTCATTATGACCTATAATGGCAATGCACCAATAAAGTATTTTTAAAAACCTAACACGTGAAAAAAAAAAGAAATTGGAAAACAAGAAAATGGACATGTAAACCCAGGTATAGGTTGGTCAAAACCAGGCAGATATATTCTCTCTGCCATGAGTATGCATGCTGTGTAAACGTGTGTACATGTAGCCTCCTAAATCAAATGATATCGTGAAAAGTATGAAAGACACAGAAAAGCACAAAGCAGCAAACAAAAATCATCTCTAAGCTGACCAATAAGAAGTGACCACTAACATTTTCATTGTCTTAGGGAAGACTACTAACAAAAAGTCAAAGACATGAACAAAATTTCTGCCTAAATAATGCCTTATCAGTCCCCGCTCCATGCAACTATTTCTCCTATTCCCAACTCCAGCCCTCTAAATTCCAGTCCTTGGCCTTCAGAAGTTCAAAAAGTATACCCTTGAAGTGTCAACAAAAGTCCTTCCATAAAGTGCATGATCACAGATGGGTTTAAACAAATTAATTTCCAGAATTTCAATTCCCCTAACAGTATTTCCTATATTTGAGAATATATCTGTGGACAAGGGTTCATGCTAGGATATTCACCTGCTATCTTATACTTTTATACTTATCCTTCTACTTTATAGCAAAACAACAGAACTCTCACGCATGGCAAATTTCAGGGTAATCAACACAACTGGAGAGGCCCAGAAAAGGCCAGTTTGGTATATGGGTTAGAAGTAGTTCCAACCCCTTGCACAATAAATATTTATTGAAAAATCTCCCTACTCCCCCAAATATTTTTTAAAACTCTGCCCTTGTATAGGTATATTTTAATCAAATTCCAAGTTAAATTCAAATTCAGGAATGGTTGGATTGTAATAGGGCCGCATATCTCTCAAAAAGTGTGTTCACAGAAAAAAATGGAATCAGATTTTTCTCACACAAAATACATCTAACATAGCTGGCTGATTAAATAATGAAGACAATTAGGTTATATTTTCTATGCCCTAAATGAGCTAGATCTGCAAATCCAAAGTTTGATGAGTATGTGTTTAAAGGATATGATAAAAGCATTTTTACTATAATTATATGAAAAAATAGTTTCTGGCAAGCAAAGGGAATCCTGAAATTATCAATATTTCTAAATCGTCATAACTACGGGTAAGCAAGCATCTCATGAAGTAAAAGTAGATGAGAAGTAGAAGAGTGCATATAATTTTTAACCTCTTGATATCTTGGTAGTATTTGGAACATACTTCTTGGATATATGGTGATCAGGTATCTGCCTCTTATGAGGGATTAACAAATGATTTTAGAAACCAGTTGTCCTCCGATTCTTGGCTTTCCACAGAGTCAATGGAGGACCTGGTGATTATTTTTCCAGCTGTGAGATCACTTCATATTGCTTCTGGTGTTTGCTCATTTTGGTGTCTAATTTTTAAATTCAAAGACAAAAATGATACTGCTCTAACAAAACTCTGTTTGTATCTCATTTCTATTTATACTGTATAAACTAAAACCAGGAATAAAATGGATAGCAGATCCTTCATAATAAATAATATTCATCCATGGGTAAATAAACTTCTGGGGAAAGAAAGCCCCCATCCATCTCACTAAACAATGCATTTCCAATAAATTTTCTCTTCTGTACTTAGTAAACATTTGTGAAAAATATTAAATACATTTGTGTTGTTCTGGTCAACTTTGTACTAAAATCATCGTAATGATGCATCGATCTAGAAGTATTTTAAAAATACTTTTACTGGTGCATTACAGTCTCCAAGTAGCACTTGGGTAAACTTTCCCGGCTCCCTCCCTGCTCCCTCTTCTCCATACACGATATTGAGATTGACATTGGTATTCCCACATGCATACATAATGTAGAAGACATTTATTATTACCTAGAATTTATGGTCACAGGACTTCGAAAATTTAAATCTTTACACATATTTTTATTGCAAAGAATTGTGATAGAATGATCAGTAAGAGCCTTTAAAGCATAAAAATAAATAACATTAGGAGTTAAATATACTATCCTTTTGTACAATGGAGCCACCTAAAATATATAAAATTAGGATAAAATTCACAGGGAAAATGTGATAGAAATAAGAGTTCAAAGAAAAAAATTGTGAGTATTTTTAGTGTTGAAGAACTTGCGCGCGCGCGCACACACACACACACACACACACACACACACACACATATATATATTTAAGATAAATGATGGGACTGAGTCTGGTGACACATGGCTGTAAAAGCAGCAAAACCCCAAAAGGCTGGGGTATATACCTTTGAGCTAGAACACCAATCCACTGTACTCCTGCACACACATACACAAATATATGATGGCAAATGTGCACTCAAATTAGTATTTAGATGCCACTGGATTTTAATTCTTTCAGATAGCATTCCAAGAGTGACGGATGAGCTTTAGTTTTAAATGAAAGTAATCTACTGTATGCCAGAAATTATGTCCTTTGCTATTGAAATGTTTAAGCTTAAAGTTAAAAGCTTTAAATGTCAAATTTTAGGTAAACACGTGCAGGCAGTAGAGAGAATTTCACAGTTCTTCCTGCAGGAAAGGCGAATGCACAGAAAAGGAGGTGTTCAGTGATTACTCCACCTCATAGCTATTTTCCTTCATGAAACCCACTAGAGAATGGCATTTATTTTATTTGGGTGAAGGGAGCTAAAGAAAATACTCAGTCCAGTCCCTTTAGGAGATCTGGTCACTCTCCCTGCACCCAGAGGCAGGTGTGAGCTGGGTCTCTAGGAAAGCGGGTGCTTAAGACGGCAGTCACGGGAGTAGGCGTGGGTCCACTGAGGACAAGGGCCTTGTCTGACACTGGATTGTTCCCTGATGGGTGGAACAGGTCTGACCCCCAGAAGGAAATGGGAGCCCTCTGTCCCCTGCAGTCTGGTGATTTCTGTTATTTGTTGCACGAATAGGAGAACTCGTATGGGAGGTCGTGTGTGGTGGCACACACCTGTCATCCCAGTACTTGGGGGGGCTGAGTCAGGGGGATTGCAGGTCCAAAGACAGCCTCAGCAAGTAGCAAGATTCTCAGCAACCCAATGAAACCTTGTTTAAATGAAAAATAAAATAAAAAGGGCTAGAGGGTAGCTCAGCGGTAGAATGTCCTTGGGTTCAATCCCCAGTAACACACACACACACACGCACACACACACACACACACACGAACATGCCAATGCACTTCTTCTTTGCCCACATCTGACTTACCACCTCACCTTTGGGTGCCTTCTATTCAATTTTATTAGGCAAAAACTCTACAACTAAGTAACTATATTATTTAGAAACTGTCATGTGCTTATCCACACTCAGTAAAAAGACTTGGAAATAAAAGTTTTAGAAAAATTATATGAACACACATACACGCATACACACACACAAACACACACACACACACGCACGCACGCACGCACGCACACTACACAGAGCCTTTTCTTCTCTTTGCCAACTGTGACCAGGGGCAACTCCAGAAAGAGGAAGTAACTACTCAATGCGATTAGAGAGACGAGGGGCAAAGAAAGAGCCAGGCTCTGCGGCTTGGGAGCGCCAAGCAACTCCTTTGGATGAATCTGGGTCTTCGTACCTTTTAAGCAGTGTTCAGAACAGACCCTTGCCTGCCACTTCACAAGACTGTGTGAATGGCAAATTAGAATAGGAATCTGAAAGAACATTACATGCCATTACCGACTCATCCCTTTGAGTATTAAAAGCTTTTCAATGCCAACACTTTCAGAAGAAGAACCTTCTCTATCCCGGCCTCTGTCTTGATGCCAGCGTTCTTGACCTATAAACAGCCTGTCTGGGTGAAAGGAGAGGTACAAAGAGTATCCACTGATGTAATTTACATAGAGCAAAAATGTATTATAGGAAGAATGTGCGTTCATAAAAGCTCAAGGTTTGCAGTGTGGTAAACGGAGGAGCCATGATGGTTTGCCCCTAAAATCCCCCTGCCACAGGCCTGAATCCCTGCAGTTTAATCCCCAGAGTCATATGGCAGTGGTATGAAGTGGGTAAAAACTTAATCAAGTTGTGATGTTTAAAGGTAGTAAATTTGGGAAGTGATTGGGCTTAGGTAAGGTCACGAGGGTGGAGCCCCCATGACTGAGTCCTGGTGGTTTTATAAGGACAGAGATCAGACACGTGGACAGTGGCACACATCCATACAAGGCCTCCAGTCCTGTGTTGCCAACTCCCAATCACCAGAAAAAAGGCCGTCATGGATCTGAGACAATGCCAGCACCACACCCTCCAACCTCCAAATCTGTGTGCTAAGCAAATCCCTTCACTCTATAAAGTAAGCCCGCCTCAGACGTTCCATGAGAAAGTGGGAATGCAAAGAATGAAAGGCTGACTAATATAAGCCATCAGTGTGACCATTAGTCCTGTTCTTAAGCTGCTACACCAAGATGCAAGACATCTCGCCTGGTTTATCCTTATAACACAGCAGAGGACAATGAGCAAGTCGGTGGAGTGTTTATGCACACCAGTGAGCTCAAGACCAAGCTCTGATTTTTAAGCTGGAAGGTCTTCATGAAGCTGTAACAGTAGTGAGGAGTGGAAACATCTGATTAGTCCTGAGTAGGTTTGAATCTCACAGATCTGGAACCATAATCCAAGTGCCAAGGCCACTTACCACCATCCTAAACTGGCTTCCAGAAGCGACGCCAAAGCTCCTTACTGGGGTAGCCCATCGTTAGCTCTGCCATTTTAACCTGGACAACTGACACATTAAAAAGAGCCCAATTTATTAATTCGCTAATTGATATTCATAACTCATAGCTCTGGGCATGGGGCTCAACGTTGCCAATCTAATGTCTATCTGTAGGAAATAAAGACCAAACCAGGTTATAACTCTGCAGACTTGGCTGCAGCTCACAAAATAAATAAATAAATAAATAAATAAATAAATAAATAAATAAATAAATATAAAAACCGAGTCCAGGTCTTAAAATTCTCTGAACATGAAAATGAAAAACACAACTAATAAACAGTTGTGCTGCCTTTTAGTCTCTGCCCCCGACTGTACTGCTTCATTTTTAACATATGTTTAACTGCTACTTTTTATTAAACTCATATTTAGGCAGAGAGGAACAAGCTTACCACATATGCTTTGGGTTATATACTAACTATTGCCTGTCAGATGGTGAATTAAAAAGAAAAGACATTGGAAGAGAAAAAATTAGATGTAAATTTAGCTTATGAAAATCCCTAGCTTTGGGGAGGAAAAACTTCTATTTGAGAGAATGTGGAATTATTCTCCATAGAGCATTTTTTCAGGGCACTCTGAAGCCTGAGCTGAAAAACATCATAGAGAAGCTGTGCTTCGAACAGAGCGAGTCCCTGAAGTGCCCAAATTATCCCTCTAAGCATCCATCTCTAAGCTGCACACACCCCGGGCCCTATTCTTGACTCGTAGGTTCCGGCAAAGATGATCTGCCTGGTGGCAGGAGGACCTATTGCAATAGGTGCTTTGTGGTGTGAGGCGGACAGCAAGCAGGCGCCATGACTTCAGAGCCTGGAAATGAGGGCCGATGGCCAGGAGCGCCGCGTGAATTTACACCCCAGGTTCTTCCTCTTCCCACTTACATCAATGAGTCTGGTTCTCTGGTTGTGGTCTGCTGTTATTCTAAGACACTCAGAGTCCATGAATATTTCTTACTTAAGCCAAACACCTACATCCACTGCCACACTTCTAAGGGCTGGATGAGCACTCCCTACGTGCTGTGAAAGGACTCTGAGGAGGTCAGGTAGGAAGTCCAGGGTTATGCGGGTGGGAGCCGAGGTCAGGGGCTGAGCCACCTCTTCTGGTTCCAAACCCAGTCATCCCCAGGCTCTGCGCTTGCTGCCTGTGCTCTGGCTCCGTGTCCTCTCCTTCCCGTCTCATGCCTTCTTTTCTTTCTCACCGTATGTACAGGCACACTGCCCTCCTGTGTCTTGTCCCTCCTTTACCTCATGACTCACTCTACCGCAGGAATTAAAGTTCCTGGATTCTAAGAAAAGGATGGAAACTCGGAGTGGAATTCTAATACTGATAACCTGAAACTCACAAAGCTATGAGTAATAAGAACATTTCACGGTTTTTGTTTTGTTATTTTATGATATTAGGGAATGAATCCTGGGGATTTTTACTGCTGAGATACATCCCCAGCCCTATTTTATTCTTTATTTTAAGACAGAGACTCACTATGTTGCTGAGGCTGTCCTCAATCCTGTGATCCTCCTTCTCAGCCTCCCAAGTACTGGGATTACAGATGTGTTCCACTTGGCTTGCTTGTTTTAAAGTGCATAAATTGTACCTACTTTTTTTATTTTGCCTGTCTGAGGATGGAACCCAGGGGTATTTGACCTCTGAGCTACACCCCCTGTCCTATTTTTTATTCTTTTTTAATGTGAAACGGTATCACTAAGTTGCAGCGGGCCTCACTAAGTAGCTGAGGCTGTCCACGAACCGCGATCCTCTAGTCTCAGCCTCCCGAATGCTAGGATTACAAGCGTGTGCCACTACACCCGGCTCATATCTACTTTAATATTGTTAGAATAGTTGTTTCAAATAAAACTATAGGCCACGTGTGTTGACACATGCCTGAAATCTCAGTACTTGAGAGGCTGAGACAAGAGGATTACAGGCTTAAGATCAGCCTCTGCAGCTGAGTGAGGCCCTTTGCTACTTAGTGAGACCATTTCAAAATAAAAAAAATAAAATAGAAAATGTAGCTCAGAGGTAGAAGGCCCCAGAATTCATCCCTAGTATCAATGAATTAACCCATCAATCTACAGTCTAAATAGTAACAAAAGTGACACTTCCTTTTATTTTCTCAAGAGAGATACTGGGAAGATATTCACATTGAAAGTATATCCAGGAAAGCACACACACACACCCACACACACACACACACAATGATTTTTTAAAAAGTATCTACTTGACACTTTTACAGCAGACTGAATTACACTAGCCATTTCTGGGTACCTGGCATTTACTAGGGTTACTTGAGCTCTTCTAATTTATGAGGGTTTAACCCTGAGCAAAGTAGAATTAACCAAGCTTGTTACAAGTGCCCACTTAAGGGTTCTTTTATAGCAAACAACAGGAAACATTCTCCAACTACAGTTCATGCTGGGGACCTTCCCTAGGAATGATGTATTCGCTTCCAGAAAGCCTTCCCTCTGTTTTCACTCCCACATCCCTCAATTTCCAACTCTATTAAGATGATTAAAAGACTTGGGAAGTCACCTGCTGCAGCTCAGCACGCAGAACGCTCAGTTCAACCTGAACATCCCAGAGTGTCCATTCCCCAGAGCTGACTAGGAAGGGTGCCCTTCTCGCAGGCCATAGACAGACCACCGTTCCAATGCTGAGCCTTCGTGCCTCACTGTTCTGACCTCTACACGTGATCATAATGGCAACCAGCTCATAGGATTATTTGGAAGAGTGAAAGAATTAATTCAGCACAGCACGTAGACCATGGGCTAGAAGATGGTACTAAGGACACAGTAAATTTAGCTGATAATATGAGTGTTTTCCCATTTGTTCCTACAGGACACCCCAACTGTTTAATACGCTTTGCTGACTGCCTTCCTCCCCACTCCTAGTCCCACAGACACTTGCTTCTCAGCCCTCCCCTTTGCTAGCTAAAAATAGTTCCACCAAGATAACTGGACACATGCGTTTGTAGACCACCCTATGCATTTTCTCTCCGAGGTCTAGGAATGCTGTCATTCTAATGAAATTAGAATTCTAATGATACTCACATGTCTCAGAAAGATTCCTAAGTAATCCAGTTAAGAATAGAAATTTCAGGCTAGCAGAGAAATGTTTTCTGAGCAGACACCCCTTCTCCAGTGCCTGGCAGATGCCGTTTCACTACACCAGGTAGTCCTCCAACTTCTTGACTTGTATGCTTCATATTTAATTTCTATCACAGGAAAATGGCCTCTTAGGATGAAAAATTGCCTTGAAATCTTTCTAAAGACATGTCTTCAATCTAGTGCACTGAGCGCCAAACTACGACCCAAGGAAATGAAATCCTAGCCCCTCGGCGCCTTGTTGAGTTGCCTTGGACAAATCATTACTTTTCTGAGCCTCAATTTCCTCATCTGTATCATGGGAACAACACATATTCAAAATTTTACAGCCTGAGAACCAGAACCAGCTTCCTGACTCTTTTTGTAAATAAGGTTTATTGGATCACAGTTGTACCCATTTGTCTATGAACTGTTTATGGCCGCTTTGGTGTATCACAGTAACAATAGGGTTGAATAACACAAAGCATATGGCCTGCTGAACCAAATGGACTTAACTATCTCTCTTTTCACAGACAAAATACTATTACTACTACTGCTGCTGCTACTACTGCTGCTACTACTATTACTACTACTACTACTACTAATAATAATAATAATAATAATAACAGTAATAACAAATTGCTGACTCCTGCTTTAGAAGGCTTGTGAGAAACTAATAAGATTACAGATGTGGAAGTGATGTATAAACTGCAAACATTTATGTAAAATATAAATCTTTTTTATTGCCTTTTAAATGTTTATGGGCCATTAGTGTGTCCCTCACCCCATAGCTCTACCCTTCCTAGCTAAGCAATCTCGAATACCTTGAGCCTTTTGGTAAGAGGCCAGTCTTAAATTTCTCATGCTGACTTTGTTGTATTTATGGACTTGCTCCAGTTTCTCCTATTCATTTTTCTCTTAAATTTTAATTAATGGATGGTATGCTGAAAAGGTTATTATCTGGTTCTCAAGTGAAATCTAAGTTAATATAGCCAAGAACTGGGTTGGCTTTTGAAATAACAGCTCTGTAATGAAGTGCTCTTGGTCAAGTGGAAAGAGCACAGTCCAACACCAGTTAAATCATTGACTAACCGAGCACTTGAACACATTATGTAACCTCGCTCAACCTTGGCTTCCACATCGATAAAATGAAAGAACAAATTAGATCGAGCTTAGAGGTTACAGTGGTATATGTGTAAGCAAGCAAACTTATGCAAGATGCCCGGCGCACAGTAGGTCCTTAGATAGTGCTACACGTGTCACTGGCCAGGACACTTCTACCACTGTGGTGCCCAGCTTTAAATTTGTGAGTCCACACTTGGACCTAAGTATCCTACCTTACATTTGTCCCTATTGAACTTCAACTTGCTTTTGATTTATTGAGGTCACCCTGACTTCTATTCCTGTCTTCTGAGGAGCTAGAATTTATGCCTTTTCGAATTTGTATTCTGTGAACCTCATTTTCAAAGGAAGAAAGAACAAGAGAAAACACAGGTTAACTAGGGTCATAAGGCCAGCTGTCTAAGGCAAAATTAAGTGTAGATGTGACACTATTATTCAAAACCCAATATGACAAAATATTTCAGCTATAACTACCTAAGACATAAGAAGCAAATTATGTTTCCCTATCAATTTTTCACTTCACACAGCTTGCAAGGACCAGGCCAAGGGGGTAGAAAGACAAATGGGTGGTCAAAATTAACAGTGTGGTTAGGGAAAGGGGACCGGAGAACATGTGACTATTCTCCCCAGAATGCTCTCATTGATTTTTAAAGGCTTCTGCCTCACCAACATTTGTTTTGAGATTGTTTTTTATCAGAGACATTTTATCTGCCCGAAACTTGTATTTTTTCTGCTCCATTTTCTGCATTTTCCTCCAGCATCTTTGATTCTCAGCATTTACAGCAAGCACCGGATCTCCCCCCTAGCCTGAAGCTTGTTAGACTACCGCAAAATAAGATATAAGCACCTCATTAATTACCATCATCAAGAGAATTAGCGTGCCTATCGATAAATATTAAAGTTGCAAATTCTATCTCTAAAGAATGGACTCGCTATGCACAGGTATTGGATGCCTTCCCGCCTGAGACAGATCACAATCACAGAAGACAAGGAAAGCCCTGGCGGCAGATTCTATTTTAATCCCAGGATTTGGGGAGGGACTTTCCTGCCAACTAAGGATTAGCTCTTTTTCCCTTAGCGTCTTGCAACTTTGAAAACCAGCTAAAAATGCATATCAAAATGTAAAATGCCTAAATCAGCATTGTGGGAATCATTTAAAATGTACTGACAAGGCTGCTCTTATAAATTGAGATATTAATTCAAAATTTCTAAAGTAAAGAAACATTAGTTACATTAAAATGCACCAAAAAATGTTTGAAATAAAGACTTTTTGCTCCACTGCAATTTCTAATTTCCAAACATCAAGACAGTAATGATGCTGGCATAGAGTCGCTGAAGTTAATGTGTATAAGACAATTCATTGAGGACTGCCTGTGCTCATCTGTTGCCCATCACAGCTCTAAGGGCTCTGTATTATTATTACCCCTGTTTAACTCACCAGAAAATGGAGGCTTAGAGGCTAAGTTACTATATATCACAAATGTCAGTTTTTAAACATCAGCTACATACATTGAAAAAGAACAATGAACAATTCTTTTTTGTTTTGATATGTGGATAAAGAAAATGTGATATATATATATGCATGCACATACAATGGAATTTTACTCAGCTATAAGGAAGAACAAAATTATGTCATTTGCAGAAAAATGAATGGAACTAGGGAATATTAATCAGCCAGTCTCAGAAAGTCAAAAGTTAGCCAGGCGCACACTTGTAATCCCAGCATTTTGGAGACGGAGACCTGAGGATCACAGTTAATGGACAGCCTCAGCTACTTAGTGAGGCTCTCTGCAACTTAGTGTGACCTTGTTTCAAAATAAAAATACAAAATAGGGCAGGGGGTGTAGCTCGGAGGTCAAACGCCCTGAGTTCCATCCCCAGACTCACAAAATAAAAAATTAAGTGGGAAAAGAGAACTGCAGAATAGTTCCAGGGATTGGGGGGAGGGAAGGTGGTCTGGGGAAGGAAACGGTCCAAAGAAGGTTCTATCCATATGTGAAGGTTTCATGACCAACCTCAACTGACATCAGAGTTGGGGGACCAGAGTGGGATGTGGAGGAAAATGAGCCAGGTGAAGTGTGCCTGTACGAATATAACATTTTGAATCTCATCAATGTGTTATGTAATTTTGATGCACCAATAAAAGTAGTTAAAAAAAGTGGAAAAGAGATGAAGAAAATAACACAAAATAAAAAGTGATAAAATACGTAACAAATAATTCTAAGAATATCTTCCAAGTGGTACAATGTAAGCATGTTCCTATAAAAGAGCCACTTCAGTCTTAGGCTGTAATAATTAAACTACAGGATACAAGACAATGGAGGCAATGGCCTTGAACTGTTCTTTGGTCCTCAGAATTCATCTGAGGGGCTGTTTTCCATAGAATGAATGCAGCTTTTGTGGCCTATAGATAAATAAGAGGGAAAGTGGCCAAGATGGTGAGGGGTCTTGAGTCATGACATCTGAGAAATGACTGCAGAGAGTGGTGGGAGTGCCGGGGAACAGGGCCCCAGGCTTTGTGAGAGATCACAAATAGTGCAATAAACAAGAGAACCAACCTGGTTTCAAGTGCTATCATTTCTCTCATCGACACCCCAAGGTGGGGAGAGAAGTTACGGAACTTCTGAGACTTTCAGTGTCCTCACCACTAAGATGACACTGATAAAGGCACTCTGTACAGCGAGCATCAGTAAAGCATGGACCACTGTACCAGGCATCTGGGAAGCTCTCAGCAAATGCTAACCAGGAGGATCAATGCTGCTGTCATGGTTCTTGTCCATCTTAATACAGAATGTATGTTTGTGTCACCCTGAAGCTCACTATAAGGTAAATCACGTTGCACCAATAAAAGGACAAAAGTGAAAAATAAAAAAACAAAAGGTGGTTTCCACAATCACCAAAATCACTGCCAAAAACTGGTCTCCATGGTAAACAGGTGCTTGCCAACAAAGACACGCACCACACCAAAGATCTGGAAAATGCCAACTTAGGGAAAGTTAATGTGAGATGTTTACTGTGTGCATGGTGGCTCTCCAGATGTGTTTAGTTAGGACCATTTTGAAAGAACATTCCTTTGAAAGGAGTGTGTTCTGCTAAACAAGCATTGTGTCCCATGACCACGGAAGACCCTACACATCATAAGCTGTGCCTGTCACCCTCTGGCGTTGATATGGGACATCCCAGAGAATCTATCCAGAGGTTCTGGAAGCCACAGCGGGGAAAGAACAGCCAAGTGTAGCCAATGGGGCCACTGAGCAGGTGGAAACAGGGAATAGGACTGGTGGACTCAGGGCACAAGAGAGAAGCAGTTCATTCTAAGAAAACGGGTAGAACAGTCCCCTGGTAAAAGCTCACTTTTAAAGTAAAATGGCCCAGATAAATCTGAGATTCATTAAATTAGACCTAGAAATAAGGTTGCCCCACATAGGCTCATCTAAGTACGTGTGAATGAAGAAGGAAATGAATGAACACTTTTATGCCAAGGTTATCCCCTCTCCTATAAAACATAGCGCCAAAGTCACACCGTTATCGCTGGGCCTGGTAATCCCTGTAGTTGGGAGGCTGAAAGAGAAGGATTGCATGTTTGATATTAGATTGGGCCTTAGTGAGACCCTCGGGAACTTAAAGAGACCTTGCTTCAAAATAAAAAGGGGTATAGTTTGGAAGAGAATGTCCTTGGGTCCAATGCCCAGTACAAATTAAGTCATATCATTACAAATATTGGTTATAATTACTGTTAAAATTATACCCAAGCATGGTAGTGCATGCCTGTAATTCAGGTACTTGGGAAGCTGAGGAAATATCACAGGTTCAAAGCCAACTCAGCAAATGAGCAAGACCTTCAGGAACTTATTGAGTCTCACTTCACAAATTAAAAGAGGGATGGGGTGTAGTTCAGAGGTAGAATGCCCCTGGCTTCAATCCCAGTACCAAAAATAAATTATAAACAGCATCAGTAAAACTATCAGCTGAGACACTCTTTTTCATGTTGAATGTATCACATCAATCAGACTCTCTGAATTCCTGCATCTTTATTTGTTGATTTAATCTTAAGGGATCCACTGGAATAAGTGTGTTACACACAAGTAAGCTTCAATGTGAGAGAGACAACAGAATCCAAGACAGGCTTTGTGTAGACATGGATTTTCACATGCTTATTCAAAATATTTGCTGTCAACGGTACTTGGTTAAAGTGATTGTTACATACAGCATGGCTAACTTTTTATGTAAATGAAATGCAAATGTATGCAATGTTATCTTTAATGCAGATGTAGCAGAAAGTATTAAGATATGCTGAGAGCCTAATTAGGTCCTACATCAAAAACTATATATAAACTTGACTCCAATGTCTCAAGAACACAAATTGAGTCTAGAAATCCCAGTTTGCAAGCTTAAAAAAAGGATGTACATATATATTTTAAATCAGAGTTCCTTTCTTCTCCCTTTTCTAAGACTGAGAACTTAAAAGGATGCTCTTGGACAGATATTTCAGCTCTGGGGAGGGGGTGTGGAGTGGGTGGGAAATGAACAAGTTTCTTTCTAGCAAAAACCAGGAAGCAAGAAAAGAAAAATCAGCCACAAGCCCCCCAAACAGGCAAAACAAAGCTGTCTTGTGCTTTCCGTCTTCGTATTAAAAATGATGACTTGCCAGAAAGCATAATTTTGCATTTATTTCCATTTCTAACCTTCCTGGAGACAAACACATGTGCATTCCTTCCTAATTGGAGTTACAGTAAAACCTTATGAATTCTTCCACTAGTTCTCCATGTTGGTCATTCAGACACGGGTGGAACAGTGTTTTCAAAGCAAATAAATATCATAAAAAGCACTGCAGCGTGCACACTCAGCCTATGTGTCGAAATGAGCCCTTTGTCTCTGGGTTTAATCCTCAGTACCACAAAAGAAAAAAAGTTGCCTTTTCTATTTATTGTAGCAAATCCCCTAAAAGAACTCTCTTACATAATATTTTGTTATCTCATTATGTTTTACTGTATATATAGAAAAGTGATCAAATAAATGTCTCCATAATTCTGTATAATCTGGAGTTTCACTAGCTCTGAAGGACCTTGCCTCCTGGTTCCTCAGCAAGATATAGAGGGCTTGGAGTCACACACCCCTGTGGTCTCTGGCTCTAGCTGTGAGCTGTCCCATGTACTTGGACAGCTTGAGACCATGGGCTTCAGTGGGCCTGCTTTCCTCTTTGTTAATGGGGCTTTTCTTCCTCCATTAATATTTATGATTGCTAGGGAATCAAAAGAGGGCACAAAGGATGTAGAATGTACTTCATAAGTTCTGAAGATATGTGTGTATGCATATGTACTGTAGTAAACATGTCTACCACCTGCATACATGTACATATTTGCATGCATGTACACATGCATTTATACATATATGCACATACATACACACACTAAGCTCATAACACACATGTGTATAGGTGTAAGTAAGTACCCATGGATAAGTACAGGTGTCTAGATGAATATACTGACCTCAGAGTAAATATACATTCATATCACATATGGCTGTATATGCAGATGACAGTGGATTCACACATACATGCCTGTGTACATCTATAAGTGCCAGTGCACACATTAACTGTGCATGTATCTGAACCAATTAACCTGTGCTCTTTGCAAGAAAAAGTACCTGAAATGGCCCAAGATAAAAGCTAGACCTGTGTGTCCAGGCTGAAGGGTTTAACGCAAACACAGCTGATCCAGCTCTATTCCCCTCTGAGTTTTCTTCCAGCTTATCTAATATACCCTCTGAAAGGAAGGATCGTTTTTAGTTCTGCTAAGATCCCCAAATGCTCTTAACATCTCCAAAGCTCTCTAATACAAAAGGACCCAGTTGCTGCAAGGCACAGGAATTGCTCTGGCTTCACAGCCCCACGGAACATGCCCAGTGGAATATCTCACACACCGCTCCAGCACAGCTCCTCTGAAATTGATATTGCCGGCATCACTCGTCCCAAATTTCTAACATTGTCATGATAACCCCATTTGTTCTCAGGCTCCGCTTCCCAGATTTTAAAGTGACAGAATTTCCCCCATGTCTGTCCTTCATCACGCCCTTTCTGTGAGGAGAAGAAAACGTCTTCCCTTGAGTTACTTCTCCATTTTGTGGAAGAATTCCTGGAGATATTGTTAGTTATCAAGTATGGAGTAAACAATCCTGAACTGCCTGCTAACTTAACAGTCGGTGTCATTTTAAGAAACAAGACTTGCGCTCTAATTGGAGGACCAGGGAAGTCTGAACGTTAGCACTCAACAACTGGCTTCAGATATAACTGCTATTGATGCTAAGGAGAGGGAGAGGCTGTTCTGGAGGCAGGACTTGGGGAGGAGGTAGAAGCCGAGCGACCCTCCCGTTCTGACCTTCCCCAGCGCTTCTCTCAAAAGAGTGAACTTCTGAGGGCTACTTCCCGTCCACACGACCCCCGCGCCTCACGCTGCTTCTCTGCCCCACTCTGCTGATGGCGACCTAGCATGCTGAGGTGCCCAGCGGCCCTCTGACCCCCTCCTCCACTGGCCCCTCCAGCACCCGGTATCTGCATCCTTTCCTTTTCTCCCTGGAACACACTAATTCCTGGCAACTTTTCTTCTCAAAAAGCCCCCTGACTCTTGCTCTGGCGCACAGTGAATTCTATGTGCAACTTGCCCTCTCTTTTCTTTTCATATCCTGCATCACTGCTTCTATGACATTAACTAATAATTATTCACTACTAATTATCATTCATTAGTAATAGGAACTGACTACTTCCCTCAGAAGCCCCGTATTTGCATTGCAAGGGTCTGCTGGGCATTATTAAAGAAGGTCCCATTGCAAAGTATCAGTGAGACCAGGTTTGGTTTCACTGCATCTGCCCCACAGATCCTAATGAGAGTGTCAACATCAGAATTATGCAAGTTTGAAATGCCTCCTGTATGTCTTTATGTCTCCCCTCTTCTGGCTCCCACATTAAGCTTCCAAGTTGTACTTCCATGTAGCCTCTACCATCCAGCCCTCAGACTCCATGCACCCACCACTCAAGGTCAGACCTCCAGTCCGAAGCCCAGGATGAATGAGCCCTCTGTGCCTCAGAAGTAGAAGCCTACAGTGGGAAGTACACTCATCTAGAGAAAGGTGAGCCACGATCTGGATTCAGGATTGCTGCTTCTTCGTGAATTGGCTTTGGGCAGTGACTCAACCCCCTTCAGGACTAGTTTTCCCATCTCTAAGATGTGAATGAGGCTTCTTTTCTGCTACTTACTATTTTTCTAGTGTTGGTGTAATATATACGTCACAGTGAGATTCAAAGTGATACAAACATATCTGCACACACCAGTTGGTGTATTTCCCTTTATCACTTATTGAAAATAACAGTGCCTAGTTATCGTTACAACCACCAAGGCCTCCCTCCTCCAATCCAGATGCTCCCCAAACCTTCATCCTTAGAGATGCTGATCAGAATATCGACTAGGGGCTCTTCACATCTCTATTTTGAAAAGTTCCCCAGGTCTGGTAATTAAATTTTGGAGACTGCTCCGATCCATCATAGAACTTGAAGACAGAATTCTCTCCCTCAAGCATAACTCAAACCACATTATTCCCAAGCTAAGGAACCTTTCAAGGGCTGCCTCTAAGGTTCTGAGGACGTTTTAGGCTCTCTCACTCATCTTCTCTATTTCCTAAATAGTAATTGTGCCAAATTAGCTTATTTCTTATTGTCATCAGTCATGATGGAGTTAGCTATAAGTATCAGAAACTGAACAAAGAGTGACCTAATCAATAAAGCATTATTATTTTTGTTATTATTTATATAAAATGAATTTGGGGGCAGATGCTTTGTACATTGCCTTAGTGATGCAGAAGGTCAGGGTACCAAGTCAAGTTGAAAATTCTCTTGATCCTTCCCCTTCAGGTAGCATTGAGTCTTCACTTAAAAGGGTACAGAGGTCCTCCTACAGGGACCCCTTTCTTAAGGGCCATAAATAGGTCACATGGGAAAGTGGTATTTGTCAGCCTCTAAGGTGGAAGACTGGCAAGGGAGAGGGGAGGCTTTGAGCAACCAACCATTCAAGTTCCCTAAATACACTGCTACCTAAAGAGAATGGCCTTCCTTCCTAAATCTGTGTCTATGTAAATAACTGCAGCTAACACTCATGTTCTTATGAGAGGCCAATCAGTACTCCAGATTCTTTAAGGGGCGAGCTCTTCATCTCCACAGTAGCCCTGAGGTCAGAGTTCTGTTAGACAGATCTCCAAGGTGATGATCCTGAGGCTGGGAGGATTCAAATGCAGGCAGTAGACAGACTTTAGATTTTACATTCCTACACAACACAATTCTGTCTGTCCGAAAACAGCTGAAGGACAACCTCTACCATGAAGAGCACCGTGCACGAAGCCCCCTGAGCAGAATCCCCCCAACCTGCCTTAAAACTTCCTAATGCCCTTGTATATCCAGAGCAATAACATCATCCCAAGAAAGCCAGCTGAGATGAATGGAATCATGATGAATAATTATACCGGGAAACATAATGTCCTGGGGAAACCAGGATTTTAAATGACACAGGATTACTACCTGTGTCCCCCTCCCCATAGGATGCCTGTGTATGGCGCCTTCCCTGTGACTAGTGCAACGGGCGTGTGAGGGCAGCAGGCGAGTAGTGCAGGGCCCCTGGTGTGGTTCATGTGCTGCCTTTCTCAGGGCAAGTGACCTTGGTCAATTAACTATGTGCTAACCTAAAGGAGTCTTAGAAGGTGGGTGGGATTTGTTCAAGCCAAGGATAGAGCGGCATCTGTGAGCAGTGTGACAGGTACAGTACCTACGTCAGATCATCTGTATTCAAATACTAGATCAGGAGCGTGTGGGATCTATATTTCAGACAGCTTACCTCACAGCTTCGTTGCCTCAGTTTCCCTATCTGTAAAATCATCATGAAAGATAATCATGATAACACCTACAAAGCGTTTGGGACCACTGAGTGAACTAATGCCCATAAAATGCCTGACACAAAAAAACTCGACATTTTGGCAGTCATTAATTAACACACACATTTATTAGTATCTGAACTAATGTATATGTGCAGAAATGTACATTTCGATCAAACTCAGTTCTGCACTGGGGAATTATTTAACTGGTCTCCAAAGGGTCCATGAAGAAACAACAGTAACCAAAAAAAAATAAAAAAGGAAAAATGAGTCACAAGAAAAATATTCACCAATGTTGGGAGTTACTTATACGCCTGGCACCGTATGGATCATCACATACCTATATACAACCGCTAGGAAAGAAACATGGTAATTTATGTGTGGCGTATATACACAAAAATCAAGCAAAGAATTCAGCATAGCCAGGGCAAATACGCCTGCATTAAAAAAAAAAAACAGTGCCAAAAATAGCATTCATCCTAGGGAAGAGCAGAAATATTTTGCACCAAGTACCCCATCTTTTGGAGCTTAAGGTCTCTAAAGTCCATTCCAGGTCTAGATTATGAATCTAATAAATCAAGCAACCAGGATTCAGACCCACATCTCTAGGACTACAAAGCTCCATTGCATACAGAATGATGAGCCGGTACAGATCAGGCTCCAGGACGCTCTGGAATGCTCCAGCCATTCCCTTGACATAGCAATGTATACCAAGACAAGACCTTTTTTCCGCAAACTTGACAAATCTTAAGACACATCCCCATCCATGGGTAAGCCTGTTTATCACAAAACCCTATGAAAAACATCCTCTCCAAAGACCTTTAGTATCCAGAGCCTTTCATCCCTTGAAGGGCCGCTGGACCGGTTCCCAGGCCTCAGCTGTATGTTAATAACAGGAGTGAGAAGCCCTTCCTCTGAGGTGGCGGGGCAAACCCTGCTCCTCTCAGACAGCTGTTGACTTTAAGCCCTCACTTCATACTCTTAGCACCTTCCCCTACCACAGATGAGAACGTGGATCAGGCTGCCTTTGTGACCAAGGGAAGGAGGGAATATGTGAGAGAACACGGGCAACCTGGAGCTATACAGTCGAAGACACGAGTCTAGACAATGACTCTGGGCTGGCCATCTTCATTTAAAAGAGGCCCCCAGAAACGGTTGTAAGTTCAGAACATGAGCAATCTGGTCCGATGTGAATGGAGCTTATTAAGGTCAAGAATTAATGCAAAAATTTAAGAAGAAAAAAGTTGGGAAGGGAATATTCCTTCCTGCCACCTTTTACCAAGTGAGTGTTGAGGACACTGGTTGGGGTTGACTTTGTGCGCATAATCTGCCGTGTCTACATTCTTCAGGGCCTACAGTAATGTTCCTAGCAGTGTATTTGAATTAACCAGACCCAGAGGATAAAACTTTCAAATTAAACACATTCCTAAAGGATTTCAGACTCATTGTGTATGCACCAAGGAAACATAACATCCTAAAAATAATACATACACAGAGAGAAGCACATTTTCCACAAACATTAAAGTGGAATATGAATTATGACCCAGCTCATGGGAATAGACATCTGATTACATGCAAAATGGAGCTTTTGTAAATAACATCAGTCTTTGTGAGCTACCGCAATTATTATCAACCATTTAATTTTACTCCCTAGCAACTCATCCATCATTGTTAAAACTGTCTACTTTTGTTTTTTCCCTTCTGATTCATGAGGCTCCAAATTTTATAAAGTTCACCATTCAAACCATGTAGATTACTAACCCAGCAGTGAAGGAGTTCATGAGATTATTAGATTCACCAAAGCATATGCTGCATTGTGTATCTGCTATTTCAGGACACAGTCTGCTGGCGAATTGTTAGAAGCAGCACAATTACAGAGGTAGCCATCCTGTTTGCTTTCTATACAAAGGAATCATGCAAATGTGTATAAACTTTTGGTATTTGGGTGTTTGAGTGCAAAGTGCCTCCCAAGGAATTCCAGCATGCTTCACTTCTTTCTTGTCCTCACCCCCAATATCTGCTGCTATTTTATTAAATAACACTAGTAACTCCAGTTGGTCTGTGTCACATTTAATATGCTTGCCTTATAAATAGTGAAATAAGCTATTTGCCAACTTCTCACATTTTATTTCAGCACAAAGTAAGAAGAAATGTTGATCAGTAGAGTTACACTTTTCCAGAGGACACCAAACATGTCCTTAGTCTATTGCTATGGCAAACTCTTAAAATCCAGACGCAGGAAGTACCTACAGCAGATAGTTTTCTGTTCCAGGTGAAGTTATAGGTGGTGCATCAGAACAATACCTTGAACACCTACAGAGAGATCCCACTTCATAAAGTTCACTCAATTTTCTCCCCCTTGAAATTACACTGCAGTTAAGAGTGAGGACTTGCATCGGCTCCCAGAGGCCTTTGAGTTTCAGCTGCATCAGAAGTTTAGAGAGCCTTTGGCCTGCAAAAAATGTTAAATTTTCCCATGCAGTTTCAATGACATTTTTATAGAAAGTGAGCTGTGTTTCATTGAATTTTAAAAGTCTGCTTGTCTTTTCTATTGGAATATGAGCCCAATATAGGCAAGGGTCCATTTACTACTCATTAATATTAATTTCTATGCTTCAGTACCATTAGTTGATTTGATATTCACTGAAATGAAGAGAAGTCTATTTAAGGTAAGAATGCAAGTGCCTATTTCTTTTCTTTTCTTTTTTCTTTTTCTTTTTTGGTGGTACTGGGGTTCCTGGAAGCCCTTCTACCTCCGAGCTACACTCCCAGACCTATTTTATACTTTTTTTTTTTTTATTTGGAAACAGGGTCTCTTAAGCCAGTGCGGCTGGCTTCGAACCTGTGTGATCCTCCTGTCTCCGCCTCCCAAGCGCGGGGATTACAATCGTGCGCCACGCCCGGCTGCAAGTGCCTATTTCTAATAAACATTTTAACTTCTGAGTACTCAATTTCTTTCTGGTCTTAGCCTGAAAAAGTACTAGCTAGGCAGGCTAGCCAAAACTTTATACTGAAGCCATTCCTTTGCATGAGAAGAAATGAAATTGGCTTTCTAAAAAAAATTTGTACCTACTCTATATCAGGCATTGGTTGGAGGTTTTATTTTGTTTCACTTTTCTCTAACTATACCACTGAGATTGATATAATTATTCTCATTTTAGAAATTAGAAAACTGGGCTCAGAAAACAGAAGTGAGATACTCACCTGACAAACTACAGAACACAGATCTAGCTAGCTCCTGAGCATGAACTGTTCTGTTCTGTTTCTTCTATGCTCTTAGAACATGATTTTTTTTTATTCAGGCACCATCTAACAGTTTTAATTTTATATCTTAACTCTCTTCTTTAAACTTTCCAGTAAGAATCATGCACACAAAGGTAAAACTAAAGCCCTGGAAAATGTGACCAGGCAGAGGAAGCTAGGGCAACGAAAGCCCATCTGGTAGCATCTGGCCTACTCAGGCAGGTCAGAGAAGCTGTGTTGAGGAAGGATGCTCGATTCCAGATTTGTCTATCAACTGACTGATGGGTAAATAAAATGCAGTGCCTTCAGGCAGTGTCACACTATTCAATTATAAATAGGAATAAAGGACCATGACAACAAAATGTGTAGTTCTGAACTGGGACTGTTTGCTTAAAAGGAAATAATGTTGGACAAGTGGCCCAATTTGAATATGGTCAAAAGATTTGAAGACTGCAATAAAGATTCCTGATTTTGAGGGTTATATCATGACTGTATGGGTACATTTCCTTGCAAATTGGGGATTACACATTAAAGTATGCTAGAATGTAGAGAATGGGGTCGGCAATTTACTCTCAGATGATTCAGAAGAAAACAAAGTTCTTAGTATTTGTCTTGTTACTCTTCTATAAGTCAGAGAAGTGAAGAGAAAATTGTAGAAAAGGACTATTTGATACTGAGAATGTTCTGAGGAGGAAGAGCTGTCACTCCAAGGAAGTTTGGCAAGTGACTTAAGATAGTCATTGTGTTGTGTAGTGGAATGACTCAACCAAAAAAAGATTACAAAATTATGTCATTTGCAGGAAAGTATATGCAATTAGAGAATATTATGGTAAGGGACAAAAAGGGTCCTATGTTTCCCTCATATATAGAAGCTAAAGAAAAATTAGGATACAAAAGGGACTACAGACAGAAAAGGAGAAGTCCCAGTGGAGTGCTGGAGGGGCTCAACTGACATTGTGAACAGATAGAAAATCATCAGTGTCACTCTCGGTACTGTATACAGGGGAGGGGACGGAGGTGGGACAGGGGAGGAAGCTAACCATGTGCTATGTGTAAGTATGTCTCTATCATTCTGAACTTCATTATGATGCGTGATTACAATGCAATAATTTAAAAAAAGAAGAAAAAGAGTGGCAGGCAGGAGTCGAACCCATATAAGCCTGGTGATTAACTATAAAACAATGTCATGACTTTTAACCCCATTCAAAGACTTAAAAGATGAAATACTTAGAACTGATGTTTTAAGTTTATGGACATCTAACCCAACAAAGAGGTTTATTTCTAATAAGACAATCTATATGGTGTCTTGTCCTCATTAATCTTTTTCCAAAGCTCAAGTAATTTATAATTTATAATTATAAATGTATGAGAAAAATAGCTTAAGACTCATAAAATTGTTCACTTCAGCAGCCATGTGTGTGTGTGTGCGCACGCAGGTTAAGCAGTCCTAATTCAAAAATCTGAAATCTGTCAAAACCAAAAACTGATTGCCAGCATGATGTCAACCACCATTGGGAAATTTCATGCCTGATATCATGTGATGGGTCACAGTAAAAATGCAGGCACACTAAAAATACACAAAATCAACTTCCATCTATGTATATAAGGCGTATATAAAATATAAATGAGTTTTGTGTTTGGACTTGTACTCTATCCCCAGGATATCTCATTATGCATATGCAAAAATTCTCAAATTCAAAAAGAATTTCAAATCCAAAATACTTCTGGCCCCAAGCATTTTAGATAAGGGATATTCAACCTGTGTAGTCATATATATATGTACATATATATATATTTCATTATAACTCTAAAAGCCACAGTTTATTCAAAATATCATCATCTGAATACTTATATGAAGACCAGTACCAGAGGCATTGCTGTTTAACATATAGCTTCTGAACAAAATTTATTTACAAATTATTAGTCTCTTGACAATATTTGAGCAATAGAAAAGGCTAAGAAAAGAAATTGCATGAAATTTCTAAATGCCAAGTATTGTTAGCTGAAAATCAATTACGAAATAAACATTTCTTTCTAAATATGAAACTCAGTTAAAACAAGGTATTTCTAACAGTGTGAATTACATTCTTCCTTATTCATATATACAAGTATGAAGGATGCTTGTATAAATCTTCATCTAGGTTCTATAGTATTAATAAGAGACAGTGCCTCCAGTTTATTTATTTGAGTTACTTATTTTCTGGTCTATTCCAAATTGGATATTCTTTTGGTCTGGTTTTAACTCAGATGCATATTTGAATTGACACTTAGCTCAGCAAGCAAGCAGCCAACTTCCTGGAATATTGTCATTAAAGTCCTGAAATATAGTGTGGTCATGTTTATAGTCTGAAATTGTATATTAAAGTCTTCATAGAAAATTTAGGGTGAGGAAGGACAGGGTTAAGAACTGTATCTATTGACTTTTAGTTGTAAGTAAGATGTACTGTTAAGTGAATAAAATACAAATATGTATAGTATGATTCTGTTTCCAGAGAGAGAGAGAGAGAGAGAGAGAGAGAGAGAGAGAGAGCTCATCAGCCCTTGTATGTGTATATGCATGCATGTACTGGCAAGAAGAAAGATATGAAGGACAAGTCTGTTTTTATTTGTTCCATCATAGCAGGAGAATGAAGGTATAACAACCAAAATGGTTAGAGACCCTTCTTCTGAAAAGATTCTATACAGATGCTGGTGTGTAATATATGAAGAAACTCATAATTTTGTTCTGAAAATTTTTGTTCTTCCCTTTTGAAGAGCTGAAAGTTGTCTTTCTCTCCTCCTTATTCTGCCACAAATGGTCATTTTATCAATGTTTGCCTGACAATTTTTATCTCTAAAAGAGTCTCTTTTTGTGTCACAGGGAAGTACACTGTGAAAAGTACATACTTCACATAAGCTGCAGATGTCAAACTCGGCACACGATCCTCTCACAAAGAATACTTCAGTTAGTTGACTAGTTAGGCAAAGTTACATGCAGAGTGCTTAAAACTATACAGAAATGAAAACTCTTCCAAGTAGCTCACAGCACTTTTAACCAATTGTGGTTACCACTTTAATGGATCATAAAAAAGCTATAAAATGTGGCCCAAACATAACCTAAAGCAAAGAGTGTAAAGTCATTCCCTGATACTATGTGCTTATACATGTGCACTCACACATGTACATACATGTACACACATCGACATACATGTGTGCACACATATACACGTGTGTACATACATGTGCATGCATGTATGTACACGCGTGTACATATATGTGCACATATGTACACACTTGTGTACACACAGGAAATAGAATGCTGCAAATAAGGACTAAGTGGCTTGCTCCTCATGGGAGTGAATTGGGTGTGAGATTTAGCTAGACTTGCATCCTTGAAAGTTTGAAGACAGAATAATAAGATGGTTTTCAAGAAAACCACAAGCCTGTAAAAACTAACAATCAAGACTTTTACCTACATTTAATAATCAGAGTAGACCAAAATATGTCTGTTTCACCTTTACAGAAACAACCATAAGGACATAATCAACATCCAGGTGGGGCCAAGTGTAGATGTTGAAAACATCTTGCATTTACAGCTAAAGTCATTCTGCAAAAAGAGAAGAGGCAGGAGCTAAGTTTGCAAACACAGACATTTTCTAACACTGCCTAGGCATCTACCAGTTCCTATGCCAGCTTCCCAGAATGACCCTGTCTATCCAAATATTGTATTTTTATGATAGTATATTATGAGCTCAGCCACGAGTTACTGACTGCCCACTATGTCTTGCGGTGCTAGGCATTCTGCCCGTTCATAGTTCCTATGCCTGAAGCACCTCTGCAAGGTAGGCATTAACTTTCCTGTTTTCCAGATCCAATTCAGATCTGCAGTTTGCTTCATGTCACCCAGCTGTTGGACTGAGGACAATCAGATTCTACAAGGCCCTGCTGTCATGGCTCCACTGCACATGTGGCTCTCTAAGCTGGCAATGGATTTGGGCTCCAGCCTACGGTGCAGCACAAGACAGAGGGGTGATGAGCATCTGCTCTGCTGCAGGAGCAGGCCGAGGGGTGCTAAGCTATCCTTTAGCTTAAATATTTCTTCTTTCTGAGATCATTCACAGAAGGTTTATTATTCCCAATATGTGTCCAGTTCAGCCCCCCCTTGCAAGTAAAACTCAAGAGTCCCAAATTTATAGCTTAATGCCCAGAAGATGACATTATGCTCTCAATGAGACTCTTTAGGCTTGTAATGCCTCCTGACATTCTCTTTCTCTAAATCCATCACCAACAAAATAAATAACAGAGTGATTCTTTAACTCCAAAGCTGCCTACATAGGAACTCCATGTAGGCAGACTTTTAAACCTTCTGATTTTGTTAATTTAACAATGGATCTCTTTGAAGACTTATTTGCTTGATCTGTGGACTACTAGATGGCCTTAATGAGCATGTGAAATCAGGCAAATCTAAGTTAAGATGTGCTGGAAACATAAGGTAAACCCAAAATATTAAAGACCCATTATTAAAAATGTAAAATATCTTAACAATTATTTTCTTGATTTTGTGTTGGAATAAAAATATTTTAGATATAGTAGATTAAAGTAGATATAATATCAAAATTAATTTTAACTATTTATTTTTACATAAGGTGGTCACTAGGAATTTTTAAATGATATAGACCACTTATAGCCTTATTGGACCGTCTTGATCTAGAATAAAGACTTGCAAAGTTTATTAAAGACTGATAAAAGCCAGATATAGTGACACATGACTGTAATCCTAGTACTCGGGAGGCAGATATAGGAGGATCACAGGTTCAAGGCCAGCCTCAACAATTGAGTGAGCCCCTCAGCAACTAAGCAAGACTCTGTTTCAAGTTAAAAAATACAAAGGGCTGGGGGGGTATAACTCAGAGGTAGAATGCCCCTAGGTTCAATCCCCAGTACTAAAAGAAAAACAAAAAGAATCCTGAAGTTCTAAATCATATGCAGAAGGTTGTTTTGTTTTAATTCTAAAAATCATATGCAGATTGCTATTTTAACCCTAGAAAGAAGAATTGTATTAAAATTTTAGCTGTATTAAGTCCCGGGTAGACTAAGACTTAGGGAGAAAAAAGAAAGTAGGTGATTGAAAGAAAGAATGAAAGGAAAAGGAAGTATTAAGCATTTTCTTTTAAAAAACATTGTTCTTGATGTGTTTGGAGACATAAAGTGATTTTCAAAAGAATACCAACAACAATTTGAATCAAATGTCTCCCTAATTCCCGAGGCGGAGTCAAGTACAGTATAGACAGAGGCTATTCCTGGGCCTTCCTTGAAAGCTACTGCCTTTCCAATTGCTAGATGATCACGTGTGGATGATAATTATAGCTCCTTGTTGTTCCCTCTTTAAAAACCACTAACATCCATCCAAAAAATTATAGCGTACCGGTCAGGGAATATTTATGCGATATTTATAGTCTGTGAAGAAAACCTTGGGGAGCTGCCAGGAGGGAGGGTTATTTATCAATTTTTCATTCTTCAAGTTTAAATTTACTCCAGATCCATTCCCAAAGGACACTTTGTCATCCTATGGAACTCTAATGTCTGAATATAATTCGGCATATTCATCAAGTTCAAGGAAAAGACCCTTCTCTTTTTTAAGATCGGGGAGAAAAAAAAAAGACCCTAGTTGATCCCACTAAAAACATCACAGACCAAAAAAATCCACTTGAGGAAGTAGTGTTAACATACTTGAAGGATTTTCTGAAGTTAGCCAAGAAAAATAAAGTTAAAACCAAGGAGGAAAGGCCAGAGTTTGAGTCTCTGAAGATTGTACTTCCTGGTGATATAAAAACAAAAGTTAAATTCAGAAAAAAAAAATCAACTCTGAAGTTAGCATTGCCTAAAAAACAATAGAAAATATTTAACTATGTGCATATGTTTGTACACAAACAGAAATAGATATAAACAGACCTTAATTAGTGTTGTAGACTTTAATTATCTTTGTACAGTAATTGGGAATGGTTTTGTTCTGATTTATTCCATAACGCTTACTGTGTTCTGGTAACAACTCATTTCCCCCTCTTAGCCCGTAATAGAAGGCTTTTACTACACACACTATTACATCTGCTTCTCATCTAATGGCCATTGTTCTGGTCTGTCAGAGTGAGCGGCTATACAACTCCCGAATCTGCAAGATTAAGCAAATATTTTGACAATGCTTAGATTTTTTCTTCTTCTTCTTCTTCTTTTTTTTTTTTTTTTAGCAGAATAAAAATTTTTACTTACCCACACAATGTTAGGGGAGTTTTAAATCTAAAGAATATATAGAACAAAGAAGCAGTTCAATGTCCTTCGTGTGGCAAAACACATACAATTTTCTGTCCCATTTCACGTAAGAATCCCGCCTTAAACACACTGGTGGGGTCACAAGCAGCATCCCTGGGCTGCAGGGAGGTCACGGGGTCACGGGTCCCCCGGATAAACTACCTCACGAATGTTCAACCTGGATGAGCTTCTAGAACAAGACAAAGGCCTTTGGCTTAGCTTGAAAGGCCCAGCAGGTAAGCTGAGTGAAAGGGGCTAGAATCACTAGGAAATGCCATTTTTAAAATGGTTAGTATCTGGGCATGACAGCACACACCTGTAATCCCAGTACTGGAGAGGCTGAGATAGGAGGATCACGGGTTCGAAACCAGCCTCAGCAACCTAGGGAGACTCTGTTTCAAACTAAAAATAAAATAGGGCTGGGGATGTAGCTTAGAGGTAGAATGCCCCTGGATCCAATCCCCAGTACCACAAAAATAAATAAATAAATGACTACATAAATAACTAAGTGAATAAATAAATATGGTTATACTATGTACAAGATTGCAGTCCTAAAGACCAAGATCAGGACTCTCCCTATATAAGGCACAGACTAGCCATGTGTGTGGTGTACATCTGTGATCCTAGTACCTGGAAGCTGAGACAGGAGGTTCATATAAGAACATAAGCATATAAGAACAGCCTTTCTAAGAGACTGAGGAGAAGAGGGAAAAGTTGGGACATGGAGATAAGGAAGCACCCCACACAGAAGTAAGACTTCATTTATTCCACCAATAATCTAATGGTAGGAGGCAGAAAATAAACTGACAAAAGCATGGAATAGAAATCAGCAAAGATACAACAAGAAGAAACACTTAATATCTTGCTGCTATGAGGCTGCTCCAGTTCTCCACTGGTTTGCATTTACCAGAGTAAGAAAAATATAAAGCAGGGTATGTACTCCAGAAAGCTCAAGCAAGGCCACGAAGTTGACATGCAAGCCACAGGTAAGCTTCCCACACATGGTGAGAGCCCTGCAGCCCGTGGCTCGGGACAATCCCTTCATTAGAGCAGGTCTTGCTAAGTTGCCGAGGCTGATCTCTGACCTGTGAACCTCCTGTCTCAGCTTCCAGGTACTAGGATCACAGATGTACACCACACACATGGCTAGTCTGTGCCTTTTTTTTTTTTTTTTTTTTTTTTGTGTGGTGGTACTGGGGTTCCTGGAAACCTTTATACCTCCGGGCTACACTCCCAAACCTATTTTTTAAATTTGGAAACAGGGTCTCCTAAGCCAGCGAGGCTGGCTTCAAACCTGTGCGATCCTCCTGTCTCTGCTTCTCAAGAGCAGGGATTACAAGCATGCACCACCACGCCCGGCTAGTCTGTGCCTTTTAATGAACATTTTTGATGATTTCTCTGGACTGTTACATCTAAACTTAGGCAGTACAAAGAGAACAATCCCTAAGCCTTGACTTAAATGCAGTAGCCTCAAGGACTGTCTCCCGAGAGCTGAGATTTATAAAACTGTGTATTGAAATCACTTGTCCCTTCTGCTCTCCAAAAACAAGAAAACAAACCAACATTAAAGCTTCTTGAAGTATAAAATGGAAATGAGCATGCTGGTGCAGATTTGGCGACCTCAGCCCAAAGTGTGGGATCAGTAGGTATTGAGGTATCTGCATTTTAACACACATTCCAGGTGACTAGGACGCAAGCGGTTCAGGAACAAAGCACTAAAACCAAACAAACAAAAAACACTTTTGTCATGAGGCAACATGATAAACAGTCTAAGTGGAGCCAGACCAACCTGGCTCCCGGCTCTGTGGCCTTCCGGAAGTTATTTAACTCTTTGTGTTCAGTTTCCTTATCTTCAACATTGGATATTGGCAGCTACATGTAAGAACTGAAAAATCTGTAAAGTACCAACAACAGCACCAGGTAATGTTGCTTAAAAAAGTGAGCCGCCGTTAACGGTGGGTTCTCCCCAAAGTGTTTTTGACTAATGAGCCAAATTTGGGAAGAAGGGCTAAGCCGAAGCTGATTCCAACCAAACTAGTGAGTGAATGCAGGTAAGTTAACCGACTCAGCATGGTCAGTGCCAGCGAGAAGCTGGACAGACGCGCTATACAATATGAACCTCCCATAGAGCAATGTTTCCCAACAATCCTCTTGGGCACAGACACAGAATCAAGCAAGAATCAAAATGGCAGAAGCACAAGACTCATATGGTGCAGCTACTTGGTGGGAATCCCATTAAACACTGGTGCAGCATGGGATGACCTTGCAATACAGATTCAGTTAATTCAACTGGCATTTTTGGAACCCCTGTGATGGAACGGGAGCTCCAACAGAGACTGAGGGTAATACAAAGAAAAAGAAGACAATAGCACTTTCCTCAAGGAGGTCATAATCTAGAGGGCGAAGGAGGAACAAGAATCTTAAGGCAAGGTTGCCCGCTGTCATAGACAATGGAAGCGTGCCACGGGAAGGCAGGGGTAGCAGTGATCATCTCTGATGGGGGCCGGTAGGAAGGGCTCCCTCAAGAGCAGACCGAGCATGCCAGTGTATGAGCTCAATATGGCAAGCCTATGAGATTCTTAATGGCTTTTTTCATTCATGGAAACAACCCACCCAGAAAAAGCCTGAGGGGCCATCCCTGTCTCCACATTAACATGAGTGAGCTTCAGATTTGATTAAATATTTGTTATTGTGATACATCATATTTAAAAAAAACACCAGTATAAACATTTGTCTACCCTCCTAATCTTCACAGAGAAAAAGGGGCTTCAGATACTTTCTTCAAAAACAAGTCTTCCAAGTTAATAGCAAAATAAGAATGGCAAAGTATCAGATGTATCGCAGACTGGCTAGGTAAAGCAGAAAGAACTGTGAGAAGATCCACGTCCATTTTACACAGTAAAGACAACCTCAAGAGTGTTTCTGCTCTGCCTTTTGTATAGCTGCCTCTTTCTACCTGACTATGATCACTAATAATTTCTTTAGACCAGCCAAGGAAACAGGTATTGATCAAAATAAGCCAATGCATCCACAAACCTGCTACCGCAGGTTATGGTCTCCATGGAAACCCTCCAATAGAACCAATCTGAATTCAATTTCAGAAGTAATGAGAGCAGATGATTTTACACTCAATCAATCACTGTCAGCCACCGTTATCAGCCAATCAGTCATTGTGTCAGTCACTCACACTCTCGGCAAACTTCCTCGGTGGCATGGTCAGATGAGAGTGTTTTGACATCCAGAAGCAACACGATCAAATTGGCTTGTCTTTCCTTGGCCAGGTGCCAAAGACACAGCCATGCATCGTGTTTGCGAAGGCAATAAACAGATAGGCCAAACAAAACACACCGAACGTGAAATATTCTAGGCAGTAATTTCAATACTTATTATGATACCTATCGAAGACACTAACCAGAAAGAAACCAAGCCCTAGAGAGGATGAAATATGTGCCAAAGACACACAGCAAATTGATAGAAAATCCAAGACTAAAACACAAGATTTTCCCAGTCCAGGGCTTGGCCAGGACACCATACTGCCATTATTCAAGGCTTTCTTTTTTGAGGCAAGAGGGTAGGGGCATTTGAAGGTTAGGTTCAAATTCTGAACACAGAGCCCAGAGCCCAAAGTGAGCCAGGGAATTCCACTTGGGGCTTGTGCTTTGGAACCAACTCGGGCTTCTTGCTGTTTGGAGTTACTTTGTCCTTGGCCAGACCAACTTCTGGTTTCTAAGGACAAAGACTTTCCAGTACTACCAGGCTACCTAATCATTGTTACAAAGTAACATTTTTATGTGTTTAGGGCAATATTATAAAAAAAAATACTTGGATCGAATGTCTTTAAAAATGCATGGGAATGGGAGGTGAAATTTGAGGGGGAAAATCCGCCTTTTACAAAATACATTTTTGCTCTTGTTAACCTCAAATATTAGAAAAAATTATTTTGGAATTTTGAAGAGCCTGAAAGCTGTTTAGTTCAATGAACCTCTCTGAATACAGGTTTAGTTCTAGAAATCTAAAATATTCTCTGGATTCCTCTATGTTTTCTCTAAAAGCAGCTCTGTCTGTGTTTTCTTTTTGTTGTTGTTGTTGTTGTTGTTTGCTTTGCTAAATTGCTTTCTCCATTTCGTAGAGACACAGTCTTCTGAGGCTGGTGTCCACATTCTTCCTTGGTAAGATAGGTGGGTCAATTTGGTGGGTCTAAACTTGAATGTGCAGGAGAACTGGCAAACACAGTTAACAATGTGGATGCCCGGACTCCACCTCCCACATCTTCATTCAGCAGGTGGGATGGGCTAGTGAGGAATCTGCCTTGTTAGAAAAGGGCCCAGGAATTCTGACATGTGTTCTCTGCCAACCACCTTTGGAAAACACTGGTAACTACCACTACTTGGAAAAAGCCTTGGACCCTGTTTTTGATAGTGGTTTTGCAATGTCATTTCTCCCTCAACCACTTCCAACTTCATACATTTACATATTACCCGTATCACAAGAGCATAATTTTCACAGATATGATCACAAGCACATGACTTTGAGCATGCCCACATGCGTGCACACACACACACACACACACACACACACACACACACACATATATCCATGTTCTAGTAGTTGTGTATAAGCTTATCTTAAATAGGTAGGAGGTATATGGGGCACTTTTAGTTATCCCATTAAAGTTATCTAAAGTAAATGAGATGAAACAAAATGTGCATATGGGTTCCAGCTTGAGACAAGCAATTGTGACAGGGGCATTCTAGAGCCTTAACATAAAACCACCGCTTCATTTCTCTACTTTAGTCTGCCTGCAGAACATCAGCTCAAGCTATCCATCTTACCTACTTGAAAGAGACGCATCTAAGGCTTCCTGTTCCTTCCTATAACAGTAAGACTGGTCCTTTCCTTGTCTTTCCTTTTTAGTTTGATTTCATCTTTTCTTTCTGTGTTTCAGGACACCTGATGGGCCTTGGAATGTGTGTAAATGATGACAAGGACATTATGTATACACAAGGTGGAGCATACTTACACACTCAGGACACACTCAGGGTTTTGGGTTTTCTTGTTTTGCTTCACCGTTATGTCCCTTGAATTTGTCATAGCGCCCGGCACATAGTAGGTGCTCACTATATATTTATGGAACAAATAAAATGAGTGAAAGGATGGCAGGGTGGTAGATGAGTTGAACCTCTTCTGTCTGGATGCTGTCTGAATAGATCTAGTCAAAAGATCCACAGTGATAATGCTGACAACCGCTCATCTTTTCAAAGGTTGTTCTTATTGATAAAACTCTCAGCTCGGTGTTTACTCCACAGAAACCAAAAGCAAATACAGTATTTTAAACATGCTTTGTAGTACCAGTTATCATACAGATTTTTCCTTTGCAGCCTTCAGCTCATTTCATTTTTGCTGTGGCTTAAATGAAAATGTCCTGGAAGCCAGAATAACTCGTAGACATTGGTTGAAGGAAGGAGGAGGGACCAGGGAGAGAAGTAGGGAGATTGAACAAAACTAACAAAAAGCAACCCAAACATCACCCGGATATTTAGCAACAAATCCTTTAGATACCGGTCAAAATTAAGTCAACTTGAATTATGCCAACTGGGAAAACTCTCTTTGTGTCATGACCTATGCCAAGACCTCAGTCTCAGGCTCACAGCCGCCCTTCATCATCAGATGACAGCACCCTTGAGATGTCCACTTATCTCACTGGGGGGTTGCTCAGTACTTATTAAAACACTGTGAAACTCCAACAAAACAAGCCAACTAGAGAAGAGCTAGGCTCGGTGAGCTACAAGACATGATTCACAACTTATTAGGGAAAAGAAGGAAGGGAGGAGGGACAGCAGAAAGGGAAGGAAGAAAACTGAAGATTTGTTCATTTGTTCATCCCTTGAAAACCAGGTGCTGCATGCATTTTTTTTTTATCACTGGATACCCCATTTGCTGCCTTCTGCATTTCCAGGAGGTAGAAATTAGTTTGTTGATTTTACAGATGAGGGAATTAAGGTTCAGAGAGGTCCATGTAAGTGGCCAAACAGCTGAAGAACAATAAGGCTGGGACTAAAGTAATAGCAAATATTGACTAAGAGCTTAATGCCAGCCACTGTTACGTGCGCGTTAACTATTAACTTGTTGAATTCTCATTTCAACCTTATGTGATAGGTAACTCCATTCCCTGTCTGGAGTTCAGAGAACAAACACAGAGAGGCTCAGGAACTTGCCCCAAAAGTCACAGCAGGTAAATAGCACAGTCATTTAGAAATGACCACACCCAACCATCCTTCATAATAGGGCCTAGGTTGGCCTTTTTATGAAGCCTACATTGTTTTCAGGACATGACTTTGATTTTATATATGTAGAGAAAACAAAACAAAAACAAAAGAGATAAATACCAACCATCGTGTATTAGACTCTTTTTTCCAGCACTATAAATCATGTGTTTGTCATATACAGAGACACCATGTAGTCATAATTAAGGTGACCATATAAATCACTGTCCAAACCAAGACTCATCTGGGAAAGAGGGGCTCTTAGTAATGACCCAGGGGCAACGGTCATCACTCCAAGGAAGCCTGGCCGAACGGGGCCCAACGACCGCGTGCACGTACCCACAGCAAGCCAGTGACTAGCAGACCCCCTGAGCAGCTCAGCGGGCTAGAGGTGACACTAAGTCCTCTGACACTGGCTGAGCCATCCCGGCCAAGAGCCTCTTGCCTTTCCTAACACATTTCTCTTAACTTGTTTTCTCCCCAAAGACCATGCATAATTGGTCAGCCACGAGAGATTAATTTGTAGTTAGCTGGCTGAGCAGACTTGTGATAGCTCAATAGTTGTGCAGGGACCAGCAGCTTCTTGACAGAAGCCCGGCCGCCTCCTCTTGACATCAGCCCTCCCCAGCCTGCTTTTTGGGGAACTTCTGGCCAAACCTTGCGCTTTTATTTACCTCAGTTTTGCCTGGCTGAAGAATTCAGACCTGCCGTCTTCAAGTATTCTCTTGGGCCATTTTTCTTTTGGAAGTAAAAACACAAGACAAGAGACTCCGACTCCCTTCTTCCAAACAATGCAAGAAGGAGGTATCAGGGTACATAGCTAGAAAAGAAAGGGCCCTGAACAGAGAAGGGCATGGTCATCGGATCCTTTGTCCTGCCCGCATTGTTGACATCTGTGGCCAGACACGGGAGACTAGGCCCTGGGTAGAAATGGTGATGGTGGTGGTGGGGATGGAAGTGCTTCCAGGAATCGCATGCTGATTTCCACGGGTTATCTCACTCTGCTCTCTCAACTGTAGGTGGCAGGTGTAATGATCATTCCCATTTTAGAAAGAGAGAAACAGACTTACAGGAAGCAAAACATCTACCTAAGGTTGAGCCCAGGTCATCTGAGCCCAGAGGTAACACTCTTCACTCACAGGACCAGGACATTCAGATCCACAAGTCAACCCCAGACTACAGGACGTGAGACAAATGGGACTGAAGCAGTGCACCACCTCCTCGCCTACAGATGGGGACTCTCTGGCTCAGTCTTTGTTCCCCCTCCAGCTAATACCTGTCAAGATATTCATAAAAATTAAATGAGAGAAGGTCAGAAGGCTCTGTAAACTATGAAGTGCTATAGAAACATTTAACTGCCATCACTCTGGCTGCTCTAATTCAGAATGTATTTTCCTCTAATAGAGAAATTTAATAGTTGGGCATCACACGCAGCATCAGGACAAATTTCAGCTAACAATGGAAACGTGTGGTGGACCAGGTTTATGGCCGCCATTAACCTCCCAGGGCCACTTGCCACTGTGCAACGCCCTATCGATAAGGATGAAGTGCTTTCTAAAATGCTTACAGGCCCAGCATGGTGTCTGTAATCCCAGGACTTGGGAGGCTGAGACAGGAGGATTGCAGGTTCAAGGCCAGCCTTAGCAACACCTTGTTTCAAAACAGAAAATAAAATAGGGTCGAGGGTGTGGCTTGGCAGTAGAATGACACTGGGCTCAATCCCCAGTACCCAAAACAAAGATAAATTAAAAAAAAAAAAAGTACTTATAGAAACACTGAGAATAGGGAATAAGGGGCAGGAGACAAGAAAACCAAAAAGATTTTATTGTTTTAAGTGTCCCAAGTCCTCTATCCTGGGCCCTTTCTCTGACTGGCTAGAACCACAGGCGAAGGTGGTGCCTGAAGGGTGCTGTACCACTGTCTCTCAGTTATACCAAGAGCCCGGAGCATCCAGAGAGCAGGTTGTAATGTGCAAGCCAGAGCTTGGTCCCAGAGCTGAGCTGTGTCAACATGTTGGACATCAGAAAAAAAACAGAAGGGACCTGCAAAATGGGCAGAGTCCCTCCCACACACCTTCTTAAACCACCTGTGGACTTTATTTTTTTATTTTTTATTTTTATTTTTGGTGGTACTCAGGTTCCTGGAAGCACTTCTACTTCCGGGCTCACTCTCAGACCTATTTTATACTTTTTTATTTGGAAATAGGGTCTCCTAAGCCAGCGCAGCTGGCTTCGAGCCTGCACGACCCTCCTGTCTACACCTTCCAAGCGCGGGGATTACAAGTGTGCGCCACCACACCTGGCGTACCTGTGGACTTTAAAGAGATGCCATTTCCATGAAGTGGAGTGAGAATGAAAGGAAATCTGACCGTCCCAAAAGCAAATGGCTTTCTCAGGTAGAAAGAAACTGCTGAATCCTGAGATTTGCATTTTGTCTTTCCATGGGGTGGAGGGAGTTAGCTACTCTGGTTCATGCCTCTGAGGCTGCTTCTCAAGCAGATCATGTGACCCTGAGACTGGTGAGCCAGGCCCCTCGGTGGCACCTTCTGCTCCTCGCAGAGTCATGCTGTCTAATGCAATCGCCACCAGCCACGGGCAGTCACCGAGCACCTGGACCGTAGCTACATCCAAGGGGAACCGTACTGCAAGTGCAAAAAAAGGCCTGATGGAGTCTGTAAATATCTCAATAATCTCTATACTGAATACATGTTGAAGTACTATTTGGGCTATAAGGCTCCAAATAAACATATATGCAAAATTAATTCCGCCTATTTCTTTTGACTCTTTCTTTTTAAACAGGACTTTGCAAATATTGAAAACGGCGCATGTGGCTATCACTTGCAGTACCTATCATGCCACATTTCCACGGGACAGCTCTGGTCTAAATGCTCGCCAGCTTGGATGTGCTCCTTGAGCAGCAGAATCTGAGCCGAGCCATGGGGGAGCTCGCGGGGAGCCCAGGTCTCAGCCCCACCCCGGAACTGCTGACTCAGAAACCGCATTTCAGCAAGATCCCAGGGGCTTTGATGTGCTACAGCTTCCAGAAGACCCGCCTCGAACCTACAACCACACGCAGGGCACAGAGGGCACTGGAGAAGTATTTGCTGAATGAATAAAGAGTTATGTCCTGAAAGTCTCTGCATACAGGACAGCTGGGGAAAGGTAGAGCCAGTCCCTGGCTTTCTCTGCCCCTCAGATTATTTAGCAGGTCCATAGAATCGGGTCGTGGGAGAATGTGTTCCTTGAAAGTATGTAAGAGGAGGCTAGAAACCCAGAATCCTGAATCCCAGGTCCCTTCCTGGACCTTCTAACTGAGAACCTAGTTTGTAACTATGCCTCCCAGCAAGCCATAGCATGCCAGGGGCTGAGAAGCCAGGGTATAGGGGACAGGCCCGCAGTCACTTTGGAAGAAAAAGGACTGAGACCAGGACAGAAGAGGGGAAGGTGAATCCTCTGGGTAGAGCTGATTTGCTGGGATCACAAGAACCCAAATCATCTGAGGAGACGCAGCGGGTATAGATAGTAGAAGAAGATGTCAAATCAAGGCAGGAGAAGCAGAGAACAAGACCAAGACAGGCAAGGGCTGGAGGAGAAGCTGAGCAGGGGCCACTGCAAGGTCTTCTAGGCAAAGAATGATAAGGGATTGCTTTGCACCCCAACTCCTCCTTTCATTCCTTTTTTGACTTGAAATACTCAACAAGAATGGAAAGCCTGATAATTTAGACTATAAAAACACAGAAGTCTGATTTTAATTTCTTTAATCAGAAGCAAATGCTCAGGAAAGAGAATGTCATGGCATTCTGAGAACCACGGCCATTCCCAGCTATTGTCTCTATCTCCTGGCACTCAACTCCAGACATCCATAACCCACCCAGCCAACCTCAGGCCACAGGGAGAGGGCTGCGGGGGGGGGGGGGCAGGAAAGCAGAGATGGAGAAGGCAGGGAGACAAAGAAGAGGGGAACGGAGTCCTGGAGGTCCCATCAGAAGCTGAGCGACTGGGAGAGGGAGGCAGGAGAAGGGGAGAATATGAAGGTGTGTTCTAAAGAAGTTTCCTTTGTAATTAGCATGAGGGAGAATAAGAATCTACACATGGCCAAAGGACACTAAAAAACAGGATGGAGGATGGAGCTTATGTGATCCCAACTTCCTCTACCCCAGCCTGGGAAAACACTGCCAGCTTTTTCTTAGGCCTGACCATCATCTTAAGGGTTAACTCCCAGGTTCCCAGTGGTTCTCCATGAGTTTGTTGGCTTCTCCTGAAAGGGAAGTTGGGCGTGGGCATTGGGAGCTCTGCGTCACAGTCTTCCTGCTTGTTACCACACTGGAGCAGCTTGGAGATGAACCAAGGGTCACTGCAAAAGTGTGCGTGCTGGACGCAGGGTGCTCCCTGGGAACCTACACCAGCAGCTGGGGTCCTGTGCCAGGTGTCACTCAATGGTTTTAAAGAAAATCAATGAACTTCAGCTGGACCAGGTGAGATATTATACAGCAGTGCTGCCGGGAGGGAGCCGGCATCAGCATCGCTGCTGGGGAATCCCAATAGGCCTTCCCAGGGAGGGAAGGAGCAGCCTCTTCTGATGGGGACTCCAGGCCAGGTTCTGCTGACTTCCCAGCTGCTCACATTAAAAAGGAGGACTCTCAGAGGAATTCAGAGCTATTTCCCTGCCAAGCAGCATGTCCTGTCAGAGTGGAATTGGTATTTGAAAACTCCAGACCATTCTGAGATTATCACTTGCTCAAAATGGCGACCTCAGGGTCCCAACTGCAGGAGCGGATGGCCTGATGTGCTCATCTGGGGCAGCTCCAGCCAATCCTTAATTCCTTACCTTCAGTGGGGCAACCAGCCACACTCTAAGCCCCACTGGTGTGAAGCCTGTGTGGATTTTCTTTTTGTTCTAGAAGGTCCAGCCTGCTGAGAAGGGGGAGAAGCACCTTTTCCTGGCAGCAGAGGTTCTTTGACTACTGAGTAAATGGGCTCTGACTGTCAACATGCCCAGTGTGCAGGGACCTGAACTACCTGGGTCACCTGCCTTCTCCACATCAGGCCAGGCAGGAAGGCAGGTCTACAGGGCACCGGTTTGTGTCTCCTGACTTTTGACTGATCTCAAAAGGAGGACTACTTTTCTTATTCTATATTCACATTTTTCTGAAGAGGAAGACAATGGGGCTTAGGTTTTTGCAAGTAGAAAGGAGTAAAACATGCTAAGATGACAACAAGTGCCTTCCGAGTCTCTGCATGTTCTCTACCCTCTCTAAAGGGCAAATGGAGCATCTCCTTGGAATGTCTCACCTTGCTCTTGAGAAGTAAATCAGTATAAGGATTTGGGGAGTGATAAAAACACACACAAATAGCTGGGAGTGGTGGTACCTGCCTTTAATCCTGTATTTGGGAGGCTAAGACAGGAGAATCACAGGTTCAAGACCAGCTTCAGCAACTTAGGCCCTCAGCAACTTAATGAGACTCCATTTTGAAAATAAAATTAAAAAATAGGGCTGAGGGTGTATCTCAGAGGCAGAATACCCCTGGGCTCAATCTCCAGCACCACAATACACTTACACATGCACACACACACACACACACACACACACACACACACACACCAGTGAGTCCTCTGTCTCTTTCTCCAGGACAGAACCACCCAGACCAATACACTTGTTTCCCCAGTAACAAGATGAACAACTTCAAAACTCCCTAGTAGGAGGCAACATGATTCATGTGTAGATATAACTAAGTATTTAGAACTGGCTCTAGAAAAAAAGGACACCTGCCTCAAAGAGGCTGCCACTGTCCTAACAGAGTGTGACCTCCTGCTCTAAATCACACAAAGGCTCATTTTCTGACGTGTCGCTTCCAAACTCCTTCCCTTTAAATTCTATTTAAGACTAACCACCACCAACAGTACTCTAAGATTATGCCAGATTGCTGGTTGAATTCTATGCAACTACACTCCTAAGTCTTTGGTAACTTGTTCCTGAGTTATCCGATGTCACTCCCCCTGTGCCCACGTTTTACCAGGAAACGGGAGCTGAGGCCAGACCTGCTTCTGGCCTCCGATGCAGCCAAGCGCTATCCTGCTACAATGTGCAGAACCGACGCCTGCAGCTCTCCCGCCACACTACCTCCCATGCCATATCTCCACCATACAGACAAGTCTCCACCCCTCACTCCTTCCTTTCAAAACAACACCCATGAAGAATACCACTCTCAGAGCTCCCCTGGGCTGCCCCTCTGGGTCTGAAAACCTTCGGGCGACCACACCACATCTGCTGAAGTGTACTATCCTCAAAGCACTGATGGCTGGGTGTTTTCAGAAACTGCAGAGAGTTCTTCTGCCTCGATTCTCTGTCGTTGTCTAAAGCAATTATGTGTCTCAGATGATGAAAAGCACTGTCATGAAGAGCTGGCACGGCAGCCAAGGAGACAGATGTGTTAAGCCACACGGTGCCTAGGAAGTCTCCTTTCTGCTGGAGCTCAAAGCAGAGATGGGCATTGAGATGGACCTTCTCTAACACCCTCCCACTCTCATGTCATGCACGAGGTTTCCTCTGATGGGGCGCAAAATTCTTTCAGCGGACAAGCACACAATTGTAAAAGTTATCATACAAGTCCACATCCTCAAGTGACTACTTCATAAATACAAATACACTACTACCAATAAAAAATACAGTTGGCTGCATTTTAGTGTGCCAGCATCCCCAAATCCAGCATTTCTAACAGGGGATGGGAGGAATGCTGATCTGCAGGATCAATATTTATTCACCAGTATGCTAAGGAGGGTACATTTCATGTGCACAGAAGTAGAGAAACTGTAGGTTAGACGAAGCTCAAATTGTTCCCTAACTGCAAAACTTCTCAGAGCTTTTAATGTGGTCTTGAGCACTGTGAAGTTAAGTTGGTCAGTTCAGTATCCAGCCAACCCATTAGATTGGACCACAGAACCCATTGTTCTGACCGCATTTCTTATCTTCCCATATAGCTAGGGTCAGAAAACCACTGCCCATGGCATCTAGTCTGACCACTGCCCGTCTCTGTGAATTAAGTTTCCCTGGCACAAAGCCAAGCTCATTCATTTCCAATATCCATGTCCGTTTTCACACTGCCCTGCAGAGCTGGAGTCAGAGGCAGCAGGTGGCGACGCAAAGCCTAAGACAGTTATGCTATGGCCATTTATAGAAGATGTGAGCTACTCTCTTCCCTTTGGGGTACAATTTGGAAAACTTACTTCATTCCTGGGCTCAGTACTTCTGGTAGGGGGTGGGGATGTAGCTCAGTGACGGAGGATGTGCTTTGTAAGCATGCGCAAGGGTTTGATCCCTTGCACCATGATATCTCCAACAAGTTTCTTAAGTTAATACTGAGCTTTCCATGCTTAGAATTTGCTTAATAACCACAGTGCATATTTCTCCTAAAGTAGAAGGACACTGTGCTACCGTCTATGTCTCTGTATTCAGGGAGCTGACAAGCTGGTTTGAAGACACACGTGGGCGAAGAGATGACTGGTCCCAGCAGGTGCCCTGGGGGGGTAGCGGAAAGGACACTGACTGCAGAACAGCCAACCAAATGGGATTAGAGGGAAAGTGTCGGCCTCAGTCTCGGCTGTGATACCTTGTCCGGTAACAACAGTAAGATCAACTTTTTACCAAGTACTTGCTGTGTGCCGGGCACCATCTCAACTGCTTTACACGAAGAATTTCTTTGAATGTTCATCATAACCAGCAGGTGCTATTATTATCCCAGCTCTTGGGTGAGGAAACCAAGTCTTCATCTGGTTGGCTTATCAAAATAAAGTCCAGGCTGAGAGAGTAGTGAGCAAGGACCGATACGAGCATGACAGACAGGTGACAGTGTGTTACTGTGGCACCTTCTGGATGGGGATCCTATGGAGCATCTCATCACAGCATCCGCAGCAGTGAGCCAGGGCCAGCATACCCTGACACACCACTCACACGTATGGTGGAGAAGGCAGTGTCCTCAAAGCCCTGGCACTCAGCCACATTTGCTAAGTAGCCACGCAGTGAAATACCATGGCGGCTGTCTGGGGGTAGGGAGGCTGCTGCGGGCTGAACCGTTCATGCGGCAGGCTGCCTCTGAGCTGGGTACTGCAGGATTTCAGGAGGGAGAGAGGAGCATGGCATTCAGGGTAGAATAAAGGGCACTTTGCCACATCCTCCACTTGGAAGAAATGAGGAAGAATTTTTGAAGTGTACATTATAATATCCATTCTGAAGAGTGGGAGACAACGGCTGCTGGAGCACTACTTGAAGTCTGCACTCCACTCCACAGCAGCCTGGGCAGGGCGAACCATGGTGTAGGGGTGCTATGTGGCAGACACTGGTGCAGGGCTTCTCTCCACCCTGGAGTCAATCCAGCCATCCTATTCTGAGAGTCCTTTGCTTGACCAAAATGGCCTGTATCGGCACCTTCCAGATGGGGATCCTATCCAGTATATAAGGAAGCATCCCATGGCAGTTTCGGATGTGGCTTCATGAGAGTGATACACCAGGGCAGCTGTGCCACCTAGTGATGTCTGGATGTACTGTTCTCATCCCAAGGACTGTGTGAGAGGTTTTAAGGAGGCCTGACACCCGCTATTTCTGATCACATTTCCATGCACAAAAGAGTCTGAAGTCTCAGTCTTGGTTTCAAAACACCTCTCGGAGTTGTACTGACCATTTCCCGTGAGCCTTCGGGGGCATGAGTGACTCTGTACCAAGAGGGTACAGTCCAACTCTGCGGTACTGGTTACCAAAGAATAAACAGCAGGTGCCCCTGGTTCTACCTTCCTGTGGGGGTGCCCATATCTGTGTCTGCAATACACCATTGTCTTTATTTTACAGTCTGGAAGTTTTACACACATAGCATCTGCTGCTTCCTAAACTGAGCAAAAATGATAGCACAGACTGTCCAGAACAGAAGACACAGGATGCTTGGTGAGAATCTGTCCACCATTCCAGAATGGCAAGAGTTCCAAGTGAGCACCATTAGCACCATGTCGGCACAGCATATGCACACAGATGATCGGTGTTTCCTTAAATGGGACCAGGGCTGGAGGGAAGGGTCTCTTAGGCCTTATCCAGGGAGAGGCGAGGCGAGGCGAGGCGATCAAGGGACACCTCTCTCCATTCCAGATTCTCGGTCTGCTGAAGGGCTAGAATTCCAGGAGTCAGATGGCGCAGCCTCCACACACATACTGCTTTTCATCCTGTAGATTAGAGCAAACTAAAGCAGCTCTACTAACAACACTGCTGCCAACAGGGCTCCAGTATCGCTCCACGCTAACAGCAGGAGCTAAGGCTTTCTGTTTACCTAAGGAAGGACAGCGTCGGTTCAGGAGAGAAATGGAGGCTGGATGGCATTTATCAGATTGCAGTTTCTGAAAATGGATTTGCTTCATTAGATCCAAGACAGTCCGCTTCCACACGGCATCCCCTATTCCGTGGGAATTGCTCCAGATATCCTGGGTGTGTGTTTTGAGACTGGGTTGCTGGTTGCCTCGCTGAGTGGTTCTGCTCTAGACCAGAGTGTATTCCTATGCCTTTGTAGTTGTCTTCATATACGAAGTACATCAGTAAAACAAAAGCAGGGGAGGTACACAAAAATCCCAATGGGGGAGCCAGGCGTGGTGGCGCACGCTTGTATTCCCAGCATTTGGGAGGCTGAGACAAGAGGATCATGGCTCATGGACAGCCTTGGGTACACAATGAGGCCCTTTGCAACTCAGTGAGACCCTGTTTCAAAATCAAGAAAAACAGAATAAGGTTGGGGGTATAGCTCGGAGGGAGAATGAACCTAGGTTCCATCCCCAGTACTGGAAAAAAAAAATCCCAGTGGTGAAGAAAGGCTAAGGGGAGGACTTGGGGCAGCATGCTGTGTGCAGTTGGTTTGGTTGTGCCCTGCACAAACATGCCCCCTGCCCGTACCCACTGACATAGCTGTGAACCCAGTACAGGAGTGTGGAAATGCCACCCCTCATCCTGCCATCCAGTGGAGGTGGAAGAAAGGCCTTTCTTTAATTTACTAAAGGTACCTTTAGGGCTGAATTGTATCTTGACAGAAATAGAATGCTCTAAGGGGGAAAGCCTTCTTATTCACAATCTTTATTTTAATGATTAAAGTTTTAGCCTAATGCCTCCTTCCTGCTTTGGTTCTTGTAAGGACCAATCACTTGGCCTTGAATCATTTGGTTTTCCCCCAAAACCAATAGTCTTGACTCTTCATATTTTAAGATGCTCACTGCAAAGTACTGGTACGGTCTGCATACAGCTGTCAGCTGTGAAAACATTTTTTTAACACAGAAATCTGGCTTTTGCTCCCCCTCACCCAGCCCATTCCCCCAAGGCTGGATAGTGGCCTACTGACTCACACTGACAAAAAAGACAAGGTCTTCGATTCCCTTTGCTGCCTCCCTGTCCAGATGTAATTAGGCCTTGCCCAGGTGACCGCTCAGGCAGCAAAGAAGGCTGGGTGAACACAGCTTCAGGACAGCCCTCGTCGGTAGGTCCATGTGTGTAAGTGCCAGGAGGACCGAGTCCCTGGTCACTGCTGGCTCTGAATCTGGTGTCCAGGGAAGGGCTGAGGCTTGAGCAGAGACAGAGCCAGCAACAGAGCTGAGGACACACAGTCTTTGAGAAAACAAAATTCTTGCTTCTCCCTGCTCAAGGAGCAACAGTGAGATGACTTGGCCAATTCCTGTGTCCTCGTCCTCGTCCTATTCTTCTTCCTCCTCCTCCTCCTCCTCCTCCTCCTCCTCCTCCTCCAACTTCTTATTGGTACATAATAATTTAGTAGCACAAAGAGACAATCTATAAAGTGGGAGAAAAATCTTTGCTATCCTCTCTTTTGACAAAGAATTAATATCCAGGCTATAAGCTGGGTGTGGTAGCACATGCCTGTAACCTTAGTACATGCAAGACTGAGACAGGACGACTTCTCAGACTTCAACTGTCCTTTAGCGCTCCCAAAGGTATCTCGCACACACACACACACACACACACACACACACACACACACACAGAGGCACAAACACCCCACACGCATACGCACACACACAGGCACACCCCCCCACACACACACACCCCACACGCACACGCACATATACAATATATGTCACCTCAGTGGAGGTTTCCTCCAGAAAATTCAATACTTGAGGAAAAGGGGGAAGGGGAGACAACTCATTTTGCTTATTTTCTATAAAGCCAAACCAAATATTTTCTTTACTTTAAAAGGAATACTTTCAAAACAAACAAAAAACCCCCGCTATATTATACTTTTATCTCAAAGCTGTTGGATGGTAGGTGTGACTTAGAAAACTAGTTTGTCTCATGAAAACCCATTTGGATTAAACATGAAAATAAAATTTTAAAGAGTAAAAGAATGTTGATGAATAAATGAAAAGGTTTATAGATGTCTTTGGCCAGTATCTTCACAATGAATTGTTGACTTTACATGTAAATAAATGGAACAGAAAAGCCAAACCAGGACTTTTTTATATATCGTGTGTGTGTGTGTGTGTGTGTGTGTGTGTATGTGTGTGTGACTTAAGAGTGAATAAAATAGGGCTACACCTCTAGTCCTATTTTATTTTTATTTTGAAATAGGGTCTCACTAAGTTGGGCCTTGCCAAGTTGCTGAGGCTGGCTACGAACCTATAATCCTCCTGTCTCAGCCTTGCATGTACTAAGATTACAGGCATGTGCTACCACGCCCAGCTTATAGCCTGGATATTAATTCTTTGTCAAAAGAGTAGATGGCAAAGATTTTTCTCCCACTTTATAGATTGTCTCTTTGTGCTACTAAATTATTATGTACCAATAAGAAGTTGGAGGAGGAGGAGGAGGACGACGACGACGACGGTGACGGCGACGCAGGAAACTAAAATTTCCCCCCAAAAATAATTATTCTCCATCCAAGTGTTGTCTCTTAGATGAAACAGAATGTGTTAACACAGACAAACTCTACTCCTGAAGTATCAAATGATGCCGAATGTCTTTCCAAAGGGAGCAGGAATCAGAGGAAGGCAGGGCTGATGGAGATGATAGGGGCCAGGATTAGAACCCATGGCCCTGTGCTTCTCAGCCAGATGTACAAGGGACACCAGGCCTTCTCATCTGGGCTCCCAGCAATATCACCATCCAATCAAGTCCCTTCGGTGAGTATGTCTTGTTATATTTCCTAACATTAAGCATATTATTTTAAATACTACTTTTCAGGAGCTGGAAGTATATGAGCAGTATGGGTAAATAACACCATCAAATAAGACATTGTTTATGAAAAGGCCAAATTCCCTGGGCTGCTCTGATGAAATAGCAGCTGGCTGTCCCTTCAACTTTCATGCACATAGGACACAGTGGAGACCTAGCCGAGTCTGCTCCAGTGTGGCTCAGGAGGCCACCTAGACCATCCTAGCCTCCTCTTCTCCTCAGTTTGTTCCTCCCTCCCTCCCTCCCTCCCTCTCTCTTTCTCTCCCTCTCTCTCTCTCTTTTTCTCTGTATGTCTGTATGTGTGTCTGTGTGTGTTACTAGGGATTGAACCCAGGGGACTTTTACCTCTGGCGGCCTTGCTAAATGGCTGAGTCTGGCTTCAAAACTGCAAGCCTTCTGTCTCAGCCTCCTAAGTACTGAGATGACAAGTGTGTGCCAACATGCCAGGCTCCAGTTCCCATTTGAATTGAAAATCTCAATTTACCCTTTCTGTGGTGTGTTTTGACACCAATATGTGTTATGGGTTGGTTTCTGTTCAGCTTCTGCCCCACTCTTCATTGCAATGGTTCACAAAATAAGAACAGCTTCTCCGGGTGAGCAGGGCCAGAGGGAAGGTTGGTATTTGTTTTGTGGCTAATGTTTACAGAACACCTTAAGGTGCTTGGCAGAAAATTACTACTTTCCCCATAGACAACATAGCTGCCTCACTCTCTGAATGGCCATGCCTTGCAGATATTTTACCTTCTTCAGGTGTTCTTGGCACCTGGGTCATCTGCTAGGCCATTCTGAGGTTTGTCATATGGAATCATTTTAGAAAGAAAGAGGCTGCTTCAAAAATTTCAGTTGCTTTTTTAAAGCAATATTTAGAAAAAGCACATAGACACACAAATCTGGTACTCCTGGACCTGAACCACACATCAACATTCTCTTTCTATATTTTTAGAACTATCTCAGTGACAGCACAGGATGGCACTGCTAATGTCTAGAAGGCAACAAAAAGAATCATTAAGATTTGAGAAATGTTTTCAGAAAAAGTGGCTTTAAATAATTAACAGCATGGCGCGCTTCTTCCCTTCTTCACCCAGCAGAGTAAATGTCTCTTGACAGGTAATATTCCTTTGTATGAGGTTGCAACTCTAGTTCCTTCAAGATAAATGTGTTATTATTGTGAGCAGATTTGAAAACCCATGTCTTAGAAAAATCATGATGTTTATTTGTAATAAACAGCTCTTAAATAGTCAATTAATCAGTTATTAGCTCAAATGCACAAAACTCTATGTACTACTTGCTTTTTTAAAACAGAAAAATATTAATTAAAAACCAGTCAAGATAATGAGGAACTAGGAAATGACAGTATCAACAGTGGACGCCAGCTTTGGAGCGTGCATTGTTAATTTGCTAATTCCTGCACCATGCGCTCTTACGTGGGTTTCCTCACGGAGCCCTCTCCCAAGTCTGGGATGTTTTAACATCTCTATAACAAATGAAGAAATGCGTTCAGAGAGGTTGAGGTTAAGCATGGTATCCAAGGGACAGCGTCTTAAGCAGGAAAACTAGAACTGCTATTTGAGACTCTGAGTCCCAAGCTCCTTCCACTACTCACAGTGTCTCTCAAATTGAAGAAAATAACAGGGAGAATAATTGAAGAGATCTGACCTATCCAAGAGGACAAAACCCAGGATTATTCAGAGGCCTGGAATTAACCATATTTTGAGTAAATATGTGTTTTCCAGCCATTGGATCAACCATGATGTGATTCAAACTGGCTTTTATGGAAGCCAAAGATACCAGATGGACCATCTTTCAATCTGGTGTTTTTGTCATCTAAACACAGTCCTAGGAATCAAAACAAACAGAAACACAAAAACCATTTTTTTAAAAAAAATATGGGCAATCTCTACTCTAGAATAAAAGCAAAGAATGAAAAATAGTTACCAAAACCAGCCCCAGGGTAGACAGGGTCAGGTTCAGTGATTAAAAATGCCAACACACATCCAGTTTCTTCTACGGCCACCAATCACTACCTCTGCCGAGCAGAGATTAAAATGCCCCGATGTGGCTGTCCACGAGCCTTCTGACAGTACTTGGCCTGCTCAACCTTTGCGTCTGCTTTTCCTCCTGGCCCCTGGTGAATTTTTAAGGTGTGCCATGAAATGGCGATGCTTTAATGATCTACATTTGACAAGACTTGAAATTAACCTTTTAGTGAATCTTTCCCGCTCAATGCAAAACAACAGAACCGGTGGTGATGTGACATTTTTGGTAGGAGAGCACATCACAGGCGCCTGACTTCAACGATCTCCCTGAACACCCAAGGGTATCTCACGCTGCCAGGTCTCCTTAGACTCGACAGGCAGGAGAAGAGAGCAGGAAGGAAACATGAGCAGACTGCTGGAATCCTACACAAAGCGAAGTATTCCAACCCACTTCTAATTTGATCTTATGCACTTCATTACGCCTGGCTTTTTAATATTCAGGTATAAAAGAGAAGCACGGGATAAAAGACAGAGAATATTATTTCTGACTGTCAAACCTCCAAATGCAGAACCACATGAGCAGTTGACTCCGAGCCCCTCTGTTTACACGTGATCTTTCTGCCAGCATTTCTCAGAATAATCGTGTTTAGGATTTTCTGTTGGGAGGCAAGTGCCTTCAGCATTTCTTTGGATGTCACGAAGCATTTTTAAACTGAAAGCACATGGAATTTGGAGCCAGTCGGCGATGCTGTCTATAGTAATGAAAGTGGCAACAGAAGCTTTCGCCCTCTGGTGTGCCTTCCTCCTGGTGCCCTACCCTCACCGTGGAATGGTCAATCGCAGGTACAGCCACCTGGAGAAACTTCTTCTTTGTCTCTTTCATTTCTCCCTAAACTAGAGAACTAAGGGGAGGAAAAATCACACACAAATGCTGGCCTTTGTATGAGGCCACCAACAGAATCTGTTACTTGAGTATCTCACTCAGATTTGCTGAAGAATGGTGATAGGTTAGGTAGCTAGCTTGGAATTCCAGAGCTCCTACAGTCTGTCTCTTTGTTCTAATCCATCCTTCCAGGAAGAAACACTCCCTATAATACTATGGATGGAGGGGCTTCAAGGACAGGTATTTAGGTCTCAAAGGTTTAGGAAGAGATTGGACATCAGATCTGGTGGGTTAGGGGTCTCCTGGACCATCCACATGGTGTGCTTTGCTACTGACAGGTCAGAGTATTTTTTTATTGGTTAAAGGCAGCCCTGTAGAGGCTGAAGTAGTCAGGCAGGCCTCCTGTGGAGGAAGGACACCGACTGGACTGTGCTGGGGTATCTGGGTGTGCTATAGGCAGATATGCAATGACAAAGGAAGGAACGAGAACATGAAAAGCCTGTTGTGAGACCATGAGGAAAGAGGCTGCTGGAAGGCCACGGCCAGACAGGTGAGATGCAGACCAGAAAGGCAGAGCGCCGCCAGCCTGGGGAAAGCTAGAGGTCTGGAGCTCACCTACCGTGATGCGGGAGCTTCTGAGCAACCCTGGGCACCCCTTAACCATTTGCACAGTGAGTGAACAAGCAGGAGATGCAAGCTTGGGAGGAAGGGCATGCTTTAGGGAATTCTAGCTTTGTTCCAGCCTGGGATGGAGTTGAAGGCAGCCAGAGCAGAGGCCAAGAAATCAGCCTAGGAGGATTGAAAAATAGTTCAGGTAGAAGAAGAAAGGCCCTGGGTTCAGACTGTGGCAGAAAAGAGAAAAGGAAGTCATCTGTAAGATGCCAGGAAAGTTATAGACTGAGTACCAGAGGGTGGTTGGGGAAGAGAAGACAAGATTGTTTAGAAGCCGGTGTTTGTGCGGGGGTAACTGGAAGAATGATGGCGGCGGTGACACAGTGAGCTCGTGGGGCTCTCTGTCCCTTGTTCCAGGACTGATTAGTTTGTATTTTGACCAGATAAAACACACCATGTGATAGCTCATCCCTGCTGCCCGTTCAACTGTAAATCAGGCAAGGACAAAGTCTGCGCTTATTTACCCTTATTTGTTCCAAGTGCCTAACATGAAAGAGGTGATCGATAAATGCCTATCGTACAAGGCAGGTTCCATGTCAGAGGACGATGATGTAGTCAGTAGGAAAAGAAGTGGAATCCTGGAGGTGAAGCACTTTCAGAGATTTGGGAGGCAGAGGCTATTTCTTCCCTAACTATCAACCATCACCACCGTCCTTCCAATAACATATAGTTACTCCTGAATTTTCTTCTCAGTGACATATTTCTTTTCCAACGGACAGATGAATGCAATGGCTCTGAGGACAGATCAGTCTCCAAGAGAGAGCAGAGAGAAGACGAGGAGGCAGGTGATGCCCTTGGAATACCACCATCTAGGAATCAGGAGGAGAACGAAGAATATAATTCCCAGTTGTTTCAAGACAGGCAGAACCACCAAGATTTTTTGCCTGCTGAACGAAGCACATAAAATGCAGGCCATCTGAGCCATCTGCAGAGGATCTTCAAAGATGCTCAGCGTATACCTTAGCATGATGCTTACTCAACTGAAGATAATGGCATTTAATTGTCACTCTTCGAAAGATAGTTCACTTTATGTTCCCTGCCTACCAAAGAGTTATTCAAATGCACTTAGTTATTACAAGACCATTGTCTAAGCAATTACAAATGTTTCTGGAGGAATAGAGATTTTTAGAAATCTTACTTACTCCATAAAAAACCTGCTTTGAGATACACTGTTGTGAATTATATCAACAGAACCTTCTCTCACACTGGGAAATTAGAGTAAAGGATTTCCTGCTATTTATGGGCTATCATAAAAGATTTTTCTTCTTCTCAATTTTCTTTACCTGTTTTTTTTTCCCTAAATAAGGATCAGCCTGAAGGCTGGGACAAGGACAGATGGTATCAAGGAGAAAAATTAAAGTGGATTCAAGACTCTAGTGCTGGCAGCCAACAGCTCTAATCAAGAAAAGGGGATTTGGTTACTTTTGATAATAAAATTATTCAGAAAATTTAAAAGATGAATCAGAACACCATAGTTTCACAGTTGAAGGGTGGGGAGCCTTTTATGACAAGTGCCACACAACTCTTGGTTCCAAGGAGGTGGAGGGGTAGCCAGGTTATCTGATTTATCCTCAGTCCCTAGTGCAGAAGATGGCTCCAGGTCTCAGTAAATACCTGGTAAGTAAGTAGACTGTAAACCAAGTCCTTGCAGGGAGAGACATTTCACATTTCACAGGAGTTCCTCCCCACATGGCACCACACCAGGTGAAAGTGAGCCCCTGAGCAACATGTCCTTGGTCCCCTGGCATCCTGGATGTTGTTTGCTTCCCATGTTCCCCTTGGCTCACCTTCCTTCCCCTCCTCATTCTGCTCCAGCTAAAGTCAATGCACCGCAGGAGCTGGCTTCTCCCTGGCCTGGTCCCCAGTGGTTGCCATGACAACACCCCTCAGAGCAGGCTCTTGACACAGGCTTCCCTAGTACACCTCAGGACAGGAGAGAGCCTGGTGACCCTGCAGCCCACAGTGGGAGAAAAGAGAGGAGAGCCCCTCTCTGGACCACCATCAGCTGCTCAGGAATCTGTGGACACCCTCGCTGAGTCTGCTTCTCATGCCAAAGAACACATGGAAAAAGCATCCTGGGATGCTTCAGTAATCAGACCACCTTGTTCTTTTTCTTGAAAGAAGAAAAAGGACTGGAATCTAGCACTGGAGAAAATGTGAAATGTCACACATAAATCTAAAGGCAGGTCTCCTCAAAGTCTTTACAAAGGATGAGCTACTGTTTTTGCCCCTCGGAATCTGGCATGATAGAGCAGGTGGCCGTGAGGACAGGAAGGCGGCGCCGGTGCAGGTGTACCTGTTGTGAGCTGGCACGAGGCAGGCATGGCATGAGCGGGGCTGGGTGAGAGAGCAGGCCAGCTTCTGCCTCATCCTTTTCTGGGTGCAATTCCCACACCCAAACCCCATTAGGGTTCATCTCTATGTATATTGAATAATTCAGATTTATACAGCCTCTAACTGCAAGCATTCAGGAGGAATGTAGACTGCTGCATGAGTCGGTAGGCATACAAGTTCTGCCAGGGGCTAGGACATTAGACATCACTGTACTGGGGCCTCAAATATAGCAAGAACTCAGTAATTGCTGACGATCTGCACAGATATTAAAAGTAAACCCAGAAGCTCCACCCACTGCCACCTCCTTGCCAAATCTTCTTGGCCCTGAAGGCCACACGGCACCTGCCACGGGGAAAGGACCTGTGCCACACACAGGGCTTCTGCTGTTCTGTTTGGCCAGCCTACAGAGCAGGGTGCATCAGGGAAGATGTCCCAAGGAAGGCCCTTGTGGGGAGATGGTGAAAGACAGGAGGTGCGAGCCCAGCAGAGAAGGGCAGGGCGGGGTTCAGGCAGAGGGAGCAGGTAGGTGGCACTCCCATGGCCACTTCTTTTCAGGTGAGTGGCCTCGAGAAGTCCCTGGATGGCATTTGCATGCCATGTGCATGGTAGTTCACATAGTCAGTGCATACAAAGCTTTCATGGCTGCAGCGATTGACAGTGGTTACGCCTTCTCTTCTCCCAGTTCCACAGGGTACAACAGGACCTCTCTGTACAAGCAGGAGAGTTGTCTCCATCCTGGAGCGGGTATGTTCACATGCTCAGTATTGCAGTTCAGGGAGATGCTGTCTTGAATTGTCTCTGATGGTGGAGTTAGTAGAATAAGGCATTCCAATTGATTGATTTACTTATTTACTTATTATTTTTGTGGTACTGAGGATGTAATCCAAGGGCGTTCTACCTTCATGCTTTATCCCCAGCCCTATTTTATTCATTTATTTTGAAACAGGGTCTCACTAAGTTATAGAGGACCTCAGTTACTGAGGCTGCTCATGAACCTGCCATCATCCTGTCTCAGCCTCCCAAGTACTGAGCAAGCGTCACCACGCCTGTCAGTGTCATTTTAAGTAAGCTCTTTTTCCATAGTTCTTTAAAATTTATTATGTTAATCTAAAAGAAACAGAAGTTACACAATTTGAATATATTACCTGATGCCAAGGGCCATAGCGCATGCATACACACACACACACACACACACACACACACACACGCACAGCCACTCACAGCAGGGCACCTTTCAAGTACCAGGTTGGTCTCACAAAACACACAAACCAACACAGGCCATTTTGTTGTTGTTATTGTTGTTATTATTGTACTGGGAATTGAACCCAAGGGCATTCTGTCTCTGAGCTACATCCCTGAATGTATTTTATTTTTTTATTTTGAAACTGGGTCTCACAAAGTTGTGGAGGGCCTCCCTAAGTTGCTGAGGCTGGCCGTGAACCTGCGACCCTCCTGTCTCAGCCTCCAAAGTAGTAGGATTGAAGGCATGCGCCACCATGCCCGGTTAAACATTCACCTCTTAATGGCCCTACCAGCAACACAGCCTCTGCCTACAGGCTAAGTAATATCCAATCTCGTCTCGTTGCAGAGCTGCTAATGCTCCCAACTAAAATTCAGGTGCCACAAAAAATAAGCATTCTTTTCAGATTCGGTTATCTAAGTTTATAAAAAGCAAGCCTGTAGAAACTAAACAAAAATTAAGAAAGAAGTTGGAGGAGGAAAAGACAGAGAGAAGACAGTGACCGTCCACTGTCGGTGAGCAGGTGTGGTGGTGCACACTTGTAATCCCAGTATTTGGGAGGCTGAGACAGGAGGACAGCAGGTTTATGACCAACCTCAGCAACTTACTGAGGCCCTCCACAACTTATAGTCTGTTTCAATGATAAAAAAAAAGGGATGGAGTATAAAAAAACGTAACTTGGTAAAGCCAAAGCTACCCAGAACTCAGTGTAAAGTTAATGTTTAATATGTTCTATCTTGTATTTCTAATGTAAAGAGTGGGTTGCATGACCTTGTAGCTACAGAAAAGGGTTTTTGTACATTGGCATGATCACCTAGTGGTACAACAAGCTATCAGATAACATACTGGAATCAAATAAGCCTGGCTAAAATCTCTGGTTTCCTGTTTACTAACTGTATGCCTGTGGAAGCATTCTAGAAAGCTTCTAAAGCCTCAGCCTCCTCCCCTTTGAAACTGGGATATTTAATGGGGTCTGATGAGATAATTAGATGGCTAATATCTATAAAGCAGTTAGCACATGGCCTGGAACATGGTATATGCTCGATAAAAATTAATTATTGTTATTATAAAAGAATAGAAATACTCAATGATGACCTTTCAATTAAAAACTTTTTTTTTAATGAGGAAGTGTTGCAGAATAGAGTAAGAATGTGTTTGCCTTAGCTATAAGACATGAGGAAAACCTTAGGAAAGCCAAATCCTAATCCTGGTCCTGAGCTACCGCCTCGTGGGCCTGGGGCACAACACTTTCCCCTCCTGGGCCCCTCCCTCTCTCACCTGGGAATGAAGTATGAGCAGACTGTGGTGGATAATGTCACAAGCCCCTTCCAGCCATGACACTCTGGAGTCCACCTCCAGGGCAGCTGTGAGGGCAAAAGGCAACACGGGAATTTGATAAACCATAATTAGAGGACAGTGATGGGTCTGCTGGCCACATTATATAATTAGCACTCTGCCTCTGGGGAGAGGGAGCCTGCATGTGCGCCTGCAACCCATTTCAAAGGGAAAGACACCAGCTCTTGTTATACCATTGAAGACAACTAGGATTTGCTGGAGTCACCGTTTCTACCCAACAAGGTTGTCTGGGTAAACTCAGTCTGTACCGTCTTAGTGTCACATGTTTGAGTAGCTCTTTATTGTTATACTACCTCACAATACAAAGGCACATTCACATGGCCCATTCCCACTCGCTGCACATGAGACTAATGGGCCACATCCCGTCAGACCTGGGGTGTAACCCACGTATACTGTGAGTACATCAAGGAGCTTATTAAAAAGGCATACCCTCACCCACTCCGCAGTGACTCTGCAGGTTGACTGGGGAGCCCAGGGGTGTGCTGTTTTTAACAATCCCCCCAAATTACTCTCATGTCCATGGTCCACACTATGAAAAAGAAAAAAAGAAAACTCAGATTCATCATGAGCTGCTTTGGTAGAAACACCACAGATGGCTAAAAGACCTCAGTTATCTAAGCTGAGGCTTCTGTACTTCCCCTGCTCATGAGGTGACAAGAAAAGTTACTACCAATCTTTCTACCCCCTTTCCTGGCTGAAAAGTAGAATTTGTGAGTTTCTGCAATATAAGTCAACTGACTAGGAAATAAGTGTCCCACACTACCCTACCTCCTCACAGCTAAATCTACTTTGCTACTTGCCCTGAGCTACTTAATATTTCCCATCTCTCCCCAACTGAGTCTAGCAAGAATATTTGTTGTCACAGTACTTCAAGCACAGAATATCTGAGTCCAATTGAGGGGAAAAATGTATTTAAAGCTTCAGAATGTTTCCAAACTAAAAGCAAAGCTATCGTTTAAAACCAATTTAAGTATTACTTCTTCTAGGAAGCCTTTTTTTGAGAACTATGGAACTGCTTTAGATTTCCCTCCTGGTGATGACATGTCCATGAAAATGGTCGACACAAGTAGCAAGTATCACAATGTACGGTAACTGATTTAGACCATACGTTTCTCTCATTAGGCACCATTCCTATATCAACTTTACACCCTCAGATCTTATGATCAGCTGCTTTTCCATTGCTGTGACCAAAACATCTGATACAAACAACAGAGAAGAGTTTATTGGACTAACAGTTTCAGGGGTACAGTCCTCAATAGACCAGCTGCAAGGCAGGCATCATGGCAGCATGGCCGAGAAGCCAGAAGCAGAGAAAAACAAGGAGAGAGGGGGAGCAATCAGGCATCGATGGGGTCCCCAAGACCAGACCCTAGTGCCTAACCTCACCCACCCCTGCCCCACCTAAGTCAACATCTACTAAATCCATCCACATACACAAGCCTTCAGCAGGCTTACCCACTGGTGACATCAGAGCCCTGATTCAATTATTTCTCCTCTGAATATTGCACTGGAGACGTGCTTTCAACACATGAGCCTTTGGGGTGACCTTCCAAACCTGAACCATAATAGATTCCCTCTGCCCAGCCTAGTTAATTCTTCTATCTGGCCGAACTGCCATTTCCACCAAAGAGCCCGCTCCGACTCAAGTCCAACCTCCTTCACGGATGCTCATGGCACCATCTCCTCTTTTACTGCACTTCACATTGCTCCCATTTCCCAAGTATTTCAGTGACTTGATGATCAATGTCTTTGTTCCCACTGGCCCATCAGGACGACGAAAGGGATTGGAAAGTGCCCAAATAATATCTCCTGAATATAAGAACAGGCTCCAAAGAAATGATGTCCGTCTTGGAGAGGCTGATGAGAGATTATGCGCCAGAGCTGGATACCTGGATAGTTCTCTCTGCCGCGCTCTTTGATCTTGTGTGCTTCCTGCTCTCACATTCAAAGAACCTGGCAGCAGACTCCTGCTGGTCTAAGTCTGACAACAGACTGGGAGGGAAAGGGCCTCTCAGAGCTTTAGGATGATATATCCAGACCTTGTTCCCATTAACATTTTTTCATGCAAAACATTGGTGTCGATTCTTTAGTCTGATTGCATTTTGTGTTCTCCAGTGGCTTCTCTTCCCACCCAAGCAGGGAACTCCTTAGCAGGGAACTCCTTTGTCTACCATGGTAGGTGTTCTCTGCACAGTTAATTGCATCCCAGTGGGAGTCTAATGACTGAATCTCATGTTCATTGCTCCTCCTATGGAGGAGGGTTTGGCCTTGACTTGTGCCTGCTTGTATAAGGGATTAATGTCTGGTTTATTATTGCTTGAAGTAAGTTCGTTTTTATACATCTACATCCCAAATCCAACATGGACTTCCCATTTTCACCTACTGCTCATCTACTTTGAACAAGTAGAGGGTCCTGATTCAATGGTGGTAGACAGGCACTGTGGACCAGAAATGAACAGGACTGAGAAACATGTCCATTTACCCTAGTAGCATCTTAGAAAATTAAAAAAAAAAACCTTTAGAATATTAAGTATTTGCTATAAAATTTGTTTCATTGGAGCAAATTTTCTTTCAGGAGTAAATGATAAAGATCTGGAAGGTATAAAACATGTATAGTCATGAGAAGAGATGCAGATACCTTAAAATACAGAGTATTCTCTGGACTCTGGGTGAAAATGTGATTTCTCAAGTCCAAAAAATAGAATCCATTTTTTTTGGATCCACATGCCATTCAAGGAAAGGGTTAACAAGGCCCCCCAAAATGTTAGGTAAGCAAGGCAATGACACCCTTGGCACTGACGTTTGGGGCACAATTGTGGAAGGCAATGATACAGCCCTCTTTTCTATGCCCATGGCTAAAGACTTAGCTGACATGCCTCTAGGTCTCCCTAGCTTAATGCTATCTTCGCATTTGTCTAAACCTACAAACTCCCTGTCCAATTTGATTTAGAACTACCCTTGTCAATCTGCATTATTATTAGTTATAATTAAATAAAATACTGACAAAAATGTTAATGACAAAAGGGTAATAGTGGTCATTTTGTTAAGTACGTTTTGAAATTTAAAGAATTAAGGCAAGTGTTCCACATTCACAGGGATTTAAAAATGATTACAAGACTGTTTTCCTCTTATGTTCAGATAAAAAATAACTTAAAAAATTAGAACCACTAGTAAAATGTCTACGCCCAGACACATAAAAGGTGGAACAAAAATCTGACCAGTGGTGTTATTCATGTGGGGAGCCACCTCTGAAATACCCCAAGATACTGCTGCCATGTTTGGGGACAAGTCCAGATTCATACCACCCACTCAATGATCTTACAGATCTTCCTGGCACCCACTCTCTGCTTCCTAAATAAAGGGCACTAAACCTATCCCTCTGCCCTCATGGGAATATCTCAAACCCCATTGGCTCCTTTCCCCTCTCAGTCCCTTCCTTGGTCTTCTCAGGCTGTTCCTGAGGTGTATTAGTCCAGCTGTGGATGCATGATGATGGCCAGGGACAAGCTTTGGGTTTATATTCTAATGCCCTACATGGTTACCCTCAACAGTTGGCCTTCCTCTTGACCAAAACCACATTTTGGCCAAAGACTTCAGAGGAATATCTGGAGTGATTTATAAACCCATTTACCAGGTTATCACCTATAATTCTGGCTGTTAAACTCCAACTGCAATTTGAGTTATTTTTGCCCAAATGGGAGTTATTTTTGCTAGAATGTTTTGTTCATACGCATGGTCTTTTGCCATTTTTTTAGCACACTTGAGCCATGTCAGCCTAGAATTTCACTCTTAGAAAGAGTCAGAAGTTTCACTACACAAATGATTATATAAACTTGTTAAGCTGGAGTAACCAAAGCCAAAGGTCTGCACCGTTTATAGTTCTCCAGTCAGAGAAATAACATTGTATATTTAGCCATTCTTTCCCATCTCTAAGATAGTCTCCACCCATGAGAGAATTTCCTCTGATATTATGTGTTCACTAACACCTTTAATGGGAGAAAATATCTGAAAAAAATCACTGTATTGCTTGCATTCATTGGCCAAATTCTTGTAATTTTTTTTTCAATTTTTTCATGCTCTTTGACATCTTAGGCCTAACTTTGAAATATTTAATTGCTCTGTGTATCTAAGTCTAAATGAGCAAAACTGCATGGCTGTCCCATAAGTCTGAGCCATTCATTTGATAAACACAGACACTTAGGCAAGAATGGGTTACTTTACCCATATCAAGAGCCTCAGCTCTGGGGAATGACCCCAATCACTCAGTATATGCAGCCCTGTTCTTGCTCAGCTTACTTAGATTTGCAATCCACTGCCTAAGGAAATAATGAAAAACTATTGGTCACACAGCAGTTAAAGCTGTTCCTCCGCTGGGTAAGATGCAGAAACAAGTACTCTTGACAAAACAAAGAGAAATTAGTCTGATAATGAAAAACCACTGAAAGCAATTTATGGACCATTCCCCTGACAGTATATAAATGCTTAATATGCTCTATGTAATTCAAGATCAGTCTTTAAAAAGAATTCCTTCCTTCTAATCATACACCTTTGTAGTATCAGTATTGACATCTGAATCTCTTCCTCTCACTGTTTTAGAAAGATATACAATAGCAAAAGCTGTCACACAGGGACGAAGCTAACAGCCCGTACTGTTTATCCAATGGTATGCTGCTAGTAACCAAAAAAAATTAAAAGATTGCTCAATCAGTTGTGAAACCAAATATTCGCAGAATCCAAGCACTTATGTAAAACCTCAACTTGTAGCTGCATGCCTTAAAAACAAACTACGTGATCGCCACAAGTAAAAAAGAACTTAAATGGATGATAAAGCTATCGTTTCCTTAAAAAATAAAACTGTGCAAAATAAAAGTGGGTGGAGGATATAATAAGCAGAGAGTCATGGCATCCCAAAGGAAAGAGAAGCAAGTAAGAAATTTCAGAAAGGATAACAAATTAGTTTAGCAAAGTCACAATGAGAGAGGGCAGACAAAAATAAAGGCAAAGGCTGTCGCGTCCAGGGAAAGAGGAAGGGGCGAGTGGAAACAGCTGGAATTGTTCAGCTGTGTCAACATTCGGCTGTTTCACAGATTGACTAGCAAAGTGTCATCTGAAACCAATTACATTCCCAAAACCCCACGGACCCAGTTCATAACATTGATTAATCCACATTGTGGAAAAGTCCCCAAGCAAAACTAGAACAGCTGTCAGCCCTTGGAGCACAAAAATCAGCAATTGCTTAAGGAAAAGAAAAAGAAGAAGAAAACCCCTTCTTGAAATTTTAGGGATTTTTCAGGTGTGCCTACTGAAATAGAAGATAGACTTAGAACTACTCCACCCCATGTCTGTTTGAGCACCACTGACTATAATTAGAAAAGCAAGGTCATGTTCAAATAAACTCAAAGTCCATTCCCAAAGTCAGAGCGTACTGCCGCCCAGCCTGTAATCCCGTGTTTTTGCTCCCTTCTGGGAATAACACCACAACTTTATTTTTTTTTTAAGCATTCTTATTTTTTTCCTTTCCCATCATTTTCAATGCATTAATCTAGTCCCTTTGGGCCAATATGAATGTAGTTACATTTCACATATTTTCTAAATATATATATATTTAGAATTATATTTAATTTCAAACCTTTTGTTATATTTCCCAGAGGTAGAAGGATCCACAATGTCTCGATCTGCGAACGCATGACTTGTGTCTGAGTCAAACATACAAATGGCTACTATATGCTGTTGGCATGAAGAAGCATTTGTACAGGACCCTCCAAGGTGTTCACACACCTGTGTGACCCATGGGATCGTATGTAGGCCAGCCCCTCCAGCAAAGCCTCTGATGGGAAGATGGCAGACCTCACGCTAAAAGCCTGGACCTGGTTCTCACTGCAGCAACTGGAGATTGTATTGGAGAGGAAACTCCAATACCATATAAGTGGCCATGGGAAGTTCCCTAAGAAGTCTCCATCGCCTCTGGTTTGAAATCACCTCTGTAAGGTGAAGAAGCTGTGGGAGCCCCCTGCTTTATGGGATGGATTTTCCCCACACAAATAAAATGCATGCTAATCCATTTTGCTCATCCATTCAGCAAACATTTAGTGAATATCTATTCTATATCAAGCACCAGGCTGCACCCACCATTAAAGTAATAAATGCAGCCGGGCGTGGTGGCGCACGCTTGTAATCCCCGCGCTTGGGAGGCAGAGACAGGAGGATTGCGCAGGTTCGAAGCCAGCCGTGCGCGCTGGCTTAGGAGACCCTGTTTCCAAATAAAAATGTAAAAATAGGTCTGGGAGTGTAGCCCAGAGGTAGAAGGGCTTCCAGGAACCCCAGTACCACACAAATAAAAAGTAATAAATGCAGAGTTTGCAAAACACCTGCACAAGCTAAATTTGGTAGGTAAGCTAGCTGAAGCTCAGAAAGGCTTCGTGACCTGCCCAGGACCATGTAGCTAGTAGGTTCTCCAGTTTGTACTCACACCCAAGACTATGTCATAGGTAAGTCTGTGCTTTTCCACAAAGAAAGTGCACTCCTACATTATGCTTGCTGTAGGCTTTCATAAGCTAGTTGGAGAGCCCCCAAAGCATGCAAAATGTGGTTTCTACCGGGAAATGCATTCTGAGTTACAAAAATACTGGGTAATAGGACTTTAAGAACATAAGCGGTTTATATGCTCAGATTCCCTCTTGCTCCCTCCTCTATAAATGCCCCATAAGTAATCTAATGGTCTCCTCTGTGGAGATGCAAATTTTATGAATTATGTCTTTCATACACTCATCTTTTTGCCCACATACTCACGCATATCTCTCATGGCGCAAACCAATATTACCAGTACAAGATAATTTTTAATTCAAACTACTCAGAGAAGTGCAAGCCCAAATTTCATTGGTACACCCCTGGATTTGAAAATTAAGAGATACAAACTAAGCACAACCCACAATTCACTGTGCCATGCAAAAGGAGCATAAATGTATTCATTGGATTTCAGAATTGGAAGATCAAAGTTAATAACAGCAACAAGTGTTTCCAAATATAAAGACAAAGTCCGTCAAATAGTAGTAATACCTAAGGAGGTTTACAACAGATAACACCGAGTTTTGAAAGATGCATGTTTGTGTATGTGCACTAGACACTAAGGAGGTTTTTATTTTTTATTTTTTTGGTGGTACTGGGGTTCCTGGAAGCCCTTCTACCTCCGGGCTACACTCCCAGATCTATTTCTACATTTTTATTTGGAAACAGGGTCTCCTAAGCCAGCGCGTGCGGCTGGCTTCGAACCTGCGCGATCCTCCTGTCTCTGCCTCCCAAGCGCGGGGATTACAAGTGTGCACCACCACGCCCAGCGAGGAGGGTTTAAATATGTATAGAGATGGGATGGGGATGGGACCCTAAAAGAGTAAGCAGAAACAACTAAAGTCTCTAGACAGATTCTCTAGCTTTTTCTTGCATTTTTCACCCTGGAGGATATTTATAATTATTGTTTTTTTAAATGCTCATGATGTCACAGATAAAGAACACCAATTGCTCCCAACAGAACTCTAACTACAGTATGTGTTTAGAAGAGCAAATTACTGTTTATACATGGGCAGGATTGTAAATGAAGGGAAGAACATTACAAATTATACATTACTGAAAGAAAGCCACGGCATTTCATTTCTTTCTTTTTGTGCAAAGACTACATTACCTGTATTGTGTCCCCTTCTCCCGGTGCCCTCAATGGCCACTGGCACTGATGAGCCTATAAGGAGTACAATAGTCAGTTTATGTTTTTGTTATGGTTTTAGAACACTGAATAATACCACGAGTCCTGGAGGCAAAACTGCTCACATAGTCATAGTCCAGGCTACTCTAGCAGCCCTCAGAGTACAAAGCTTATCACTCCAAGTACTGCACAAATATATCGTGAACCTCAAGAACTATGCATACCTGTGACTTTCAGTGGAATCTTTCCTTAAAAGGTCTGTATTTAACCACAACAAAAATATACAAATAATCTTAAAAGAACCCAAGTGAAATTCTACATAAGTCTTTGTACATTTTGATTAACAAAAAGTTATGATATACTACATTGTTTCTTTTTATTTAATTTTTTTTGGCAATAGTGGGGATGGAACCCAAGGGAATTCTACCTCTGAGCTACAACCCAAACCCTATTTTTATTCTTTATTTTTAAACAAGGTCTCACTAAGTTGCAAATGGCCTCAGTAAGTAGCTGAGGCTGTCCACCAACTACAATCCTCCCAAATGCTGGGATTACAAGCATGTGCCACCATGCTTGTAATGCACTGGGCCATTGTTTCTTTTTCATTATAAACAATTCTTGTTTTCCAAAGTTTAACCCTAGTGAGCAGAGTGGCCCACACTTGTAATCCCAGTACTTTGGTGGAGGCTGAGAGAGAAGGATAGTAGATTCACAGCCAGCCTCAGCTGCATACATAGTGAGGCCCTCCACAACTTAGTGAACCCTGTTTCAAAATAAAGAATAAAAAATCAGGCTGAGGCTATTGCTCCAAGGTAGAATGCCCCTGGGTTCAATCCCCAGTACTTGAAAAATCTAACCCTACTCTCAGAAAATATAGTTTTGTGAACAGGAGTGAAGATAGATGATAGATAGATAGATAGATAGATAGGAGATATGACCAGAAAAACACAATATTAGGTCTACCTCATTGGCTGGAATATTGTTTTAAAGATTGAGTAAAGTGCATTTAAAAAAAAAAACCCTCAGAAAAGAGTATGGCTCATAACAGAAGTGTTGGAACAATGATGAGTGTTCAAAGTCCGTATTTCCATTCCAGCGGAATTCCCGAAAAGTGAGTTCCAGGAATTTAAGTCTGGGCAGACCCAAGGTAGTTTTGTAGCAAAAACAGACTTTGGCTAAGGATAGTCTCCTATCCACTTCTCAAAGCCATCAAATGCATCCTTCCTTAATTCAAAAGAAGCTGAGAAAGAACAGGCCACAGTCCATGTCTCCTCTGAAGTACAAAAGGACCATTGTTGACTGTGATGTGAGGGGGTGGCAGAGAGCAGCTGACTACTTATCATGACAAGCGTCCTTGATGCTTCTCATTTATTTAAAACCAAGATGCTTCTCATTTATTTAAAACCAAAATGCTCCATGCCAGGTCATTAGCAGCATGCATCTCAAAAGCATGGTTGTTCCTAGGTGGGAATGGGCGCTAAAGGTTGTCATTTCTCCTAGCACTACCTGTCACTGCTCAGCAGTTTCAAGTCCAATGGCATAAACTGCCTAGGAATCGCACCACTGCTGATACTGCATAGCTGTGACTTGCCTTAACCCTAGGGAGTGTCGATGATTCAGGTCTAGGGAGTAAGGGGAAGTGGGCTTGCACGATGCTGTGAAAACCCCAGAATTGAAATTCCCATCACAATTTATCAAGTGTGTGACTTAAGGTAAACATTAAGTAGGAACACGCAGGTGGCCTTCCTAAGCTAACTCCTACATCATTGTGATTATGCCCCCACTCATCTTCAGACGAAAGAGAGATGATGCTATGGTACACTGACTTTAAGAGATAAATAACATTGGGGCTTTCTGGAGTTACTCAATTTCCCCACAACAAATGTCAATCACTGCCAGAATCATTGCTAAATATGCAAAGGCATTTCCTAGTATCAAACACGTTAAATTTCCAGAATTTGTCCCCTTTATTTAGGTAGCCTTAGGATACTGCTTCTTGGCTTCTGACCACAAAATTTTCCACTGTCACTCAAAACTGAGTTTAACCAAGAAATGCGGGTAGCATGAGACTCTAATGTTTCCTACTCAAAAAAAAAAAAAAAAAAAAAAAAAAAAAAAAAAAAACAGTGCCAGCTGCCAAATAGGGCCTCCATGCAAACCCACATGCAAACGCTTGCTATCATCATTGGGCTTTGGAACCCTCCCTCTTCCTCGGCCATGCCAGCACAGGGTCCCACTTTTCCTTGAGAACTCTCAGGGGGTACACCTGTGCCTCTCAATGCAGCCCTAGCTGCAGTGCTTCCAGTATTCATGCTACTTTGAAAGCCTGGAAAGTTAGACCAAAGAATGACAGGAATGGTATCCATTGAAGAAGCCATTGAAGGATTAGAACTATCTACGTGCCATCCATAAAAGAATTATGTAATTCAAACACATGGTGGGCACCCACTCTCTCCAAAATCCTGCCCTGCAGTAGCCAAATGTCCTCTGAGCAAATCAACACAGCAATAGATATAGGGTAGAGGTAATCATCCTGTTACTTCAGAAGGAAACCATTGCTTCTTCACTGAACTACGGGCACACATCTGCAAATAGGTTTAAAGAGATTCTTGGACAGAAATTCTGTTATTTGGCCTAAAATTGATCTGGATATTGAAGTACTGGTAAGTAATTAGACAATATCTGCCAATCCCTTGTAAATTTTTAAAATCTACTTCCTTCCTTCCTTTCCATAGAAAAGAGTAAAACTTCTCTTTATTTTAATGAGCTATTTCAGGGCAAAGTATCATGAAGATGACAAACCCTGGAAATCTATTGATACTCTAGTTCCAACTTCTTTGACTCAGGTGAAGGTAAGGCCATAATTCCCAAGTCGTGGGCTACAACAAACACGGAGGAAAGCCATTGAATATTTGAACTTTCCAATATAACATAATATATATATATATATCCAATATAACATAGCTTATCCAATTCAGTGTAGACTACAGCTGCTTGGGATGCTCCTCACCGGATCTGGGCATATCACTGAACAATGCCTGGCATGTTCAGTAATATGTTTATATTACTCATGCGCTCAGTAAATGTTTATAGTTGTATAATGTGTCAAGGCTGATGATGGATGCTATTATTAATACCTCCATTCAGACTGAGTTGTTGGCTTAAAAGATGCAATCAGTCTCAACTTAATCTTTCCTCATTTTTACCCCAAGAGCAAATATTTGGAACAAGTCATAGAGCTCAACAAAATTAAATTTGTCTAAGTAAAAATATGCAAAGAATATGGCAAACTTCGGTCTTTTCTATGGTGCTTGGGGCTTCCAGGGATATTTATGTACTATATGTATATTTATGTACTATATGAGTGGGGGAACGGGGCAGGAATTGGGGAAAGGCTAACTGGGTGATGTGTGCATGCATGCCTCTACCATCTTGTACACCACTGAGATGTATAACTACAATGCACCACTAAAAATTAAAAATAATTAAAAATAAATAAAAGGCACCTCTTGAGAAGTCTTATATGCAACCCGCACAGCCGTATTCAGCCACCTTGCTTAGCATCACAGAGCCCCGTGTGATAGGACACAGCGATGGATGTCTCTAGCCAATGATCATTTTCATTATGGGTGCCATATTAGCACTGTGCAGAAATGGGGCCCAGTTAGCAAGGAGAGAACAGGGCCAGATTTTGGTCAGATGGGAAAAGGTGATTGATCAGGTCTGGATCCGCTAAGCCAGGCTCCCGCCCTGGCAGGTGGCAGTTAATCACACAGCTTAGGTAGAAGGGGAGTTGCATGGACCCAGTGCGCACACAAGGAAACTTTGGAGGCTCTAGTCTGTGGGCTTGGGTTGGAACAGCACCAAGATATACTGTGGGTCCACCTGGTGCTGGGGCTAAAGCTTCCTCTGTGCTGCCAGGAGAGGCCAAAGCATTTTAAACCCAGCAGACCGCCCCCATTCATCCGACCCTAGCTGCTTACAAATGTAAGCCAACACCTTTGAGGTGTTCCTCCATGGGCCCCACCCACCTCTTATTGGATAACACCTTCATAGTTCCTCCTGATCTCAGCCTTTTCACACCATCTTCAGTTCTGCCCACTCAGCGCCACTAGCCTGCTTGTACAAAGCTAACTTGCTACCACACCAGAGTTAGGGAAGAGCCATGGCTGCTGCTGGGGTCCTCAGGGCTCAATATTAGCCTTGGCTCCCAGGGACTGAAGAAAGAAAACGCTAAAGGAATACAGGGTTACACAGCTCTAAGATATAAGCATTTTCAGGGTAATTTCTCAGCTACTGAGGAAGGACGGCACTTCCTCATCTTCCAGTGTTTGCACTAGAGGGACGGAGACTTTCTGTCCTCTTCCCCATCTGAAGGGGGTCTTGCAGGGGTCACACTGGACCTGCACATCTGCCTCTCTACTCCCTGCTAGCTCCTCTCCCTGGGCAGAGCATGTGCCACGGGCAGGGTTGGAGCCTGACCACTGCCTGGCCATGGTTAACTCCAGTAGGATCGCTGTCCTCTCATGCAGTCTTCTAAATTCACTGTCTTCTTTTGTCCTGCTATCTATACTTGGCAGACACTCCTCGGGTCCCTTCCTGCACTCTGGCCTTGATCATACTTGGGGCTCCAGCTGCTCACTCACAGGCTGGGTAAATAACTGGACATACAGTCTGCCCCCAGACTGGAGATGGGAGTCTCACTTGTGTTGACATGGCTCAAACTTGTGTCTTATACCCCTTCCTTACTGGTCCTATAGAGTGTGTGTGTGTGTGTGTGTGTGTGTGTGTGTGTGTGTGTGTGTGTGTGTGTGGTGTGTGTGTGTGTGTGTGTGTGTGTGTGTGTGTGTAAGTGCATCATCTTAATAAATGAAAAGAGTACTTTGTTCCCATCAGGCATAACAGCATAGTGGCACACACCTGTAATCCCAGTTCTTGGGGAACTGAGATAGGAAAATCACAGGTTCAAGGCCAGAGGGTACACTCATACGTAGAATACCTTGGGTTCAATCCCAAGGTATTCTAAGGGGAAAAAAAAGAAGTACTAAGGGAAAAAAAAAAGAAGAACTTTGCTCCTACTGGGAAAAGTTTTTGCTGGAAGGGCACCTTCAGCCAGGAGTCATTTGAGGGGAGAAGAAAGAGTTTGGATTTGGGCAAAATCTCATCCCCAGTCCTATCTCAAGTGAGCACAATGTCCTAAGAAACAGGGCAGATATAATTATCTCAGGGTTTGAGGTGGGAAAACTCAAGTCCAGCTGAGTTTAATGAGGTTAATGGGTTTTCCCAGAGTCCCACAGCTTCTTGGGCAGCCCTGTGCCTTGACCCGAGTCATCATGTCTAAATATCCTTTCTTTATACCACAGCTGCTTAGATCGTGAGCAAAACTTAATGCCCTTCTCTGCCTCAACAGACATGTTTGGTGGAGAGGCAAGGAGACATTTCCATCAAAGCAAGAACTGTCCCACATCACGACTACCCCACATGGTCCTGTGGAATTCCTTGGCTCCTGGACCTGCCACTCTGCCCTAAAATCATCCACAGGAGTGAAGTCACCACATTGGAATACCACTGAGGTGGCAGCAAGGAGCTGTCCCAAAGCTTGCTGCCACCTTCAGAAAGTTCAGTCCTCACCTCTGTAGACTTGCTACAGAAGGAAGCTTGAGGAGATGCTACAGGTCCAGCAGGGATGTGGCCCAGCGATTCTCTGACATGAGCATGTATAAGGAACACCTGGAGGGCCTGATGCCCAGAGTCACCGAGGACAGACAATGTGCATTCCTAACACACCTCCAGGGGATGCCGATGCTGCTGGTGCAGGGACCACACTCCAAGAACCTATAGTGTAGAATGAATGGCCTCTTCAAATACATGTAGCAGATGTATTTATTGAGCAAACATTAAGGAGGGCATCCCTTGATCATCTCAACAAAAATATTTAAGCAGCTTCTATCATCAGCTCTGTTTTAGACCCGGGGGTATACGTGAGATAAAAGTCCTTGCTTTCCAGGAACACAGCAGCTAAAGATAGACACAATTGATGTGGACATGCTTTGAAAGATAAGACTAGCATATTCACATTATAATGAATCCCACAGAATAAAACAAAAGGCTTACAATAGAGACTGCAAAAGGTTCCCTGGGAGGTCTCTGAAGTTTGTACTTTTTAATTTTCAGTGATACCATCATGCTGCCGTGGATCACTGTGCAGATGTTACAACTGTATTTAATCACAATTCCAAAGTCAGGTCAGGGCTGCTCAGCCCTCATGGCGTGTGAGTCCTTGAACTGCCATCCAGTGGCTCTGACAGGCAGGCGTGGCTGCAGAAGGCAGCCACAGAGAGGGACTGAAATGTGGGTGACTCATGGTATTAAAGATCCGTGAACTGTTCAGCTAAGCAGAGGGATCATCACGATAATGATCATTTTTCACTCTACCCCCCTCCCTTGCTTGTTCAAAGCAAAAAGCCCTTAATTGCTTCTTGAACTGCACACAAGTGGGCCGTTGGCTGTGACTGTAATTCAGCACAGAGAGGCAAGAAAAACACTAAAACAGATTTTGTCGAGGCAGTGTCTTAAATAGAGGGGACACTGCAGAGGGATCAGCAGGCACGGGGCTCAGTTAAGTGGAGTGAGATCTGCTTAAAACACAGCTGGAGCTATTGTCGGAAGTTGAAGTAATCTTTAATTGTAGATGATACCAGGTGTGACTGAGGGGGCGCAGTTATTAGGGGTAGGGAGTGAGGGCAGTGAGCGGGAGCGTGAAATGGGGAGAAGGACCGGAAACCGTTTTAGAACGATGCCACGTTATGGATGCCCTAGCAGATTCAGGTTCCTAGCAAAGAAGACACTGTTTAAGGAAACCCAAAGATTCTGGATTCGGTCTTATGACATTTACTATCTTGCCACATCCATGTAAAAAGACATATCCAGATAAATCATGACACCTCAAGAATTCCGAACCATGTTCTCCGATCTATGTGTACCTAGAAAGGTTAACGCGCCAGGAGAGGCAGCGGCTACGTTGCCCATAGCATGCAAGTTCACCAGCCAGCCAGCCACTGCCATGGTCGACTCTGCACAAGCGAGGGGCGCCCGCTACTGAGCAGTTGAAGGCCGACTACCAGCCTTTGGTAAATAATTCTAATCCCGTTCACCTAAGGGAGACCTGGGGTCTTCCAAGGAAAGTCTCCTTTCAGGAAATGTGTCTTTTTGCTTCTCTGTGCTGTTGGGTCTCTAAAATGAAAATCAATGCCTACCACTTCTCTCGGCCTCTCATTCCACTCCATCTGGGGGAATCTCGTGTCCCTGTGGATGTCTGCATTACCCTGTGCAGGTAGCTCTCCCATGGCTGTAACCTCACACTAGACCTGCCCTTTATCTGACCACTCACACTCCCTGCACCAGGGGAGGAAAAGTGACAGTCTTCCTCTGTTTCCAGTCCCCACACAGTGGTCAAGCCATGTTCTCAAGGACACTGAATGGCGACTTGTTTCCAAAGAAAGTCCCAGGGATGAGACCAAAGGTTCTTTACTGGAGAAACCAGATAGTCCTTCCTAGGAGACCAACCACTGCATAATATAATAAGAAGAAAGGGCCTAATTGTGGAGAGAAGGGTGGTGCAGGCCTGTGATCCTAGTACTTGGGAGGCTGAGACAGGAGGACTGCAGATTTGAAGCCAACCTCAGCTACTTAGTGGGGCCCTATTTCAAATTAAAAAAAAAAAAGAACAGGGGGTATAGGTAGGATATAGAATGTCCCTTGGTTCAATTCTCATTACAGAGAGAGAGGGAGAAGAGAAGGGGAGAAGAGGGGGAGAAGGACCTGGCCACTATTTGCATTTATTGCACACTTACTGTGTACCAAGTCAGTCCATACTAAGGGCTTTGTAATACTTTCATGTAGCCTCAATAATAACCAAACTGGATAGATACTGGCATGATTCCTATTTTGTGTGTGTACATGGATTGAACTCAGGGGTGCTATACCTGTGAGCTACACCTCATTTTACTTTTTATTTTGAAACCGAGTCTCACTAAGTTACCATGTGTGGGCCTCGAACCTGCGATCCTCTTTCCTTAGCCTCCCAAGTACTGAGAATACAGGTATGCACTACCATACCTGGTTCATGAGCTCCATGTTTCAGAGATGATGCTCAGAGAGCCTAAGGACATTGCAGAAGTCAAAGTGACGGTAGTAAAGTCATGCTTTGAATGCAAAGCTCTCTGACTTTGGCATCTACTTTGACTTAGGACCAAAAACTCTGCACACTTAGGGCACATCTTACATTGGGATAATTTGAAGGTGTGGCTTTTCAGTCATCCATCTATCTCATAGAATCAAGGGTTTAAATGTCCACTACATGTTTGGTAATGAGCCAATTCTTCTTCTTATACTATTTGTATACTTTATAACAAATCTATAAGTAAGCTCTTTTATCCTCATTTAACAAACAAACTTCAGAGTCTATATGACTGAATCACTTGCCTAAGTGTCTTCAATGGTAGTAACAAGTGATTAAATGAGATAGTACATGTACTTCTCAATTCGCCTTCCTGGTTCTGCTTGCCCAAGATCCTCTAATTAACCAATTACACATTTATTACCATTCTTCTCCTAAATCATTAAAAAATACTAATCTTAATCCAGGACTATTATAGGACCATATTAAAGATTTTATATACTCTAAGAATCAGCAATGGCAACAATTCATTTAGCCACTGCCTTAAAATTCTCACATTAAAGGTAATCATTATAAAAATAAAAATGTAGTTTATAATGGTGTTACTATTAATAGATCAATTAAGGGGATTTAAGTGACTTAATTCATTGCTGACTTTTAAAATTCTATATTTTTATCTAACTCAGAAAACTTTTGCCATGATAAAACCTTGCCTTTATTTCCTGGGTGTTAGAATGTATTCTCTCTTTCTTGAGCAATTAACACCCTGCCTTCATAACCAAGCATTGCACAAGGTTTTCAAGGGTCTCTCAGTACTAGTTCTATTAACACGTTCATCTCCTACGGCCTTGACCTGCCCACTTAAAGCCTAGTCTAAAAAAGAATTGCAATGTCACTTTTGAAGTCCTACACTTGTGAGAAGGACAGAAAGTGGGAACCAGGGCAGAGTAGAGCTTCAGGGGCACACACTGATTTAGAAGGTATAACACGCCCTGTCCACTGTCTCAGGCACTGGGTAACCAGTAACTCAGTATCCAGCTGGCTAACCCTGGTCCTTATCCTCAGAGACCCGGCTGAGGAGGTGGAGAAGGGCTCAGGTTCATGAGCTTTACCCCTGCTGGCCTGGGCATTTCTGGGTGAGTGGTAAAAAGCTCATGTTTTGCAATAGACCTGGTTTGAAACCTGGCTCTCTTGCTTTCTTTGTGAGCAACTGCGAGTTATTTAAAGTCTTGCGGCCCTAGTTTCTGCATCTGTAAATAGAGACGATACCTCTGGTAGGTGGGGAGGAGAGAGCAGATCCCGTATATGAAGAGGCTGACGTGTTCCCAGTAGAGAGTATGGATTATTAGAGTCAAGGAGCTAGCTTAGTGTGGAAAGGAGCTGCTGGTGGGCTCCACTTCTCAGGCAGCTCAGGAAGCCAATGAGTTACTCAGCTCAGCGCTTCCTTCTCCTCCCTTAGTTGTACCTCTCGCTTCTATTCCCATTGCAAACTTCCCCTGCTTCACCTTTACTCATCCTTCAGTCTAACCTAAACCTCCACTCACACATCTTCTTACGACCTTATCTGATCACTACAGCACCCAAGCTGCATCTTCATACTCGCCTGTGAGTGAGTCCCTCTTCTCTTGCCTGAACCCCGTACCAGAGTGTGGGACACTTCGGGCAGGACCTGGTGCTGGGGCTACATCCCCAGCTCTGAGTACAATAATGGAGAGGGGCAGGTGTTCAATGACCACCTGTTTGGGAGACGAATGGATGAATGCAAACAGACAGCATGTCTAAACCTGCACAGACCTGCCATTGGTGCGTGAATGCTGAGGTTAGCGCTGAACCCTGCTGGCCCATCTTGTGCCCCCGTCACAGAATCTCTGGATAAGAAGCAGGGCTGGTGTGGTGTCACTCTGGGGCCTTCCTACCACAACACCAGCTGCTTGTCCTGAACACAGTAGGTAGAGAGTACATTACAAGGCTTGGCTGCCTCCCGCTCTCAAGTGAGATTGTCTTTGCTAGATAGGGTATGAATACCGATGTATGGACACGATTCATATGTTGATCGCGACCTCTAGCACAAATAAATGTGAGGGGAAAAACCCAAGTCCGGTGCAAACATTAGTAACCCTATCTTCTTGCTCTCCTGGGAGCTGTTTCAGATTTTGGTTTCATCGCCACCTCTACATAAAGAGCAAGACTGCAGCCTCTAGAATTACAACCATTTTGTCAAGTTGTCATTTGACTCACTGTCTGGCCAGTGTCTCTCCCTCTGGGTCTGCAGACATTTTGCACAGGAAGAAAGCAATAAAGTGAACAGTCTCGGGGCCGACACATTCTCGGATCTTCAAAGCCCCTTGTTCTGTCCCACAGCCCATACATATTTCTGGTACGCACCATGGAGAGCCTAATATCTGTTACCTCCGGCACGGCTGGGAATCAAAGCAGCGACCCCGTGAGATATTTTCTAAAGGCCCAAGGGCACTGGGCCACTTTCTGCTCACTTTCGCTTGGAGAGCTTCCCTGACGACGCGGGAATGCCTGAAAAGGCTACCTCGTCTGTTCCTTATTGCCTTAAATATACGAGTGCTCCTAACCTTTAGGGATTTATATTTGGAAGAGGGAAATGAACTAGATATGGCCTATAAAAAGGCAGGAGGCTGAGTCATTTTCAAAATTGTTTACAAGCTTGGCACCAAAAAATATCTGATTTTTAGGGTGTTGAATACAACGGGTCTTATGAGAACAGTTTTTCAGTGCATGGTATATCTCTCCTTGATTCTTTTACTTCCCAAGGAAAATGATAGCAGGTGCTGAAAACCTACTTGATAATTAGAATAACTGGGATTTATAGTAATTAATTAGCTAGAATTGGCCTTCGGAATAATAAGAGGGATTCTAGAAAATTGGGAGACAGCAGACCCATATTTAGGGTTCCAACTTTACCATTTACTAATCATGGCCAAAACACAGGAATCATGCCAGTAACTTCACAGGTTTAAAGTGGCCATCATATGTAACATACTTTGTAACTAAAATTGTCTCAGTTCCTCATTGGAACCGAAGGACAAATATCCATTGCTCTCTCCAGCAGAGTCAAAATATTTTTTAAATGTTCAGTCATATATATAAATTAATCTCCATCAACTGTATTTTCTGTTTCCTTTAGTGAGGGTATTCTAAGATTCCAAGAGGAATAAAATACAAATAATGTATTTTATCAGTTTAGTATTGAGTCAAAGAGTCAGAAAGTGTTGTCAATAGAAAAAGCTTAGAAACCCTCAAATTCTGGTCTAGCCCATCACTTGATGAGGAAGGGGAGGAAAGAGAGGCTGGATGAAGCCCCCTGGATGACAGAGAGTAACAGAACCGGGTTAAGATGGAAAGGCTCCTGGTTCCTCGCTCAGTGCTCTGTGCTAAACAAAACCTTTCTTTTTAGTTTTCCACATGAGCCAGCCTCCGAGACCACAAAAGCGTCCCTCTCAAAAAGTGTAGAATTGTTGTGAAAGCTGTGTCTGGCAGAAGAGGGTTGCACCTGACTGTTCGCTGCAGGATTTTTCTCTCAAGCTTCACAATAGGCAGGCAGGACGGATGTTCCATCCCCGAGGCCGACATGGCTTCCCTCGACCCCCCTGAGAGCCTCTGAATAAGTCCTATCGGCTTCGCTTATGGCGACCATGTTATTAAAATGCCGGGCAGAATCTGAAGCCAAAGATTATGAAATGCCCAGTTCCTAGTTTTGGAAGGTGTTAGATAGACTTGTTCTTTAAGGTTAGTTGGGCACCAGGGACCAGTTCCCCACATGAACCCTCCATACCCACTGACTTACTGGACTGGGGTAATTTTTAAGTCCCTCCAAATCCGAGGCTAGAAATCTCTGTGTTCCAAAGCCTGACATATTTTACAAAATCCTTTGGTGCAGGAAAAGCCCGATTTAAACAGACCCAAATAACCCCAGAATACACTGTTGCCAGCATCGCATCTGTTGCCGTATTTGCTCATCTGGAAAAAGGATGCTGCTGTTCTCTAGCACTAAAGGAGAAAACCAGGGGAGGGGGAGAGCTCCCTCGGCTCACACTTGTCCAGCTTTTCCAGGCATCCTCTCCCTAATAGGGATGTCTCTTCCCCAGGAAAATAAAACAATATCAGCCTCAATATATGTATGTAACAAGAGGAGGGATACACAGAGCTCTCTCAGTGATGAAGTCTAAACACGTGAAGAAAAGGGGAGGGAGAATACGAGAAGGAGCAAGAACCCCAGTGATTTCCGTGGTCTTTGCCACAATACTGAGAGCACACGCGTGAGCCCTGAGCTGCGGGTCCCTGAAGGCTGAGGCTCTGCTTCCGCTCCTCCCTGGTTCCACAAGGCTTCTTGCCCAGGACTTAGCAGGATGGAAGTGGGCAAGAGGCCCCCTTTCACAGGGGCCGCTGCTCATAGCCAAGCGACGTGGGAGTTGGCGAGGGAGGACTGAAGGAGCTTTCTAGCCGCAGACTGGTCACCCGCGCCACTCCCCCAACTTAGATTTCCTGCCAAGCCTCTCAGTGATGGCAGACAAATTATTTCCTTTCCCTACTTGAGAACGCTCTGGTCTATTTAGCCCTTTCTGGGTTCACTGGAAAAGCACAAGATTCTTCTGGACTCCATTAACCATGCTTGTGAGAAGACCATCAGCCTGAACATTCACTCAACCGGTCAGGGGGGAGCCCTAGGTCCTGAGGGCACCACTCAGTAAAAGGGAGAGATTTCTTTTTCTTTTTCTCTCCCGCCCTCCCCCACCCCTTTTTTGCTGGGAAATGCTAGCTACTAACTGGCTGAGGTCTCTTGCTTCAGCCCATGGGTAAGTGCAAAAGATAGATCATTTGTTTGACCTTTTGCAAGGTGTCTAAATATAGGAAAATACCTGACACTGTCCTTTGGGACTTGCTGAATCTTCTTAGGAGCTAAGAAATATCCGTGCGTGCATGCACGTCTCATTTTCTAAATTTCAAGGAGTCTATTCCCAGTTTGAGTTCTCTTGGCAGAACCTTCGAGTGTTCTCAGTAACAGATGCCTGGAGGAGAGGGATGCTAGGAGTTCTGAAACAGACAGAGCAATGCACAGAGCTGGGGGAGCAGCTGCTCCGCTCCAGTCACTGTGTATACAACTTCACCACGAGTGTTTGGGAAACAGATCATTCTGGAACCTATATACCTATTCAAAATTCAGGCCCTTTCAGTCCACCCGTCTTTTTTTGCCCCCCCCCCCCCCGTGCGCCAGTGCTATTTGTTTTCTGCCATGAGTTTTAGCAATCTGCTTCTGCTGTGTGTGGATGTGTGGATGTGCACACACATGTGTATTTGTGTTTTTCTCTCTCCAGCCCAGCTGAATTATCTATCCTCCAGTGACTCTTAATCCTCAGCCGTAATCTCCATGATTGCACTGACATGATAAGGGGTAGTCCATTCTCTTCCTGTCGCTTCTCCCTCCCCCTTATTTCTCTAAGCTCAGCCAAGGATGCTTTAGGGAGCTGTTCATTGAAGAGAGGAAGTTCAACCGCAGGGTCACAGGGTTTATAAATGAAAGAGGCTGCGCAAAGTGGGAGGAGACAAGCCACAAGCCCTTCCTTCCATCTTTCCTCTGACACCAGCATATGCAGACACTGGTCCCAAGCTGTCCTTTTCAGACCTTGATTTCCCCACAGTCCACCCAGATCAGCAGTGGGCTAAGAGAGCACCACTTTGGGAATCAGAAAGCCGGGTGTCTGCCCCTACTAGTTCTTCATGGTGGGCAAGTCTCCTGTCCACTTGTGTCCTTTATTTCCACAATCATAAAAAATATCTATCCAGGATCTGCCTGGATGATGAAGCAAGCAGCACTTCTCGAACTTGACTATGCATAATCACCATCTAGAGACCTTTTAAAGCAGATTCCTGGGCCCATCAGGAGAGATTCCAGTTCCACAGTTTGATTGTTTGGCCTGAGGATTTACATTTCTGACACATTCCCTGGTGATGCTGATCCCGCTGGTCTGAGGACCACACTTTGAGAATCACTGGTCCAAGGTATCTTTCACCACCCACAGTCTACTGCGGTATCCCCAGTACGGTCCACAAGCAATCAAAACTATGTAGCTCTGACTACATGAAAAATCCCACTACGGGCTATAAAAGTCATGGGGCTCTCCCACAATTATAAGGTTTCTCTCTTGCACCATCTTCTGCTCACTTATTTGCAAAGATAGGCAGTAAAATATGGGTGAGGAGAGCTATTGGCTTATCTTTACTTTGCCAGCAGTTGCTAGACATTTGAAATTACAAAACAAAACAACTCAACATAGCAAAGTAGGAATAAGAATACATTTCATAGGCTTCGCTTCGTAAGTTGCTATTCTGGGTCCCCAGCTGCCCATTGCATAAGTCACCTAGAACAGTGCAATGGGAATGTGCTCGTGTTGGGCACTGCTTGAAGAACGTAAAAAAATAACTCCAAAGCAGTAGAAAACAAAGTATTATAATGCACACCCTTAAATACTTACCTTACTCTGAGCCCTACAATTCTTTTCAGACTGCAAAGCCAGAAACCCTTCTGTCATTCAGCGATCTATTCTCCTTTAAATATTTGCAAATTAGAGTATAGGTCCATTCTCACAGAGTTATATAGTCTGGTGTGAAAGAAAGTGCTGGGCTGGGGACATAGGATTATATTTAAAAACTATGAGTAATGTTACTTGACCAGTCTCTTTCAGGCCCAATTTCTCTTTAAAATTTTATGTTGGAAGATGGGGTGTGGTGGCACATGCTTATAATCCCAGCATTCGGGAGGCAGAGATCAGAGGATCGGGGTTCGGGACAGCCTCAGTGACTAAGCAAGTAACTTCACAACTCAGCAACACCCTGTTTCAAAAAATATAAAGACTAAAATATAGGACTGGGGTGTAACTTGTAGGTAGAATGCCCCTGGGTTCCATCCCCAGGACTGCAAAAAAAAAAAAAAAAAAAAATATATATATATATATATATATATATATATACACACACACATACATACATACACCAGAGTGAGCCACCAGCACCAGAAATATTAGTTAATATTAAGAACCACCGTTCTGGGATAAGGAATAGAATATTGGCTTAAAATTTTATCTTTTAACTTAAAATTTGATTTGGCCATTTTGGAAATTGCCAAATGGAATGGGAGCCAGATGAGAGGTCCATTCCCAAAAGGTCAGGAAAAAACATTTTCCTTCCTCAATTTCCCAATAGCTTGAAATATCTGTACTTGCTTGAGTCAGGTTTGGCAAACTATAGCCTGCTGTGTGTTTTTTAAATAAAGTTTTATTGGGACCCAGCCATGCTCCTTTGGTTACACACCATCTGTGACATTTCCACTCTACAATGGCAGGGTTGAGTAGTTGCTACAGAAAGCATACGACTTGCAAAGCCTAAAATGTCTATTATCTAACCCCTACAGAAAACCACGGCCAAGCCATGGTTTAAATAGTGAAAAGGAAATAATGGCAGTAATTTCCATCTTTTTTTTTTTTTTTTGGTGGTACTGGGGTTCCTGGAAGCTCTTCTACCTCCGGGATATACTCCAATGGGCTACACTCCTAGACCTATTTTTAACATTTTTATGTGGAAACAGTCTCTTAAGCCAGCTAGGCTGGCTTCGAACCAGCGAGATCCTCCTGTCTCCGCCTCCCAAGTGCGGGGATTACAAGCGTGCGCCACCACGCCCGGCAGTAATTTCCATCTTAATTTACGATATAATATGCATATTCCAAGCATTTACTGTATAAATTAATTACAAACCTATTGGACCAAAACCCTATCAGCCAGTGTCTGAAATCCATCCCTGGTTCTCAGTAGGTCTTCAAGTGTAAAGTAATGTCACTTTGAATGTCACTGGGCTGAACGTAACAAACTTCTGAGAGCCTATTTTATCCAAAGTGCGAAAATCAATTTAAGTGCTGAAAATTTACACATATCCCATTTCCATCAAAAATAAAAGCGAGGCCATACTAATTATGAATTCCTTCATGTGATTTGAATCATAGACAAACAACATATGAGAAAAGGGGCAAATGGGGTCTTTAGAAGCCATAAGTCTGCAGTTGGCAGACAAAATACCATCGCAGATAATCACATTCTATTGTCACTAATGTTAATATATGTGGGTAGCGTCGAGCGCTGCACACCAGAGGTTAGCTTTACTGCTCATATGCAGATGTTTGCAATACTGAATCTCTGCCATAACCCTGTGGGAATGGCATTCTTTATGTGCTCTGCAGTGGATTTATGGCTGGGGAGCCATAAATGTTATAGTTCTCCGAACCTTTTGCTTGTGGAGACTGTCATAGTGCTTGAAAAGCAGAGACACACAGATGTCTTCAGTTAGCAAGCCATTTCTAGACCTGCTCAGGGATATAAGCCGTGCCAGCTCCTAAAGCTCTAGTTGTCCATATTATCAAGGCCACCCAGATTTGAAATCCCACTCTAGACTTGGTTCAGTTCAGATTACAAAAGTCCTCCGAGGCCTCCATGTGCCACATTCTGGGTTAGGTGCTGAGAGAAGTCTGTCCCAGGTTGCTGGAGGTGGAGGCCAGAGACACACTGATGTGCTAAGCACCGTGACAGAGGTAGTGGCCAGAGGAGTGTGCTTGCAGGAGCTCAGGTCTCAGCCAGCTTTGAAAATCCAGTACAAAATACATATGCAAAGAATGTGTGTGTGAGAGCCGGCATGGAAAAAAAAAAGTGTGTGTGTGTGTGTGTGTGTGTGTGTGTGTGTGTGTCTTGTTCATGCAAGAAAATGCATGAACAAGGCCACAGTAGCAAGAAGCAAGACATTTTGTTCCAGCAGGTACATGTAGTTTAGTATTGGTAAAGCATAACGCAGCAGAGCAGGAAGAGGGGGAACACATCTGAACAGTGCAGAAAATGTATGGGCTTTGGAGACATGGATCTGGGTTCCAATTCTGGTTCTACCAACTACTAGTAGTATGACCGTGTGTAACTTGCTGAGCCTCGTGAGTGATGTGTACCTGAGGGTCAACATGAGGAGGAAGGCAAGGCGTGGCTGGGTCCTGAAAACGAAATGCGGTAGTGAATTGGTAAACTAACAAAGCCTCAGAGAAGAAAAATACCCATCCTATTTATTCAGCAAGAGAAAAAAAATGTCTTTTTTTTGTGGCACTAGAGATTGAACTCATAGCCTAATTTTTTTTTTTTATTTCTTATTTGAAAATAGGGTCTCACTAAGTTGCAGAGGGCCACACTAAGTTGAGGCTGGCTTTGAACCTGTGATCGTCCTGTCTCAATCTCCCACATACTGGGATTACAAGTATGCGCCACCACGCCCGGCTAGAAAATGTCCTTAAAAAAAGAATTCTATCTATAGCTTCCTCCAACAGCACTGAATAATGATGGAAGACATCACTTGTGAGAGAACCTTAAAGGCACAGTAGAACCTCCCGATGTCCGGGTGTGTGTGTCAACTCAAGGAAACAGACATAAGCAGGGAGGTGGGGATCATACTTACCATTGACACCATCAAATATGGTAGCCCCATGAGCACCTTCTCTAAGGTCGAAACTCAACACAAGCTCTGTTCACCTCACATGTCCCCAGTACCAGTGGGAGTATGGGACAGACCTTCCCTGGAAGGGACACAAAATCCACTTCTCACATGCTGGGAGCTACATGACAGATACAAAGAGTCCTTCAAGAGACATGAGTCAGCAACATGAGCATAACGAAAAAAATTATTTAGAATTTTCTGTTGACAGGAACTTTTCCAGCTTCTCTTAGAGGGAATAAAAATTTCCTAAGGATTATGTGAAAATCCCCATACTCAGGGAAAAGGCAAAGATTAGTAGCCATCCATCCCTTCTCTGGGGCCTGCCTCAGATCCATAGAAGCACACAGGCCTTGCTAGTTTGGGAAATCATCCTGTGGCTTTGTCCATTACTAGTTCCTATATGACCTCCCCAACACACACATGCACACACTTATACATGTACACACTTAGAAAAGGAAATCACATTTGCATGTTTGAGACCTACATCTCTGACTCACTTGATGCAAGGTTTTGAAAAGGAGACCTTTCTGAAGTCTGAATATACAGTCCACTCTTGGAGATCTTGTAAATGGTTTGGTTTCCAAATACAAGCCCCTGAGGCCCATAAATATAGTTCTCATGTAGCCCCAAATGGGGAAGATTTCTGTGATCGAGAAATTCTCCCTTAAAGGTTTCAGAGCTACGTGTGTGTGTGTGTGTGTGTGTGTGTGTATGTGTGTGTGTGTGTGTGTGTATGTGTGTGTGTGTGTGTGTGTGTGTGTGCTGGAGGGGAGACTCATCCAGCTGCAGCAAGAACCACCCCTGCAGCAGGCTCTAGCTCCCTGGGATTGGTTGGCTGAGCTTCTTGCCTCTCAACCCAGCAATGACAAGCAGTGAGCCTCAAGTAAGCCCCTGGGCTTTCCAAAGATGGATGGTAAGGCATTCTGCATTACCATGCCAAAGCCATTCTGAGTGTGGTTCAGCAATTAAAGTGAGCCACATTAGGGCAAACTTTCTATGTCCTGGGAGCTGGAATGTGCCCTATTTCTAGTCCCCACTTCTAACCTGGTCTACTAAAGCACCAAGTAGGGATGTCCAGCACCTTGTCCCACATGAGAGGGTTCTGCACACTTGACCTTTAGTAGGCAATAGAAAGATGCAAGAGTTTTGCCCTAGAATGGGTAAAATGTGAAGAGCCCCTGTCTAAGAGCCCTGCCCTGGGGTGTGGGGATTAACCCTTTTACTAGCTGCTGGGTCAGTCATGCCAAGGAGAATCCTTTGGGGACGTGAACTATTTTAGCTTTACATTAAAGAGTTTGGATCAACTAGAGGGACCTAAAGCTTCCTTTTAACTCTAAATTTGTTCTATGATACTAGGTAAAAACAACCCAAATCAAGCTGTTCCTCTTCAGCTATGAACAAGGCAGATGCCAACATGGTATCATTTGAGGCTCTACAAAAATATACCCCAGCTTCTACTGTAGGTTTCTAAAAATCATGTCACCTAGAGATTTTCAGATCTAGAATTAAAAGCTGCTAAAGTGTATTTATTGTATAATCTGAGAATGTGAAGCCATTAACTCATTATCAGCTCTTCCAGGCATCTACACAGAGTAAGCTAGGCCATTTGTCATCCAAGGGTTAGGTCATTTTTGTTGAGGTAGGACAGGTCTTAACTCTTGAACCCTGGATGATTATGGCAACCACAGACCATATATACTGAAATGATCATGGAGCGCTAGGCAAGATGAAACAAGAGACAAGCTAGCTAGTCAGTGAGAATCCCACATCTCTTCCCCAAAGCAGGAATCAGGGGTCTCCAGCTACCATGTTATCCAGTCAGTCTGGTGTGATCAGCCACTGCCACTCACACCTGCTTCATACCTCTTGATGCCCCAAAAGGTCCCCCAAAATCCGCGGCCTTGACAGTCATTTATGAATCTCAAAAGAGATGGAAGCAGTGTCAGAGAGCCTCCTGGTATCTTTTCATCTCTGCCATTACCTAAAACAGTCCACTGCTGCATTTATACGAGCTTCTCTTCTGCAGATTTCCAAGGTAACATCTGCTTCAGAAACAGATGTTTATGCCAGAATTCTCTTCTGCTCATTAATGCTTTTCCGGTTAACATCTAACTATCTCACTCATTAGTTCTTAATAATACTTTTTGTATCTGAGCCATGCCAAATACGCGCTCTTTAGAGCTCTGCATTATTGTTGCTTCTGTTGCTGTTGAATTACGCTGCTGAATAAAGGAAAAGTAAAAATAAGCCCCTCTAAGAAGGCTGCTCTGTGTCACAGCTCTATCTTTGTGAACTGAACAAGCTGAAATCAATTAAAAGTGTGTGTTCAGAGAATGCATCTCAGCTGTCTAATTGCACCACCTCTGCTTTAGGGCCAAAGTTTGACTTCCTGCCAAATTGCCATCAAAATGGGCGTCCGTCAGCGCTGCTACACTGCCACTGTGGGCCTGATTCGAGTACTCGTCTAATGAAGGAAGCCCAGCGGGCTCTGGGGCTTGGTGCACAAAGACCCCTCCTCCCAGCAGACCTCACTATGGGCTCCAGCACTCCCAAGACCCCTGGGATGAGGGTCCTGGAAGGGAATCAGTTATCCCACTCAATTTCTTCAGTCTCACAGCCTTCAAAAACTAACTCCATCCGTACCATGTTCTTTAATCCACAAACAACTTCACAGAACACAAATTGCTTCAAGAAAAGTAGAATGGGCACCCCATTGCTGAGTGTCCAGTGATGCCCAGGACTGCTAAGTACTTTTCTATCCACCCATTATTGGAAATGTTAAGTACTGTTTCTATGTAACTATATTCAATAGAAGAAATAAATTAAGGTTCAATTTTCCCTGATTTGTTCTACAATGGCATTATTGTGTCCATTTAAATACTTTAAAAAACTTTAAGAAAACATTTTTAAATACTTGCTAGTGGCCCCAAGACTGGCTTTTCAAAACGCCAACACCACTGTCAAACAATAGAACAAGCCAAGATATAAATAAGGCTAAATTTGGTCTATATGATATGGAAAAAACCAATCCTCCAGGGAACCTGAGCCAACACAATGTATTGTTTGGGATCCGGAGAAAGAATGCCTAATAAATCATCAACGGTAGTTTCCATGGTTACAATAAATGTATAGTCATCTATATTGTTTAGCTTTGTGTGACCATTCCTACAGGGAAGAAATAACCAAGGATCTTGATGATAAGCAAATATGAAACTCGTTTAACTTAAAAGTTGGCCGACTGTCAAAAATGCGAAATAAAATTTAAACTTAAGTCTAATCAAGCAAACTTTTGGTCTCTAGATCTCTTAGTAGCCAACATTTCTTGGTCCCAATGAACTAAATCAAAGCTTCATAATATGGCCTGTTCTTTTTATAGTAGACACTTCCCTCTCTGCCTAAGCGGCTGCTTTTCAGCAAAATGACTTGGCAAACAACTGCTTTATCAAGTATAAATCAGATACGCTACTCTGGAATCTAAACCCACAAAGAATATGCCTCATAACACTGCATAAAAAATGAAAAATAGAAATACTACATTATTGCTGCCAAAAGAAATGGAAAATTATGAATGAAAATGATCGCTGGGTGTGTCTTCTATGCGTACCCATTTAAATAACACTCCCCATTTACTTAAATCTCTACAATCTGGTAGGCTTAGATATTGCAACATAAAACAAAAGCTCATTTTATGAGGAAATTAAAATGTTATGAAGTGCCCTGGGTGGTGTTGGCCTTACACAAAGAAGGTAAGTATTAAGCACAGTCAAAACATGTTCCCCTCTGGTCATCAGATACCATCTGAGGTTGAGCAGTGTGCTGAAGGTGTTCATAGGGGTCTGGGGGTTCTCCATAGTTCCTTTCTCCCCATAGGTTCCAGGGAAGTTGAGGGTGACAGTGTCGGGGAACAGTGAAGGAGGTACAGGGCAAAGACAGCAATTTTCCTCCAAGCCCCTCGTCCACACCTCCTCCAGACCCCGCCACTGCCCGTCCCCTTCCACAGCCCTGCTGAAGTTTCTTAGCTTCTCTGGTTAGAATGATAGTTAATAGCTCGCTCCTGTGAATAAGGTCAGAACCCACACTCCCACAAAGATCAAAGAACAGCCCTTTAAAAGGGGCAAAGTTCTTCCATCTTTGGTAGTTTTGTTGAATTCCAAGTCCTCAAAACTCCCTAGACAGAGTTCAAGAGAGCGCACTAAGGGGCCATTAGGTGTGGATCTGACCAGGGCACCAGTCAAAAGGTCCAGGCACAAGGCCACAGGTAGATTATCAGGGTGTCATCTTCTCCCCTATCAGCAGACAATGTCCTTGCTAGGGAGCTGCTGCGTTTTCATTTCTGTATTCAGAGGTTATTTGAATGCAGAAGTATTTTAAATGGTCAATAGGAATTATTTTATTTTACCAAAACTAAAAGATTTTTAGGGGGCAGGGAGGTTCTAGGAATTGAACCTAAGGGCATTCTGCCTCTGAGCTAAGCCTTCATCTCTATTTTAGTTTTTAGTTTGAAATATAGTCTTGCTAAGTTGCTGAGGCTGCCCTCGACTCTGCAATCCTCCTGTCTCAGCCTCCTAAGTACCAGGATTACAGGTATGGGGTCACAATGCCTGGTGATCAAAAAAGATATTTTAAAAATAATTTATTGCTGGGCGTGGTGGCACATGCTTGTAATCCCAGTGTTTGGGAGGCTGAGACAGGAGGATCACACAGGTTCGAAGCCAGCCTCAGCTACTTAGGCTCTCAGCAACTTAGTAAGACTCTGTTTCCAAATAAAATAGAAAATAGGTCTGGGGGTATAGCCCGGAGGTAAGAAACCTCTGGATTCCACCCCAAGTAACATCAAAATAATAATAATAATAATAATAATAATAATAATAATAATAATAATTTATTTTTAAAAGCCTTTTAAAAGGTTGATTTCCTAAAAAGAATTTTTAGTACCATGTACTATTAAATTTACAGGAAGCCAAAAAGAAGGCGACCATACACAACTAAGCAAGGCCAGCGGTTGCCCATGTAAGGAATCCTGGCTACTTCGTAAATATCAGCTCAGTCTGGGGCTGGCCCCTAGTGACAAGTGCATTTCCAATTTCACAAAGATTGAGATAAGGTGGCACCAAGGCTGTGCAGGGATACAAAATCTAAGAGGACATACACTAGGTGTTTCAAACTTTTTTTTTTTTAATTACGCAAGCAGGGCCCTTTCCTTAAGCAAAATCTCATAAAACCCTGGAGGCAAATTGGATCTTTGTTTGAGATGAAATGCTAGGGGCGTAGGGACCCTGAACAAAATACCCAAGAGGCCCTGGGGTACAAACTACTTTCCAAACACCAGAAAAACTTTCCAGCTGAACTGTCTTTCACACCAAAGACGTGGGCCTCGGAAAGACGAGATGCATCCCAAAGAATCTGGCTCTGGACTGCATGATAATTCACTTAAGAATCACCAGGAGCCTCAGAACCGTGAATCACAGGCCAACAGAGAAAACTCCGAAGTTTATCCACACCCGGGTGGCGAGGACTAGCAGGAGACTGAGCCGTACGGATGAAGCCCAGAGCTGAGATCTTGCAACTGAGGACAGCCAGTGCCTTGCTGCATCAAGATTCCAGAAGCCTCTATTTGGCCTTGGGGAGAGGCTGTTAGCCAGTGTCCCTGATGGAGCTGAAGCCGTCTTAGGAAAAAATCGGAATTGGGTACGTTCTATTTCCAATGCTCTGGTGTAAGTACCCAGAGCCATGCAGCATGGGGTAAATCCAAGGACATTTTGTTCTTTACCAGGGACAGACAAGCACATTTAGTAGTAACAATTCACGGTCCACGAGAAAATGCTGAATCTCACAGACATAGTGAAACTCGGGCAAAGGCAGCCAAATAGCACTGCGAGCTATTTTGAACATGCATATTTTAATACCATAAATCTCTGTTTTCTTTAACAAAATAGCCCCGCAAAATTATCTGTCACAACCAGGTCCCTGTGAGAGAGGTTAAAATCCCCATTTCAGAGATGGAGAAACTGACCAATGCTGGCTCCAGGGACTAGGAAGGGTCCTCCGGGCGCACACAGAGACCCTCGACAGTCAACAAAACACAGCCTTCTGTGCAGCTAGGGAAAGTGGTTCAGAGTCATTAAAAGTCCGTCCTGTCCCACCTCCAGAGGACAGCTGGATACATATGCGCAGGGGAGACAGGACCAGCAGGCTTACCTGCAGAATTAATCCAAGGTTGTTTTAAATTCACAGTGCTTATACCCTGGTCTGCGGCTTCCTTGTCGATGAGATAGCAGTTCTATACAGACTTCACAGAAGAATTCACCTTGTATGTATTCCTACAAAGCCTTTCCTCAACATAAAAATTAAAGTCACTGACTGTACAAACCACCCCGTCAAGGCAGTATTTCCCGTTCTTTCTAGATTTTCTTTTCTGGGTCCCTTCTAAATAAATTCTGCACTCTAAACGTTGTCAGGCTGGCATCCTTGGGTACCACCCTATCTGTTTATGTGCAGAAGCCACAAAAAGATGCTTGGCCACACAGAGGTAGTGGCGGGTGGAACGGGAGGTGGCGAGGACCTCAGCTCAGGTGAGTGGCTGCCAGAGCCTGGGTGTGCCCTACTGAGCAGCAGGCCTGGCTCTGCTGGAAAGCTGGCCCATTCGCTAGGCTTCTGTGACAGAGCAGGGAACTATCTCCTAAAACAGTTCATTATGACACAGATTTGAATATTCAGTGAGCTCATGAAAAAACCCTAATCTCTTTCTTACAAACTCCTTAAAATAGCACAAAAGGTCTGTGATTCCTTGGAGCCTCCCCTCCCCCAGGATCCCACCTCCCTCCCTGCTGTACCATTCATGGCGCTGTTCTTTGTCCCAGAAAGGCTTTCCCCAGATGCCCCTCCGCCTTCACAGCCAGCCCCTCCCTGCAGAGCTGGCCCAGCGCCACCCTCCTGACTCATTCTTCTCAGCCAGGTAACCATGATACCTTGCAGAGTCCTCCAGTCTGTCTAGTCTCATTCACTGGGTACAATCACTCAGCCAAACCTCTCCTCCCAGGCCAGGGGCTTCTTGACAGCACAGGTGATCCTTAATTGATCTTTGGTCTATCACACTATGGAAGCCATGCTTGTCAAACATACAGCATTCTCTAATGGTCATGATGTACGTCAACAATCATGTCAAAGTCAATCACTGAGCTAAACACGAGAAGGAGGGAGGTGGAGGGAATGGGGTGGGAATCGGGTGGTGTGCGCATGTGTGCCTCCACCATCTTGTACTCCATTAAGACGCATGATTACAATGCATCAATAAAAATTTTTTTAAAAAAACTGAAGAAAGCACTCATATTTTGACTCAGTGAATTAGACCTCTAAGGGTTGTACAGTGATAGGCACAATATGTTCATGGCAAGAAATGGACAGCAATGTAAAAAGCCCTCGGTAGAAGAATGTGCAAATAAGACGTCCATGCTGTAAAGATGACGTAATCATTCACAGAAGGAAGCTGATCAAGGAATGAGGCAAAGGATTCCACTTGTCAGATGGAAAAACTCTATAACAATGACAAGCAAGGATTTTGTAGGAGGTAACACTGGGGATATGATGTATAATTTTAGTTTTTTATGTGTTTCGGTAAATGTCTGCATTTATTTTTTCAGTGCTGGGGATGGAACCCAGGGGCACTATATCTCTGAGTTACACGCCCAGCTCTATTTTTTAGTCTTTTCATTTTTTTTGAAACTGAGTCTGAGTTGTGAAAAGCCTCGATAAGTAGCTGGGGCTGTCCGCGAACTGTGATCCTCTGGTCTCCGCCTCCCAAATGTTGGGATTACAAGCATGTGTGCCACCATGCCCGGCTAAACGTTTGCATTTTTTAAAGTATGTCTTATATTTATAAGTTCAAACATTAATTTAAAAAAATGCCTTGCTTTTACTCCAGCATCAGCACCACCATCTTGCCCACCCCAGCCATCAGTTCTCCAAGCTCTAGGAGCTCCGGAGCCTTTTACTTGCCGTCTTCTCTCTGCCTGGAGGGAAGCTCAGCAGAGAAGGGACTTAGTCCTCTTCATCATTTTATGCTCAGTGCCCAGCACATAGTAGGAGCTCAGTTTGTGCCTTTGGAATAAATAAATGCATAAAGCAAAGTTCTCAACTAGAGTAGAAAAGAGCCAGCAATTGCAAAATCCCCTCTTGAGTAATTCATCTGGATGTTTTAAAAAATGTTCAAACTTACCTGTCTGAGTGATACAGGACTTGACCTGCCCAAACCACAAGCACAATGACTCATATTGTCTGATACGCTATTAGCTTGAATTTATAAGGGGCTGCTCCCACTTCTGAATACACAAATGTACAAAACACCTTGGTCCTTTATTTCCTACTGCTCAGCTGGAGAAACTGATACTGGAGGGCAAAGAACCCCTTTCAGGGTGCTCACAAAGTCTTTGGCAGGGGGAAGACTGGAACCAGGGTCTTCTGCCCCATATACTGGCCCTAGAAAAGAACTGCTATTCCTATCTCTCTCTCTTTTTTTTTTTTTTTTTTTTTTCAGTCTGGGGATGAAACCCAGGGGCATTCTACCTTCGAGCAACACTCCCAGCCCTATTTTTTTATCCTTTATTTTGAAACAGGGTCTGAGTTGCAAAGGGCCTCACTAAGTTTCAGAGGCTGTCCGCAAACTGCGATCCTCCTGTCTCAGCCTCCCGAATGCTGGGATTACAAGCGTGAGCCACCACGCCCGGCAACTATCCCAATTCTTGACACCAAACTCTAATAGGCTTTGTGTAGCCTGCAGGGAATGTAGGGTGATCTGAGGAAAACCTCGCCCCACAAACAGGAAATGCTAAGTTTCACAATTATTCCTCATTTGCTTTTGCTTTAGAGGGAACGTAACTCCTCTTGATTACTGTTATTGGAATGTCTAAACTTTTTAAAATAATAAGTACTACTTACGAGCAATTGTTACTTTAACTGTGAATTAAGATCATACGTCTTTTGTTTGAAATGCAATTGTGTGTTCTCCTGAACACTTCCAAAGGTTGGGGCCCTAATTCCCTCGCAGGCAATATATGCTTCAGTGAAATTTTTCATTTGCAAATTAGGTTCATTTATGGCAGAAAATGAAAAGTCATCATCAGACAGACCAAGAAACGGGGCCATTCTTTCCCTAGAAGGAGCAATTAGCTGAAATATCTGTGGGGAAATTTTAGCATTCACGTACTGCGGATTCCACAAAGGTATGAAAGAGCCGCTTAGAAAATCTCAAGAACACACCTAATTATGGTTTACCCTGGCGACTGTCTGTTTACTCACGCTGACATGGGAGGGACAGCTCCGGAGCAGGCGGCTTCGCGGGCTTGGCGGCCGGGCGACAGCTGCGAGCTGAAAGACGGCGACATTTCCTGGGCCAGGGCGCACCCCCAGTTCCCGAGATCGAGCGTTCACTGCTCTGGCAAAGGTACCTGAGTTCCTACAGCAAGCCAATCCTGCCAGAAGACAGACCTCTCACTTTGGAAACTCCCGTCTGATCCGATCCGGAGACTTCTGAGCGAGACGCCAGGTGTCCCACCTGGGAGCCTCAGGTCACGTGGTGATGCACGTGCTCTCTCTATGGCCCCACAGAAGCCAACCAAGACCACCTTCAGCTGGAGCCTCAACCAAGCCCGGATGATGGTGGATGCACGGGGTATTTACTTATGAGCTCGGACCACGGGATCCACAGCCACACCTGGCTTCCCCTCGCTTCCCAGGTGTCTCCTGGGCCGTCCAGGAACTTGGTCTCACTTAGTTCAAAAGCAACATGACCAAGTAATGAAGGGTTTGGACTAGACCTTGTCCGAGTTGCTAGGTGAGGGCCTTCCAAACCACTCGAGACCGCCAAGGTGGCCAGGGAGAAGGCAGAGGAGAGGCACTGGCTGCTGCAAGGAAGGCCAAGGGCCTGGCCAGCAAGGCGCCACCACCAAGCAGAGGAAGAAGCAGCAACAACGGTCCCCCGATAGCTTAGGCTCCACAGCGCGCCTTGCCTAGGTACTCTTAATTATTAAAAATTGGCTTCTGGGCCAGGTGTGGTGGTGCACGCTGTAATCGCAGCATTCAAGAGGCGGAGACCAGAGGATCGCGGTTTGCGAACGGCCTCAGCTACTTAGCAAGGCCCTTCACAACTCAGTGAGACCCTGTTTCAAAAATAAAAAAGACTAAGCCAGGCGTAGTGGTGCACGCTTGTAATCCAAGCATTTGGGAGGCTGAGACAGGAGGATCACAGTTCGAGGACAGCCTCAGCTACTACTTAGTGAGGCCCTTTGCAACTCAGTGAGACCCTGTTTCAAAATAAAGAATAAAAAATAGGGCTGGGGGTGTAGCTCGGAGGTAGAATGCCCCTGGGTTCCATCCCCAGTACTGCAAATAAATAAATAAATAAACTAAAATAAAAAAGACTAAAAAAATAGGGCTGGGTGTGTAGCTTGTAGATACAATGCCCCTGGGTTCCATCCCCAGTACTGAAAAAAATAATTGACTTCTGGTCTGGCATAGTGGTGCGCACCTGTAATCCTAGTTATTCAGGAGGCTGGGCCGGAAGATCACAAGCTCAAGGCCAGCCTGGGCAACTTAGCAAGACACTGTTTCAAAATAAAATGAAAAGGGCCATGAGTGTAGTTCAGGACTTGCCTCCATTTGTAAGCCCTGAGTTCAGTTTCCAGTACTGCAAAAATTAAGAGGGCAGGGGAGCAACCTCCAGTCCTCTGTGCCCTTGAGTAGGTCAGGATGGTGACTTGTTTGGCACCTGCTGTATACCTACCTGACACCCTATCTACTGCTCAACTGGCCTGTCCTTTCCTCTACTGGGCAGCTGGCGACTTACCCAAGGTTGCAAGCGGGCAGAGGCAGCAAGCCAAGGCCCAAGGCCCATGCAGTCCCCAGCAGCAACAGCCTGGATCCTGTGGGGGCTGGAGCAGCAGTATCTGCGCAGAGGCGGCACTCATCAGTATTTGATGATTGAAATGGCAACCATGGCCTTTCCCTCGGCGAGACCATAGCCTCAGGACAGAATTCAGCGGTGTATCCAGAAATGCCTAAGTTCCCAACACCTGAGGAGACGCCAGGGCAGCTAGAGGAAGCCAGGTGTCCTCGGATGTGGGTCCTATAAAAGGGAGCTCAAGATTTGGACAGGTTCATTCTGTAAAAATCAACCTACAGACTTAGGTATCCCTGTAGATACGGCTTCCAATTACCTTCTAACAGGCAGTCTATATCGTCCCCTACTAAATCCCCAGCAAGGCAGCAGGGCAGCTTTCTTGAAGCATTTGGTTTTCCAGATGGATTAGGAGATGTCTAGATACAAAGAGAATGGAAAGATAGGCTCGTACTTCCTAGCCTAAAGTTACAGGGCTGCTGCACAGACACATGGGGTTGGTGTTTACAAAACATTTATTACTGACTTCAAAACTAACACACACACACACACACACACACACACCTCTACCAAAAGAGAACAAAATATTTTCATTAACGCTGTGTACCATGTTCAACCCTGACCATTTTTATTTCTAGCGAGTTGAATCCGTTCTATTTTTAGCGGCAACTCCTTTAGGAAACACTCTTTACAAACCTGTGTTTTGAGAAATGAGGCTAATGGGCCAGAACTGGTTTATCATGAAATACTCATCAACTCAGAAAATAAAGTTCAAACCTTTTCACCCTTAGGTGAGAGAGGCTAGATTGCCAGACACTCCTGGAGTAACTACCTAAAGGTCATCTTTCTAGTTATCGGAGATAGTTCTTGAAATACTAAACTTGGGTCCGGCACGATATTCTTTTATCATACATAATTTAAAAGGAAAGAAAAAAGTTTTGATATTAAACCCAATGTCATTGCCAACCATCTTAAATTAGAATTCCCTTTCTTCCTCTCCCTGCTAACATCGACTAAACAGTGGCTAATTTGGGGAATATGTTCACAATTAACCATAGCTTTTTTAAAATCTAGAAGAACAGGAGCTCTATATAAGAGAAGTAGAAGGGTCCAGTCTCCCGGCCTCCATTCCAAGGCTGCCTGTAGCTAGAAAGCCGATACCACGCATGTGGAAAGATCTCCACTCTCCCAGATCCTGATGGGCAAAGACACAGCCCTGTTCTCTGTGGCTTTGGTTTTCAATATTTCATATGTGCCACAACATTATCCATCACCAACGTATACCCTCATGGGAAAATTAACTAGATCTACGCTCCTTACAGTCTAGGTTAAAGTCCTTCTGAGATTTAGGAATGGTTAGCTGTATCCCTGGTATGTTGATTCTTACCAGCTTTAATATCAGAAAATTATACTAGACAATCTGCTTGAAACCCCGGCACAAGGACTATGTACTCAGCCCACCTGTGCATCTAAGAACATTTGTTCCACTGTGTGGAATATTGGTTTATAAAACTATCTCATTGACAGGCGTGGTAGCGCACACTTGTAATCCCAGTACTTGGGAGGCTAAGTCAGGAGGATTGCAAGTTCGCAGCCAGCCTCAGCAACTTAATGAGGGTCTCTGCAACTTAGTAGACCCTGTTTCAAAATAAAAAAGTAAAATAGGACTCAGGGGTATATCTCAGAGGTAGAATGCCTTTGTGTTCCATCCTCAATCCCATAAAAAAAAAAAAATACTCTCACCAGAATCACCTTGACAATAGGAAATGCAGCTTATCCTTGCCACTCATTAAATGTTTACAGAATAAGAAAATTAAGTAAACAACAAAAAAACTGCATAAATTTTTCTACCAACCTGCTATAATAATTCATTCATTCAACTAACCAGTATTTAAATTACACTGAGAATATCAAGAGGAAGTACACAGCTGGCATGGTCGTGCACACCTGGAATCCCAATACTTAGGAGGCTGAAACAGGATCCCAGGCTTGAGGACAGCCTCAGCAATGTAGCAAGATTCTCAGGAACCTTGCAAGACTCTATTTCAACACACAAAAATAAAAAGGGCTGGAGGTACAGCTCAGAGGTTAGAATGCCCCTGTGTTCTGTCCTCAGTATCACAAATTCAAAAAATTAAAATTAAAAAAAGATGAACTACACAGACATGTGGCCAGCTCGTTGATGTTTATAGTTAATGGAGAAGATGGACATAGCAATTACATGAATGAATATCAGATTGCAAATTGTAACAAAGTGAATGTAAGAAGTGAAGCTTAGTAAATGAAGTGGAGGACAATGAGAGGCTGAAGGGACTGTTTATTTTGAGAATGAAAGAGTCAGAGGGATTAGTTAGGGAGAGAATGAAACCTACTGTAAGCATTAGGAGCAGCATGTGCCAAGGCCCTGGTAGGAAAGAGTTTGATCCACAGAGGAAACTAATAGGTCAGTGTGTCTGGAATTCAGCAACAAGAAGGTAAAGCAGCAGTGACTGCAGAAATTTAATCCTTCTCCTTATCTTCCTTGAGTATCCTGTAAGCGTGTTTCCTTTAAGTTAAGAAAATAAAACCTTGCAGGGCTTTGTAAACCTGATGATAATTTTTAAATTTTATCTTCAGAATAAAAGAAAACCAGCTGGGCGTGGTGGCGCACGCTTGTAATCCCAGCATTCGGGAGGCGGAGACAGGAGGATCACAGTTCTCCTCAGACAGCCTCAGCTACTTAGTGCAGCCCTCTGCAACCCAATGAGACCCTGTTTCAAAATCAAGAATAAAAAATAGGGCAGGGGGTGTAGCTCAGAGGTCAAATGCCCCTGGGTTCCATCCCCAGACCCGCAAAAAAAAAAAAAAAAAAAAAAAAAAAAAGAATAAAAAAAAAAACCTTTCAAGCAGTAAAGAGAGAACTAGACCTGCATTTCCTAAAGAGCATTCTCCGTGTGTGGTAGTGGAGGAGCAGGGAAAACTAAAAGCAAAGGTGGGGGGCTGTGCAGAGGAGGGTCATGGGAGTGACGGGTCAGGGCCTGGTGCGGGGGACCCTGGATGGATGCTGCAAGTAACTCCAGGGCCTCCGTGGCGACTCCGTTCCAGGGTGCTGGAGAGGTGCGGTGTGGGTTAGCTTCGATGGAATCACTGCACCAAGCCCGTCATCCCCCTGCGTCCTAGTTCCTACCCAGGCTGCACACCCATCTTTCCCAGCACTCAGCATGAGGACCAGCCCCCGGGCCACATCCCGGGACAAGGTGGATGCTTGAGAGCATCTGCGCGCTCTCGCTCAGGTAGTGAAGAAGGGTACGTATGCCCTCCTGGGCCTTCCCTAGGAGAAGCCCTTCCTCAGCCCGGACCACTTCACACGCTCGGGGTTGGCCAGGACCGGACCACGAATGGTCACACAGACGGTGAAATCGAATCTCTCCTCTTTTCTTTGAGGGCTCTGTAAACATCCTTCCTTTCAAATAATAAAATAAAAGCTGGGATCCCATTGCGAGTTCTGGCCTTCGCCGAAGACCTCTGGCCTCCCAAGCTTTTAGTCTTTGCTCTGTTTCCCCTCTTCCCCAGTCCTCTGACATCCAAAGCTCTTCTTAAAACATCCTTTGATATCCAATTTCCCTTTTAGGTGGCCCCTACTGTCAAAAGCACATGTTTGTTTTCTTGCTGGAGAACGAAAGCAAATTCTTCCTCTGTGCACTCAGGACTTCCTGACTCTGCTCCCAGGCCCAGGCTGCTGCGTTTAATCCTCCTCATCACCCAACCTGCTCCCTTCCAGGACCACCTCCTACCCTGCAGAAGGCGCCCATTTGCCCACTCCTTTTATTATACAACATTCCTCTACCTTCTCTGCCTTGGCTATTCTCTTCAATATGACAGCATTTTACAAAATCAGATTCCTCCCAGACAATGGACTGGATTCTTTTCTGAGAGGGACCACCAGAGGCTTTCCAAAGCCCCAGCAAGAGACCTCATTCCTCTATTTAAAAGTCATCTCGTACTTTGAATATGAATGTCGCTTAATTTTGAATGCTCAGTGGGGTTAAAGCTAGACAAAAATATTGAGTGTCTACATATGCCTGTCAGAGAGAGAGAGCTGAATAATGGTTGTCTGTGTGCAAACATGCTCCTCTCTCGCCCCCTAAATCCTCCCATTGACTTCCAGGCGCTTAGGGGTGGCATGGAGTGGCCAGGAGCTGTCACCCCCAGGGAGGGCACCCTGGGCCCTAGCTACTGTCCCAGTGTGGCCGGGGAATTTGCATTTGGCCCTGGAGGACTGACACGGAGGTCAGCGGGCTGCAGAGCAGGCCACAGAAGAGCCGAAACCGTGATTACATAGATGACCAGGCCCCTAGTATAGGACAGAAGGTTATCTAGACCCTCTTTGCTCATTCCTGCTGCAGGGCCTGGGATGGAATGACTCACTAGGCCCAGGGCTTTCTGGGGGCCACTCAGGGAGGGGTGACCCCCAGAGCAGCACCCTCCCCACATCCAGCTGCTTTTGCAAAGCAGATACCAGAGACACCACATCAGTGCCTGGACCGCCCTTAGTGCCTGGCCCTGTGGACATGGTGGAGACAGCCCGCCATCCTGGGACATCTCGATGCCCCCAAAGCAGTGTGTGCAGACAAGACACCCGGGGACTCCATTCTAATTCCTGGAGCGTTAATGCTGTCCTGGCCATGCGTCCCAGACAGGCAGCCAGCAGACAAAGGACCCTACAGATGGACAGCCCTGGGATCCTTTGCACTACGCAGGAGACGGGCCAGCCCCCAGCCCAGCCATTCACACAGGCAGAATGTGCCAGCCCTGCCCCCGTGGCTTGAACTTAAAAAGTCCAGTGCAAGCACCTCAAGCTTTAGGGCACCTACAGGGAAAGCAACCCCGTCAGTAAAAGCAAGGGAAGCTGACGGGCTCTCTCCCCTTCCCCCAACGCTCACAGGGCGCCAAGCGCAAAATAATTTGCCTATGTGTTGAATTTCCTGAGGAACTCTGAACACCCTGGGCTCTCGAAAGTGAATTCTCTGCTAGAAGAGAGATGAATCTTAGACAAACAAGACTGCACTGGGGGAGGTGGGGAAGCCCCAGGAGGCGGGTTCTAATCTCCTCCTTCCCACAACTCACCTGTCATCCTCCCCAGCTCCTCTCACGGTCAGCTGTGCACAAAGTAGCCTTCTGTTCTCCCAGTCACAGCAAAGCACCTTCACGCTATGCAGACAGGTCATCGAGGGAGTGGAGGAAATGAACAGACCCACCTAGGTTATTTCTATTAAAATCAGTCCCTCCACCTGTGGGCTCCGCTGGTCTCCACAGAGGCTCTCAACCTGTCCAGGTTGCAACAACAGCTTGAAACGCGACAGGAGGATGGCGCCGCCGAGGTACTCCTCTTGTCCTGAAGTAGAGGGGGCCTGGGGGCTCAGTCACTGGAAGCTTTCATGTTTACCTTTGTGCCCCTTTTCTAAGGAGCCCACCTAAGGAGCACACAGCCACCCTACTGGACAGAGTACAACCGTGTCAAAGTCTGACAGTTCCTGACAGGATTTAGGTCTTTCTTACTTCTCCCCACCCCCTCCTTCACTCCGTTTACTTTTACTGAAGCTGAATTTGTCAACTAGGTCAAGTTCCTACTGCCACAGGACCTTTGCACGTACAATTTCTCTGCACCTAGTTAACCCTTACTCAAATCCCTTTGGAGTTCCACTCGAAAGTTATTTCCTCAAACTCAGGAGGGAGGCTCTTACCTTTACTCTCTCCCTATACATTTATTCCACACCATGTCCCACAGTTGGTAAGTACAGCTAGTACTTTTGAGATTAGTGAACTAAGCTTTGTCTCGCCTACTAGAATAAAAGTTTCAGGAGAGCAGGAATTACCTGCAATCTTCCAACACAGAGCCTGGCATATAATATATGCTTAATCAATGTGCTTAATTCCCCAGCTCGTTAATAATTTCATCAGGTCATTGTCTAGTTAAAAATGTCCTGGTGGCTCCCATGGCATTGCGTAAGGTGTGCAGCTTCCCAGACCCTCTGTGATCCTACTCAACCACAGGAATCCAGAGGTGCTCTCCTCTTCTGCCAGGCTGTGAGTCCGAAGCAGCCTCTCCTCTCTCTGCCTGTTCAGATCCATCGTCACCTGTCCTGTGAGGCAGAGTGAGCTGTAGAAAGGGTACAACTCTGGATGAGAGTCCTAGGCTCACATTCAGCCCGTGCAGCCTATTCTCTCTGCAACCTTGGCCAAGATACTTAAAAGTGCTGTGTTTCTCTCTCTTTTCAAATGGAAAAGCCACGAGGACTCTAATCCCAGTACTTGGGAGGCTGAAATGGGAGGATTGCAGGTGTGAGTCCAGCCTCAGCAACTTAGCAAGACCTGTTTCAAATTTTTAAAAAAGGGGGTTTGGGGGTGTAGCTTAGAGGTGGAATTCTCCGGGTTCAATCCCTAGTACCAATAAAATGAAATGGATAAAAGTAATATCTACAAGATTTCTAAGATGGTCAAGTGTGATGACATTTTAAAATCACTGAACATGTTGCCTGGGACCTGGTAGAAACTAGGTAACTCTTGGATTCACTCCCATTCTTCAGGTTAAAACAAAGTTTACGTGCCTGAAGGCTGACACGCTGTAGACATAGCACGTGCTGAGTTCATATATGAAATTATCTTATGGAAAAATCAGGGTCATCTTCCCCAGCTGGCAAGGAGATCCTCTTAACGGATACAGGGGTCCATTTCCACCGGGGTCGCAAGAGAACCGAGAAGTGGAACTGCTCTCCTTGGAAGGAAAGCAGTCCTGAGTTCTAAGAGTGCCCACCAAAACACTAGTTCCAGCCGAGGCTAGCAGCCTGTGTCTCTGCCATCTCATTCAGTGGGGAGTGTTAAGGAGCCGTCCGCTACGTGCTCCACCTTCCACTCACGGGATGATATGAAAATACTACCCACGGGCCTTTCCCACGTGGTACTGACATGCAGTCAGAGACGATGGCCTTGATAAACAAGGTCCATCAAGTTCCGTTTTCAATTGGGTGCTACAGACCAAGTTCAGAGAAGAAAAAGAAAAATCAAAAGAATTATCTCTTTCATTAATTAGCATATTTTAGTATCTACCAAACACAGGGCGTGGTGGCGCACGCTTGTAATCCCAGCATTCGGGAGGCTGAGATCTGTAGGATCGCAGTTCGCGGACAGCCTCAGCTACTTAGTGAGGCCCTCTGCAACTCAGTGAGACCCAGTTTCAAAATGAAGAATAAAAAATAAGGCAGGGGGTGTAGCTCAGAGGCCAAATCCCCTGAGTTCCATCCCCAGACCTGAAAAAAAAAAAAAAAAACCCACAGGGCAATGAACTCCCAAACCACAACATGGCTGCTTCTGAGGACTTATATCTCTTTCTACCCCTCTTTCTACCCAGGGTTGTTCTCTGCATGGGGACAAATCCCACACACCCTAAAACCACCCACTGCTAAATTGCCCCTCCTAAGAAACTCCCCTTAGCCCTTCTGGACTGGTGCCACCTCCCCCATCTCCACCTTACAAAAACTGTCTGTCTCTCACTGGACTTTCCCGCTCACCTCATCTCTGCGTGGCCTGCACTGTCAAACACAATCATCTCTCATTGCGTAACTCTCATCGCACTTTTTTTCTCAGTATCTGCATCTCTCTATTTATAAATGCTATGAGGCCAAGGGCCCTTGAATTTTCTGCAGCGGATTTAAAAGTGTGTTTTTATTTGAATGCAAGTAGGTCTCGCCAAGAGCATCTTACGCAGAAAGCGGGGGTGAGGACGGAGCGTAACCTTTACGTAACACGCGCTCTGTGCTGGCTCTGCTCTTCGGGCCCAGTCAGGGCTTAATAAACCTAAATGCAGCAGCCAGGTCTTCCTGGAATCCTTTCTCCCCTCCTACAAGCATCCGTCTGAGCATGGTCACTGTGGTCACTGAGCAGCCAGCAACTTCCCACCCGGCTCTGGCGGCATGGCGGCAATCATTGCTTGAGTGGGCGTCTATTTAACTTTTCCCCAGATCAGGGAAGTGATTACTTGCTGGATCCAGTGGGCTGGAATCACCCCTGCTCTGCTTGTTCCTAATACACCCATCAACCAAAATCTAAACACATGGGAGGCCACTGACAGAAAATGGTCTCTTTGTGCATGACCGCCTATTTGAACAAATCCAGTAAGGCCTCAAAACGCAAGTACGATCGTTCTTGACTGTGAAAGTTTAAAAATGATGGGTGGCAGTTTTGCCAATATGTACAAAACTATAGTACTTTTTTTTTTTTCCTTTTTAAGGAAGTCCACTATTTTCCATTTCCCAAAAAATGTCTTTGTTCTTTTGCTCTAACAAAGTAAATCATTCCTCACCTTGGGCAAGTTGGTAGGAACGTGAGGAAATTATATTAAATCGGACATCCTTGAGATCAAAATAGATTGGAACAGGGGTTCTCTTTGCTTAAAATAGTTCTTCAAAGAGAAAGCAAAAGAGCTTAAGGGAAGAAAAAGTTGTCAAACACCCTCCAGCACTTTAGAAGCACCTAAGATCTACAAACTATTGATATGTTAATTAACATTTGCTTTTATCTAGGATAGGTGTTTGCTGGTCTGGGTCCCACTGCCCTGTGGCACTTCAGGGCTCTTGAATAAAATTGCATTTCTTAAAAGACATTAGAACACGCTTTCTGTCCTCTATTGCAGACTGGCTTCCTCTGCCTTACTGCAATTCAGCAAGCTTCACTCTGGCTGGGTAATACTGTAAAGCTGATCACCCAATCCCAGAGAGAATATACAATCCATTCAATCCACCAGTCATCTGGCCACATCAGACCACTAGGACAAGATAAGGAGAAAGTCAGGTTTTTAATCAGTGGATGATTAATAATTGTGTGTTGACCAGCTGCCAGAGTGGGAATCTCTCCGGAATTTAAAAGGTCTAGAGGAAGAAAATCCTTCTGGGCACCAACTCTCCTTGTAATTTATTTCAATATTGCAAAGCCTTCAATGCTGAAAGTTCTTTCCACAGACTCCGGAGGGGCAGTTTATCTCCTCTGATTCTATTCCAGGAAAGATGTCCTTTCCAGGTTCTTGAAATGTCTTCCTTGAATGATGTCTTGCGCTGGCCTTGGACTTAAACCAATCAGCAAAGATCATGCAAAATAGGATATTGAAGCCATTCAGAGTTGAAGCCCAACTTTTAAAAAGTGTTTGGAGAGCGTATTGTTCAGTTTGAACTAATGTTATGTTGTGATATTAGTTCATGCTTTCTTTTCTTTTAAAAAGGTTGATGCCATGCACCATGCAATCACTTTTTTATTTTTTTTTACCCCTTTCTGGAACAGAGGTTGGCTAACTGATTTGTGAGCTGAATGACTGTCTGGTTTGCATGTTTGTTGTGGTAATTAAAGAGAATTGAACCCAGAGGCCACACTTCTAGCCCTTCCTTTATTCATTCATTCACTCACTTAATTTTGAAACAGTGAATGCTGAGGCTGTTTTCAAACCTGCAATCCTCCTGTCTCAGTCTCCCAAATACTGGGATTACAGGCATATACCACCATGCCCAGCTAGCTAAAATGTCTGTTTTTATAAATAAAACTTTATTTGGAACAAAGAGATGCCCACTTGCTGACATATTTTCTGTGGCTGCTTTCTCCCTATAGGCAGAGCTGAGCAGTTGTAATAAAGACTGTATTGCCCACAAATCTCAAAACATTTATTCCTTGGCCATTTATATGAAAAAAAAAATCACAGAAGAAGTTTGTAGATTTTTTTAAACCACCAAAACATTACCACTAAAATGCACACTATCAAAAATACTAATCTAAGACCCAGAGGGGACGTTTTGGCCACATTGAAAACCAAAGCCAAATGTGATGTGATTAATTCTGCAGCGGGCATTATGAAGACCCGTAAGCAACTATAATCACTATGTTGTCAGATCTAATTTGCCAATACTATCTCCAAATCCTTTTTGGCCGTATCACTTGGCCATCCCACCAGCAAACAAGGAATGTACCCATACTTCCCATGAATTTACAAAATGGCAGCCCATAAAATAATAAAAATAACAGGTACTACAGGCGCAGTGGTCAGAGTGCTACACATACGGTTATGTAATGAAGATACATGGGGGAAGGATTTTGTCTGTTTAGTTTACTGCTGAATCCTTAGACCTTTAGAAGAAAAGCTAGCACAATCATTGTCCAATAAGCATTTGATGAACCAATAAAAATTTCTCACAAAAAACACCAGGGTGGGGGTAGGAGAGGATGAAGTGTAGCTCAGTGGTGGAGTGAACACTTATTACGCTCCAGGCCCTGGATTCAATCCCCCGTACAAAAAAAAAAAAAAAAAAAAAAAAAAAAAAACACTAGACAATACAAAACATGGTGTTTTCCTAATATTAGGGCCAAGTAGTAACTTGATATTTAAAACCAGGTGGATTCACTCTCTCGCCTCCTGGCCTCTGTTAACACACAGTTTAGCCAGCAAGTCCTCTTGCAGCCCATTTTGTTTTGAGTTAGAGGAAGACCCTTTAGAAGTGGCCTTATTAAATCTTACCTGATTAAATAGTAAGCATTTATTGGGGGCTCATTTACTTAGCACTGTATTAGACATTACAAACCCAAAAAGAAACATAAGATACTTTTTGCCTATAGCATGTGTAGATTATATGTACTTGTTAAAGCATGAATTCAGCCAGGCATGGCAGTGAACATCAGTGATCAGAAGCTAAAACAGGAGGATGGCAGGTTCAAGGCCAGCCTCAGCAACGTAGAAAGACCCTGTTTCAAAATAAAAAGGTCTGGGGATGTAGCTCAGAGGCAGATGCCCCTGAGTTCAGTCCCTAGTGCCCAACAAAACAAACTTGTGAACTTGTGAACTCTGAAAGACCAGCCACTGCTCACATTCCCACTTTGTCATGGTCTTGCTATGTGACCTTGGGCAAGGTATTTGACCTCCCAGTGCCTCAGTTTCCCATCTGTAAATGGGAGGCAATTATGATAACTAAGACAGCTATCATGCAGCAACAGTGGCTGTCACAAAAGTATCAATGTGTACCTGTGAGTAATTTATTATTATTATATCCACTTCATCCTAGATTTGGGAAATAAGAAACTCTTATCTGAGACTGTCCATGAGAAACACAGCATCATATTTTCTTATCCCATGTGTTGGAAAATCCCTGAGCTGGTGATGGCTGATGGTTAAAAAAACTCCCAGTTGTGAGTCCTGCGCTCTTCTTTCCCCAGTACTTCTCTTGGTACATTTCTACTCTTCCTTCATGTCTGAACTTAAATGTTGCTTACCCTTTCTTGGTGTTATCCTCCTTGGGCTCTGTCCACCACAGTACGCCCACACTCCTGGTACCTGCACTTCCCTTTCTTGGATGCCTCCCTGAGAGCAGCCCTTTGCCTTCATGTGCCTAGTTCATGTCTGCATCCCTGCCTCACATCTAGTAGACCTCCATCAACACTGTGAACCATATGCCTGCAGTATGGAACCCCAAGGAAGGAGGGTGCTGAGAATTTGAGCAGTCTGCACAAAGGTGAGGCCACGGGAGCAAGGGAGTCAGTTGAAGACAGCTGAGTGGTTGCAGGTGTCCATCTTTTTATTTTGTTTTGCTGATTTTTTTTATTAGTGCATTATAATTATATGGTGTATCGAGATTCAGATACATACACACAGCATTCATTGTGTGTTTCTCTTCGCCTCCCCACTTCATTATTAATATTAATATTGATACTCAGGAAATAGAAACAGAAATCAATGAATGGGATGGCATCAGACTAAAAAGCATCTACACAGGGAAGGAAACTATCAAGAACCTAGAGAGCCTACAGAATGGGGAAAAAATTTCGTTCTTTTTTAAGTCCAGGAAACAGTGCGCAGTATGTATGTTTTAGAGAACAAAGATATTCTCAAATCTCAAACCCTTCCTTGCATGGTTCTAGAGGAGGTGGGCCAGGGTTTCTCTTCTGTTGAGATAGCAGCAGTAGAGATTAGGGAAAGCAGCCATGGGTGCTGGCCACTGGCCCCTTCTAAAGGATGGGAATGACAAGAGGACATTCCTAGAGAAGGAAGAAAGACTTAGAAGTCATATTTTTTTTTATCACCTAACATTGATTTGGCGATTGAGGACAACCCTGCAAAACAAACTCTCATCCTTGTCAGTTCAAATATGGTTCTTGAGTTGTGACTACTTTTGCTAAATTCCTATATGTATATAATCGCTACCGTCTGTTTTCTAATTAGCAATTATTAAATTCAAAAATTCTGGTCCTTACTGCAGCTTAAGGTTGGTGTGCTCTTAAGATTTTCATCTAGATCTTGTTTCTCAGAATATTATCAAGCATGCTCAAAGTCTGGTGAGAACATAAACCTTATCTCCATTTAGCTATCAGAGATGGAAAGTTTTTTTTTTTTTACAAAATAAACTAAAATAAAAGAACTCAATATGCAATGCAAATGAATGAATTTTATAAAAGGCAAAGATTAAAAATTATAATCCCTTTGGCATGCCGTTCATTAAGAAAATTCATCCTTCGGATTATGAGTTTTCAATATGCTCTGCATGGTGAATCATACCTTCATTCATTTCATTCAACTAATATTTATTGTGCATTCATTCATTCAGTGAGTCAATTCAACGAATTTGCCAAGCAGTCTCTCTGTGTAAGCCTCCTGCCAGGTGTGGGAAGTTGGCTTGACTGAATTAGACATGTACCTGAGAACCGTCCCCAAAGCAGACAAGTTGACATGACCCTAAACTTGTCACAGTGGCTCCATGCGCCTAGGCTGGTCCTCCACCTGGGCAGGGCTGGCCCAGGGCAAGGGAAGTACAGAGCTGAGCAGAAGCCCTCCAACCTTAATCATACATCTGACAGTATACTCCGTGTGTGTGTGTGTGTGTGTGTGTGTGTGTGTGTACTGAACTCAGGGGCATTCTACCTCCAAGCTACACACCAAGCCCTGTTTTTATTTTTATTTTTTATTTTTTTGTTTTGAAATAGGAACTTGATACCTGATGAAAGTCTCACTACATTGCTGAGGCTATCCTTAAACCTGCAATCCTCCTAGCTCAGCCTCCCAAGTACTGAGAGTCTAGGTGTGTGCTAGCATGCCTGGGATAGTATAATTTTATTTCCACCTTTTCTAATAATAAAAATTGCAGCTGGTGGTGGTTTTGGAGTGTGTGTGTGTGAGAGAGAGACAGCAGAGAGACAGAGAGAGAGAGACTGTGTGTGTGTGTGTGTGTGTGTGTGTGTGTGTGTGTGTGTGTGTGAGTGATTGGAGATTAAGCCCAGGGACGTCCTATCGCTAAGTTGCTGAGGGTGGCCACAAACCTGTGATCCTGGATCCTCCTGTCTCAGCCTCCCAAGTACCGGGATTACAGCATGTGCCACCATGCTGGCTCCAGCCTGTGTTTTAATTGCTTTTGTCTTTCAAAATTGATTTTAGGAAAGTATTGATCCATGATGGACTGAAGGGCTGCTGGGAGCTGATTCTCGACCACAGAGAGACCGAGAAGCTTTGCTCCAGGAAAGAGAAGCGGCAAGTGCGAGCAGAGCAGCAAGCCAGAGAGCACAGCACTTCCAGAGTAGGAGACGCAGGGGCCAGCCTGAAATGGCTTCCCCGGGGAGCAGCATTCGAGCAGAGCCTAACAGGATGGAAGCGTGTGGAGGCGAAGACAGGGGAGAGGGCCTTCTGAGGCAAGAGAAAGGTTGAGGGCAGGACGTAGAGGGTTTATACAGGGCACGGTGTGTATTTAAGTCTCAGTAAAGCAAAGGGCAGATGAATAATGACGATAATAATAGTAGCTAACATTTATCGAACACTTAGCGTGAGTTGGGCTCCGTGCTAAGAACATGGTTGGGAGTCATAGCTATTTTTCCCTCCACTTACCTGCCAGGACTTTGATTTGTGAAAACCTCTCCCAGACAGATGAAGGGTATTACATCGGAGGTGGGGGATCTCTGGGGAGTGGGCTGCAGGCATGTGGGGAGATGGGAGGCTGATGTCACTGGGGAACCGCTGGTCACCAGCTCCATAGTTTGTCTCCTGCTAATGAGGATGCGGCCTAGCTGGCTGGGCCTGAGGTGGCTTTGTATATATTATCTCTAAATACTAGCATGGCAATGTCCTGCAGATCCCTTTGGAATGGTGGTGTGAGCTCAGAGGTGAATGGGATGGGCAAGCCGGAGCATGGGCTTCCCAGGTCCGAGCCCATGGCTATTGAGACAGCCTGAGTATAAAGCTCCCCTGACCTCCGGCTCCCACTTTCAGTAGCTCCCTTGAATAGGTAAGATCTTGTGCCTCTGGCCAATTACATATGGGCCTCAATCTAGCCTTACAAGATATGTGTTCTGCTCCTGCCAATTCTAACAGCAATGCTGCACTTGCTCTTAGGTGCGATGTGATTTGTACAGATGGCCGGGACTCAGGCCTGATTGCCTCCAGAGGTGGGAAGGAAGGCCAGAACAAGTGGGGGCGGGGCACAAGATAGATGGAGGCCCTGACTCCCAGGCCTGGGATGCCGACTTGGCTTCTGAAGACAGTGGAGGCCAATGCAGATGGGTGGAGCATAAAAATCATATGAGAGGTTCTTCATCTCCATAAAGAACATTCTCTGGCTCAGCAGGAAAATATTGTGGAAAATGCCCAAACTGCTCATGTGGCTCTTGGTCATGGTCCTATTGGCGATAAAATTTTTAAAAAGGCTAAAATAACAAGAGTTGGCTTTTCCTAAACCAGGTGCCTCCAATGCCTGCCGTCATCTCAAGGCCACAGTTTGCAGACAGGGCTTTAAAATAGTTGGCTAAAGGCTTCCTGAGCCTGATATTTTTTTAAATTACACACACACACACATACACACACACACACACACACACACTTCCACCTTTTCTTGAGATATTCACACAAGCAGGCATGTTTGGTCTGGCCTGCCTACCAATTTGGGAAGCACTTCAGCAACTCTCAAGATGTCAAGCACCATAAAATCAAAGTCCCTGTTATTGTGGTAAATTGGCCTTCGCTGCCAAAGCACAACCAGAGACAGTGTTAACCGTGGCAGCCACGGATAGTGGTTCTGGGAGGGCCCAAGTCATGATTTTCAATGTTTTTCCATCTGAACTAGAAGAACATTATTCACTACAGCCAGAAACCATTTCCTGCCCCACGAAGCTAAATTCCTACACCAGCAATACGGTCTCCACAGAAGCCTTAAAAGAAATGTCACTCCGCAAGGTTCTTATTTCAGCCAATGAAACTTTATGTTTAGACTTAACTGTGAAGCTAAGAATTTGGCTCACCACAGAGGCGACTGGAGAGAACTTTTTTTTTTAATACCAGCAGATGGGTGCCCCTTGCTTTGCCTATCCAGTGTCACCTCTTCCCTCTCCCCAAACCCAAGTGAATTCTGGAGAAAATGAGTAAGGGCTGAGAACTCAGCTTCATCACGAGGCTGGCCTGGATACCCACATACACTTGGTGCTCAGGTAAGCATCAGCTTCCCAAAGCTTGATGGGACCTAGAAGTCCATGCTGTTGCCTCAATATTTGGGAGGCTGAGGCAGGAGGACCACAGGTTCAAGGACAGAACATGGTAACTTTGCAAGACTCTGTTTCAAAATAAAAAAGAATGGGAGTGTAGCTTAGAGGGAGACTGCTCCTAGGTTCAGTTCCCAGAACCAAAGTAAGAAAAGAAAAAGAAAAACCGTGTTGGGGGAAAGAGCAGATAATTAACCGATTAGCTTCTTTCTCCTGAAGTGGGAGAAGAAAAATTCTCTGAATACGATCTTTAATAGAGAAAGGTAGGGTTGCCTGTGCTATTGAAATCATATCCAAGAAATCACTGCCAATTTCAATGTTGTGAGGTTTTATGACCTAGATTTTCTCCTAAAAGTTTATAGTCTTAAGATTTATATTTAGGTCTTTTATATATTTTGAGTTAATACTTGTATGTGGGATTAGGTAAGGGTCCAATTTTATTCTTTTCCATGTAATTATTATTTTTCAACAATATTTAGTTAAAAGATTATTATTTCCACCACCAAATGTTCGTGGAAACCTTGTCAAAAATAACTTGACAATATAGGGAAGAATTTAGCTCTAGGCTTGTATTTAACTCCAATGGTCTATATATCTGCCTTTAGAACAGTACTACACTGTTTCAATTATTGTATCTTAATATGGTTTGAAATCAGAAAATATATATCTGCTAGCTTTGTTCTTTTTCAAGATCGTTTTGGGTATCTAGAATTCATATTCCATATTAGGATAGATTTTTTTCTGAAAAATAAATATATAAATATATGATAGTTTCACCTAAAAAAACAGAAAAAAATATGCTCTGGTAAGAAAGAAAGCAAAAAGAAATATTGAAATGTTATCTTTAAATCATCAAACGCTTGGTATCAGACAAATGAAACTGTTATGTGAGATTATCATTTTTAATTTTGGATAAATTGCTATAATACTAGATGTCAACCACTAAGCCAAGCATGGGAAGGAGGGATGGGGAGGGAATGGGGTGGAGATCGGGTGGGGGCTGACTGGGCGATGTGTGCATGTATGTCTACAAAAGTTTGTATCCCACTATGATGTATGAATACAGTGCACCAATAAAATAAAATTTAAAAAAATATATTAAAAAATAGAGAAAGGTAGGGTTTTTAGGTCTTATTTCTCAAAAGTATTTCTTTCCTATATCCATACTCACTAAAACCTCTTGTGACTGAATGAAAGTGTGCATTTACCTCTTGTTGCATGAAAGAACTTACCGTCCCTGTTCTGCAGGAATTTTCAGCAAGAGTCCTCGAGTAGAAGTTCTCACTACACCTGGGAAATGGCTCCTCAAGATGCAGGACTCCAACCCGCTAGGATGAGGTTGGTTATACAACTGGCCTTTCAGCTGAAGTTACCCTTGCACCTTGCTCTTGCCATGTCAGTCAGCCCAAGTAAGCTCCCCCCTTCTGATTCAGAGTCCTAGACAATGTTTGCCCATGTAGACCATGCCCATGGTCAGGACAACCTCAGGTCTTTGGCCTTTGGCTCTTTATCCAGATGGAATGGGAACCCCTGGATGACATCAAGAAATCATGCATGCTCTCATCATTAAAGTTACAGTTTTGACCCATTCATTAAAAATTCTGACATACTATTTAAAGTAAGTATTTACATATCCCAAGAACATCAACACTGATCAGAAATACAAGAGTCAAGAACACGATGCATCTGCAGTAGGTGGACACTGGTCTGTGGTTCCTCATCCCTTGGGGAAGACCTATTGGGTTGTGGGGATGCAACACCCATGGGTTTGGGACTTGGGGTCTGGGCCACTGAAGACACTGCTCACTTTTACACATTCCAGACTGTGCACAGGGAGCTGACTTCCAAGTCCTTTAATTTGCCTCTTCTACTGGGAGGTGCTCCACCATGAAGGCTTTGTAATGGATATTCCAACAAATGCAAATCTGAACCACTTTCAAGGGCACCATTTAGAAGGAAAACCCACATGAGACCTCTGGGTAAACCACCAGCTTTAAAGGGAGCCTGGCCAACTGGAAAGACAGGACACTTAATCTCGGACACACCTCACCACATGGCCTGCCTGCTGGGACTCAGGCTCAGCTGCCTCTGACCATGGAATTTCCAAAATAGGCTCCCTCAAAGAAAGCCAAGAGCACATTTTTGTGGCTTCGGAGTGAAATGAGGTTTCTCGTTATTAGAGAGAGATGGCATGGCTAAAGCAGCTGCTTTGCTGTCCTGTGGCACCCATTTCTGAACAACTGCCTTTCCATTGGAGTTTCACAGGCAAAGGGGAAGCCTGGGTCCACTCCAGGTGCCTCTGGGTTTGAGAATCTAAAGCTGACCCCAGAGAAACTCAGGAAAGACGATGTCAGCCCCACAGACAGAGCACAGTACACTCACACCAGCAGGCCTCAACAACGTGGGCACCAGGGCCGAAGAGCCCAATAATTTCATAGAGCGCGCCTGAGAGACCAAAGGCCAGAGTCCTCAGGAGGGAAGGCTGAGACCCAGGCTGAGCCTTCAGGCCCTGATGAGGTGAGTCAGGGGCAGGCAGTCATTGGCAGAGATGGAGTGCTTTTTGGGTGAGGTAGAATGAGTGTGCCATGCTCAGGGGCACAAGACAACTGGATGGGTGGCTTCACATAAAAGACACACCAATGATGAAATAGTCTTTGTAGACAGGTGATAGAGGGTGCTCTGTTAGTGCCCACTGTTGATCCTTGGACATTTTTCATTAAAAACAAAACATGTCTTACTGAGCATGGTGGCACCTACCTGTAATAGCAGTACTAAGGAAGGCTGACGTTGGTGGTCAGTCTCAGCAACTTTGGGAGGTTCTCTGCAACTTAGACTCTGTTTCAAAATAAAAAATAAAATAGGGCTGGGATTCCCTGGATTCAACTCCTCAGTATGGGTGAGGGGTGTCACTGCTGGAGGATGACCATTTTAGACACGATGGGCAAGGTGATCACGATGGGCAAGGAGAGCAAAGAGGCTGGTTATAAATGTGGACTGATTGCTCAGGGGAGATGTAGGTGGAATGAGGATGAAGACAAAAATCTAAATTAATAGGCATAGCCGAGAATTGACTCCGGAGAAGCTCCTTAGCCCTACGGCTCAACTCTAGACCCAGGGTTACAGTTCTAGGTTGCAGACAGCAGAGTAAAGAGGTGGAACACTGTTCTGAAATAAGTTCTACTGTTGCCCTAGAAGAAGAGGGGGCAGCAGCTGAAGGATGCCCTTTTCCTCTTCTAGAGACCTCGGGCATAGTCACGGGATACCATTCCTAGATCAAGCAGCCACCAATTTGAGGTAGACTGTAAAAGAGAGACATCAGCCAGATAATTACAAATTTTATTGAAACATGGGGTTTTCATGTTGGAGAGGACCTACAGCTCAAAAAGATTGTTCATTTTATGGAGGAGAAAGCAAAGACTCAAAAAGTCAGTGTAGTTTCCCTGGGCTCCAGGGCTCGGCTCCGTGGTGCTGGGTGAGTCTCTTCCTGGCTCCACCCCTGAAACACTGAATGAAGCCAAGAAAAAAAGTATTTTTTTTTCTGAGCTTTAGCCTGTGCATTTGTAAATAGAAAAGATATAACTAAATGGCTCCTAGGTCCCCGCTAGCACTAACTTCTCCTGTGATCAATGCTGCTAAAATTGCACTGTGTCCAGGTGGGAAGTTCATTTACCCCCTGTCTGGTTTATGCTCACTTACTGAGTGATTTCTTTCCTCAGAGATTCCCATCCTGCCCATTATTCAGAGTGAGCTGCCTCCCGGTGTGCTGTCAAAATACATCAGCTTCAAAGACAAACACACACCTTTCAATCGGAGGCCAAGATAGTTTACTGTATAATTTATGATAATGTTAAGTCTGTTTCTCATAAATGTTAATGGTGCCACTTTCTTTTTTTTCCTTATAGATGGGTAATTCTCAGAAAAGCAGCTGGATGTTAAAAGTTACATTTTTTTAAACAACATAAACTGCCTCAGCCAACAAATCCGACTAAAATAAAACAGAAGTCCACTGGATTGCAGGCACAAAAATTCTGCTAATGGCAGTTAAGTAAATCCCAAATAGAACTGTTCAAAGATTCTGCTCACATAGCTCTTCACCCACCATGATTTGGTGAGGTTTATATTCGCAGAACTTTCTCCATTTTATGGAAAGATATACATAAAAGAGTTATTTATATAAATTCAGGTTCTTACTATTCCTATCAAATTGTTGAATTCATTGTCCATTAGCATTAATATAATACTATAGGACTACATACCTCCTTTAGTTTTGCCACAAAATAGCCCGATTTCCTCTTTATACAGATTGCAGACTTTAATTTAAAATAGAAAAGTCATCACTTCGTCTTTATTCTCTATAGAATTGTTTTGACTGCTAAACATATTTGAGGAATTCTGTCTCAGACGTTGGTAAGTTGGGCTTGGAAATCATTTGACTCTTTTAAAGTCATTCCCTAACAAAAGAGATGAGTCAACAGTTTTACTTTAGCCTCTATACTGGGGGTTCTGAAATTCCAAATTTTCTATTTTGAAGCATCCTATTTATTGAAGTAAGAATACAAATATCCTAAATTTTTTATGCCAGAAAATATAATCATACTAATAAACATGCTTTAACATAAAAACATACAATTTCAAAAAGTCCACCATGAAACAGCCAGAAACATATACAAAATAATTAAGTTAAATGCCTTTAAATTGCTTGGTCTCAAGATGCCTTGGTTTAGTTCCTCTTCCACTTGATAATTTTACAGCCTTATTTATTTATTCTTTCTTTCATTCTGCAAAGATATACTGAGTTTGACATCAAAGTAACCCATTGGTCATTGGTTACCAAAAAAAAAAATGCTAGAACGCTGGATGTAGTGGTGCACGCTTGTAATCCTTGCACTTGGGAGGCAGAGACAGGAGGATCGCGCAGGTTTAAAGCCAGCCGCGAGACCCTGTTTCCAAATAAAAATATAAAAATAGGTCTGGGAGTGTGCACAGGACTTAATAAGAGGAAACACCAGCTCCTGGTGTGCATCCAGAAAGTGGACGCCGCCGACTGGGGTGGGGACGTGCCCGCCAAGGGCCCCGGGACTTTCTAGGATGGTGGAAATGCTCCGCTTCTTGGTGCTGGGGTCGAGGCACAGCTTTGTGTATAAAAGGCACAGAAATTCACAACTAAGGTTTGTATGTTTCACTCTAGATATTATCAGAAATAGACGGGTGAACTATAAAAAAAATAGGTCTGGGAGTGTAGCCCGGAGGTAGAAGGGCTTCTAGGAACCCCAGTACCACCACCAAAAAAAAAAAAAAAAAAAAGCTAGACTATGGTCTCTACTCTCAAAGACCCCATAGTCTAGGGAAAAAAAGACATGCTGAGATGCTGAGAGATTATCTTAAAATGTAGTGACTGCCTTGGTAAAGATATGAGGAGAGTATTGGGAATGAGCAAGGTTGGGATGGGAGGATCAGGGTTTCAAGTTTTCCCAAAGAACGTGATATAGCAACTGAGCCTGGACACCTGCCCTGTCTGCCTTCATAGGAAAGTCCTGAGGCCTCCTTAAATAAAGCCTGAAGAGGGTCCTCTGAACTCCAGCACAAAGAAGCTGTTCTGGGATCATTTTCCATGGTGAGAACTGGAAGGTTATGCATGATGAGTAGGTTCTCATCTCTGACCGTAAAGAAAAAAATCCAAACATGATTTGGAGAAACATTTTTCAAATAATTTCAGCTGAATTTCTCAATCATACTTGTATTTATTGAGGACTTAAAATCACTCTATGTCTCCATTCTCTAGATGGGTAGATTCAGGCACAGGGTCCTGAGTTGGCTGGAACAGCTCAGGGGGTGGTGATGGCAAGGAGGGAAGCCATTTTCCTCCCATTACCCTCTTCTTGATGTAACACTACCCTTGCAGAAAAGGAAAGACTATTTTTCTCTATTCCTTTTCTTTCATAAAAAACAAGTAAAAAAGAAACAAGATTCACATTCAACATTCCCCAAACGTGTTTTTAAACAACTGTGTCTCCATTCCTTTCCAAGGGAGACGGATCGCATAATAAGGTTCAGCTCACTTCTCCATAGGAAATGAAGGCAACACTGACCAGACCACGGTACAGATTCAAGTGCAAGAGAAAGTAAAATGAAATTTAAACAGGAGTCCATGAGGTCTGAAGTCTTTGGAAGACACGCAGAAGATAGGCTATCAGCAAGACCAGACCCTCGCGCTGGAGCCTGGGAAGGCTCAGCGAATGGGGGAAGAGAAGCCACCATGAAGCAGTTGGCATGACAAGAGCAAGGGTACAAAGACAAGAACCCAGCTGGAGAGGGAGGATGACATTCTTAGGGGTAACTTTCCATCATGGCTCATCCCAGCAGGCTTTCCTAGGTGGGTCTTGAGAGCCATGATAAAAAAAAAAAAAACCAGAGGTAACCACATCCCTTCCCCATCACAGTTTATTCTCAAGGGTGAAGTGATTGCAGGTTGATGGCAGGCATGAGCCTGCAGGTGTTGACTGGTTGCTCCCGTGTACACACAGAGAGCTGGGCATATAAAGATCCAGTGAAATGGAGGCGCCACAGATGAACACCTACCCACTTGCTGTGTAGGATAAGGTGCCATGTGCAGATGTGGGGGGCACCAGAAGGGGAAGGAAAGGAATTTAGTGAAACAGAGGTTATGGGCACAGGAGTATGAGAACATATATATATATCTAGGGAAGGGAGGGAAAGCTGGTGTCAGATCTAATGTGGGTGGCCGTCTTCTTGGGATGCCCATTAGAATCATCTGGAGAAAAAAATTACTGACGCCAAATGGCCTATATTTTGATATGGGTAGTGGTTATGTAAATGTATTCCTATATCAAAATTCATTAAACCATATACTTAAGATGTGTATACTTTACTGTCTTAAATCATACCCCAATAAAGTAGAAATACTGAACCCAGACTCCATCCTAGACCAATCAAATCAGAATAGAATATGGATGCAAAACTGGAGATCATTATCCCAGGGGAAGAAATTTTTTTAAATCTTCTCATTTAGAGGCTATATATATTTTTAGCTGGAATCAAGATTTATATTTCACTATTAGGGAGAATTTAATAAAAATAACTAAAATATATTGAGGGTTCTATAAAAAGTATCATGTGTGATAGTCAGTACCAACCTGAAAAACAAGCTAAGTTATAATAATTCTGTTCTACAGAAGAGAGAACAGGCTCAGAAACTTTACTCTTGTCCAAAGAACTTCAGCTACTAGAAAGCAGAACTTGGAGGCTTTGTGCGGTCTAGGGATCTCTATTTCTCTCAATGGATCCAAATATATTTTCTTAAGGGAATTACTAAATACCATCTAATGACTTTGGGTGCTCACAACCTGCCCTGACTCAGGCCCCAACATCTTCTCAAACAGAGAGCCTTTGCTGCTACAAGAACGATTTCTGCAAACCAGAAAGTCTGAAGTCAGCAATGATTAAATTGCCCCCTCGGAACCCTCAGCCACTTGCTTGTCTCCTTGTCTTTGGGGTCTTGTCTCAGCAATTCGTTCAACTTCCCCCCCGCACAAGAGTCTCAGATCTGTCATGCCGAGGGCAAGAAGAAATGCCCTCCTAACAAGACTCTGGGCATCGCTGGGGCTGCCTGCAATCCAAAGAGCCATATTCTTCATGAGCAGGTAACGAAGCTCAGAGGAACAGAAGAAACTGCACAAAAGCAGAAAACGACAATTCAGAGCACACTGAGTGACGGCATTAAGGAAATCCTCAAAGCCCTCAGCAATGTAGCTGCCAACGGGGAAAAAATGACTTCTTATAAAAAGGCCCAAGTAGAAGTTATAATAAGGACCCATATACATACTGCAGGTTATAAAAGTGATTGCCGCATTAAAAGTGATAATAGCATAATGTCATCTAGTGTGTATGAAATCCCGGACAATATAAGATGGGTTGCTTATGCATAAGGCTAATACTGCCTAGAAACACCAGGGAAATAAGAACTGCGTGCAAGAGGAAAAATATTCACTTGGTATTTCTGGATCACCTCTCTTGCTGTTTGCAAGAGAGTGAACAGTGTTTCCGGATGGCGTCTCAGCAGTTCTCTGCACTTGGAAAACTTCTTGCTTTCTTAAGCCAGACTCTGCAGTTGGAGCTGGGAAGTTCAGGAAGATGCCATTCCATGTCTTGGCCTCGGTCTTCATCCTATTTCTAAAATCTCACAATGGATGAGGGCAAAGGCTTTTCCCTCGCTGTCGAAGATATGAAGAAGCTGGAGAAACTTCTTAATATTTGAAAAAGAGCAGTTTGGGAAAACGACACACCCACCATCTTTCCTTAGAATCCAGATGCAAAACCACAGAGGGAAGATGTCCTCTAGAGTGAGGATGCATTCTCAAGTGTCGGCCCCAAACTCCCCATGATAAAGATGAGGAGACCAAGAAAGGGATTCCACTGACTTCATGGCAGAGCTGATAAAGCCCCACTTATATTTTATATACAGCTCTATAATGTTTAAAGCCCTTTTCCGGAGGTGTTCTCATAAATACCCTATCAAAGATATCCCTTTTTTCAGATAAAAAAAAAAAAACAAGACTAAGATAATCAACCAGTGATATTTTTTAAGCATATACAGCTAGTAGATTTTGAAGCCCAGTGCCTAGAATCCTCTGGAATCCAGAAAGTGGCCCCTACACCACGTGTGTGGCTTGCAAGCAAAGTGTCTACACCTGTACCAGGCTCCATCAGTCTTGGTGTGTCCCAGATGTAGCCACACCATTCCTTTCTGCCCACACCCCACAAGACTTCTTGCCTATGCAGTACTTCGTTAAATATATTCGGGCAGCTTCAGGCACATGCTGTACTGAGAAAATTGAGACAAAAGGCTAAGGATGCTTGAGCAGAGGCAAGAAGCTGTATTACAAAGGTACATCACTTTCATACTCGTTTGCACATTTTTCCTCATAAGAAAATTAGGCTTTAATGTAACCTCAATTTCAACCTTGTTGCTTTATCGCCTAAAGCCCATTAGAGAGCTATTTCCCAGGGCCAGGAACTTATGATTGGAGGTCAGGAGGCTGGGGTTTTAATCGACTCATGATGAAACTTCTTTCCTGGGGCTTCTCTCTTCTGTCTCAGCTCTGTCTTACTCTCAGGGGGAGGGGATAGTGCGCCCTGTGTGGGCAGTGAGGATTTCCCTTAATATACCAAGGGCTGAGTTAACTGCCAAGAGAAAGGTGGGGAGGGGAGGGGAGGGAAACAGGGATTCTACTGACTCACAGACCAACATATGTGAACACAAAGCAGCTAAAGGCTGCAAATACACCACTCACAATAATGGAAGAGCACACACCACTTTATCTCCTTCCCTGGGGCTAGGCCTGGTGTTCAGCCACTTCAAGATCCCCATGAAGAGCCCCAGAAGAGCTTCATGTGGCCTCAGAAAACTGGTCTCCCACCAAATCCCTCAGATAAAGAAATAACCAGCAGGCTGAGAATGTTATAGTCCATAGGTCGGAGATCCACATTGAAAGTTCCTGGGTAGTCTTTTAAAAATGTCCATGCTGGGATCCCTTAAGCCTCCAAAATTCTGGTAATGGGTTGGGGTTGCAGCTTGGGTGCTGGGAGCTTCTAAAGGCAGCGCCCTGCAACCCCAGGTGATTCTGATATGCAGGCAAGTTTGGGGAGCACTGCTACAACATAGGCTAGATTTCCTAGAATGGTGTGGTCAGAAATGTCTCCCCCTTCACATCTGTACTTGGAAAGGAAGAGGGAAGCGTGACTCTCTTATCTGCTCCATGCACGCAGGGGTGAAGCCTTGGCAGGCACTTGACACAGACCTGTAAAGTGCTGGTAAGAAGACAGGGACAGGCCTGAGTGCTGTAAACTCCTCCTAGTCTCTGCTTTTATTCTACTAAGTAAAATGCCTATCAGGCCTCAGCCTTCCATAAGGCCAGGCAAACAGGCACTGGAGCCTATGGGAGGAGCCCTTACCCCCCCTGCCCCCCCCCCCCCCGCCCAAGCAGCAGCAGCACACCAGCTCTGCTGAGCCCTTCCTCACAAAGATTTCCCTGGCTGCTCCAGAGGCCAGCCCTACTCCCAGCCAATCTGCAGCAGGGCCACACCATTTAGGTATCAGAGCCTTTCCCTTTAAGCCATTCATTTATCAGGGCTCAGACATAATGCAGACACCAGGAAAATACTATTTTTATATTCTAGTGGGTACAGGTTATAATAATTCGTGCTGTAGGTATTGTTTCCTATATATTTGGATCCTGACTGCAGTCTACCTCCAGGCAGGCACAAAATGGATGCAGCTGGAGGCAGCTGGAGGCAGCAGACCAGCGCTCGGTGCCGACTCAGCACCCCCTGCGCCGGCTTAAGAGCAGCATAGGTAGCCGGCCGCACAGGTCTTGCATCTCATGAGGAAGCTTCGGGAGATCCAGAGCAGACGAGGGCTGAACTTGAGCATGGCTTTTTAGGGAATCCCCAGAGAACAGTAACCTGGTTGTTGCTGACGTAGGCAGTTCTTTCAAAGCAATGCCCTGTCTCTGTTTATTCAACCACTTTTTTTTTAACCTTCCTTTTGTTTTATTTCTCAGCATAATTTTTTCCTAATTCCTTTGCTCTTCACACACTGTCTTGAAGCAACAAAACCTCCATCCTATCCTGATTCTGCTGCCAAGGAGCTTTTGATGCCGCCTAAGGCTAAGACTCTCTTTGAGCATCAGTTTCTCCATCTGATTCGGGCATCGCTCCTCACTAGACGGTTGCCAGCCTTACATTCTCACTCACAACTCACATGCTTATGTCCTTTGATCCCATTGTACCCTTAGGTCTCCTTTCTATGGCAGACATCAACAGTGTCTTTCTTTATATAAGCCAATCCTGTCCACGCTGCAAAAACTTGGGGGGGGGGGTCAATAAAATTTCTTAAATTTTAAATTTTGTATCATTATCAAACCTTCCTATTGGAGCGATGAAAAAAAAAACTGGTTATAAAATGTAAAACTGCTTCTTTTCATCATTAAATGTCATATTTTACATTTATTAACATTAATGTTCATATCAAAAGCCAGTTACCACATTTTCACAAAAAAAAAGCCCATCTTGGGAGGGCAAAAGGGGCCAGGACGCTACAAAAACCTGATATTAAGCACTCCATACATATTTATGCACACTGAGAGCGTTTTGATCTTAGCCTTGGTATTTCAGGTAAAGAAAGAACATCAAATTACAGAATCACTCCTTGTTGCTATTGTTTACCTGCTAAGCAGTTAAGTTCCTTATTGGTATTATTAGATTACAAAATATGTCTACACTATTAACCGAACATAAAGAGCAGAGTAGTGTTCTAACAACAAATGGGTACAGACAGTCTAATTTTGTTGAATTCATGAATTCTTGCTTATTTCAATCCCATATCAAATCACTCCAATTGTTAGATCACAATGAGTGTCTTAGGATATTATTCCATCCCAAATATTCCCCTTTTGCAAAAATTAGATGACAAAAGTAACTTTATTATACTATTGCAATTATTTTTGCATGAATGGATTTATTCTTTAAAAGTTAACAATGTTTCTGATTCCTTTGTTTAGCAAATACAGCAGTAAGTTGTTTTCCCCCTGTCCTCTCAGTTTCGAATTGGAACTGCCAACAGGAAGAAAAATGAAAATTCCTATTTTTCATCAAAGCCCTGATAGCAAATGTTTTTAAGTACAATCAGTTTCATAAGAACATTTTGAAAATTAATGAGATAAAAAGTACTGAGGAACCGTCATGTTTACTGTGCATAATACCAGAAGAGCCACAAGAATTGTAGCACAAGACTCAAAGAAGCAAAATTTCACATTGGGAAGCTGTGCTGGAAACAGATCGACACAGTATTAATGTTGTGATTTTTTGAAATCTCATATTACATTAAATTATAGTTGTACCGCCATGTAATGAGTGCTGGGAAGACTTTCAGTCACTATGCTGTAAAAAGTACCTCTTCTGAGGCCATAAAGAATTAACCTTGGCTAACATTAACACCCTCCAGCCAAGAGCCAGACCTGGAGTCTCCACATTCCCCAACTAACTGAGGTGCCCAAAGCTCTCTGCTTTATTAAGGTATCGTTGACACTAAAAGGTGTATATACTTACAGTGTACAATATGATGTTCTGACATCTGTATATACACACACATAAAAATTAAATCAGTCTAATTAGTATATCCATCACCTCACATACTTTTTCTGTGAAGAGATCACTAAAATCTGTTCTCTTAGCAATTTGCAAGATTACAATACATTATTATGAATCATAGTCACCATGCTATACAATAAATAGCCATAACGCCCTCATTCCTAATGAAATGATACACCCTTGACTGGCATCTCCCCACCCCCCTGTCTCTTTTTGAAACAACTAATACATGGGTACAGTGAAGACTACTACATGAGAAAATGATTGGTATATAATTGTCAAGTAGCTAATTTTTCATCTTCTGTTCTAGATGCCAGGTATCTTTCGTGTCTTATCCGCATTAAACATCACAATGCACACACCACATGCACACTGCTGATAGATATAGCTATCCCCATTTTACAGATGAGAGAACTGAGTCTAAAGCGTTTAAGGAGCTTGCCCGAGGCTCCAGGCCCCTCCGAGAGCTCCCTCGCACACAGCCAGCCATCCCCAGCACCCTGTGCTGTCGGGGTGAGCCACTAAGCTAGATGGAACGCCAAAGAATCGGGCGATGTAGGTTGTTGACAATAAACTAAGGCAAACAACACTGCATGTGCTTTATTCTTCCAATATATTTTTGGCAGAGAACAAATTGCCCTGGGAGAGGTATTGCATAATTTCATTTGGAGCACTGTCCTTCTGGTAGCGGCAAACATACACACACTAAAATCAGTTTGCAATTAAAATCCAATTATAAATATATTACTATATTAGACACCTACCCAGGAACCATCCGGCAGGGGACCTGCTCTGAGAGGCAGCATGCCATAGTCTTCAAACTGCTTCCAAGTGTACTTCTGGCTGCGCCCTCTGACCCCGGGTGTGCATTAAACAATGCCTGGCAGCCTGTCTCCGCGAGGGAAAGGACTCAATTTGGGCCCCATGATGGAGTATCTTTAATAATACTATTACCAATTGACTTGGAAGGATGACATGTGAGGAAAATTAAATCTTCCTCATGCAGATTATTAAACAAATTAAACACAGTATCTAAACTGATGGGATTCACGGGAGGGTTTTTGCATAAGGTCAAGAGACACAGGGTCATAAAAAAGGTCCATGTGTGACCTTTACACATCTTAAGCCCTTTGTTGAAACAACTTTTTACCTCTCTGACTCAAAATGCTTAGCAAATACTTAGCCAAAGAAATGGGTGGTTTTCTTTCCCTGCAACATAATTTATTAACCAAATAATGGCAATCTCCAGAATGCCCCAGGCCTGATGACCCAGGAATTCCCTTCCAGTTCCTCACACGAGATTTGGACTGCTGGCCTTTAAGTTGATTTTCTTTAATTTGACAGAATATTTCAACTACAGAAATCAGGCTTCCAATATCTTTCAACAGTTGTCCTTAAGCCTATTTGTCATCATTAATATGGGCCATCCAGATAGATGGCCGGCATGGCTCCACTCACACGTCCCACTCTCCAGCAAAGATGCACGACTTGGGCTGGCTCTCAATAGTTCTAATTTATGAAAACGTCTGAGGGCCAGCCGCGGGACCCCTGCCGTGGCTTTTTAAGTGGTCTGGCATCAAGTATGAGGCCATGCTGTATGCTCCAACTTCTCACAGCTATAGGACAGGTGCTAATTAATCTACCTAATTATGCAGCCAGTGGAAGAGGCTTACCCATAGGATTCCAAATCTGGAGGAAAAAAAAAAAAAAAAGATGGGAAGGAGAAAGAGAAGGGAAATGCTTTTGCTTCCACCTGAAACATAATTTCAGGAGTTGGTTTCTTTGTTGGATCCATGGATTTCCCCTATATCACAACTGCTGTGTGTGCGTGTGTGTGTGTGTGTGTGTGTGTGTGTGTGTGTGTTCCTCCAGGAGCATATTTGAAAAGTCCTTAAAAAATGGTAAACTGACATGACAATTATTAGCTTACCTTCATTTTTTTTTCAAACTGCAAATAAAGCAATAAAAAAGTCCAAAGAGTATATATAAAGTCTAGATCATTCACATGAAATGTGGAAGACCTGAAATGGTGTTGTAATTCCAGCAGGTTCCTGTTTGCAGTTAACCACTTACAGGGCCAGTCACTGGAATTCCCTGGGCATCCATACAAATGAATATAATTACAGATACCACGAGCATAGACCCCGGAGGCTGTTGATTATGGTAGATAACGCAGGGATGCAGGGACAGAGAAATCCTGGGGTGTGCAATCGATTTTGCCACATACGCTCCCTTGGTCTTTCTAGCTTTACGAGGGTTGAAATGTTCTTCCTCTGGTTCTTAACTGCCAGGGACTCATTTGAATGCTGTGATACCTGTCAGGGAAGGAGAGGGAACCACTTCTGAATTTCCTCCAGGGGAGTAAAGGCAGATCACAGGGGATCTCTTCTCTCAGGGCACGATCCAACATTCTCTATGCATCCTGAGAGAAAGGAAGGCAAGGGAGACCTGAACTCAATCAGCACAAGCACACTGCAGCCTGGAAATGAGGGCAAACACCTGGTCCTGCGCATCAATTTACCTGGTACCCACGACGACACCCGGACAACAAAGTGTGTGCCTTTCTTGGTCCCGTTCCCTTTCATGGACACCCTGAACCACTTACAAAATAATAATTTAATGTCATGAATTAAAATAGCTGAAAATAATTTTTAAAATGAATAATTTAAGAATTCACATGTCTTGTTAACACAAAGTGACTTTCCAGCTGGGCAGAAAATCAAACTCTGCGTTTGGCAGTTTTACAAGTCATCATGGAAATACGACTCCTCATTCTTCTAGATGCCTTCCTTGCTTCTAGAAGTCATCCTCCTGTGTATGAAATAGAAGTTATTTCAAAATACTAAAAATACTGGGTATCATTGCTGGTTTGAGGGAAAAATAGTAAAATACCTGATGATTTAAAATGTCAGTGTTTTCTGGAAAACATATTAAGTGAAAGAAGCCAGACACAAAATGGCACATGTTATGTAATTTCATTTATAGGAAATACATAGAATAAGCAAATACATAGAGGAAAAAAAGTAGAGTAGTGGTTGCCAGGAACCAGAAGGAGAAGGTTAGAGTAAATGGCTACTACCTACAGTGTACATGGTTTCCTGTGTGTGTGTGTGTGTGTGTGTGTGTGTGTGTGTGTGTGTGTAGGGGGTTCTGGATCTAAATAGCCAGTGGTGATGGTTGTACAATACTGTGAATGTATATAATACCACTGCATTAAATGTTTTTAAATGATGATTTTCATGTAATATGTATCTCACAATTTAAAAAATGTGATAATGTTTTAAATCATGTAATTCAGTCTTTGGCTTCTAATGAATGAGAGAAAAATCTAAGAAAATTATAATCCTGCCAAGGCTTCATGACAGATTAAAGAAAGAAACGATGCCTCAATCTGCCTGCCTGCTGGCCTTAGCCTTCTAATCCTGAAATCTGCCTGCAACTACTTCCAGCCACAAGACTGAGAAGAGTTACAGAGAAGCAGGTTGTCACCTCTCCCTCCATTCCTGAACAGTCCTCAGAGAGAGACCACTAAGCAGGCACGCAGCACAGTCTGCCACCACGGTCTCCAGTGTATTCTATGTCCTGAGCTCTTCACCAACAATAGGAAATTGAAGAAATGCCTTAAGACTACTGCTTCTAAACTCCAAAGTACTCTGCGCGGCTATACCCTGAATCCTCCTTTCCTTATCAAGAAGGAAGGATATACTTAACACACTGAATAGGAAAAGAGGTAAGGACACAGAAAGACAATGAAGGCAAAAAAAAGATGACAATATTCATAGATACCTCCAGGGCAATCCTTATAAGGACGGTCCTTATATCCTATGTCTCAATTTTATGCCTAAGGAATATCTTTCCATTGTTCTGAAGAGGCATAATAGCATAAATTATGATAGCTCTTGCATAATAATTTACTGATTGCTGCTCTATAAAATGGAGATAACTCATATTTTTTTTTGTAAAGGATTAGTAAATGTACACATATGATTACTGATGATGGTGTTTGGTTCCAAGTGATTTTCTAAGCCAGAAGAGGTGTAGAGATCTACAACACATTCATTTCACAGGTAGGAAAAAGAGAGGCCAGCAAAGTAAAGATCTAAGAAGACAATATTTTATGGTGGACTTTAAAGAACAATCTTCTGAAAATGGAAGAATTAAGTAAACACGTTATGAATGACATTAGTGATGTGATATGTCTAACCAGTAGGTGTGTGGTCAGATGCTTAGAATTCAACTTTCCCAGACCTGGGCTTAAACTGTGTTCCACCACAATTTGTACTTTACCTCTTGCAGCTTTGATTTCCTTATTCATAAAATAGAGATAAATCTACCTAGCCACAAACTTTTAAGAGGATTAAACCAGAACCGGGCGTGGTGGCGCACGCTTGTAATCCCTGCGCTTGGGAGGCGGAGACAGGAGGATCGCGCAGGTTCAAAGCCAGCTGTGCTGGCATAAGAGACCCTGTTTCAAAAATATAAAATAGGTCTGGGAGTGTAGCCCAGAGGTAGAAGGATTATACCAGGAAAATATAGGAAAAGAGCTTGGCACAGTACTTGGATAATAAGCACTCAGTACATAATAGTTGTTGGTGGCATCACTATTGTTAACATGCATTTTTAGAGTGGGTTTTTCCTATGAATTCCTTTCAGTTCTTTTTTATGTTTGTAAGTACTCATAATAAAATGTTAGAAAACATAGGAGGAAAAAAAGAGCTTCCAAAAATGAACAAAGAACAAAAGGCTGGTGTCTCTCTTGATAATTAGTCCTCTTATCATTAGACCCAGGTAAGTTTTAAAATAGCTCATTAGAACACAGGAAAGATTGGAATTTTTTAAGATTGATTTTGTATCCAGATGTTTTGCTGAATTTGTTGATCAGTTCTATAAACTTTTTGGTTGAGTTTGTTGGGTCTTCTAAGTATAGTATCATGTCATCTAAAAGTAGTGATAGTTTTAGTTCTTTTCCTATTTGTTCTCCTTTGATTTCCTTCTCTTGCTTGTTGTTCTGGTTCAAGTATCAAGTACTGTATTAAAAAGAAGTGGTGATAATGGACATCCTTTCCTTTTCCCTGTTTTTTTTTTTGGGGGGGGGGAGTTCTCGCAGTTTTTCCTTTTTTAATATGTTGGCTGTGAGTCTATTGTAGATTGCCTTTATAATGTTGAGGTATATTCTTTCTATTCTGATTCTCTGCATACTTTTAGCATAAATGGGTGTTGGATTTTGTCTAATGCTTTTTCAGTGTCTATTAAAATGATCGTGTGAGCCGGGCGTGGTGGCACACACTTGTAATCCCCGTGCTTGGGAGGCTGAGACAGGAGGATCGTACAGGTTCGAAGCCAGCCTCAGCTACTTAGTGAGGCTCTCACCAACTTAGTGAGACCCTGTTTCCAAATAAAATATAAAATAGGTCTGGGAGTATAGTCTGGAGGTAGAAAGCCTCTGGATTCCACCCCCAGTACCACACACAAAAAAAATGATCATGTGATTTTTGTCTTTGGTTTTGTTTATGTGATGAATTACATGGATGTTTTTTTGTGTGTTGAACAAGCCTTGTATTCCTGGAATACCCCTACTGTATGCCAACCATAAATCCATTGAAAAAGAAATCTAGAAAACACTTCCACTTAGGATATCCCCTCCTACACACAAAATAATTAGGAATAAACCTAACCAAGGAGGTAAAGAACCTCTACAAAGAAAATTATAAAACACTAAAAAACAAATAACCCAATCAAAAACTGGGCAAATGAACTAAATAGACACTTCACAAAAGAAGAAATTCAAAAGGCCAATATGTGCATAAAAATGTTTAACATCATTAGCAATCAGAGAGATTTAAAATTACTCATACTTCACCTAATTCCACTTAGAATGGCAATTATTCAAAATATAACAACAAATGCTGGTAAGGATATGGAGAAGTGGGAACTCTAATACATTGTTGGTGCAATGTATTAGAGCAACCACTTTGGAAAAAAGTATGGAGGATTCTCAGAAGAATGGGAATGAACCTACTATAAGATCCAGCAATACCACTCCTGGGTATCTACCGAAAAGAATGGAAACCAAACTACCAAACTAATGCAAGTGTATCTATGTGCAGAGCCACACAATTTACAATGACCAACTATGGAACCAACCAAGTTGTCCATCAACAAATAAATGGCCTACGAAACTATAGGATCTGTACACAATGGAATTTTACTCACCCATAAAGAAGAACAAAATTATGATTTACAGGAAGATAGATGGAACTGGAGAACATTATGCTAAGTGAGATTAATCAGTCACAAAAAAGTAAAAAAAATAGGATGCTCTCCCTAATATTTGAAAGCTAGGGGGAAAAAAGGGTCATAGGAGGAACGTTAGACAAAGAAGTAGTAACCATCGATGAGCAAATAAAGTGATCTAACTGAGGGGGGTGGGAGGGGAAAGAGGAAATTCCCTGATGTACATGATGTACATTCACAACATATCAAAATCAATCACTAAGCAAAACATGAGAAGGAGGGAGGGGGAGGCAATGGGGTGGGAATTGGGGAAGAGCTCAATGAGTGATGTGTGCATGTACGCCTCTACCATCTTGTGTGTTCTATTATGATGCATTGTATGACTACAATGCATCAATAAAAAAATTTAATTATCTCCTTAGCCGGGCGTGGTGGTGCACGCTTGTAATCCCCGTGCTTGGGAGGCGGAGACAGGAGGCTGGTTCGGAGCCAGCCTCGCTGGCTTAAGAGACCCTGTTTCCAAATTTTAAAAAATATATAAAAATAGGTCTGGGAGTGTAGCCGGAGATAGAAGGGCTTCCAGGAATCCCAGTACCACCAATATATATATATATATATATATATATATATATATATATATATATATATTCTCATTATAATGGAGAAGCCTAGATCTCCTGGCTCCTAATCCTAATAGGAATCTTCTCAATACTCCATGCATAAAAATAATCTGAGCACGTATGTTTAGTTCAGAGGGTGCACCCACCACTCAGCCCGATGTAACATACAGTGAGGCAAAACACAAATTGCTGAAGAATGGGCCATCCCACCTACAGGGGATGCTGTTCCTGGTCAATAAAGTCACCTTTTTGCACATTAGGTATGCACTGGACTAATGTTCCTGCCCCCTTGCCTTTACAGTAACCATCCAGGGAGCTTGAGTATATTCAAGCTCTGTATATACTCTGTAAAATGTTCCCACTCTTTGCATATTTATCCATTAAAAATAACAAAGAAATATTTTGAGAGTCTTTGAATCATCTATAAAAATAAATTTAGATTCTTCAGGCAAGGACTTCTGGAGGACTGAACCAGCATATGCAGGGGCAAGGTGACTCCAGACTCCATGGAAGCTGCTTGTGTGTTGAGTGGGGTGGAGGCTGAAGGCTTGAGGGGCTTCTGCCACCCACTGGAAAGCTTCAGAAACATGGGACTTATTGATCCTGCTCTAGAACCAACATTGCTAATTGCAGAGTGCTACTTACTATTGGTTAGTCTATGTTCTAAGCAGTTTTATGTCTTCTTCAATCATTTATTATGAAATAAAAGTCAATATGCCCAAATCTGAGCTTGATTTGGTCCAGTAGAAAAACTCACTGAACAGAAATTCCCACACTGATGGGACTGAATAAGGTGGGGTGGGTGGGGCTGGGGACAGAATGGAGAGAAAGGAAAGGAAATGCAGCTCCTAATTCTGTGTAACTCTAGGCGAGTCTCTCTCTCTCTCTCTCTCTCTCTCTCTCTCTCTCTCTCTCTCTCTCTCTCTCTCTCTGTAAAATCTCATCAGAGAACAGCTCATTTGGAAAAGCAGCCCTGCTCTGGAACTGGTGGTAGGTGCTGGCTAGGGTGGGGACAGTGGGTGGGATTCATACTCTGGGCATTCTCCACTGCCTCCCTCTTTTCCTCCTTCATTCCCTCCCTCTGTCTTTTTAAAACAGGAATCAGATTTGCATTCAAGTCAGTAAAAAAGAGGGAATTTACTCACTAATCTATCTATTCTTAGTATAAAATGGAAGTAGGAATTCATTGAAATGCATAATTCAGACTGGTTTACAGAAACCATGCCATTCCGGAAAAATAAATTCAATTCATTTTAATTTCCCCAAAGTATAACCACACTAAATGCTAGCACATATACATGTCAACAAGAAAATTATTAATTTTTTATATTTTTGCGGATGTTTGGATGATCAATAAACCATGACCTCCATCCTGGCAAAACAAAAGTCATTCAGCAAAATGTTTTATTAGCTAGATGGTCATAGCTGTCTAAAATATTTCTTTTCACAGTAAAGCAAGTATAATCATTCTTGTCCCTATTTTATTGTCATTGAATATCCCAGTTCTGACTTTTCCCCCTTCTTTCCAATTTCATTTTTAATTAGTAATCTCATGATACCCTAATAAATAATGTCAAAAGATGAATAATGAAAATATAAATTTTAATGTGCTATAATTACAATTCTAAAAAAATGAAGTGCAATAATTCAGAGCTTGTTCTTTAGCAATTATAAACATAAATAGAATTTCCTTTGGCTTTTTCAATACATTCTAAGTCTGTTGCAATGGCTGCTGTCAGAAATGCAAACAGCTGAAAGAACAAATACCACTTTACCTACTGCTCTAAAAATAAGGTCAAATAGTACTCCTGGCAGAGAAAAGCAGCCCAGAAGTTTGGTATCACCATTTGCTTGGTATATTCGATGATAGCCTGTATAAATGTGTGTTGTTTTCACTGTTGACACTTTTATAAATATAAAGAGCTCGCTGAATAAAATCCTGTTATATATCTCTTGGTATCAAAATGGAACACGATGGTTGTGAAATCTGGCAGTTAATAAAAATAGCCTGTTTTTTTATTAGATTCATCCAACTATGGGGACACAATAGTTTAATAATAACTGTGTACTCCAAAAGGTAAACTCTCTAAAAGTCAAAATGTAAATACCAGAAAATGTATAAAGGAAACTACAGCTTTGTTCATATCCCCAAACAAAAATTATCTTTAAAAAAAAAAAAAAAAGGAACAATGACAAATGCTGTAATCCCGGTACTTGGAAGGCTAAGACAGGAGAATCGGAGGCTGGAAACCAGCACACAGTAACTTAGTGAGACCCTGTTTCAATATAAAAAATAACTAAGGCTGGGGATGTGCCTCAGAGGTAGAGGGCCCCTGGGTTCAATCTCAGGACAAAGAAAGAAGGGAAAGAAGAAGGGAAGAATCATTTTCCAAATTATGAATGTATATAAAATAAAATCAATCAAATGGTGTCTAAGGTTATCATGGTACCTGTTAATGTTCTCTGGATATGTAAAGAGAAAGCGGTTCTCAACACCTCCCTGAGCCTTCTAACTTCGGGAGAGCTACAATGAGCATGGTGTAACCCTCCTAGACTAAGGCAATGGGTGGAGTAATGGCAAAACAAGTTAAATGTATCCTTTCAGCAGGTTTATATAATCATCTTGTTATGGGAACAAAATAAACTAAACCAAAAATGACCCAAAGCAAAAAGAATCCAGAGAATCAAGTAGTAGGATGAAGAAATCCAGAGTTGAAGGTTGCTGATGGATCAGAGAAGGTGAACAGTCTGTGAGGCCCGGGAGCCAGTGGAGGGAGGGAGGGGCCCCAAGGGCCAGGGAGGGCCAACGCAGAGCCGCAGAAGGGTCAAGGCTCAGAGGAGGCAACACAGGCACATTTACCAGTAAACTCATCTTCTCTGCCCTCCTGATGAAACTGGCTGGCTGCTCTGGTATCATGGTCAGGACTCCTCTTTAGTTACAGGAACCCAGAGACATTGGCTTTGATGCCACCCTGGCTTTCTGCAATACCTACGCTTCCTCCTACTGTATCATGAAGGACTATGAAAATAAACCTCAGCCGTAGGGCCGGGCGTGGTGGTGCACACTTGTAATCCCAGCGTTTGGGAGGCAGAGACCGGAGGATTGCGGTTCGTGGACAGCCTCAGCTACTTAGCAAGGCCCTCTGCAACTTATGCAACTTAGTGAGATCCTGTTTAAAAAAAAAAAAATATATATATATATATAAACATATATATATAAACATATATATATATAAACATATATATATATATAAACATATATATATATAATAAATGCTGGGCGTGGTGGTGCACGCTTGTAATCCCTGCGCTTGGGAGGCAGAGACAGGAGGATCACGCAGGTTCGAAGCCAGCCGCGCGCGCTGGCTTAGGAGACCCTTTTTCCAAATAAAACTGTAAAAATAGGTCTGGGAATGTAGCCCGGAGGCAGAAGGGCTTCCAGGAACCCCAGTACCACCAAAATAAATAAGTAAATAAAATAAAATAAAATAACCTCAGCTGTAGAAAAACGCACTCACATTCCCCCACAGAAAAAGCAACATCTCAGGAACATATTGTGAAAATGCAAGGGAAAAAGGAGCAGCCACATTTACTGGCTAAAACTACTGTCTGGTTTCTTTCACGACATGGCTGTTTTCTTGCAGACATGGGCAGGTAAGTCAATGGTGTTTGAACTGCAACTTACTAAGCGAGCAGCCCTTAAGTTTCTGTCCTTCAGCATCAGACCTCTTATTTGGGACCCACAATGAGCACCCTGATTTAGTGATTTAGCTCAGTGCAACTTCGATTCCCTCCCAGAAGCCTCCTGAATTGGCTGGGCCAGGCCTGTCTGAAAGTACAGAATGCTCTGCTGGATTTTAAGGCATTCCGATGGCCTATGGTATTAATGAACTGTGTAAAGTTTCTCAGTCAGTTTGGCTTGGAAAAGATCTCCTTCCTCGCAAAAGAACATCTGGCCTAGTGTTAGCAAGGAGCATGGACTCAGCCGAGCTGGGTGAATATTAGCTCTCCACGCCATTTTCTAAGCTTTGGTCCCTCATTACAAGGTCAGAAGATCTAACAACACCTTGCAAACTCCAGACGACAGGAGCAAAAGGATACCAGTAAAGCAAATAGGAGAATGTCAGGAACAGAGCAGAAACTCAATAAATACTAGCCTTTATGATTAACCCATTGGGAACTGAGCAAAAAATTCCCACTTCCACCTCTTGGGTAAGAATAAGAATACTGAGCTGCATGTGGTGGCGCATGCCTATAATACCAGCATTCAAGAGGCTGAGACAGGAGGAGCACAGGTTCACAGCCAGCCTCAACTACTTAGTAAGGCCCTTTGCAACTCAGTGAGACCCTGTTTCAAAATAGGGCGAAGAGTGTAGCTTGGAGGTGGAATGCCCCTGGATTCCATCCCCAGTACTGAAAAGAATAAGAATGAGGAGGAGGAGGAGGAGGAGGAGGATAAGAAGGAGAAGAAAAGAAGAATACCAAACTATGCAATGGCCCAAGTTTGATTTGTAAAAATGTGAATCTCATTTTCGATGACCAAGTATATATCACAATTTTTAAACTATATATCTATTTTGATGGTTCTGGACCCAACAAACATGACACAAGCTAGGCTCAGCCAGGTGTGGCTGCATCTTGATATCTTAGAGTCACATGGGCTTTCAGGGCAGCAGGTGCCCTCCTCAGTCAATTCTTCACTCTTTCATTCTCCCATCCAGACTATTACCTAAGAAATGAAGACCAAGTCAGACATAGTGGCACATACCTCTAATCCCAGTACTTGGAAGGCTGAGATAGGAAGATTGCAGGTCTGAGGCTAGCCTTCACAACTTAGCAAGACTTTCAGGTGTCTAGTGACACCACGTTTCAAAATAAAAAATAAAGCAGGGGGTGGTGGCACATGCTTGGAATCCCAGCATTCGGGAAGCTGAGACTGGAGGATCGCGGTTCGCAGACAGCCTCAGCTACTTGGTGAGGCCCTCCACAACTTTGTGCGACCCTGTTTCAAAATAAAGAATAAAAAATAGAGCAGGGGGTGTAGCTTGGAGGTTGAATGCCCCTGCACTTTATCCTCAGACCCGCAAAAAAATAAATAAATAAAAATAAAAAATAAATAATAATAAGTGACAAAAGAGATAGAGGTGTAGCTCAGAGGTAGAATACCCCTGGGTTATCACCAGTAATACAAAAGAGAGAAAGGAAGGGAGGAAGGGAGGGAGGGAGGGAGGAAGGGAGGGAGGAAGGCAGACAGACAGACCCCTTCCAACACACTACTGTCCTGAGAGATTTCAAGTGAATTACTGTGTAAGGTGATTTTTTTCCCTCGGGCAGTAAAGTTCAAAATTTAAGCTATTATTTGTTTATTAGGAAATACAGTAAAATAACTCTTCCTTTGAAATTAACTACCTGCCTAAATGAAGATAATGTTTTTATTTTAGGTACCTATATATAATTACTTAATTCTCTCCTTGGCTTTGAAGAGTGCACAAGAAAGTCAACACTCTTGGCTAATAATTAGCTTCCTTTTAAAGACGGCACAGAAGCAAACCAAAGGACGCCAGAATGGGCAGACCAGAGACTGTAAATAGAGGAGGCAGTCAGATCAGCCATGCTAGTTCTTCATATATAGGCAGAACATATCTATTTGTGAAATGCGCTAAACATCATTTTGTTCAAACTTAATATGCACTAGTTGAAAAAGAATTTAAAAAATTAGTATCTTCAGTGTCGGGCGTGGTGGCGCACGCTTGTAATCCCCGTGCTTGGGAGGCAGAGACAAGAGGATCACGCAGGTTCGAAGCCAGCCACGTTGGTTTAAGAGACCCTATTTCCAAAAATAAAAAAAGTATAAAATAGGTGTGGGAGTGTAGCTCAGAAGTAGAAGGGCTTCCAGGAATCCCAGCACCACCAAAAAAAGAAAAAAAAGTATCTTCATTCTCTTTTAATCCTTATGAACTACAACAAGAGCACTTTGGCCAAAATCACCAGTTCCTTCATTCAATCAGAAGCGATCTGTGAAATGGACCTACATCACTTCAAGAGAACTCCGTTGCACAAATGTACAAACATCATTTCTCCAGGGCAGGAAGGATGTTCTTAAAGAAGAAAGCAAGAATCCTAAGGAAATACAAAAAGTACCCTCCACCCCTGATTGTTTCTAACAACGAGGAGTTCACTTTCTAATATTTCATATTATTTTGTTTCTGGCGAATGTTCTAGTTAAATGTTTGCTTTAACAAACTTTTATGTTGTTATCTGTTTATATCATAACTTTGGATATTCCACTTACAGCAAGTGCAGACGCAAACTACCGATAAAGCCTATTTTGTTCCCCAAAGTGTGAGAAGAATATCTAAGTGTGAGAGTTTTTCTCACACTTTGATGTTATTCTCACATTTGTAACGTCAGAGACTTGTATTTCCACATCTGTCTCTGTCTCTGTCTCTGTCTCTCTCTTTCTCTCTGTCTCTCTCTCTCTCTCTCTCTCTTTCTCTCTCTCTCTCACACACACACACACACACACACACACACACATACATTCTAAAACTACTTTGTTGAAGCTGGGCGTGGTGGCACACGCTTATGATCCCTGCGCTTGGGAGGTGGAGACAGGAGGATCACGCAGGTTCGAAGCCAGTCCCACTGGCTGAAGAGACCCTGTTGCAAAAAAAAAAAGTATAAAATAGGTCTGGGAGTGTAGCCTGGAGGTAGAAGGGTTTCCAGGAACCCTGGTACCACCAAAAAAATAAAAAATAAAAAAATATAAAAATAAATAAAACTACTTTGTTGTGGTTTGGATCTAGAATGTTCCCCTAAAGGCTCATGTGTTGAAGGCTTGGTCCCCAGTGCCACAGTGCTCAGAGATGGGCTTTACGGAAGTGACTGGATCATGAAGGCTCTGACCTCTTCAGTGGATGATCCATTGATGGAATCATTTAACGGCATTTTGGGGAGGTGGTGGGAACTGTAGGCAGTCAGGCCTAGGTGGAGGATGTAGGTCACTGGGGCGTGCCCTTGAAGAGGATGTCTTGTTCCTAAACCCATCCTCTCTCCCCGCCCCCTTTTTTTCCCTCTCTCCCCAGGCTTCCTGAATGCCATGAGTTGAGCAACCCTGTTCACCATGCCCGGGCCGTCATTATGCTCAGCCTCTCTGGTGGACCATGTTAATGAAGCTGCTGATCATGGACTGAAACCTCTGAAACTGTGAGCCAAAATATATCTTTCCTCCTTTACATGTTTTCCCTTGGGTATTTTGTCACAGCAACCAAAAGCTGACTAACACACACATAGCTACATAATTCTAGTACATCCCTACACCTATGTACAGCCGCTTTTGCATGTATCAGGAAAGCAGAAAGTGAGGCTATCGAAAGCATGGGTTACACTAAAGGAGAGCAAAAGGGGATAATCTAGTCCCCTGGAACAGCTGATGGACAACAAGCAACACCAGGAGCCAGAGATGATTATCAAATAAGCCCCATTAGGATCTTGACCCAGTTGGCCATATCTCTGCCACTTTCATTAATAAACATTAACAAGACAGACCTCTGGATGTGTATATAGGTGGGAATAAAGAAGTATAAAACTGAAAGCTTGAGGGTAAAGGCTTCTGGCAACAAAATGTTGAGGAGAAAGGCTCCCTAAGGTCCAAATGGTATTTGTTTTGAACATTTTCATCACTTGTCATCTTTTCTTTTCTTTCTTTTCTTTTCTTTTTCTTTTTTTTTTTTTTTTTTGCGGTACTGGGGTTCCTGGAAGCCCTTCTATCTCCGGGCTACACTCCCAGACCTATTTTATATTTTTTTATTTGGAAACAGGGTCTCGTAAGCCAGCAAGGCTGGCTCCGAACCAGCGCGATCCTCCTGTCTCCGCCTCCCAAGCGCGGGGATTACAAGCGTGCGCCACCACGCCCAGCGTTCACTTGTCATCTTTTTAGGGATTGATCCTGATTTAAACTCAGTATACCATGTGCAGAATTTACTTTCCACTATTCTTGAAAGGATGTAGACTATTTCCTGGCCATCTAAGTACAGAAGTCGAGGTTCTCATCACCATCCCTCCACCTTGCTAAGTCTTGCTGCAGTTTATACTTTTGGTACCTAAATTATCTTCCTGTATTCCATTTTCTCCCCTGTCCCTTCTTCATCTGTGATGTGGTGCTGATGATGAATAGTCATCACTATTACTACTCTTGACACTAGAGATGGATCCGTTTTTGTGGTGGCAAATACATAGCGGAATACATTTGCAGCCAGCATCAAATATCTGGAGTTCCATCAATAACTCAAAGAAAATAATTTAAATATGTGTTTCTCTTTTTTCAGTACTAGGGATGGAACCCAGGGACATTCTACCTCTGAGTTACACCCCCAGCCTTATTTTTTTATTCTTTATTTTGAAACAGGTTCTCACTGAGTTGCAAAAGGGCCTCACTAAGTAGGAGCTAAGGCTGACTGCGAACTGCGACCCTCCTGTCTCAGCCTCCCAAATGCTGGAATTACAAGAATGTGCCACCATACCCAGCTCAAATACTTATTTCTTTTAAAGTACAGTAGCTATTTTTTGTTGATGTTAAAGGAAAAAAATAATACAATAGACTTTTATGAGACAAAACACATTAATGTACTGGTACCACCATACAGAATTGAAAAAAAAAAGGATTTTATTTCTTATAAATGAGTATACAGTAAAATAAATAAATAAATAAATAAAGCAGCTCTTTAAAGAGTTTCAATGAGTAGGATTCAGACACTAGGACTAATGAACCAACCCAAGATGCAGGGAAGATGCTGGTCATTATAATAATAGCAGTTATAAAACCATAAAGCACTTGAAACTTTGCTCACAAAATACCACCTCCTTTAAAGTTTATGCTCTTAAAATAAGCCTTATGAATAACACATTTGATTCCAAAGTCAACATGGTTTCAGCTTTGCATAAAACATTTTCTGGATTTTTTTTTTTTTTTTTTTTGGTGCTAGAGGTTGAACCCAGAGACATTCTATCTTTGATCCACACTCCTAGCCCTATTTTATTTTTTTATTTTGAAAACAAAGTCTCACTAAGTTGTGGAGGGCCTCACTAAATAACTGAAGCTGGCCACAAACTTGCAATCCTCCTATCTCAGCCTCCCAAGTACTGGGGTTACAAGCATGACCCACCATGCCTGGGATTTTGATGTTGGTCTCTACCTATCCCAAGAAAAAAAAAAGGTATAATCTCCAATCATTGGAGACCAATAAGAGTCAAAAGCAGCAAGGTGGGGAGAGGTTGTGAAGTTCTCTCTCCATACCAAAATAAATGAGACCACCATTTGCCAATATAAATGAACAATTACGATATCAACAAAATCCAACTCTGTTTACTCCAAAGTGGTCCTCTGAATACTACAAACTCCAGCACGTTTTATTTCTTGACAGTTTCTCCCTTATTCGCTCTACAGTACAATACAGAAAATATCAGCAACAGTAATTCTAGGTCTAACTTTCAAAGATGTTTTCTCTCTGGAGCCTCAGGCAGCCCAAACCTGGAGATTGTGGCTCAACTTCCTTCATATATTTTTAAAACTAACTTTCTTAAAAAAAAAATAAAAAAGACCTCAAGCTCTTTCCTGAAAAATTAACATATTGCACACACTTGTCCTCATTTGTAAAATGCCCTTTCCTGGCACTGTGTACCCAAAAGCCTGATTGAGCTTGCAGATAAAGTGGCATTAGCCTGTAGCATTGATCACGCTGCCTGCGCCATTATGCTCGCCTTCCAAATGCAGATGTTCTCTGCAGCCACAAAACACACCTCTTCTTGGAAGCTCAAAACAGAGCTAAGCTGCCTTTAACATTTTAAAATTTAAAATGTGTGCTTAGATGCCTGCTACTCTTGCTGAACAATCAATTTGCATTACATTAAATTAACATAGTAATGGACAGCTATAAAATTACACATACATTAAACTTAATGATGAAATAATAGGTAATAATAGGTTACCAATTCTGACATAAATATCACCCAATCAGTAAATCCATTCCACAATAATGAATAACTTTAAGCCTCCCATTTCCTGGGTAACAGTCTTGAAAGAGGAGCATATAAATTGGAAGGTTATTGTCCATCAGGACAACATAATTACCCTGGAAAGAGACATACAAGGGGCTGTTAACCTGAAGCATATGGTTACAGAAGACTTTTCCAGGCTTTGTTTATATTGAGTCATTTGGGAGAAATATAATACAGCATCACCTCTGTGTTGACAGGCTGTTCCCATATCATTCATTTTTATGATAAAAAAAAATGCTAACTCAAATGCTTGGAATAGAATCAGAACAAAGGTGGTAAGTTCTTGGTAATCCAAGAAAGTGAGAAACATATGTATTTGGTACTTAAGATTCATTTGAGTTTTTAAATTAAACAACATGATTTATTTTTACTTGTTTTTTCCCCTCTCTCTAATTATCCATGTGCATGAGACACTTTTTAAAAAAGAAGTGCTTAAAAAAAGTGACTCACATAGACGTAGGATGGAGCTGGATGGTTCCGTGTGTGCTGAATGATGTATGAATAAAAATTTTCAGAGAGCAGACTTCATATAATATAAAAACTTAACTGCTTCAGACTGGCTGTCATTACTCCCCTGGGGTGAAGGACACCACTCTGAAAATCTCAAGATGCAATGCTTGCCTGTCTGGAGCATAGATCTTTGGAAATCCTTTGACGGAATATGTGAGCTTTTTATATTACAAGAATTTCAAGACCCTTCCCGCATTCAGACCAAACTGATCCCACTGGCAAAAAGCTTGTGCACCACAAGAAGCGAAACTCTTAAAAAATGCACAGAGGGTTTTATTTTGCATGGTCTAGCCTGCATTCTGCAGAATGTTTGTCCCCTCAGGATATTCTAAGGTCCTGGGGGACCTGATTGGAGGTAGAATTCTAGGCAAAAGAAGAAAAAAAAAAACCTCTTCAAATGCTGAGCTAGACAAAGTAGAACTGTTTTTGTTTTACAAATGAAGATTTCTCTGCATTTAATGTATTAATATGCATTAAGAAGTAATATGGGGAGATTTACAACAGGTGATGTTTCCCCAAACTAAATGGATTACAGAAATATTTTCCACAGAAAAACTATTAGTACCTCACTAATTACTAGGGTTCCACAGAACAGTTTGGGAAACACTTGTCTAACATACTAGGTTTTGCATGGACGGATTTAAAGATTTACTTACTTTCTTCACAAATGTAAACTCACAAAGAAATAAAAGAATAAAAATAATTCATTGAAATCAGCCTGGAATAAAAGGAAGGGGAGGGTCTCTTAACGTGTCAACTTTGGGATAAATGAATAGGAAGCTTTTTGATTTGCAGGTGAGAAATGTGAAGTTGAACCAAAGGCCACAGAATCTGCAGCCAGTAGTTCCCCCATTGCCTCAAGGGGCTGAATTCCTGCTGGGGAAGCTGAGCACTTTGGAAGACCCAACAAATTAGGTGAAATGCCAGCTCCCAAATAAGTCCTCTCTCTCTCTCTCTCTCTCTCTCTCTCTCTCTCTCTCTCTCTCTCTCTCTCTCTCTCTCTCTGCTTATGTGTGTGTGTGTGTGTGTGTGTGTGTGTGTGTGTGTGTGTGTGTTACTGGAGATTGAACTCAGTGACTCTGAGCCACATTCTCAGCCACACTCTCACCCCTTTATATATTTTTGTTTTGTTTATATATATTTTGTTTTGTTATATATTTGGTCTCACTAAGTTACTGAGGCTGGTCTTGAACTTGTGATCCTCCTGTCTCAGACTCCTAAGTACTGAGATTACAGGCATGCGCCACCATGCCCAGCTGCTCTCCAGTCTCTTAATTAATCAAAAAAAGTACAACACAGGACAACATTTACCTGTTCTCGGTAGCTGTTGCCAGGACAGGTGGGACAGAGTGAACCTATGAGCTGAGAAGAGTCTAAAAATAAATATCAAGAAGAAATAAAGATGCCCTGCCTAAGTTTGGTTTTTCCAACATCTCTTAGCCATCTAGTTCTCTTTTAAAATATAGTTAAAGAAATTGGATGGAAAGGAACTGCTACCTGATTGGAAGTTCTCGTCACACCAGAAAGTTCTGCTCTGTGCTGGAGGACACCACCTGGCACTTCCCAGACTTCATTTGCGCGTTCTCAGTTGTACTGCTATAAATGTAACCACCGGTATGCATATACACTCACAGTACGCTGAATGTACGATGTCGAACTTAGTTTTCAAGACAGAAATTTTTCCCCTCAGTATATCAATTGTCTCATTTAACCAGTGTCTGCTCACTTCCAAAAATACAAAGACAGAGGAAGAAAAGTTGGTTCCCATTTTTACTTTGCTTTATGTCTAGACAGAAGGCCAAGCAGAGTACCCAAGATTTCCGGCAACACCATGATCCTCTTGATATCTCCAGGACAGATTCTTTAAAGCAGGTTATAGAATTACCTAGCCTGGTAGGGGTACTTAACATGGCAGCAGGTAATCCAGGCGCGCCTAATTAATAATCTCCTGTGGAAATTGTGCGCATCTTTAGAGATCCAGGATAAGGCTGTCTCCTTCAACCGAAGGTCTACAATTTCCCCACCAGGATAGAACACTTTCATGTTTCTCTGCTTGAACTCCCAGATAATACCTAGATCCAAGGCGATGGAACCAGGAGAGAGAGGTTCCAGAGGTGGACAGGAAGTCCAACCCATGGAGAAGGTGCTGATGAGACAGGAAACTATAGGAGACCCCAAAATCTTAGCAAGGAATAGCCAATGTGGGGTTCTGGATGGAGCAAGGAGAACTCAGAACAGAAAGCACACCTCATGGCAGCTTTACCAGGGGCCAGCCCTTTGTATGAGCTTCAACACCCAGACTCTCAGGGGAGAGAAAAGAAGAAGAAACTACTGGATATTCATATTTGGGGAATATTTTTAGTTTTGTGTTTTTGACGTATAAGCTGCCAGCATAAAACACACCAAACACTCCCCTAACTCCCTCAAACCAAATAAATAAATGAAAAGAGAGGCTGCTGAAAACCTTGACAAGCAGCTTGTCAAGAAAAGCTGTTTTTCACACAAGAAACCTCCTTTCAGAACCCTAAATCCTGAAAACTTCCATTCTATTTGTGGTTTCCTTATCTGTGAATATCACAGTGAAAAAGTGTAAATAGCCCCTCCCCAACCCCCTTTATTTTTAAAGTTAAAAACCCATCAAGGAATTCTGTCTCTGTTTCAAAACACTAAACTCATATTTCAGAGATATGTTGACAGGCTTTTTACAAAGGGGTGCAATATTGATTTCTGGGGTTAATGCAACTTACGTAGGTTTATCTTATACATGAAGTCTTTCAACCTGTTAACTGTAAGTAAATCTGTGATGATCACTTAAGTGTGGAATCAATGTAAAATTTGGAAGAATTTATCAAAATAATTTGTGACTGGAACAATTTTAAGCCAATCCACATCATTATGTAATCCACTCTGTCACCAAGTCCAACACAATTGCTCAGGAGTAGTCGTTGAAAGCAGAGAGCAAAAGAAAACTCAAAAAATGCAGCAAAATGATCCAATTGAATCCTACTGCTCAGCATGAGGAAGCAGGAAAGGGAGGAGGGGGAAGAGGAGAAGGGGAAGAGGAGGAGGGGAAGAGGCAGCATACAAATGCATTTCTTTTTTAAGCTAGGCATGGGAGCTTGTGTCTGTAATCCCAGGACTTGGGAGACTGAGCCTGGAGGGTTGCAGATTTGAGGTCAGCCTCAGCAACTTGTTTCAAAATAAAAAAATAAAAAATAAAAACAGCTGATGGTATAGGTTGAAGGTAAAATGCCCCTGAGTCTAGTCCCCTGGACCAAAAATTATGCTTTTTTTTTTTTTTTAATTTAGAAATGTAGTGGAGGAAAAAACTAAGAAAGACTTTGACAAAAGAGCCAGTACTTTCAGAAATATAAAATTGTTGAGGCTGAATCAAAAGGTATCATGTGCCGGGCGTGGTGGTGCAGGATTGTAATCCCAGCATTCGGGAGGCCGAGACCGGAGGATCACAGTTCGTGGACAGCCTCAGCTACTTAGCAAGGCCCTCTGCAACTCAGTGAGACCCGGCTTCAAAATAAAGAATAAAATGTAGGGCAGGGGGTGTAGCTCAGAGGTCAAATGCCCCTGGGTTCCATCCCCAGACCCACACACACACACACACACACACACACACACACACACACAAAAGTATCATGTCTTGATGTCATAAGGACAACACAGACCCAACCCAGAACAGCCAGAGCTAGAAATGTAGCCCCCATCAGCACACTACTGCTTTGGGTAAAATCGTTCTACAAAATACAAGGAGGTAAGGCCACAAACCTCCCCTTAGCTCATGTTGGACCAGCAGGTCCTTAGCAAGGAGCTGCACACCGAGGGAGAGGCTTTGATGGGGAGGAGGCACGCTGGACCTGAGCAGGTGAGGGCCGCCAGGCGGATCCTGGGGGACACTCAACAGAGGGCTGATGCCCCAACACAGAGCAAAGAAAGGAGCATATGGGAACCATGACAGCATTTATCCCTCAGACATTTTGCTATAAGATAACCACCTGAAGACTCAAAGTTCATCATTTCAGATGGGATACAATACGGACAATTTGTAAAGGTTTTGTTATTGTTGTTACCTTAAATATCTCTGCAGTATTTTCTAGGGCTCCCCAGAGTGCTTCCTCTGAATCCCACAGCTCCCTGCCTTTTCTTAGCACTCCTGCATCTCTCGGTTCCTCAGGGATATATCTGTTGGCCTCTCTCTCTTTCCTTTTCTGCTGGGGGAGGACAGATCCAACCTCGATTATTATTACCTATCACTCATCAGATATTTTCATCTAAAAATATTTAGGGGAGCACTGACAAGGACCTCAATTATGATTCACATTCAAAGCTTTAAATGCATATTTAGGAAAACAAAGCAGTCAAGTTGTTTTTCCAAAGCAGCTATAGAAAATTGATTTCAAATGTGACAAAAATAACCCAAGAAAGGAAATTCAGATAAATCTAACTTATAAATAATGGCATAAAAATCCTAATTCAAACATTAGCAAACAGAATCCAATAGCGTAATAATAGAATAACAACCCACAACCAAATAAGGCTAATTCTGGAGATACCAGGAGGAAGAACAAAAATTCTACTTCAATAATTTATAACATCAGTAAGCTAAAGGGGGAACCCACAAAATCATGTCCACAGATGCTTTAAAAAAGCATTTGATAAAAATCAAGACATTTCAAGTAAAGGGGAGATACTGGTAGAACAGTGGAAGGGGATTTGGTGAGACAGGGAGGAGATTTGACAAAGAGTTAAGTTTAAACAATCCTATATACATTGATAGAGCTATCCATACCAATTTCAATATTAAGAATGGGGAAGGGGCAGGGTGGGGTCTGGAGGGAAACTGTGTGCTGTGTGCATTAATGTTTCTATTTCACTAAGCCTCAATATGATGTACATTTTGGGGGAAAAAAAAACTTCTTTCTCTTAATAATCTCTCAAAATAAAAACCTATGAATACTTTTTTTTGTGGTACTGGGGATGGAACCTACCTTTGAATTCTACCTTAGAAATACACCCTCAGCCCCATTTTTTTATTCTTTCTTTTGAAACAAGGTCTCACTGAGTTGCAAAGGGCCTCACTAAGTAGCTGAGGCTGTCCATGAACCGTGAACCTCCTGTCTCAGCCTCCCAAATGCTGGGGTTACAAGCGTGCACCACCATGCCTGGCTAAACCTATGAATATTTAATGTGCAAAAGACATAAATATAAACGTATTTTAACTCAAAATCCCAAATAATACTTAATGGTGACGCATAAACATTCTTATTAAGACAAGAATGGTCACTACCAATACTGTATAATTTCACACTTTCCAATTAGTATTACTCAGAGCAATAAGAAAAAAATCATAAGTAATAAAAATTAGAAAAAAGCAAAATTATTATTTTTACAGATGCTACCTATATGAACCTAGAAAAGCAAAGAAAATAGAAAATTATTAAAAATGTTAAAAGATACTTTTTTGTTGTTTTCTTAGCTTGGTGCTGGGGAATTGAACCCCGGGGTTTTCTACCACTGAGCCGCGTCTCCAGGCTTTTTTATTCAGGAAGGCCTCTAATCTGTAATATTTTTGTCTCAGATTCCCAAGTGCTGAAAGTACAGGCATTCACCACCATGTCTGGCAGAAAGATGCTATTTTCAAGAGGAAAAAAGGCATACATTTTCACGAAATAAACTTAAGAAACAGAGAACTCACAAGAAAAATATTTAAAATCCTACAGAGAGACATAAAAAATAACGAATTAATGGAAAGACCTACTTGGTTCCTACATAGGAAGACACATTGTAATGATGTTATTTCTCACTACATTACTCCATAAATTTAATGTGATCCCAATAAAAATGCCAACAGGAATACTCTGAAACTTGGAGAGCCAATTCTAAAATGTACATGAAAAATTAACCTGTGAGGATTGCCAGGAAAATTCTGAATTATGAGGTTATTAACCCCACTGGATATTAAAACATAGTATAAAGCTAAGGTAATTAGAATAGTTTGTTACTAGCAAAACAACAGTCAGAAAGAAGAAAAACTGGTGCAAAAATAGTTCCAAAATAGACATAATGCACACGGAAATTTATTTTATAATAAAGTTGGCATTTCAGATGAGGGAAAAGGATGAATTACCTAATAAATATATTGGTACATTTGGACAGTTGCTAAGTGGAGAGATAATTCTGGTTTCATGCTCACATCTTTCATCAGAACAAATCCCAGATGACTCTAAAATTTAAGTGTAAAAACTAAAGATCTTAGAAGACATTAAAAAATAAGATGACATTAAAAATAATAATCTAAGCATATGGAAGCCTCTTCAAGGTAATAGACAAAACCCAAATACTCTAAATCAAAAAACAAAAGAGGAAAGATTGATAAATCAGCATTAGCATTTGAAACTTTGGAAAGTCAAAGCATATCACAAAAGTAAAGAGCAAAAGAGGCAAAGCATTTGTAACTCATCTGTTAGGCAAAAGACTAATTTTTCTTAAACAGAATACTCCAGATCAGAAAGAACAAGGCAGACACTCTGAGTAAAAATGGGAAAGGTTAGTGTCCAACCCTGGGCTTTCTGGGAGGCACATTTCTAAATGGAGAAGGGGTGCAGGTCTGTTGGAGCTTGTTCTCAGGATGGGCACCCACAGGAGAAGGATGGATCTACGACTAGTCATAAGGTTCGCTGTGGGAAATGGCAGCATAGACCTCGGGGTCTACGGGCAGCTCGGAGCTGAGACGGCCATTCGGGGTAGTCACACACTGGGAGCAGAGGGTCTGAGCCTTTCTAGTCCTAGGCTAACCAGTCCTTGGCGGTGGGGTATTCTGAAGAAGAGAGCAGGACTTTAGCTGGAGGGTTTCAGCTGAAACTATCCCAGAAAGGGGCTGAATCCTGGATTCATTTTTATACCACTATGCTTAGCCACAGAGAAAATGAGCCCTCAGACCCTGCAGCACAGCTTCCACTGTGGAAGCAAAGCAAATGACTAGTAAACAGACAAAATGATGCTCAACTTCACTCACAATGGAAAATAGGTAAACAACACTAAACGACATTTGTCCCATTAGATAAACAAAGATAGAGTGGCTGCCCAAGCAACGCTGTTAACAACGCTACTGGAAAATGCAGCGGAGAGAAAGTGCGAAGTGTCCTCTTGGAGGACAATTGGGCGTATCTTCCCAAATTGAAAGTGCACACAGCTTTAGGTCAGCATCTCCCCTTCCAGGAATTATTCCTACCGAGATTCATATGTATATCCAAAATATACACTATGGTTATTGATACTAGTTACTTGGGGGAGCGCAGAGGTGTGTCTGGTAGTGAAAGGAGGATCGGAGACTTATATTTCATTGTGTCTTTTGGTCCTCTACTGAAGTAGTTATTTAATTAATTAGTGGTGCTGGGGATTGAACCCAGGGGTATTCTGCCTCTGTGTTATAGCCCTGGCCCTATTTTTTACTTCTCTTTTTTTCACATTTTGAAATAGGGTCTAAGTTGCTGAGGTTGGCCTTATGCCTCAGAGCCTCCTATAGTAGCCTTCCAAGTACTGGGATTAAAGCAGTGCAACACCGCAACCAATTCTAGACTGAAATTTTTATTTCATATACGTTATTTTTGAATAAAGTTTTCCAAAACAAAGTACAAATGTGAAATTGAATCTATCTAATTATCTATAAAGATGACTTTATGGTCTGTTTCCATGCTATGTATCTTAAATTCTTTCACAATTTCATAAACTTACTACTATATATGGGGAATTTGTGTAAGGCCTCTAGATGTATTTATCTTGTGTGTGGCAAACTTACACCAGTGTAACTCAAATCCTAGGAGCTCTAAACACTGTTGGAATGGAAACTAAGATCTCCTAGGTGCCTCTTATGCTAACAGGCATTCTAATATAGTATCTGATTTAATTCTAGCAACCTTATGAGTTCTGTCTTATCCCCTACTTATAAGTAAGAAGACAGAGTGCGTGAAGGTTGAGGACATTACGTCTCTGAGATATAACTGCAAGAGGCTGAGTCCAGTCCATATGCAAATGTTCATCTCTTTCTGCAACAATCTCCTGCCTCATAGATTATTTTTGGCTTCCAAAACATTTTACAAGCAACCACTGGTAAAATAAGAGACGAATTTCTATTATAAAGGAGAATAGACTAAGAAATTAAATGTTTTTCTCTAGCTCAAAAGTTCAATTTCACATGCCAGCATGCTTGTCTTTGTCTTCTTATCTCCCTTTGAGTACACTTTAATCTGCTCTTGAACCTGTGTCCAAAAGACAATTCCTAGTAGGCAGGCTCTCCACCTGAGGAGTGCCCTCAGAAGGAGTAGGGAGACATGCTCAGTCAGGAGGAGGGGTAGCAAGCAGTGACACCACTTTCTTTAATCATTACACTAAAGGCTGTATAATAGAAACCTACGTGGAGGTTGCATCTGTGAAGAGAAAGGAGACCCACACAATTTGGAGATAAAAAGCAATACGGAGATAAGTAAAAGATGCGTCTTTCAAATTAAGTAAAATTAATTCTTATGTAATTATTGCTCTAGGATAGCAGGTACTTTGAGCAAGTTTCCAAATATCCAATGTGGCTGCATCCCAAATGAAAACAGCCAATGCTACCAAAAAGTAGACTCGAGCCAATAGCAGAAAAATCCTCAGAAAATATTTTAGTGGTAAGTGATCAGAATGGATGATGGGTTGGTTTGATGAAAAGTATCTGCTGAGGATTTTTCACCTAGAGAGTGTGGTTGTGGCCCAGAGGAGAGATTCGACTGCTTCTGCTCCACTGACACTGCTGATCATTTTGCCCAGACCCTTTTATCAAGATAGCTCTGTTCCTAGCCGCCGAGCATTTGTCGTCATCAACATGAAGGATGTGCATAAATCCCTCCTAGTTGCTGCACCTCAGAAATGCCCCCTCCCAAAGAAAGCCACCCATTAACTGCTGCTGCTTTCAAACTCTGAGAAAGGGAACTAAATTTACATAGACCTCCCTCCCCCAATTTCAATCTCCTCCCTCTCTCTCTCTCTCTGTCTCTGTCTCTGTCTCTCTCTCCTGTCTCTCCTCTATCTCTCCTCTCTCTCTTCTCTTTCTCCTCTATCTCTCTCTCCTGTCTCTCCTCTCTCTCTGTCTCTCCTCTATCTCTCCTCTCTCTTCTCTTTCTCTCCTGTCTCTTCTCTCTCTCCTGTCTCTCCTCTATCTCTCCTCTCCTCTCTCTCTCCTGTCTCTCCTCTATCTCTCCTCTCCTCTCCCCCCTCTCTCTCTTCTCTTTCTCCTCTATCTCTCTCTCCTGTCTCTCCTCTCTCTGTTTCTCCTCTATCTCTCCTCTCTCCTGTCCCTTCTCTTTCTCTCCTGTCTCTTCTCTCTCTCCTGTCTCTCCTCTATCTCTCCTTTCCTCTCTTCTCTCTCTCTTCTCTTTCTCCTCTATCTCTCTCTCCTGTCTCTCCTCTATCTCTCCTCTCTCTGTCTCTCCTCTATCTCTCCTCTGTCTTCTCTCTCTCCTCTCTTTCTCTCCTGTCTCTTCTCTCTCTCTCCTGTCTCTCCTCTATCTCTCCTCTCCTCTCTCTCTTTCTCTCCTGTCTCTCCTCTATCTCTCCTCTCCTCTCTCTCCTCTCTTTCTCTCTCCTCTCTCTTTCTCTCTCTCTCAAGCACACGTGCGCACACACACACACACACACACACACACACAGCAACTTTCATCTATTCTTTAGAGAGCGGATGCAGTTCAGCAACAGTTAAAGACTAATTTCTTATGCTTTTTGTGCATTTACATAATTGATTCGCTAGATAATGCACTCTGCTTCCTTATTTAATAAACATGTTAATGATTTCAGACAATTACTCAAAACTGCCTACAAGTGTCTGCCTAAGAAAAGCAACAAAAAATAATTAAAATGAAAATACACACCAAAAGGCACATCCTTCATATCACATTACACGAGATATTAAGTCAATATGTCACCCTGTCACCAGTCACTCGCTACCTGCTGTTATACATTTATTCAAATTCTAATGTATTAGCTGAGGCTGAGACATTGGTTAGACACCCAAGCGGGCAAACACACGGAGTGAGAGAATAAACCTGGTGCTTTGTCAGGGTAAAGGCAGTAAAGTAGCAGCCGCCAAGGAGGGGGAGACCATAAAACACAGGACAGAAACAGAAGGTCGAAGCAGACGCTTTTGCAAGAAAACCTTCTTCAGGCTATTCGTAGTGGGGGGCAGTCACAGGGGAACCAAATGGATTCCATTTCTTCTGCTACCCCTGAGCGTTCGGAGAGCGGCGCGCAGGCCACCATCACAATAGCCCAATTCTGACAGATGCCTCTGCATTCTGGCCATTATCGGACTGTCTTATTTTCTTTCCTAGAACTTTCACAGGAGTCAGCCAGAAGCCCTGGTTTGAATCACGCAGAACCGTGGACATTTTTACCACCACGTGAAGAGGGGAGGGCACTGAAGGGCTCCTGCGCTGGGCAGCTGTGGCTTGGCTGTCTGTGGTGTCTGGCCAGTTCTGCTTCATCTTGGCTCTTCCAGATCCTGCTGGAAGCCAAGTGGGTTGGGCACTGCCAGTCCAGGCCACCCGCCCAGCCCTCCAGGAGGAGAGAGGGGGCAGCGGGACAGGTGTGACAGGACACTGAGAGGGAGAGGGGGAGTTTCCACACCTTGCTGGGGACTGGCTGATTCTGGCTCTGAAGTACCAGTTCTGCCCCTCCCAGATGGCAGGCTGAAGGCAGAAGAAACAAGAAGGAATTGTCCACAGAAAAAAGTGAGCTAGAAAAGGGTATAGGAGGAATGGCAAATAACCAGGAAGCTTTCCTGAGCAAGTGGCACTTTTTGCATTTCTAAGCCTACATGTTCTGGGTGGAAACCGCCCATGATCTCACCTATGACCTAAAGCAGGAGTTAAAGGCAAGTAAGCACGTGTGTGTGTGTGTGTGTGTGTGTGTGTGTGTGTGTGTGTAGACATCTTTATTTTTTTTTTAACTCTATGCTTCACTATATAAGCTCATTCTGCTCATGGTTTAGGTATCCTGTGGGGGGAATGGGCAGAAACATAGCAGGATGGTTAATTCACAGTTACCTTAAAAATAGGCACTTTACCAGGAAGGTTATGGAGAGCTAGCTGCCAGGGAACTTTAAACAAGAGGTGGTCAGATCCATTTTGCTTCCTGGCTTGCCTCTGTACACGTTGGATGCTGGGTTCCAGGTACATCCGCGGAGGTGTTCAGAAGCCAGTGCTGGGCACGTGGCTGGCAGTTTCATTTTCCCATATATTAAATGCTCCACTAGAGGAGAAGGCAGCTGAAGGGTGATCTTTTACCTGGGTCATGACATAACCTTGTTCACTAATAGAAAGTCTCTCCTTAGTCTCCAGAAACACAGTCAAGGCCTGCAATCTAGTGGATTCACTCCTATCAGGTACAAAGGACCTAATAAATTAATTTAAGCCACACTCTTTGCCATCAAAGAAAGAACAATATAAATAGGGCGGGGAGGAACTGCTTAGAGATGTTATAGCACTGAGGCCATTTCATGGCCAATTCATTCTGGTCAGAAAGGGAAGCAGATAACACCCTAACCAAATGTTCCATGTATTATTAAGAGGCCCTTACAAACCTGCTCTGAAGTTAATTTAAAATAATAACAGGATCATAAACATCTGACTAGTCCAAGAGGAAAGGAAGCTTAAATGATCTGTTACAGGGACAAAAAGCTCCCCAGGTGATTTGTTCTGAAAGCTGACTATATGAAGGGAACTCAGGAGCCCACGTGATACAGCACATGGACTGCGGGGAGAGAGGGTGTATCTGGAGGGACACAGAGCACAGCCCCCTTACAGCTGAGCTGGGGCTGCACATCAGGCAGCTTGCCCTGCTCCCTCTGCGCATGCTTCAAGCTGCATCTGGGAGTTCCCAATGCTGGAGAGAGACTTTCATAAGCAAAGGTAACCCAGGCCTCAGGGACTTCACCCAGGTCCCCTGACTTCCTGTGCTGTCTCTACAGAAGAGGCAGCCTCATCACCCGCTGCCATGAGAACTTCAAGGAAACCTGTGGATTGTTCACCTTACTGCAGACCTGAGGGGCCCGAGGCAGGGGTCTCCACAGAGGTGTGGCCCTGTCCATGTCTCTGGGCTCAGAGACCACACCAGCAGTCCTCTGCTGCCTCTTCATCTGCAGAGAAACTCGCGGGCTTCCTTATCTCCTCCTAAGAGTTATTCAGACAAGTTTCTTTCTCATTAAAGGATGCCACCAACACTACTAGAAAAGAGGTTAGTCCAGCTGCTAAGATGCCAGTCTCTCTAAATCACTGCCTTTTTATTTATTCATTGCCTTTTCTACTCCCCCTCCCCAGAGAGGATTTGCAGAAGCTTACAACAAAGGGCAGATATGCCATAAATCAGTTCTGAGGAAAAGAGGAGGTGAATATACTAACCTCACAATGATTAATACAACTGTTGAGATTCCAGGAGCTTCCAGGCAGCCACAACAAAAGGGAAAGCACTGGTGAAGAATAGCTACCTGCCTCTTATTGTCAGAAATGACAAAACATGCCAAGGCTCCGGGAGCAAAACTTCAGAGCAGGCTGCCAAGCCCCGAGTTGGGGAAAGCCAACTCCCTGGCCAAGAACTCCCATCTCTCCTCTTCCATATCCATGAGACGTCACACTGTGCTAACTGGTCTTTATTTTCTTAATTATTTAAGGGCAGAACAGATATTGGACTAGGAACCAAGAATTCCGGTGTCATGCCCAGCTCTGAGTTCTGCCATTACTAGCAAGGGTCGCTAGGCAAACAGCCTTAGCTTTCCAGAGAAATAGAAGACAAGGACCAAATATAGCCCTTTCCAACTCTAATGTTATTTTTTAAAAGATAAGTATCACTGTTTTTTAAGAGTTTAAAACTATCACTCATGAAAAAAAAAACTCTTTATGTGAGAAGAAACAAGACTAATATATGCCTATAAATTGACTTTTAATCTTATACAGTAGGAAGGTATGATGTTGGAGATCTCTTACAACTCAACGTTCTGTGGCTCTGTGTAGCAATGCACATCATGGGATCATGGGTCTTTCATCATATTAAGAAACATCATGGAACAGAAATACCCTATTATAAAATTACACATGAAACATTTACTGGCCCTATTTATTTGATCCTCTCTGACTCTGTAAAGCTCTACGTCAACTGCCATTCTCAAAAACGGGGTGCGTGATTTAAAAATAACAACTGCAGACCCATCGTTTGCACATAGATGAGCATTCACAGATGCTGTGTACATACAGATGAGACCATCTCATAAATATGGCCCATATTTTATGACCTTGTTCAGCCCTCTGTAGGCTAACACGATTATGTATAACAGCCTTAATTTAAACCCATAGTCAAAAGAAAACATCCCTAATGAAACACAATTTCAAATTAGAGTTAAATCTGTCTCCTAGACCAAAATATACAAAAAGGCTCTTGCTTATATTTTTAAACTTCATGTGACTTATTTAAAGATTCAAGGTTTTCACTGAAATGAGGCATAGATGACTAAACTTTCATTTAGGCTAAATAGTAACTCAGGCAGAATTCTACCGGAGGATTTGGATTCCTTTCAATACTCTTCACTGCAATATATAGAAACTAATTTGATCAAGGGAAACTATACCTTTCTTTTGTTCTGTTTAAGGCCTGTGGTCTAAAAAAATGAGTTTGTGGTAAAACTGTCATTTCTCTACTTGTTTAAGTGACATCTGTAATCGTTACATTGCTTCGGCTGCCCTTTCTTGTTTTCGTTTCTCTACTTTAAGTTAAACAGAGCTATGTATTATCTGCAGAGGCTTTACTTTCTTAGGAAGAAAAGACTCAATGATATTGAGCAATCAGAATCAAGAGTGGGAACGTCATGGATTACATCCTCCAGGATGGAAGTAGAGTTGAATGAATGTTATGACATTTATAACATTCATTATGGCACATCACAATATTCATTATGGTATATCGTCCACAGCAGACATCACCATGATCATGGGCAGTCTTGTTATACATTAGGCCCAAAAGTGGTCTCAGGTTTCTTTATAATGGAGCACTACAGGGAGATAATATCAATTGATAACACAAAAGATGGAAGCCTTTCACACACTGTGATGTTATCTGAGACTAATGTGGAGATGACACCAAACTCCATGTTGGATAAGAAAGAGCATAAATAAACATCACAGCCAGAATGGTACTCTGATGGTCTCTTCTACTGAACACCAAGTACACAGCACCATTAAATGGGCTGCGTGGATGAATGGACCTTTGCCTTTTGTTTTCTAGCACTTCCTTCTTTTCCTTGGGGAAGACACGTCTAGAATGAGTTCTTAGTCACTACCAGGTCATAATATTTGAGTACCAACTGAAGCACAAAACAAATAGAAGCACTGAAACTCACCCCCAGATTCAGAACACTAGAGCACCCCAATATCACACCTCTCATGATTACTGGTCCAAATGTCGCACAGGTTCAAGCCCACAGGATGAGCATTTTCCCCTTTCTTGAGATCTACCAGAGGCCCGTGGCGCCTTCCACCACATCTTCTCTTTTCTGGACACTACTGTCATCATGGGGTGAACAAGAAGTTCCAAATATCTAACCTCTTAACACCCTCCTTGAAGATGAAACTCATAAAACATTTGCTGGAAAATGCAAATAATTATTTATTAAATACCTTCTGGAAGCAGGGCACTGTGATAGTGCGAGGCAACCCTATGAACAAAACACCGGTTCTGGATTTTTCTGTCCAGCCCAAGGTCCACTAGTAGCACACAGTTTGTCTCACCACTGGCCATACCATAAACTAAAGCAGGCCCACCATGCTTCAGAGCTGGGGGGAGACTGGTGCATCTTTCTCCATCAAGCTTCCAGCAAGAGTAGCTTGGGGAAAACTCTGGTGCTGGTTCACTCCCTACAGCTCAATAGCTTCTCTCCTCCGTATGAAAACTAAAAATAAAAAGTAAATACAGCACCTTCCTTTTTCTAGAACTCCTGGTAGAGAATGATAAACCAGGAAAGACAGTGACAGAAAAGTACATGTCATAAATACAAGTTTTAGATGGACAATGTTCTTTCTTTCTTTCTTTCTTTTTTGTGGCACTGGGGATGGAACTCAGGGGCTTTCTACTTCCAGGCTATACTCCCAGACCTATTTTATATTTTATTTGGATACAGGGTCTAAGTTGCTGAGAGCCTCACTAAGTAGCTGAGGCTGGCGTCGAACCTGTGCGATCCTCCTATCTCAGCCTCCCAAGCAGTGGGATTACAAGCCTGCGCCACCACGCCCGGCTGAATGGACAATTTTCTGAAGTCACATTCTCTAAAAGCTTCCCCAGTTCCTAAACTGGAGAAGAGGATGAGATGCTGCCCAATTCTGAATGATAAAAGCTACGGGTAGGAAGGGGGAGATAGGCAGTCCCACGGAAGAAAACAAACGTGCCAATAATCCATGCAAAGAGTCAGTACAGGCCCAGTTCTCTCTTCTACGTCAACAATACTCGTGAGCAAAAGTTTAATACCTACACAAGTTAAAACTTAGAAAAAATAGTCTATTTTGTGTCATTTACCCAACAAACATCTACTGAAATCTCCTGTGTGCTAAGTGATATTTCAGGTGCAAGGGACCTTAGTAAACAAAACAGATATCTATGCCTTTACAGAGTTTACCTTTATGTAGATATAACACCAGGAAAGCAGCTTATTTTTTATTTTATTTATTTATTTATTTATTTTTTGAGGATCTAGGGATGGAAACCAGGAGCATTCGACCTCCAAGCTACACCCCCTGCTCTATTTTTATTCTTTATTTTGAAACAGGGTCTCACTGAGTTTCAAAGGGCCTCATTAAGTAGCTGAGGCTGTCCTCAAACCACGATCCTCTGCTCTCAGCCTCCCAAATGCTGGGATTACAAGCGTGCGCTATCACGCCTGGCTTGAAAGCAGCTTTTTAGAACATCTATTTTTGTTTCTTTCATCTGCATGCAAAGACATTTATTAGGTAACTACTTTCTCCCAGCTCTAGGTTAAGCTGGGAGAAAATCAAGACATAAGACCACTTACAGAGGAATAAGCAACTCACAGAATAATGAAGGCCTGGACAAGGTATTGCTATGGGTGGAGGTGTGATCCATGTCCCTCGGGTTCTATGGGAAGAGAGAAGTCACGAGTGATGTGGCGTGAGGGAGTAAGGTGTGCAGGCAGAGAATCACATCAGAACAAGAGTCCTCAGAGCACAGATGTGTTTGAAAGATCCAGAGGCACGCAGGGACTTAGAGCACAGATTCTAGAGGGGCAGCCAGAGACGCAAGGGGCTCTGCCTCAATGCCCTGTCTAGGCCTTTGCCCACTGCCTGCAGGAACCCACTTCCTGTTTTCTTGCACTAAGGTATAGCCCTCCACGCTTTGCTCTTCCTCCAGCCTCTAAGTGAGCGAGGGACATGTTGCTAATTATTACAGAGACAGAGATGTGGGAGGACTGGCGGACTGGCACGGGCTGGATGAAGCCCAGCACACCCAGAGAGGCAGCTCTTCCTTCCTCCCAGCCACTTCATCCAGAGAGCAGCTGCTAACCCACCAGCGGTGCCAGAGAGACTCAGTGGGTCTGACGGCTGTTAATGGGCTTTATTACCTTGTTGAGTACCTCAAACTCCAGTTACTAATTACAGGGCATCAACTTGAATGTTTGGCTACATAATTTTTGTTAATTGATTTGCATGAGGGGATTTGGGCATGACATGCTGTAAATTTTCTCCCTGCTCTAAAATGCCACGACTCTTCTCTCTAGCTATGTGCATCAGTCGTGACCTTGTATATTCTGGACAGTAGGTTTCATGCATGGGCTCCTTTTTCACTTGCTAAGAGCCCTTAGGAGCACAGTGTTAGCCATGGACACATAATGACGTGGAGGCCCACGCTAGAGGCAGACACAGCTGTCCAATGGTGTTCATTGATCTCTTCACAGGGAACAGATTTCATGGGGCCAACTTACTTCTAGTCACTTTGATACCCTGCCTGCAGTAAGAACCATAGCCCCGTGACATGAAGCAGGGGGATTTGCTTGATTAGTGGGTCTCAAAGGCTGACAGCCCACACTGCTAACCAAGCCTTCATCTCTCTGCCATCTTCCAAACCTGAGGAGTTGACTTACTACTTTTCTCATGCCCAAGTCACCTCCTAAAGACTTATAGTGAAGGCATTGCTTTTCACCAAAGAAATCACTCTTCTGGCCTTTGGATGCCCCTTTCCCCCTTACCATATCCTACTTATGGGATGGAGAGGGATATATAAGGAATGGCCAAGGCAGGCAAGGCTCATGGGAATACTGATTTGGCAGGGACACATTAAACCTCCCTGAGACCATCAGCCAATTGCTAATCTTCAATCCAGTTCTCACTGACCCTCACATCCATACGCTTTCCACTGCCCTGGTTTTCAAGGTGAGAAATACAATGTACTAAGAAACTGTAAGTCACGGCACTCCATTAGCAACGGAGCTTCTGGGCAAGAGGGCTGTGGAAATTCTCTGCCATGGAAAGCAGTTGTCCACAATGACTCCAGGTGACCCAGAGACATCATGAGCCCTTTGTGACTGAGAATAATATAAAGTTTAAAGTTTCCAAATAATTAAGCTTTCCTTCATAAACTAGAGGAGACTCGAGCACCCGCTCAAAGCCCTGCATTAAAGTATATCTCTCTGAGTGGGAATTTGTGTCCTACAGGGAAAGTCACTGTTTTATGTCAATTGTGGTAGAAAACACTTGTTGAGAAATGGGAACAATGGCAGTTCTGCCTCTGGCATTGTGAAAGGGAGGTGAACCTGGGGAGGAGTCTCTCTGTGGGGACATCAGAGATACGGAGACTATCACTTCCCTGGCTCAAGAGGTTGGAAGAAATATATATTCGCTGGGCATATAAACCTCAAGTCCTAAAGCCAGCCAGATACGAATCACAAGTGCTTCCAAATTGAGAAGAAAAAGAAAATCCTGAGAAAAAGAGAAAGTTCAAGAGAAAAGCTACAAGAGTTGCATAGTTTCTCCTTTTCTAATGGATCCTGGCCTGGTGTTTGAGGAGCTGTGGCCTCAGGCATGGGAAAATCTTTGGAAGAATCCTTGGGCTATTGGGCAACAGAGACTGTTCAAATGGGAAAGATTAAGCAAAATACACTTGTGTGATGCTTGACAAATTGTCTCATCTTCAGCTGCGAGGGGAAAAAATTCATCGTTTCCTCCAATAACATTAATTATCCAACCACAGCAGAAACTTGACAAAGGCGGATGATGTGTTTAGAAACAGCAAATGTGGTGAATCACTGGGCCCAGATCCAAGGATCCAGGCACCGCACACCGGCAGCTTTTTCTGTTCTCCACACTCAAAGTAGAGGGAGAACCTGGCATTTTAACCAAGACCACGCAGGAACGGGCAAGTGTGCATCCTGGACTCTGTGTCCTGGAAAATATAGAAAGATGCCATTGCCGTGCCAGAGCCCAGTGAATGGGGTGTTAATCCAGCTGCAACCATTTAGCCTCCTTGCTCATGACTTTTCTGGAAGATATTCTCTAAAACTTGTGCAGAAGAAATATCTCATGAGCTGCTCAAAAGCCAAAGGACTGTTCCTACTCTTTACTGGGTGAGAAGCCAGCTCCTTGTCAGTTTCTTTTTTGTTGTTGTTGTTTTGGTTTTTTCCAGAGTGTAAAGCGGAGAAAAAGAGGAGACAACAAGAGGGTGGAGAGTCAGAAGAGGATGCATTAAGATATTTAAAAGTCTGTTCCTGTTACCATTTTTTAGAATAGTTCTAGAATTTTCTGTTTGTTTGTTTTATCATTTTTTTTTTTTTTGCAAATAGTTCAGTACTATGTCCACATTCTGGGGGAAAAGGCAGCTTGCCTGAGACAGTAGGTTCCTTGAATTGTTTCTTTTAAGCAGGGAGAAAGGAAGAGAAATTTCCTTTCTCCCTCCCAGAGGCCAGCACCCCTACAGTACATGAGTCATAAAATAGCTGATGGATCAGCGGAGTCTTCTCTGCTCCCCTCTATTACCCTCCCCAGGGACCAGAGGGATGGTGCAGAGAACAGCCCAGCAGGAATCTGTGGGAGCAAAAAGCAAACAGGAAGTCCAAGACCCTAGGAGGTAGAGGCGTCTGGGAAGAAGGGAATTGGGGTAGCTATGGCATTTTAAAAGCCATCATTAGGTTAGGGGCGTGAAATGCAGCCCACGCTAGGCATGATGAAGATCCCCAGGAATCGTCTCCTTCTCCAGGCACCCCATGTTACAGAGGATGTCAAATGAAGTACGGAAGGTGAATAAACTTGTCCTAATCACACTTCCGTGGCTTAGTCCTCGCCCATTTCGAGGATCTGCTGTCTAAACAGATTTTCCGGAATGAAAAATATGGACAGTTGCAGATTCAGCTCAGCATCATTTATCTTTTGTAAGGAACAGCGAGAAGGATGTTCCTGTTGAGGGGCCTGGGTACCGCTAGAGCCTCCAGTTCCTTCTAAATCACCCAAACAATAGTATGATCAATACATTGTCAGGGTAGAGAATGATTCATCCATTGTCAAGCTTTAGAAAACTGGGAAAAACACCTCATAGTGCCTGTAGTAAATCCTAAGGGGAATATTTAATTAAGTTAGCGCCTAGCACATGGAACTTAGTATATATTTGTGTGATAAATACATGACCGGATCTTGTCATTTGGGACAAATAGGAGATCATAACATCTAAACACATTAGGTTTTCCTATCTCTTAGGGAAATAAAACTAGCCCTTCTGGCATAAATGCAGGTAGTGTCATGAATGTACAAAGAGATTTCAGTCCAGAGATAGATCTGTGTTGGGCATGGCAACCACAGAGCTCTGTGATGACAGGGAGGTGGTCAGCTCCTCTGTGTTCCATCTACAAAGGAAATAAGAAATTAAGGAGTTATTTGTGTAAACTAAATAATACAGTGAATATGCAAACATACTCCAAGGTTAAAATTATTGCAAAAGTGGGCCGTGGTGACACATGCTTGTAAGCCCAGTACTTGGGAGGGAGGCTGAGGCAGGAGGATCACAGGTTTGAGGATAGCCTCAGAAATGTAGCAAGACTCTCATAAAGCTACCAAGATTCTGTTTTAAAAACAAAAACTAAAAAGGGATGGGGGTGTAGCTCAGAGGTAGAAGGCCCGTGGGTTCAATTCCCAGTATCACCTAAATGAATGAATGAATACTTACACAGATAAATAATTATTGGATACTACCAGGTATTTGTGTCTCACAATCCAATACCTTTAATTCTCATGGCACTTTATGTCTCCAGCTTTGCTATAACATTTACCCCATTGTTCTCTGAGAGTTGAGAGTCAAAGGATACCCCTGCTCCCGTGTGTGAGGAGTACAAAAGGTGCTGGGTGGTCAAGATAAAGTGAAATTCCTCATAGCTGATGTTATTCAAATCTCTCCTGCTAGTGCATTTGTTTTAAAGGTATTTGATTCTGTTTACAGTCCAGACTAGTCACCTAGGGACTTCCATGCTGTTAAAAGAAAAAGGATAAACAAATGTATGCGTTGGGGAAATGAATGGGTGAGAACCCATGCATGTGGGGATGATCACCCCATGCCCCAGACCCAAGTCAGTAAAATTCCATCATAGGTGGGGCTGAAGAGCAACAGCACCAGGCCTCTGAGGTGTGTATGTTCCCTGGCTGGAGCCAGATCCTGAGCCCTCGAGAACATGGAAATCCACGGCTCAGTTCGCAAGGGGACAAGCAAAAGCCCAGCCCCAGCTGCACACAGACTTGCAGAGAATCTCACCAAATTCCCTTCCAGAAGAGTTTTCTGTGACCGCTATCCCAAACACAGTGCTGATCACATGTCAGACTTGGACGCCAAGTCTTTGTCCACAGAGTGTGGGACAAGCGATTCCACCCTGACAGATGTGATCCCCAGAGGCTTGGGGGACCGCATAGAGTTTTCCACTCCTCCAGACAGCAGGAAAATACATGATGGTCTGACTTGGTCTAAAGGAAAGCTGACAGAACCCACCTACCTGCCTGATATGTCGTCTTTGCCGGTGATCAGCCAGGACGTGATTGTAAGTCCTGGGTTCTCAACTTCCTCGAATTGATGGTGGTTGGGTAATCTGCAGCATTCAGTGATATTATTAATGTTCCATCCTCCGTCTCTCCTCTAGGGTAGCTACCATTAGCCAAAAGCACATTATTCTGGTTATATGGCTCATCCCTCTTTATGTCCTGGGTAGCAGTCAATCTCTGCCTTATGAATGAATAGTTTTTAAGAACATATTATATACCAGCCACTCTATGTTCTTCAAAAATACCCACTCATTTATTCCAAAGCCAATCATTTGACTTAGATATTGTTATTATTGTTATCTTCTCCCCGATTGCAGATGTAAAAACTGAGACTCAAAGAGACTAGGTAGGAAAGAGTCGTTGATTTGGATTGCTGGGGGGGGGGGGGGGTTGTCATTTTCAGCTGATGCAATATTTGGTGACAGACTGCACTTTGGAGAATAAAAGGGCTCCCTGTCTTTCTGAGGGTGAGTCATTCTGAAGCATATTCTACGCCATTTAAAGAAAAGAGGCAGGGATGGAAAGAAAGTACCCTATGGATACTGCGCGCACATCTAGATCAAGTACCAGCAATCAAGGACAGAGGATACCAACGGAAGCACGTGTTCAGACACACGAGGCTCTTTCCTTACATTCAGCCTCAGTCATTTTAGGACTAGGTCTCAGTAACTGCAAGTATAGAGTGACATATAAATAGAGATGCAGACAGAGATGTACAGAGCTAGATAGACACAAATAGGTAAACCGAAGCCTCTGAACAACCTCTCACTCCCGTTAATTGGAAAATAAGCAGTGCTTGCAGATCCTCCTACACAGATGAAAGGCTCACTGAATCCATATCAGGGGTTCTAGTTGTCAGCCTCTTTGAATGGAAAGCCACACCCTCAGGCCTCTTTGCACTGCTAAGGAGGGACCTTTACCTTCCCTGTGTGTACCTATCTCCCTCATGAGCATCGTTAAGACTTTCAAGCCCTCATTTAACCCAGGAAATGAGATTTAACCCTGAAATTTTAACCCTTCTTCTTTTCCTACCCGTTTATCACCTACAGCTATCCCTTTCTTCCATCAGAAGTCCTTGTCAAAAACTGATGGTTATTGCATGCTAATTTCCCCACAAACACCTGATGTGAATTCTAAGTAATTAGCAGATCGGGTAACCTGTGAGATGCTGATCTTTTTTTATAACCACAAAAAAGCTTGTCACGGAGGATATTTTAGTTCAAGAACATTTCCAATCAGGAAACTTAACATCATGTTCCAAAATATCACACTGTATTGCATTCATACGTTTAGGCGGCATACTGCCTGTGAGAAACGGCGTCCGTTCGCAGTGATCACACCGCATTTTGAATGGGCAGTGGCAAGAGGTGCGTGCTGTGTATAGTTTTATCGTTTGGCCAGGTGTCCAGTAACAGGGATCGACTTTTACCAAAATTTGTTTTATGAAGTTTGGCTCTCTATTATGAATAAAAAACATCTGTTTGTTCAAGTACAAATAGGTGTGTTTAACAAGAATTTTCATTTTGGGAGGACCTAGAGATAAGCATACCCAGGAGATAAAAGGCATAATTACTACGCAGCCCTGAAAATCAGGGCTCTACTGTGTAGAGGATTCTGAGGTTAAAGATGATCCCGCCCAGTTCTTCTCTGTGATCACTACTGCAGATCTCAATTGCCTTGTCTATAAAATGGGGACAGTGGTCCTGCATAGAAAAGTGATTCCAAAGAATAATGGAAATAATATGAAAGTATCATGTAAGCATCAATCAATGCACTACATAAGCCCTCACATTAATGGCCAGTGTTGCTAACCAAAGAACTGATAAGACCTAGCTCAAACAAACAGCCAGGGCAAAACCTGCCTCTAATTACCAACACTATAAAGCTGTTTCCTGCTCATAGATGTTAGCTGGCCGGGTGCTTAGCCCGAGGTAATATATGTAAAGTAACTATGAAATGATAAAGATAGTTTTTTTTTATAATTTACAAGTTCTCATGACACTACACATTTCTCACAGCATCGTTGTTTTGCTGTTGAATCACATTTCATACCGAAGAATCTTACTGAGCTTTAATATCCAGTAAATACATTTATTCTTATTAGTATTTCAAATAAATATAGAAAATCCCTTGAAAAACAGCATTCTACAGATGTGAAGCAGAAAAACACAGTGTGGAGACTGCAGTGACGGCCCGGGCTCACTGTAGGTTCCGGGTGGTGATTTCTAGGATATTTTCTTTTTATTGTATTTTTCTTACTTTCTTGTTTATTCATTTATTTTTATGGGACTGGGGATTGAACCTGCTCAGGAAGCCTGATGAGTACAGGGTGGAGCGACTAACCTGCCCGGCTGACAGGAACCCTGGTGTGCCGAGGCCAGAGGGTCAGAATCGCATGCTATTTTAGAGCTCTGATAGGAAAGAGGAAGAATTCTTTGAACTATTTCTAATCGTAAGAGAAACACATAAGATATAATATATGACACAAAAGACAGAATGAAAACTTCCAAAAAGAGAAGTAGACATATGCGTGCATATATGTTAAGGTGGTCATTTGTAGGATATTTCCATTTTATTGTATTTTTCTTTCTTGTTAATTCATTTATTTTTATGGTACTGGCAATTAAACCCAGAGGCATTTTATCTCCCAGCTACACCCTCAGCTTTTTAATTTTTGGTCTGAAACAGGGGCTCACTAGGTTGCTGAGAGTCTAAATTGGTGACACTGGCCTTGAACCTGCAATCCTCCTGTCTCAGCCTCCTTTCAAGTACTGGGATTACAGGTGTGCTCCACCACACCTGGCTGTGTTACTGTTTTTTACACCCAAAATGACCATATATTTTTTGTCTATACTCAGAAATTAAAGATCCCCTTAAAATATTTCTAGTAATGATACAACTTCCATCAGCTTCAACAAATTTGCTTTGCAATAAAAGCACCCTGAATCATCTCAGACCCACAGAAAGATGTGTTTCTTGACCACTTGGTCTCATCCTTGACCCTAGGTCATTACAGTGTGATGGTTCTCAGCGGCTGATTTTCAGGTAGCATGAACTAAACATTTTTAAAAGCAGCAGCAGAAAAAAAAAAACAGCCAAGTTCATGTGTATTTTCACAGAAGCTAATTCTGGCCAAAGGCCTGTCAGGTCAGGCCACACACACAAGCCCAGCCACAGGGTTGGAATGCACAAGGAGGAGACTTGTGGGTGCTCCTGGTCCTGAGGGTCATCACCACGGGGCACAGTCTCAGTGGTCTCAGAGAGGGGACCCATAAGCTATAACAGAAAGCGCCTAAGAGACAGCAATCCATGGGCTTCTCTTTAGCCCCGACATGTCAAAATGATCTTTACGAATTAACAGAATTCTAGGTCTGGCTCACCTACAGCAGCCGCCTCCTTTTACAGCTAAGAAAATGGAGGTAAGAAGAAGGCTTCTGGGTTTTTATCTACAATCCCACTGTTAGTGAAAGAGCCGGGCCCACGAATGAATTCTCCAGATACACAATCCAGTTCTCTTTCACTTATCAACAAGCTACATTAGCCAGCTTGATAACTGAGCTTTCTATTACCAGTTTCCAGCTACTTACAAGTCTTCAAGATAAAACCAGAAACAAGGCCGCTATTACTGGGGAATTTGGCAGAACACAATATTGAAGCATGCTCCGTTTAATAGGGTGAGAGGGGGTCTTCCCATCGTGTGTCACTCCCTGCAGTCAGCAGAGTAGCTGGTGAGGTGCACGGACCCAGTGTATGTGGGGTGATGAGTCAGTGAAAACGTGAGTCCGCCCCAGTGACGCTGGAGCAATGGAACCGCAGGGAGACAGTTACACACTGTGACCCTGCTTCAGGTATTTTAGTGGCATTTTAGCAAAATTCTACTGATTTTCAAATTAACTATCTGCTTCTCCATTTTTTGTGTGTATGTCTGAACACTTTACATACATTAGTATCAGGATACCAAAGTGTGGATGGCTACATAAGAATTAAGCAAAGGTGAGGATGTGATACATTGTTGGTGGGACTGAAAATTAGTGCAACCGTGTTGGAAAACAGTATGGAGGATTCTCAGAAGAATGGGAATGAACTTACCATATGATGCAGCAATACCATTTCTGGGTATCTACCCAAAAGAAAGGAAACCAAACTACCAAACTAATGTATCCATATCTATGTTCATAGCTGCACAATTCAGCATTGCCAAACTATGGAGCTAGGCAAGATGTCCATCAACAGATGAATGGATTACAAAACTATGGGATATGTACATAATGGAATTTTACTCAGTCACAAAGAAGAACAAAATCACATCATTTACAGGGAAATGGATGGAATTGTAGTACATTATGCTAAGTGAGATTAGTCAGTCACAATAAATAAGAAATCGGATGTTCTCCCAAATATGCGGAAGCTCGGGAGAATTCTTTCATTGGTGAGTTATAGTTATACATCTTAATGAAGTACAAGAAGATGGAGGCACACATGCACGCATCACTCAATTAGCCTTGGTTGCTAAGGGGGCAACCAAGCAGATCACTATTCCAGTAGCTACCAGCTGCTCTGGCTAAGGGACATCTGGAGATCAGTGTCTTGATGGGTCAGGGAACCTTTGCACATCCGTTAGAGGCAAGACGGCGTTCTAGAAGCCAGAAATTCCACCTGGAAAAGTGAAGGCCCCAGAGGGCAGGGCATGTAGAAGTTTTTGGAATCTGACAAATTAAGGCCAAAAAAAAAAAATAATAATAATCACCAGTAGCTGGGTGCTGCGGCACATGTCTATAATTCCAGTACTTGGGAGGCTGAGACAGGGAGATCACAAGTTTGAGGCCAGCCTGGGCAGTTTAGTGAGACTCTATCTCCAAATAAAATAAAAGTTAAAAGGGCTGGGGTGTAGCTCAGTGGTAGAAAGCTCCTGGGTTCAATCCCCAGTGCCATAAAAAAGAGGGTGTCTGAAAATAGCACCAGCAACCAACACATACATGTGCACCTAACCTTAATGTAAAAGTAATTCCAGGTGTGTATTTCCTATTGGGGGAGGGTGAAATGCTGCGAGAAGAGACCTGTGGATGAGACCAGATATCTGTAGAGCTGGACACAGAGGTGACACAGAAGTCATGGTAGTTCGACAGGGAGAGATCATGGTTGCTGGGTTGCTCTGTGGCGAAGGAGACATGCACAGAGTTCTCCCAGGAGATCTAGTGCCGTCTTTGCATCTCAAAACCATCCTGCAGCTCCCTGCCAGTCACAGTTAACATTCACTGAGAGCTTTACACGCAAAGGTAGCACCAAGCTCTTTGCTGTCACTTCTTACCATCACCACCACCACAGAGGGTCTATTATCCACATGGTTCAAGTGGAGAAACCCAGGCTGACCTGGGATGAAGTTATTTTCCCAACATGGCAAGTAAGTGATAGAAGGATCTGAGATTACTGAGGCTGGGCTCCATAAACAACTAGGCAGTTTAAACACATATGCAACCCCTAAAACATGAAACCCCCAAAGCCCAAGAGCTTGTAAGTAGAGAGTTCATCTCCCAGAAAGTGTAGGTATCTCTGCCTGAATGGAACAGACAGTTGATCAGCACAGGTGGCTCCAGGACCTTTCTCACTGCCACACAAAAAAACTTGCAGGTTGTATTTTTTTTTCTTGGGACTGAGAATTAAACCCAGGGACATTCGATCTCCAAGCTATACCCACAATTCTACCTCTGAGCTATACCCCAAGACTTTTATTTTTATTTTTAGTTTTTAATTTTGAGATAGGACCTCCAGTTACTGAGGATCTTGCTAAATTGCTGAGGCTGGCCTTGAATACGTACGTGATCCTCCTGACTCAGCCTCCCAAGTACTGTGAGTATAGGTGTGTGCTGAACCTGGCTGGTGTTCTTAACTATGCAATAATAGACACTTTTTCTGACTTTGAGTATAAGGCAGAGATACCTTAGAGAAACTTTCCACAACTCTTATCTTTCTGGAGTTCTCGAACCCAAAAGGCTTCTGTGAGGCCTCATACATGGGGAACCTAGTCTATTTTAGACTAACTGGGGAGAGTGGGACTGGAGAGACAGCCAAATTAAAAAAAACAAAACAAAACAAAAAAAAAAACACTTTGCTCCTTCCTGAACAACCAGGTGTAATTATTTTGGTCAAGAAAGTAACATCAGATATCTGTAGAGCTGGGCACAGAGGTGGCATAGAAGTCATGGCAGTTGGACAGGGAGAGCTGCAACCTCTGCCTTACAGGGGGTCCCACTTTGCAGAAGAGGCAAGAAGGTTCCATGATCAGGGTCTACTTCCTACACTCTTCAATGCCTACTCAAGCTCCTCCTTGCTAAGTAGACACTGTGAGCTTGCAAACGTGTTCCTGCAAGCTCTTCCCTCCTGAGCAGTTCTATTACCTTTTATTCCCTCCATCTCTGACACAATTATCACAAATTCTGAATCAGCAAGGCCTAAATTAACACTTCTTTCTGTAGATCTGAATGTGATATAGAAGCCTCCTGTTAAAGGCGAATGAAATTTGGAAGTTGAAAGGCTGATTTTAGGAAAATTAAGACAGGTATGGAAGTATAATAGAAAAAGACACTTGTTCCAGGTAATTATAGAACACTTTCCAAGAAGCACCACGAAACTCCAAGCTTTTTAAAAATTTGGTATTCCCATCAGTACCAAAGACTAGCGTGTTTTTCACTGCATATTTTGTGCCAAAATATCGCACTGCACCCCATGAATTCATACAATGATTATGTGTCAATTAAAAAAAGAGAATGCTATGCAGTTTATGAACAGCAGGGAATCTCTTCAAAGGCAAATAAGGAACTTTGCCTGTCACCCCACCGCAACTGCAACCTGACTCCGAAAGTTCCTTCATTCCCTCTGCAGCTCCTAATGAGCAGCAGGCGTACTGTCCCTCTTCCCAGGATCCCCTCCCAAACGCCACAGAGCCCATTGCTGCATCCCTAGTGCATCCCACGCTCCTGCCTCCGCAACCCAGGGAGCAGCTTCCCCGCATCAGCAGCACTCCAGGCATTGAAAGACAGAAATCAGCTTTCCACAGGCTTTCAGCCAGGAAAAGGCCAATGGAAACAAGATCGTGGGTGCGACTCACACTGCCGTCCCTGTCGGCTGGGCTGACTTCTTGCCGAATGCCAGTCCCCTCTACTTCACGGTTCAACAGTACATGCCTGGGTCCCAGTCCCCTCTGAATTTCCAGAGCATTTCTGTGATTTTAAACTTGCTACACCTCACCAAAGTCTAGTCCTTTATCTAATGCCTTCTTTTGATCCAGTGTCTTTATCCTAACCCCAAACCAATGGCTGGTGGTTTTCATAATTCTTTTTTTTCTCTCTCTCACTCTATTTTTTCTGTAGAAACTTTACCCAAAATAAATCCAATTCCAAACTTCAATATGTAAAATAGAACAGAGAACTGGGTCCCACCAACCCTCCACCCTAGAGCACCTCAGGAAATGTAGGAACAAGACTGGGAGGGCACTTCCTGAAGATAAGGAGCGGACACACCACATGCCCGGAGCTGAAACCCAGAGCTGAAAATCGCCAACCCATTCTAGTAGTGCAGGGCCGGTGGGAACGTGAATATCACAGCAGACCCTGCGTGAAACCTTGGAAGTTAACATCCACCCCTCAAAACAGGTGTTTGTAGAGACCCCATCTCCTCCCCACAACTACTCTCTGCTTTACAGATTTTTTCCGCTCACAGATGAAGAATGTGAAGCTCAGAAGGGTTAAGCAATTTGCCTGAGGCCATACAGACCTAAGTGGCAGAACCCCGAAGCCAGCCCAGTGGTGGGTTCGGAAAACTTCACTCTCAGTACCTGCTGGGCTGCCAGCAGGTGCAGGTCCTCAGACTCCTCCAGTGGGGTAGAGGTCCCTTAGGAGTAGCCCCATAGCCCACAGGAGGCTGTTCTAATAGGTGAGGGGAACCATAGGAAACATACATAAAGGTTTGTTTGTTTGTTTGTTTGTTTAATTTTTTGTGGTACTAAGGGTGGAACCCAGAGGCTTTCTTCCTCTGGGCTACACTCCCAGACCTATTTTATATTTTATTTGGAAACAGGGTCTCACTCAGTTGCTGAGAGCCTCACTAAGTAGCTGAGGCTGGCTTCAAACCTGTGCGATCCTCCTGTCTCAGCCTCCCAAGCGTGGGGATTACAAACATGCACCACCACTCCTGGTTTAATTTTGTTTGTTTGTTTGTTTGTTTGTTTGTAAGACTGAAACATCCTTAGAACTGTTTCCTTAGAGGTTACTGTGAAGCTTGATGAAAAGGCAATACTCAGTATCCATTACACAGGCCCCTTTCTATTGAATACCTACTGTATGCCCAAGGACTGGGGAGACACCTGGAATACCTGAATAATTCTCCATGTTGGCTCCTGAATCTGACTAGAGAGACAAGACAGGCCCAGAGACAGAGACAGGAATCGAGCAGGAAGAGACACAGAATGGGAACAGGAATGGAGGAGGCAGCATAGAAGGAGAGAGAAGGAAGGAGAGGAAGCAAAACTTACACAGCATTTGGGTTTTTCCGAATAAACTGCCTATCTTCTGACGACTATTAAACTATTTTATATTTACTTAGGGCTTTATATGTCAGCCTCACGGCACTAAGACATTATAGGGAGGGCAAACATGAGATCAAGCTTTACAGCAAAGGACGTTGTGACCTCGGAGAGACGGATTTACCCGAAGTCACAGAGCTTGCTAGAGAGGGAGTCAGAGGTAGGAAGCTGTCCCCAGGACTCCTAATACAGTGCTTGTCCACTCCACAAAGGGTAACAACATAGGAATGAAGACAGGCCTTTACTATGTTATCCACAGTTATTCTGCCCGCCAGTGGCCAGCATGGAAAGAGGTTTATCTCTCATGTATATCTACAAAACTGTCTCCATCCTTATCCCCGCAACTCCTCCCCAACACGTCTGAGCCCAGCCATGCTCACCTCTTCTTCAGAATGGGTTCCCCCTGGAATTACAACAGAGAATGGAAATGAAGAAGGTGTGGTTTCCAAAGGATGTCTCAAATTGGCTGCAGTGACGGAAATCACAAAAGTAGCTGCACACCAACATTTCTGTCCTCAATCCTGTCCTTGTTGTAACGGCAGCTCATCAGGCCTTGGAATCAGCTGAAACAGGAGCTTCTGTGAAAATCACGGCTTGTTGGTTCTCAGTCATGGTGCCTGGTAAAGGTCAACTGGCAAGGAATTATTAAGAAGTCTTGTGTGGCTGAGACAGGAGTATCACAGGTTTGAGGCCAGCTTCAGCAACGTGGTGAAACCCTCAGCAGCCTCATGAGACCTGTTTCAAAATTAAATAAATAAATGAATAAATAAAATGACCTGTGGGTGTAGCTTCAAGATAGAATGATCCAGGTTAAATCCTCAGTACCAAAACAATTAAAATTAAGTATTTTTCCCTTTTAACTAAAGTCTTAAAGCTATTGCATCTTCTCTACTTGTGGTAAGACCCAGAGAGTTGCACATTCCAGGAGACAAGAATGTCTTTTCTCTCTCTGCTGCGTTTGAACAAAGAAGCAGTGCCCCCAATTTCAGAAATACTAAATCTCCTTATCCAGATATTTATAAACTTTTAGAACTTTGGAGAATGCAGATAGCTTGATCAGGATTTGTAGCTTAATGGAGACACTTCCCTACAACCAGGTCCCAAGCTAAATCCTTTAGACCTGCAATTTGGCTATATGACCACCAGGTGGTAATAGTGTGCCACAACTCAGGGCCAGCCAGGCTGGGGTCAGGTCACTTTCCTATTTCTACAAAAAAACAAAAAAAAAACAAACAACAACAACAACAACAACACGACACTTTAAAAACACAGCCCTCACTTTACTTCCTACTGTGTTTATGGTGTTACTTACTTGCTTATTTATTCACCTGTGTGTATGAAGGTATGTATGTATTTAGTACTAGGAATTGAACAGAGGAATTCTGCCTCTGAGCTACACCCAGCCCTTTATTTTTATTTTTTTAATTAAGTAATTTTTTTTTGCATGTCTTGGGATGGAACTCAGGAGCATTCAACCTCCGAGCTACATCCCCTACCCTATATTTTATTCTTTATTTTGAAACAGGGTTTCACTGAGCTGCAGAGGGCCTAAGTAGCTGAGGCTATCTGGGAACTGCAAACCCCAATCTCAGTCTCCCAAATGCTGGGATTACAAGTGTGTACCACCACACCTGGCTTTACAGGATCTCACTAAGTTGCTGAGGCTGGCCTCAAACCCATGATCCTGCAATCCCAGTACCTGGGATTGCAGGCATGTGTCACCACACATGGTTTAGGGTCTTATAGTATCTCCAACCATTACCACCTCTGGGATAGGTTCTTCATTATTGCTGGAATTTGACACCAGATTGTGTGTGTGTGTGTGTGTGTGTGTGTGTGTGTGTGTGTGTGTACACATGTGCAGTACTGGGAATTAAACCTAGGAGCAATTCTACCTCTGAGCTATATCCCCAGCTCTATTTTTTATTTTTTATTTTTGGAACAGGGTTTCCTTAGGTTACAGCCTCACTAAGTAGCTGAAGCTGGCCTTGAGCCTGCAATCCTCCTATCTCAGCCTCCCAAGCACTGGAATGACAAGTGTGCACCACCACACCTGGCTGACACCAAGTCTTTAATCTGGCATTCAGGACCCCCAAAGCAAGACCTGCCTCCACTACCCACACTCACCTCTAGTCCTACCAATTCCTGCTTCTGTATATTTGCTCTCACTCATCTGGGATTTCCAGATATTCCTTGTTGTCCCCCCAATCTTTTCAGTCACCTCTAAAAGATCTGGAATCTGTTGCTCAAACTCCACCAAAGAAGATTTAGAAGCCCAGAATTCAAGCCGGGCGTGGTGGTGCACGCTTGTAATCCCAGCACTTCGGAGGCTGAGACAGGAGGATTGCTCAGGTTCGAACCCAGCCTCAGCTACTTAGTGAGGCTCTCAGCAACTTAGTGATGCCCTGTTTCCAAATAAAATATAAATAGGTCTGGGAGAGTAACCCAGAGGTAGAAAGCCCCTGAGTTTCATTCCCAGTACCACAGGGGGAAAAAAAAAAAAGCCCAGAATTCTACTTATTATTCATGCATATGTTAAGTGGGGTTTTTTCCCCTATAGAAAACCTGTAAAATACAGATTAGCAAAAGGAATTTTAAGAACACTGCCAACTTCAACACTTGGGGTGGGTCGTTACCTGATGGCATTATGGTATAAAATACATTACTCTTGATATTTCAAAAATAAATGTGTATATATTAATAAGAGCCGGATCACATAACCTGCCTCATCCACTTTGCTGTGTCTCTTGAACATCTTTCCACGTCATTAATTAACACATGAGGCATTTTATGATCCCCCCTCTTGGAGTCCGCTCATTGGGGTGGAAAGTATACCAGGCTTGAAATCAAACAGAGTCTCAGTCCTGGTTCCGGCAGATACGAGCTATTTGTGGGCAACTTATTTAACTTTTTGCAGCCTCAGTCTACAGAAGAGTGTACTGCTCACCTCCCACAGCCACCAACAGTTAAGTTATGTGATTGTATGTAGTATGTGATGGCATCTAGCATAGAATCTGCCTTGGAGTGACCTCTCAACAATTATTCATTGCTTTCCAGTTAGTTCACGGGATTTCTTTTTGCCTTTTCTTTCTTATATACTTATTTTTTTATTGCAGTCTGCATCTTGGGCCTCACAAGCAAGGCAACCACCGGCCACTGAGCTACACCCCTGGCCCAGTGGTGTCTTTCTTGCCCTAAACCCATGATTCTGCATGGTTCCCTGTGGCTTTCATGCCATGGAATCTCATCACAGAGGAATTCTGGAAATTGCTGTATTCTTTCTGCCAGGGCATAGAAGGTCCTGGAGGGTGGAGCCAGCCTGACTCCTCCCTCCCCGGCCATTCCTAGCGCAGGCACAGACTGGGCCGCAGGCGCTGCTGCCTCGGGCATCTGTTGAACTGAATTCAGCATCAGGCCTCCCTTGGCCTCAACCGAAGCCATTCCCAGCTTTTCTCTCGTGCAGCCTGTACACAGCTTCAAAGAAAGTCTGGGATTCTTTCAGGCCCTGGCTTGACTTTGATGTTCAAAGCATTGGGTCTGGAGCGCGGCACTCTGGAGTCCTGAGGATGCCTCGTGCGCCTGGCGCCCTCCTGTAGCCGCTCTCCTGCCGCCCTTTGCCTTCTCTTCTGCAGGCTCTTGACTGCAGAAGGCGGATGACACCTTCCCAATGAGAGGCAGAGCAGCGCCTGCCCCAGCCTCCTTCCCCAAACCCTCGCCCTTCCTTCCAGGAGAAATGAACCGCACAAGGCTGGCCCATTCTGAGAAGTCCCTCCCCTGCCTTTGTGTGTACCAAGGATTGTTGGTGATGAGCCTCCTGCCCACCATTTCTATAAGAAAAGCATTCCTTCTTTTGACTCCTCCAACAATTGATGTATTGGATGTGGAAGCCACTCTCTGCTTTTCCTCCAACACCCTGGGCACTTGCCTTCTTTAGAGAACACACATTCAAGGTGCACAACACCTAGGAAGAATTTTCACCTGATTTCACCACCAAGCTCTGATAAGGCTTGGGTAGCATACCAAGATGAACCTTTTTGCCAACTCCACCAGGCTTGTACAGTTTAAAAGACAGCCTGGAACGCAGGCCTAGGATTCTGTAAACCTACTCCCCTGGAGCAGTTTCTAAAGCAATAACTCCTAAGTGTGAGCTCTCTGAACTAGGATATGGGTGTGATTCCCCGCGGTGCAACTTCCTGGCTGTATGACCCCAGGTGACTTGCTCCGCCTTTCTGACCCTTTTCCTCGTCTATCAGATGAGTGGAGTAGTGAAACACCCTATACTAGTTTCCTATTGCTTTGGTAAGAAATGAACACAAATGGAGTAACTTAAACTGATACAGACAGATTATCTTACCATTTGGAGGTCAGCCATCTTCAAATCAAGGAGGTGGCGGGCTTGAGTTCCTCTGGAGATTTCTTTTCTTGCCTTTCCTAGTTTCTAGAAGCCATGTACACTCCTTGGGCTTTCCCTTCATCTTCTGAGCCAGCTGTGCAACACTCCCCCACATCTTCTCATTTTTCCCCCAAATCCCTTTGTCTTACTTCGATCTCCTGCCTCCTGTCACAAGTGCTGTGGTGACCATGAGATCACCTGATGCAGGACCATCTACCCACCTCAAGGTCCTGATTTCATCACATGCATGAGTCCCCTTTTCATGCAAAGGGCACCTTCAGAGGTCCCGAGGATTAAAATGTGGACATGTTTAGAGAATCATTGTTTTGACTACCACACAGAGCATAGGGGGTAAGTACTCCACAGACATTAGTCCTTATAGATACACCAGTACTAGCATGAACAGCAGTAACAGAAGTAGTTTTTGCTTACTTATGTAGAGCAGGTCATTGCTTCAATCCTGTGTGTGTGTATGTGTGTGTGTGTGTGTGTGTGTGTGTGTGTATGTATGTGTGTGAGTGTGGTGCTTGGAACTGAACTCAGGGGTGTTCTACCTCCAAGCTATACCCCCAACTCTATTTTATTATTAATTTGAAACAAGGTCTTGCTAAGTTGCCGAGGCTGGTTTCATACCTGCGATCCTCCTGTCTCAGCCTCCAGAGTACTGGGATTACAGGCATGCGCCACTATACTTGGCTTGGTTCCAATTTTAATGGGAGCAAAAGGAAGTATTACTGGAGCAGGCTGTGCAGAGACACATCCTTTCCTACTTTCATATATCCACCCTTCACTAGGTACCAGCTCTCTGTACCCTGAAACAGCCCTGTTTGTTGGAATGATAGCCCTCCATTACAGGTGAAGACAGAAAGCTGTGGGTTACATGCTGCGTTCAGGTCACTTGGCTAGTGACCAGCAAAGATCTTTCTTTCCAGGGACCAGGGCTCAGTGGGCACCAGCTTTGTACTCTGATCATCAGAAAGGTCTCGGCCTGCCCGGCCATCAGTGGTGCTCAGAGCAGAAGTGGGTGCATGCTTTCCTAGTGCCCGGCAGCCCTCAACCTGTGCAAGCTACACAGGGGTGGGGGTGTGTCTCTGAGCATGCCTCAGTTGCCTGCAGGGCCTGCGAAATAAGCCTGCTGGCCACACCCTGGAGTTCAGGTCTGCATCTGCATTCCAAATGAATCCCCAAGGGCCAAGCCATAGTCCAGCCCACACTTTGAGGACAGTTATAGGGTCACTGAGTCATCTGGAGGCAAATTCATTGAAGGGTAAGTTGCTCGGACATGTGGTATTAATGCTGCCCGGCCTCACCCACTCTTTTTGCCTTTTGACTCTCAGAGCTGCATCCACCACCAGACTAGTTGGTGCTGCAGCAGAGGAGAGGGCGCAGCCACCAACCTGCAGCACACGGCATGCTTTCCTCTACTGTTCCTGGAGGGGGCCCCCATCAGGGATCCTGGCTTTACTGACCACCTCTTTAGAAGAGGCCTCTGTCCCCCGGTCTCTTTAAGTCAGCCAAGCAACGAAACGCAACCCAAGACACAGAAGGCATCTCTGGAAGGGAGGTGACGGAAGAGGGGGCCGGGTCCTTTAAAAGGGCCGAGCTTCCCCAGGCCAGGGATCCCCAACCCTCCAGGCAGCTCAGGCATGGCACCAGGGCACACGCCTTCAGCTGCCCCGCCGGCATTTCTTAGATGTGACCCCCAGGCTGAAGGGCGTGCACATTAGCATACTTTGGAACAGCTGTTGATGAAGAGCTTGCGTTTGGCTCAGGGGACCAGTTGCAGTGAGGAGCGTTTTATGAGAACAATACATATTATAGACGTCTGAATATATTTCCATGAGAAAACAAGGAGAAAGAAAACAAAAAGATGGTATAGTGTTCCTCCACGGCAGATGAATATTTAATACACTGGGGGCTTATTGTTAAGAGAAAAAAAAATACCCTTTGCAATTTTACATGCCTCCTACAATAGCAATCCATACCCAAAACGACAAACACTACAACCACCCATATAAATACCATGTATTTCATTATTCCCTTCTCACGGTGGCACGAAGACCAGCTGCTACGTGAAGTATCATGAAAACATAAATTAGTCATTATAAATAGCATATTTAGAGCATGAGCCCATCTAAAACTGGCTGCTTTAACACAGGCTGCGGAGACAAGTCTGAGGTATAGATGAGGGATCCGGGGGAGGTGTGCGGATAGCAGGAGCCCTGGGAGAGAAGCTGTTAGAGGGGCTCTGGAAGCCGCAGGTGCATGCGGTGGGCTTCTAGGGCCCAGAGGAGCAATTCTACTTTGGGCTGACCCTTGCCACCCCAAGAGGGACCAATTCACAGACAGCTTATCTCCACTATTTTTAACTTCTTGGCAATATAACCCAGTGCAATGGGAAAAGCGCCCAAAGTAAATACACACTCCCATTTTGATTCTTCTCTTAGCAAGTGATTTTCTATTATTTTCGGTGAGAACTATTTCCAGAACATATCACACTCCGAGGGCAGAGCTTGAGTTGGAGGGTCTCCTAAGGAGCCACGTGTCCCAGACGGAGGGGCTCAGGAAAGGTGAGCCTTTGCTCTCTGCTTTAAATGCCGGGTCCAAACAGATTCCTTGAAAAACCTTTCCAGGTGTCCACTTTCAAGCCTTCTTTGTAATTGTTTTCCCTAAGTATTGCTACAGAAAATTGCATGTAATTATATATTATTTTATATGACAACTTAATATTAATAATGTTTTGGGTGGGGCGGCTTCTTTCTACCAGCACGGTAGAACGTATGGTAGAATCCACTGTATGGATTTCCCACAGTCCTCATCGCGGCGCTCTAAGCCAGATGCTTCTGTTAGTCCCACCTTACTTATAGGGAAGTAAGACTACACAGGTGCAGGGATTCGCCCAAGACCTGGCAGCCCGAAGGTGGTAGAAGGCATCTAAACGCAGACCCGTCTCCAAAGTCCATCATCCTCTCACTGTGCTGTCCTACCCCAGCTCCTCCATGGTCACCCTACGTGTTCACACAGTTCCAAATTAAACAACAGACTCCAAAACTTATGAAGGATAAATGCACAACTTGCATTAGAATTTTCCGGACACCTAAAATAGCTTCAGGAACCCCATTCAGGTCTTCACGGCCCGCGAGCTGCCCTCGACCCCTCATGAGGAACCGCTGACCTGGAACCACCCGAACATCATTTGCAATGTGAATCCTCCAGATCTGCACAAAAATAGCGTGTTCAAAATGTTGTCTGATTGCTCTGGGATTCGAAGGCAAAGGAAGGCGAAACGCTGACTGACGTTCAATGCTCTTCTTAAGCTGCTCCTCACCCTCTTTTCAGGTCCATCTTCTGGAACTGGGTTATGCACACTGAGTCTGAATCAATAGGCCATGGACCGAGACTGTGCTTTTAGCGAGCTTCCCGGGAGGCCTTTACTGACAGGAAGTTTGAGCAACGTATCCATCTTGTACATGGCTATTCGCAGATTAGAGATTCCCTCTCATGTCCTGGGGTGACTCACACTCAGTAGGCATCTACCTGCTCTCTCAGATTTGTGCCTATGCCCCAGCCCCTAATGCAGGTCTCATACTTCTCTCCAAAGCCTTTTCTGGGCAGCCTGACCTACTTACCGTCTCTGTTAGAATCGGTCCTGTCCCACCACCCCAAGCATTCGACTCACTTTTTGCCTTCATGTGGGGTCTCATCCAGTGGACAGTAAGCTCTTTAAAAGTAGGACTGGTTCTCACTAGCCTGTGCTCCCAGCTCTTAGCAAAGGCCTGGCCATGGAAGGTTCTTAATAAGGATTAGCAGGTTTAATTTGTTACTGGCAACCAGCAGTAGTCACGGTCCTGGAAACAGGCTTCTCCCCTGTCTAGAAGCTAATGCCTCTGGCTAGAAGGAGGAGAGGAAAGCACATGCACGAATTACATAAAGGGAAAAATAATGTTTCATTTTTTCCTTAAAAATGTGATCTGGGATTAATAATGCATGAAAGGATCTTAGGAACTAATCTATCACTGTGGCCAAAATTGTCATTATTATCATTATCACGCACTTTCATGCCCCAAATGCAGCCAGTGAGCCTGAGCCTGAGCCTGAGCCCACCCTCTTGGGCCTGCCCGAGTCCCAGCACTCCACTGCCTCCTCCCACCTGGCCTCTGCCCCAGGATCTGCCCCATGATTACCAGCCAGTGTGTCTTGCACACTCGCTGAGCTCCAAGGACACAAGTTCTTAACTAATCTGGTAACTTTATTTTTTTTTTATTTTTTTTTTTTTTGGTGGTACTGGGGTTCCTGGAAGCCCTTCTACCTCCGGGCTACACTCCCAGACCTATTTTTACATTTTTATTTGGAAACAGGGTCTCCTAAGCCAGCGCGCGCGCGGCTGGCTTCGAACCTGCGTGATCCTCCTGTCTCTGCCTCCCAAGCGCGGGGATTACAAGCGTGCGCCACCACGCCCGGCTAATCTGGTAACTTTAAAAAAAAAAAAATCCTTATGAGCTGGGTGTGGTGGTGCACGCTTGTAATCCCCGCACTTGGGAGGCAGAGACAGAAGGATCACGCAGGTTTGAAGCCAGCCGCGTGTGCTGGCTTAGGAGACCGTTTCCAAATAAAAATGTAAAAACAGGTCTGGGAGTGTAGCCTGGAGGTAGAAGGGCTTCCAGGAACCTCAGTACCACCAAAAAAAAAAAAAAAAAAAAAAAAATCCTTATGATTTTACCATGCCTAAACAGTGATGTCAAAATAGAAGTGCAAGAGCTGGGTGTGGTGGTGCACGCCTGTGACCCTAGTACTTGAGAGGCTGAGACAGAAGGATCACAGGTTCACGACCAGTCTCAGCAATTTAGCAAGACTCGCAGAAACTTAGTGAGACCCTGGGAAGGAAGGGAGGGAGGGAGGGAGGGAGGGAGGGAGGAAGGAATCTGAGGTGGGAAGTGGAGAAGGCATAGCTCCTGCTGGCATCCCACAAGCTCTCTGCCTAGAGCTCAGAGCTCACCAGGCAAACACCCGGCGGCCACAGATAGTACTTCTAACAGGAAAGCCCACAGAGGCTGTGTCCGTGGTCCTGAAATCTCTGGACTCAAATTTAAAGAGGGTGATGGCTGTCCAGGCCAAGCCCCTGAGAGTGCAGGACCCAGCTCCTCACAAGCAGAGCAGCTCAAGAGGTTTGCAAGACAGAAGGGCCCAGGAGACTGAGAGCTAGCCACTCCCTCGTCATTTCATTCTTTCATTTCTAAGATAGGGAAACTAAGGTTGGTGGGCCTTAGATTCCCAGAAATCTGTTTTTAAAATATTTCGGCATGAGTTTTAACCCTCAATGTTTTATTTCCATGAATATGTTTGTAATTTGTGTGCTCAACACATTCCAGATTTTCTTCTGAAAGGGGAACTTATAAATCACAGAATTAGTATTACAAATACATGGACCCAAGACTGCTTCGTGGTTGCACACATGTTCACAGCTATGGGAAAAGTACTGTTGTCAGCGCCCATTCCATCACTCAACTGTTTTTTTCATTTTAATGGGCAGTTAAGTGTTGCAAATCTGAGCAGGGCAGGGGCTTGCAGCATAAATATATATTTTTATCTTTATAAATTTAAAACAAGAAAGTGAAGAAAAGAAAAAAAAGGAGATGATAAGGGAGATAGGAAAGGAAACAAAACAGTTTCCTTCCATTTTCTTATTTTTCAGAAAGACTCCAACACCAGTTGTAGTCATGTAGACCTGTAATCCCAGTACTTGAAGGGCTGAGACAGGAGGACTGCAGGTGCAAAGTCAACCTCAGCAACTTAGTGAGACCCTGTGTCAAAATAAAATGGTCTGGGTGTGTAGCTTAGAGGTTGAATCCCCCTAGGTATCAAAAGAAAGAAATTAAGAAAGGTGAGAGAGAGAGAGGAAACTTCAAGTGTTTTCTCTATTGGAAAGTATGTTCAAACTATTCTGATTCTGTTAATGGTATTAAAAAGAGCAATAAACTAATGTGTGTTTTTCAAAATCCTTTGATTCTAAATCCATTCAACTATAAATCTGAGTTATTACTTTAAAAGCTAGATACATACTGAATTTCCTAAAGTGATGCAAAATATTCAATCCCAGGCCAACAAAAATCCCAAACCAACCAACAGAAGGCAAGAAAATTGAATACAGAAACTTTCAACTTGAGTTATTCAAGTCCAAGGAAATTAAAAGGCTTTCATCTTTTCCCCCCAGTTAACTTTTAAAACATTTTAAAGACATTGCCCTAAATATTTCAAAATATGATCTGAAAGTGATCAAATGTCACTTTATGAGCTGAAGAGTGTAGATAAACATATCAATTTGATCCAGAATATTCATAGTTTCATGGATATTGGAAAATATTGGTAGTCCCATGCCTATTAAAATACTTCTCAAGTATCAGAGGAAAAGCTTTTTGATATCTTGGTTAATTTAAATCTAAAATATATCATCATGTCAAAATGCTATGTTAAGTGAGATTAGCCAGTCACAGAAAGTTGAAGGATCATAAGTATTTTTTCTCAAGTGTACAAGCTAGGGAGTAAGCAGGAAACGTGAGGGGCTTTAGATAATGAAGGGAAACCCTCAGCGGAGCAATGGAGAGGAAGGAGAATCAGTGAAGGAACAATAAATAATGGAAGGAAGGAAGGAAGGAAGGAAGGAAGGAAGGAAGGAAGGAAGGAAGGAAAAAGGGAGGAAGGAAGGGAATTAGGAAGGGGGAGAAAGGGAGAGAGGGAGGGAACAAGGAAGGGAAGGAGGGAGAAAGGAAGGGAGGGAGATGTGGAGGAAGGAAGGGTGGGTCTCCATAAGTCTTTAACAGCTGGCAAAGCTTACAACCATTAAAATTAGTTATTAAAAAACAATCAGAGAGCCGGTGTGGTGGCGCACGCTTGTAATCCCAGCATTCGGGAGGCTGAGACCAGAGGATCACAGTTCACAGCCAGCCTCAGCTACTTAGTGAGGCCCTTTGCAACTTAGTGAGACCCTGTTTCAAAATAAAGAATAAAAAATAGGGCTGGGGGTGTAGCTCGGAGGTCAAATGCCCCTGGGTTCCATACCCAGACCCGTAAAAAAAAATAAAATAAAATAAAATAAAAAACGATTAGAGACGCTCTCTATGAAGAAACTACAAAAGACGATAACACTTTTTCAATGCATACAAACAAAGCTAAACAGGAAAAAGCAGTTTGTGAACTAGTTAAAATGAATTAAAATAGAAAACACCTACATGTAGCTGACAACACGGGAACTTCCCTGGAGAGACCTGTTAAACAACTAGCAGGAGCTCACCAAGGCCCAGGCCTTGAGCAGACGCCGGATTCTACACACCTTCCGGAGCATCTTTTGATGGGATACAAACATTCTGGGAAATCTCATCTATTCTTTAATGTTTTTAAATCATCCTTTTTCGTGTGTATACTTTCTCCTTCACTACAAGAACAACCCAAACTCATGCATTTTGTTTTCTTATGTGGATTCAAATCTAGACAAACACAGTCACACAGATGACTGTGTGCAGTGGCCTGCTGGGGTGTGACACCCGCCATAGACCATGAAGCTTCATCCTTCCCGAGCACTCCCCATGGCACGCCATATCCACGGGCTTCCGCATCACCACTCTTTGGAGAGCAATGTTCCCTTCACACAGTAGTTCCCCAAGTGTGCTCTGTGGTCCTCTGGAAAACCCCGAGATTCCTCCAAGGCTACCCATGAGGTCAAAACTCTTTTCATAAAAATACTTATCCCAAGAAGTCGAGTTTTCCAGAGGCTGCACCATGTGTGATATGGTGACAGATTGAACGCAGAAGCAGAGTCAAGATCCAGCTGTCTTCTATTAAGGCAGACATAAAAGAGGTTTGCAAAAATAAAAAAAGGATGCCACTCTTCTAGATGTTTTTGTTTTGAAAAACAGTTATATTTCTCATTGCAATATGTTATTAATGTTAATATGTGATGGGTTTATTTTTTAAATAAACATATTTTAAGTTTTTCTCCATTTTTCAGTTCTAAGAAGGCAAATATCAAGCAATATAATCTTCATAAACAAAAGTTCTTTAAGATAATTTTTAAGCACATAATGGGGACCGGGCAAAAAAAAGGTGTGACAATCGGTGACTCATTGTGATGCCTGAAATACAGTAAATGTTCAAGACATGTGTGAAAAATGGTCACACAGATTGACTAAAGGGTTTTAATGATATTTTAAACACGAGCAAGAGACTCCAGAGTTCACTAAGTAGAAACAGCCAGTAAAGGCTCCTATGCGCACAACTGCAATTCCAGGATCCAGGAGGCTGAGACAAGAGGGTCGCGGGTTCAAGGACAGGCTCAGCAACACGGCAAGACTCTCATCAAAACCTAGAGAAAAAGTAAAAGGGCTGGCAGTGTAGCTGAGAGGAAGGACACCCCTTGGTTGAACCCCTGGTACCACAGAAAACCAAGACGTTAAGATGATCAAGCTGTGAAGCAACAAGCGTTGCATTAAAGACGCCAGGTACATGCGGTCTGAAGACAGGCAGAGGCAGTGAAGAGACTGTTGAGCTGCTCTAAGTAGTTGCCAGTGGGCAAAGGGCTTCCTTTATCCATCCTGCCCCACTTCTCTCCCATTTCAGAGAAACGCCATCTTTCATGAATTCAGGGAGCAAGTCCTGTGAAAGGGTTTTGTGAGATTCAATACACAGGTGACTTAACCACAGTTCAGTACTGATAACCTCACACTCAGTTGATTGGGGCCCACATCGTCCTCCCAGCTTTCTTCCTTGGTAATGTTTCACTCATCTTGCAAAGGGCACCGGGGACAACACCTCCTCCAAAAGCTTTCCTTGAATTCTTCTTTTCCAGAGGAGACGAAGAACTCCTTCCTGTCTGACCCACACTGCACACAGACCTGTCAGCACACGGCCCATTCTGCTGAGATTCTTTCTCTTCACCGTCACCCTTACTAGACCACGAGAGCCTCAAAGGTGGGGCCCGGGCAGTGCCCACCTTTAGGGTTCAGTGTCCATCACAGTGGCAACCTATGGAAGATACTTTAAAAGCTATACACTCCAGTTAGTTACATTACAGATACATAGGACTCTCACCAGAATAAGTAAAATGCAACAGAACAATGAGCAGGGTGGTAGCTCTCCTTTTGGTTTTAGCCCAGCTAAAAACCCAGCATGTGTGTCCCAATAGTTTCGCTGTGTTTGAGAGTGGAGGGCAGCCTACTTATAGAGAGCCCACTCCCAAACCCCCTATCTCCTAGGAAAGGAGTCAGCTCCTTTCATCTTTCTGAAAGGATACAACTTGGAAATGTTATGGGCAAGGATTTCAAATGATGAATTAAACTTACATAAAAAGTCACAGGCTATCAGCATACTAAAGTGAAAGGGAGTCAGCAGGGAAGGACCAGAGGAGGGGGGCAATGTGACAATCTGCGAGGCTTGTGCAGTGTCAAAGAACGCTGGAGATCCATGCCGCAAACATGGGCCTTTTAAGTGGCATGCCCAGCAGCAGAGAACAAGTTTTTTGTTTTTTTTTTTTTTCGGTATTGGAGATGGAACCCAGGGGCATTCGACCTCCAAGCTACACCCTCAGCCCTATTTTTTATTCTTTATTTTGAAACAGGGTCTCACTGAGCTGCAAAGGGCCTCACTAAGTAGCTGAGGCTGTCTGTGAACCGCGATCCTCCTGTCTCAGCCTCCCAAATGCTGGGATTCCAAGCGTGCGCCACCACGCCTGCCAAGTCTTTTCAATAAAACAGCAGAGGAAGAATTTGCATGCCTAGAATCAGCCTTGGCCAAGAAATGGGTAAAGTATGCCTCTTCCATGTTCAGCTTGAGGAATATGGTCATATGGTATGGATTAAGACGGTGCCCAGAATCTAACATGGGAGAGGTGTCTGCATACTCCAAAAGAAGAGAGAATCGCCAGACACACTCAAGTGATAAACTGAGATTGGGTCACTAAAGGCAATCGAATCTGATCATTTCCTACAAAAAGGAAAGATCTTGAAGCATAAAGAGCGTGTCTATCCTTACAACCACCCAATATAATTGGATGTGTATCCTTTTGTTAGACTTTGAAAATAGTAATTTATTTCTCATTCATTAGACTGATTTCAAGTCACCCTTATCAGATGTCTCAATTATGAAAGACTCCAAGGTCATATAACACCCAGATAACTCTTCATCTCTATTTTCTTTATCCTATTATAACTTGGTTTTCTTCATTAGAGGTAGAGCCATAGCCCATGGGGAAATCTCACCGAATGTTAGCGCTGAAAGTCATCCTGGAAATTGAGCAATCTAACCTTGTCCACTTTAGCAAAACTGAGGCCCAGAGAACTCAAATTCCTGGCCTGAGGCCACACAGCGAAATACTGTCAGGAGCAGACCAGGACTCAGGCCTTCCTCGTTCCAGCTCAATGCTGTTTCCATGCAGCCAAAGCAAAGAGGTATCGATGCTCATTTGGAAATATGTGTTTGGACAAATTGCTAGCCCTGAGCTCCATTCCTCTCCATATAAATAAAAGTAATGCTTACACCTGCCATCCTCACCCCGAGAACATCCATGGTGCATAGATTTATTCCCTGGAGCCAGATGCAAGAGGATAGAAGGCAGCACTGGAATGGGGTGGAAATTCTGTCTCAGGGAGGGGGTGGTGAGGAGTCACGGGGCAAGCTTAGAAAGCGGCCCGTGTACAAGTTTAAGAATAAATCTGGTATTTTACCAGCCTCCATGGGTCTCCCCAAAGTATTTGATTGCAAAAGGAAGAAAGGTGACTTTACAGTGAAGTCTGGCAAATACCATTTCACTAGGGGCCTGAGGTTCCTGTCAGCAGATGTGGGACGTTTGGGTGTCATGACACGATGTGCGAATGGTCTGATAAGTTACAAAGGATTAGGAACACCTCCCTGGTGTTCTTCCAAATCCACGGCCTCTGTTCAACAAGGAGAGTACACCTGAAGAGGGGGACTTTCTCTAAGGTCTCTGGCAAGTGCTCAAGAATCTAGATCATGTAAAACGAGGACTGCCAAGGGGCTGTCACAAATCTAGATGCAGCTGGAATCTGGATTGGATTCTGGAATAGAAAAAAGGACACTGTTGGAATGATGAGTGAGAGGAGACCGGGTCAGTGGTTTAGGTGGGGAGACTGCAGCAGCCTCTGAGTTTGGGTGTCTGTACCTGGGGTTATGGAGGGTTGAACTCTGGGGGATGCTAGGTAAGGAATAATATACAGGTGCTCTTTGTACTATCAGGTAACTGTTCTACAAGTCTCAAACTATTTCGAAATTTAAAAAGAAAAAAAAAGTGGCTCGTGGCAGACAGGAAACAGAGCCGAAGGCTTTCCCCTCCTCTCAACCCCCTACTTAGAATCCATCTCTTATCCCTCTCTCTTGCAAAAGCAGTTTGCCCAGGCTTCCCCCCACCCCATTTATTATTGATGACTTGTGTCTGTATCACTTTTAAAATGGTAATGTTTTAATGAGAAATAGCCAGGATACCCTTTATTACTGCAAAGAGCACCTCACCCTGTGCTTTTCCACAGAGTAAATGCTCAAAGTAAACCCTGCCAAAGGAATGAACGCCTGCCCTCCAGCAGCCACGCCCCTCCTCGCTGCAGTGACGTCACGCATGCGCATGCGCGCCTGGCCTGGCCCTCTTCATGCTAGGGGTGAACAGAGGAGGAAAGGTTCTGGAGGCTCCTATGTCTTCTGTCCTCAGATCATGGCCCTCGCCTCCCCTGCCGCAGCACCGACACAGAACCTCTGCACAAGCCGGCCTCCCAGAGCTCACACGCATCTCTTAGCAGCTGGCATCAAGAGGGCAACTGGCCCCGAGCATGAGCTCCATGTGTTCTGCTGTGTTCCATGTTTGCCGGTTTCCTCCCATGCCTAAGTCAGAGCACACAGCTGTGTCTGCCACCACACTGTCGCTTCACAGCTTCCAGCGTAGCACCCTGCCCTCGCAGAGCAAGCACGAAGAAGCAAAAGCTGTTCAAACTGGCCTGTCTCCCCTAGATTGCTTTCCGATTCTGGCTCGAAAAAATGTCCAGTCGTTTTCCCAGATTACATGTATCATGTCACCTCCTCCAGGAAGCCTCCCCTGGACACCTCTCAAGCAACCTCCCTCTTAAGGCAAGTCTTCTCAGAGGTGATCAATTGCTACTATGGGGCCCCTAGATAGTACCTGGTAGATAATTCTGTTTCAGGACTTGTAACAATTATAATTATCTATGTACACATCCATCTCCATGACTATAACAGAGGCTCCCTGAGAGAAGTGACTTTGCTTTATTTATTGGGTATCCTCAGGCCTGGGAGAGTACTTGGTATTCAGTCAGCCACACAGTAAAGGTTTGCTGAGATCAAAGAAGACCATTATTCCCATTCTTTGGCTCCTACCATCCAGGACCCGAAGGTGGCAGGTATGAGGAATGTGCAGGCATTGCCTGGGATAGATAAACACAGGCTGCAAAGCTCTCCTGCGGGTTCTCTGCACTGTGGCAATGAGCTTGTGGGCTTGGTCCTGTCCCCACATCCCGTGAAGGAAGCCTGGGCATACCCATGAAGTGATCATCTGATGACTTTGATTTCACTAAGCCTCGGCAACAAGCTAAATGATATTCAGCCTCCAGACCTGTTGATCCAATCTTTTTTCTCTCTCCTATAAGCTATTAATGCTTAATAAGAGGGACAATAAATGAATTTAAGCATGTAGACGAGCAGGATCTCTACTAACACCCAATTATTCTCGGATAAATATCTGAAGCCTTCACATAACATTCTCATCAGAAACATCATGACGGCCAACTCTGATTGGAGTGGTTGACCTTGACTGCCCTTGACACCGGCAAAGCCTTCCGATGGGTCGGAGACTTTCGGCTAGCTTTATCACCAACTGCCTGGGCCCCAACTAGGAACGTGAGACTTGTCATTCACTTACTTCTCCTCTCCTGGCTCCACATTCAAGTCCAAACCCACTGCTACTGAACAACTATTGACCATGCTATTGATCAATAACCGAAATAAACCTAAACCACCACTGCTCTCCACGTGTGTGTGGACTCAGCCCCAGCCTCCACCGTGGCCTGCCTGGCCTATGCCAAGGCCCGCGCTGGTTTCCCTAGCTGGAGGCCACTCTGATATGCTTCTCAGGCTCAGCGAGATCTGAGCTCTTTACCACTCCTTCCCCAGGGCCAGGCAAGCTGCAGTCCCTCCTCTCTCTCAAATCTAATATTCAAACACCTTGAAGTGCCCAGGCCCACACCTGAATCATTGCTGTTCCTCTTCTCTGGACCTCCTCATCCTCTTCTTCTGTAAACCCCTATACATCCTTCACTGCCCAGCTCTGAAACCGCATTGGCTAACGTTCACCCAGGGAAAACACACTACATCACTTAGTATTTAATATGAGAGTTCTCTGGGTGGCTGGCCCCTCCTAGAAGGTGGAGTCTTGACCATTCAGGAATTGTCTGCTGAGCATGAATTATTTTATAAACTTAATTAAGTAACTTATCATTTAAGTGGTCATGTACACATTTGTTGTGCCTTTGAGTAGGCTGCAAGGTCCTCCTGGCTCGGATCAGATGGCCCATCCCTCTGCCAGCTGAGATTACTGAAGAAGACCTGCTGGTTGAATGCAAGGGGGATGTCATCCTACACCGGAAGATGAAGGCACCAAGACCTTCTCAGTGGTCCTTCCACCCTGGTATGTGTCACACACATCTGGGAAACCTGTTAAAAGTCCAGATGTCTAGACTTCCCCCTGCAGATTCTGACTTAGAAGGTTCGTGGAAAGTGCTAGAAAGAACTGTGCTTCCCACTTGGTGCGCCCTCCTGCCAACACAGGAGCCGTTCCTTCACTCTGTGGGTCTGCCGAGTGAGTTCTCGTGCCCTACTTGGGCCTGGAGCTCCCTCCCTCTGGGGTGAGAGGTCAGAGGTGATGTCAGGGGTCACTAAAGCAGACAGAGTCCAGAGCCCTCTCCCTGTGCCCACTCTGGAGACGAGCCCCTGAGCTGGGAGGCGACCGCAGCTGGAGAGCACACAGACTCCTCTACTTATCTGCTCTCTCTGAAATGCCAGCAAGTTTGAAAGGCACTTTGTCCAATTAGAAGTGTGGAGAAATATTCATCCTGTCCATGACAAAGATGAAGTGCCTTCTTTCAAAAGCGGCCGTGGCAATCTGCCAGGCTTAAGAAGTCCAACTCTTCCACATCAAGCCAGCAGTTATTAATTAGTTTTATTAGTGGCAGGTCCTTAATGCAAAATGACAGAGGGAGAGAGGGAATATCCCCGTCGTTACTAAAATACAAATTGTCCACATTTAGGTTGTGTTGTTCCCCCAACATGTACAGGCGGCCCGCCAGGCCAAGCGGGGAAGGAAGGAGGCAGCCAAATGCCTTTGTACAGAGTTCCGGACTATTAATGGCCTGACAAAGAGACTCACATACTTACCTCAGGTAGCTCTCCAGGGGGAAAGCCACCGATTTTAATTATCAAGGAGGAAGAGCCTCCCAAGGGAGGACAGAGAGATCTGAGGGAAAAACCAAGAGTGAGAGGGGGTGTCGGTGGGCCGGGGAGGGCCCGTTCTTCACGCCCACTCAGACACCCCCCAAGAGAAGCCTCAGCTTCCTCGGAGAACCGCTCAAAGTGCTGTGCTGGAATTAGTCTTACGCTGTCAACCTGTTTCTTATGACCATTAATCACATTTGTATTTATAAGCGCTAGGACAGGATAATCAAATCTCATGCTTCAAAGCATATGTTTATCACCACAGGCATAAAAAGGAAGGGAAGAAAAGTTTACAAGCCTGCGCTGTTGGCAGGAGCTGTGGTTTATCTGGTCGCTTCCCCAGAAGCACCCTGGGGGGCTCTGGAGAACATTTTGTAAGGGAGAGGACAGAACTGCCCGCGTGGTGTCTTGTTGCTCTGTTAATGTTTCTACTTCTTTCTACACTGGGTCCAAGGCCAGGATTTGAAGGAAGTCCCCACACATTCTCTGAACTCCTTGCCCTGGGCCCACAAGACCTTCCTCCTCTCCCACAGGACAGAGGTCCCTGGCGCGCTCTCTGATGTCCTTCTCCCCCGGCCTGTCTTTCAGCAATTTGTATATTTCTTGTGACTTCTGCAAACACTCTATAACCCAGCCCTCAGCCATGCGTGCTTTGAAGACCTCTCCTACCCCAGGCACCCTAGGACCACCTTCCTCTAGGTCAGAGCAGGGACAGGGGAAGAAAACCTTTTTACAAAAGCCAGATAGTGGCTACTTTACTCTCTGCAGCTCCTCCACTCTTCCCTGGTCATTTGAAAGTACTGCCAGACTATATTTCAGGAAAGGGATGCAGCTATGTTCCAAAAAGACTCTGTTTGCAAAACAAAATAATGGCAGTGGACAAGCTGAGTTTGACCAGAGAGCTTCAGTTTGCTGACCCTTAACCTAGGGTAGAGCATCCCAGGTACCAATGAGTTCTGCAAAACTGGACGGAGCATTTCAAACACTCCACTGGAAGAGGAACATTCACAGCAGCACTGGCTAAGCCAGGTCTCTTGGCTGAAACCACAGTTGCTACTTGCTGTGGCAGGCCCTATCTCAAACTGTCTGAGCAACAAAAGTTGGAAAATAATCCTTACTAAGTACAGTTAGATGAGCAAAGTCTTTCAAGACATGGTTCATGATGGGGAGAAGACAGGTGATAAAGGCAGCTCACTGCTTCTCTTCTTCCTCTGATAGAGTCTCAAAAGCATTTGACGTCACAAGTGCTTCTAGGAGAGTCCCTCGGGTAGCGATCATGCCACTGTGCAAACACCATTCCACTATCCTCAACATTAAAAGTGAATATTGTGAGGACACATTGAGAAAAGAAAGATTTTGTTTGTTTGTTTTGGTGATACTGGGGATTGAGCCCAGAAGCAGTCCATCTCCGAGTTATACCCCCAGCCCTATTTTATTATTTTGAAACAGTGTTTCATTAAGGTGCTGAGGCTGGCCTTGAACCTGAGAACCTCCTGTCTCACCCACCCAAGTTCTGGAATTTTAAGCTTATACCATCATACCCACTGAAAAAGGAAATGTTTTTATAAGCCAATCAGAACCAAAGGTACTATGAATCTAGTCCCGAAGTTTCTAAAATAAGATGAAAAAATACACAGCCTTGGGGAAAGAAAACAAAAGCAAGGAGGTTCTGCTTCCCTTGCCAACTGGACAGATGACAAGCAACACCTTACTGAACCCCCAAACCACATCTTCCTAATCTTTGATTTTTCAGTGCTCAACACAGGCCTTAAATGTTTCTCAAATTAGTACCATTTTATATCCATGTTCAATGTTATAAAAGACTTAAAATGAACATGAGATGACTTTTGCCTTCCTAGGCGTAATGGTATAATAAAGGAGAACATAAAGAGACAGATATAAATACCACAGCATCCAGATGCAGATGCTCTATCTGCATCCATATGCAAGCTCCCTCTCACCCTATGGATGCTTTATGCGGGACCTTCTCCCGCCTGCATTTCTGCCTTCCCAGCTCCCAGCAGCACTGCAGTAGACAACTCAAAAAAAAAAAAAAAAAAAAAAAAGGCAGAAGAAGGAGCCTTGTGAGGCCAGCACAATGTCAAAGTCCCAGAAAGAAGGAGGACCGCAGCCTAAAGGGGCCCCAGACACTGAGGCTAGAATGGAGAGCCAGCATTGTTCTGACATTATTTATAACGGAGAAAACAAGTCTCAAACAACCTCCATAGTTATTAATGAGGACAAATAAATTAATGTGTGTCTTTGCTATTGGAAATGTAATTGCTAATGAAAAGCATAAATGAGATTTATATCTATTGATTTAAATTGAAGTTCATGATACATGTTTAAATTTCTCTATTTCTCAAACCCCAAATTCTTATTGAAGTTCTTTCTCATACATATCAATAAAAACAGCGTTCCTTCATCAATTAGTATTTGATTACAAAAAAGTGTATCTTGGTTTAGCCAGATTGGAATGCTCAGGCCTGAAATTAGAAAACACACTCAAAAACAGGTGTAACATTTCACTTTAGATACTTTTTCATTAACAAAAGGGCACTGATTGGTCCCATAAAATTGAGTGTTTTACATGCTATATGGTACACGATGCCATAGAGAAAGTAGACTGAAATGAGCTTATGGAAACATATCCTGCCTAAGTGAGGCCTGCCTTTAAAGATGGCTTTACTAAAAAATTAAGTCATGAGACATAGGTTACATAAAGAATTCAAGTGGAGCCTACATATCACCCATGAGTATATTATGCAATGTTTGAGTGTGTATAATTTTATATATAATTTTATATTTGTATATAAAGAGTATGTATAATTTTATATATAACCATATAAAGTACAAATACTTTTGTTTGATATAAGAACCTTACTTTCCCACTGGCCTCTCTTTTAAAAAAAAACTGATTGATTTTCAATAGCTCATAAGCTAAGATTCTTAGCCTTTCGGCCGAAAATGAATAATCTATAAACAAAGACTAAATGCACCAGGGAGAGAGTTCATGTGTCTGGTTTTTCACGTGGGAAGCAGTGCTGCGTTGTGGGAAGGACACAATCTGTACAGAGGGAGGGTCCTTTGTGGAGGTGCCAGCTCTAGGGCCCAGGCCGTGGACAGTCCTCCGAACCTCTAAATCCTCCTCTAAAAATAGGAACAGCAGTGCTTTCCCTGCACAATCCACACGCCGGATGGAAACATGATATGTGAAGCCCCTGGTTCAGTCTTGGCAGAGAACATGCTCCATAATTACTACCTGTATTATTATTTTGCAAACTGGTACTTTTTAAAAGAAAACACACCTAGAATGACATCTCTCTCCTCTCCTTATAGAAAAAAAATGGAGGAGGATGAGGAAGAGGAGGAGGAAGGAAGGAAGGAAGGAAGGACTGACGGACGGACTCGGTTGTGATCAAGGGCACACCTAAGGGTTGAGAGTGGACAGGAAACAGGAAGAGGACACCACTGTAGAGCCAGCGCCTGTCTTGATCATGCACCAGGACACCATGAGGTTGGCCACCATATTTCTTAGGCTATGTCCAAAATATTTTATTCAAACCCAATGCTTTGCAAATGAACACACTGCGAACCTTTAAAATATTCATCTTCCAGCCAGTGTGGTGGTCCATGTCTGTTATCCCAGTACTTGGAGGCTGAGACAGGAGGATGGCAGGTTCAAGGACAGCCTTGGCAACTTAGTGGAATCCTGTTTCAAAATAGAAAAAATAAATAAAGAATAAAAGGGGATGGAAGTGAGGCTCCAGGGTAAACTACCCCGATTTCAATTCCCAATGACAAATAAGTAAATAAAACACACTTCTCCTCTACACTTCTTTCCAATGGAATTGAGACAGTGACTGCTCAGTTGGCCCTACCTGTAAGCAATAAAACAGTGGCATGGTCCTCCTGCAGACAGGACACATCAGGAATGCAAGGACATACCATGGGAACCCAGAACACAGCTCTGTCCATCAAGGCAGCTTCAGCAAGAGCCACGGTGCCAATGGCTCATGATGATTCTGCCACACTCTGTAGACTTCATCTGTTCTGAAATCCTGGTGGTAGCTGGAATATTTAAAACTCTGATCTGTAGAGTACTACCAGTTTGAATGCCAAATGCTATGGCCATCTCTCAAAAAGCTTCATCTCTCAGAAAAATATGCCTAGAATGAAGAGCCTAACTGCAGGCCAGATGGGATCCCAACCTTGTTTAATGGTTGATCACCAAGGGACAGTACAGCTAGGCGGGTGGGTGTGCAAATACACTCCACGCCAGCATGCGTCACCCTTCACCAACAGGTTGCTGTTTAAGAGCTAACCTACAGTTTCAGCAATCGTGATTTATTGAGGAGGGTAGTGTGGATAACACGAAGGACTTGACCATTGGCCTTTAATCTCCTCATTTAGAGAGGCCACTTTTCACCATAAAATAGTTATTCTGTAAATAACTACTATTATGTGTTATATTTTAAAAGCAACACACTGAATGCTTGTGGCTAAAGGCAAATTCCTCTTGTCAGTTTTCAAACCAGGCTATAAGGGCTCAGGCACATTCTACTCAGAATAGATGAAAAAACTAAATGATCGGCAAAAGATGATAGTATCTATCATCCCTACCCAAGACCCACAAGTTCTCCCACGCACCCACAAGAGCACACCTGCCACAGTATAGGGCTATGGTAACTGAGACCCCTCTACAGCTCGGCACTGGGACACTCCAGTTAGGGTCCCAAACAGAGGTGCCTGCCACCCCTCATTGCTATGTTATCTGCTCTCTGCTATGGTCTTGACTTCCTGGAGACTCAAAGCCAGTCAGCTAGTGATTTAGTCTATTGCTTTTCCTGGGTTGGCCCTGAATAAAGACTTAGGAGATGAATGAGAGATTGGTGAATCCTGCTGTGAGTTCATATGCCAACCTGCCATGTATTTCCCCAAGAGTATGTGACTTAATAAGTTTGGTTACCAGATAGCTCAAGCAAGTCCTTTAACATCTCAGAGTCTGCACTTTTTTTCTTTTTTGTAGTACTGGGGATGGAACCATTCTACTTCCAAGCTTGGGTCATTTCTAGGACACTCAGCCCTTTAATTTAAAACAATTTTTAAACAGGGTCTTGCTAGATTGCTGAAAATTTCACTGAGTTGCTGAAACTAGTCTTGAACCTATGCTCTTCCTGATCCTCATATCTCAGCCTTCCAAATACTGGGATTACAGGTGTATATCTCCATTCCCAGAAGAGTCTGCACTTTTTTTTTTTTGCGGGGGTACTGGGGATTGAACTCAGCAGCATTCTACCCCCAGCCCTGTTTTTTATTCTTTATTTTGAAACAAGGTCTCACTAAGTCACATAGGACCTCACTAAGTAGCTGAGGCTGGCCACAAACATGCCATCCTCTTGTCTCAGCCTCCCAAGTACTGGGATTACAAGCGTGTGCCACCATGCTCAGCTGAGTCTGCACTTTCTAATCTGTAGAAAAGAACTAACACCTGCCTCATAGGACCACTGTAGGGTCAAACAAGATACCTAAGGCAGTGTATGTCAAGTGCGACAGTGTTTGCAAATACCAGTTGTCATTATTGCTATTCTCTTACAATTCCTTGGCATGAACCCACCAACAACTCTCTGTCATCAAGTGAATAACAACCAAACCCCAGGAGAGCAGTCAAGGCCCTCCCCAGCCCACATTCCTCTCCTACCTTATGTCTTTCTACCTCCCAATAGGAGCTATCTATTCCAACCATATGTCATTTAATTTTTTCTTGAACAGATGCCAATTCTTATCACTTATCATACTGTTTTTACCATCCTAAAATACTCTTCTCTTCATTTCAGCACAACATCTCCAAATTCTATCCATTCATAAAACAATAATATGTATTTAGAGCCTACTCTGTGCTCCAGAAGAACAGGCGCAAGACCCAGACTGTCCACTGGACACATCACATCGTCCCTCTGCTCCAGACACTTAGGGATGCAAACTGAAGATGGGGGATCGCAGGACCCAACCCGATCCAATAAGTATCTTTTTAAGAATTCATAAAGAAAAAATTGTAGCCGGGTGTGGTGGCTCACGCTTGTAATCCCAGTACTTGGGAGGCTGAGACAGGAGGATCGCAGGTTCGCAGCCAACCTCAGCTACTTAGTGAGGCCCTCCTCAATTTAGTGAGAACCTATGTCAAAGTAAAAAATAGGGCTAGGGTGTAGCTCAGAGGTAATATGCCCCTGGGTTCAATCCTCAGTAACACACACACACACACACACACACACACACACACACACACACACATGTGCTTTCCCCCTGGATCTCTTGTTGAGAGGAACTGCTTATGAAGAGAAAACCAATTCAGAAACCTTTTGATTCCCTAGATCCAGCTATTCCTGAAGTTTCATTTTCCCCTTAAACCTTTTAGTTACATCAATCACTGTTTTGGTTTTGTTTTTTGTTTTTTTTTTTTGTTTTGTTTTTTTTTTTGCTTAAGAGAGTTTGAGTCTGGTTTTTCTCATTTGAACTCATAAGAATTGTGACCAATACTACTAATAATAGCAATTCCATTGGAGTGTGAAGAAACATTAGGCTAACTGCTTTACGTATACAGTATCTTTTAATTCTCCACTTTGACAATTGTAGGAACTGAGACGCAGGAGCTTTTCCCAAGGTCACACAGGGCATGGCGGTGTCAGGAGTCATGGCTCCAGCGTACGGCTCTGTTTCCACCGTGTGCCACCCTGAGACCCTGACCTTAGTGGATGGCTCTGGGGCCAGGCAGGAAAGGTTGCTAGTTTTACAATGGCCCCTTTTCCAAAACGGACTTCACTAGAAGTAGATGTGTAGCAATTTCCTGTTTCCCTGGGACTGTGCTTTTATAAACCCTACTCCCAGCGCTCTACACTTGCCCTCATGGCAGGGCCAAGACTGTGATGCTGAATGGCTGGGGGAAGTGTTCAAAGCCCAATGTGATTCAATGCGCACTAAGGAATCACTTCACGTTCTAGAGCAGAAGGTATACTGAATGCCCTTGCAAGACAGGTGACCTTGAGCCCTTCAGGTTTCCAGAGAAGAAAGAAAAGTATACATGGCAGGGGCCATGGGGAGGAGGAGCAAGCCATCACCTACTTCTTATATGGACTTCACACATGTCATAATATCTCATTTAGCCCATGTTGTTGGAGAAAGCAGTATTCCCTAGAGGAGATTTCATAGACAAGCACTAGCTTATTTTCTCATGGTTAGTACTGTAACATGCAAATTGTACATTTTAGTATGTTCTTTAAAAGTTTCCTAAGTATTATTTCATCATGACCAAGGCGTGGAAGTTATTAGCTAGTAAAGTATCTGTTAAAGCACAGATAGAACCACACTGCCTGGGTTTGTGTTCCAGTTTTACAATTTCCAACAGTATGACTTTGAGCAAGTTAATTAACCTCTCTCAGCCACATTTTTTTTTACTTCTGTAATGCAAGAGTAATCACAATAATATTCTCAAAAAAGTGTTGTGATAATTAAATAAGACAATGTAAGCACAGTGTCAGACAAAAGATATGAGGCTTTTTGTTGCTGTAAACAATAATAATAGTAATATTATTAATGTCATTTTAACATCATGATTTTTGCAAGACAGATGTCTTAAGATTATAGAGGTATATCAACAGCTTTATCCATATCACTAAATGACTCTTACTTTTTAAAGCTTTTTGTAATTCTTTTACCTGCAAGATTTCAGGTTTACTGCCATACTACTGTCAATTTAGATGTAATTTGAGTTCTCCTTTCAATTTACAATACTGCTATTACACTTGTGAGAGCTTTCTACATTAAACAAGATTCACACTACCTAATATTGCAGTAACTCTCTTGGCCACTAGAGGTCTACTCCATATGTAAGGGTTCAGGGCAGTGTCAGGTTTCCCAGAAGTCTGCAGGTCTGCCCTGAGCTCCGTATTTTATTTTATTTTATTATTATTATTATTATTATTATTATTATTATTATTATTATTATTATTGGTGGTACTGGGGTTCCTGGAAGCCCTTCTATCTCCGGGCTACACTCCCAGACCTATTTTTACATTTTTTTATTTGGAAACAGGGTCTCCTAAGCCAGCGCACACGGCTAGCTTCGAACCTGCGCGATCCTCCTGTCTCTGCCTCCCAAGCGCGGGGATTACAAGTGTGCACCACCATGCCCGGCTCTGAGCTCCGTATTTTAATAAACCAAGGCACACTAAATAATGCAAAGTCTTCCTCAACCTCATGTTCAGAGCTCTCCATATCAGGGTTATGATCTACATTTCGAATCTCCCCTCTCACTATTCATCATACATACACAAATCATCTCTCTCAAACAAATGCAGATTCTTACTATTTCCCAAATAGGTATTGGGTTTCTGTAGCTCTATACTTTTATGCATACCATTTGCTCTACTGATAAGCAACTGCTCAAGATACATGCATTGGCTCACATGCACGCGCACACGCGCACACATACACACACACACACACACACACACACACACACACACACACACACACAATCTCAATGGTTTTTAAACCTACCTAAACTCTTTTCTTTCTTCCAGACTGGTCAAGATGTACCTTCTAAGAAGTTTACTAAGGATCCATCTCATCCTTTGAACTCACTGAACTTTAAGTCTACACCACTCACCAGCCAGTGAGTCACAGGTGAACTGTGACGTTTCTTGTATCATTACATCATATCTTTATTTATCTTGTATCTAGTAGTGCTTTGCCTTTCACTGGGTAACCTACTGAGCACATATATCTTACCATCTCACATGACTCCAAAACCAGAAAAAAGGAAGGTTTGAGCCATTTATTGAGTACCTGATGTGTGCTGAGCACAAGGCTGGTCACTTAATAATCTTGATCAATAACCCTATTAGACAGAAATTTTGATTCTCTTCTTAGAAATTAATCCTTAAAGAGATACAATAACCTGGTCAAGGCCTCAGTTCTAATAAACCAAAAGCCACAATTCAAATCCAGATCTAACTGCTAAGGCCATGTGTTTTCGTCCAATTATAATAATCACACCTATTCAACACTATATACGGTAACTACACACACACACACACAGACATTTAGGGGTTACTTAAATAGCTGAGGAACAACTTATACTGAATATGTCTAAGCTCAGACTAGAAATTATCTGGTAGCATCATCACCAAGCCTCAAACTCCGCCCCAGTCTCTGCGTGATCCCTGAGCACCTCAGCAGTTCACCTGACCAGCCGAGGCCCTGGAGGATGGGAGAGCCTTCCTCCTCAGCACTCCTGCAGCTCTGGAGGCTCTCCGCCTGGCCTCGCCAGCCCATCACAGCCTGCAAGGGTCCAGTGATCTTCACAGATGGAAACGGGGAAGGTGGGAGCCGCAGAGACGTTCCAAGGAGCCCTCGCTGCCATCAGCCACCAACAAGTACTCTCCTGCAGGCTCAGGCACACATTTCCTCAATGCAGCTCCAATTCCTGCAGCACTGCGATCAGTTGGCCATAATATTATGAAATATGCTACAAACAACTGGATTTCATTTCAAACAGCATAAATTAACAAATTGCACATGTGCACACAGCATCCGCTAAACCTAATAATTAAGATATTAAAAAAGTCATCTAATGGCACCAAAGTCAGGATAATGGGATAATTGTTGCAATGCTTGGAAAAAAAAATTAAAGACACACAATCCAGTCACCCGTGTAGTGCCCCAAATGGAAGGTTGCTTTTTCATGGTCTCTTTGAGCGCCGTGTTTGGATTAGCACGGTGTGAAAGGCAGCAACTGCTGTTATGTAACTAAACCCTGCATATACAGTTGTCAGTCTGGGTAAATTTAACTCTGCAGGTTGAAGGCAGAGCTTGCTTGCCAGAGCAGAACTCAGAGAACAACAAAAATTTAAAGACATATTGCCCCGTGGACCAGGGGAAAGCTGGTTGGGGAGCTGCTGCAGTAGGGCCCGCACGGCTCACACGTGCCACACTGGGGCTCCCGTCCCCCATAACAGCCAGTTTGAAAACAATGAATCCTGACAAGAGCATGCTTGTTCAATTACAAAACTGTCTGCATTCTCCCTCTCCCCACATGGCAATAAAGGCACTTAGGAGCCTGATGTACTTGGGAAGGAAAAAGCACAGAAACCTAGAATCAGAGGGAGGCTTTAATAACAGGCTGCCTTGAGAGGCAGACAAAGTGGATCCCCAACTCTGGCATGGGCCCACCGCCCCCGTGGGATGGAGAAGACGGCCTGGGAGCACTGTGGCATGAGTTCTAGGCACTGCCAGCCAGGATGCTGGGGAGGTACCCATTCTCCTGGCTGCAGCTCAGGCTTGTCACTGCAAAACAGGGAATGAGGGTCAACTCTCCGGAAGTCCCTGGCAAATCTGTCTTTCGTCCCTCTGAGTTCACTGGTGGATCTTTATTCATTCCAGATGAGAAACAACTCTGTAGGTAATCTCTCATTTGAAACCAGGTCCCAGCACGGGAGGCCGAGAGAGAAAAGGACATCCACTGGAAACTGCCAAGACGTCAAAATGCATTGGGGCCGTGACTCCAGTCCTCTCCACTCCCAGGCGGGACTCATCACGAAGCAGGTTGGTCCTGGTCCCCATCCAGACAGACGTGGCACCATCGGGATTCTGCCTAGAAGATGTCACCTCCATGCACCTCTTAAACCTTTATGGTGAGGGGTTTAACTGCTCCTGCCTCATACCCTAAGCTCAAGGGAGGCTTGGCAGTTGGGTTGCTGTTTGGCCCACGTGGCATGAGGGGCGCAGAGTTTATAAGGATGAGAGTTGATCTGAAGAGATGCTCAGATGACTCAGAGCATTTGAAAGATTTTCCACTCAGTTTTGTAAATGCAATGGGGCCAGACTAGGAGGATGCAGGTGAGGAGCTAGCCTTAGGCATGGAATTTAAGAAGATGCCCCAAAACTCAGCAGTCAAGATAAATAATATTCCAGTGCAATATTTTAAAATTTAATATGAATGTGGGGGAAAAAGGTGATGAGTAAAATACCAAAAATTTAAACAGAGAGCAGCAGACCAAGCAGAACCAGACAGCCAGATTCTTTTAAAAGAAAGGGTCTAGGTTGTGAAAAATAAGCCATTGTCACATCTTCTGCTTCTACTTTAAATTTAGAGCTAGGAAAATTACTCAAGGAAATGAGGACTGATGACTTATCCACGTTCTCATCTGTGTCATATCCACATCTGTACTTGCTAAACATTCTGATCACGGATGGCCAGGAATGAGCAGTACTAGTCGCAGATTCAATCGTGCTGGGGGCTACGCCAACAGAAGGGTGCCTCTTCCATTTTCCGAATGAACAGAAATCCTCAAGAATGATTACAAGAAAATTTGTACCCTGGAAAGCAATATTATCCACATTTTTTTTTTTTTTTGGTGGTACTGGGGGTGGAACCCAGAGGCTTTCTACCTCCGGGCTATACTCCCAGACCTTTTTTATATTTTATTTGGAAACAGGGTCTCACTAAGTTGCTGAGAGCCTCACTAAGTAGCTGAGGCTGGCTTCAAACCTGTGCGATCCTCCTGTCTCAGCCTCTCAAGCGCGGGGATTACAAGCGTGCGCCACCATGCCCAGCTATGCACATTATTTTTAATTCTAAAATATGATTTTGTGGTACTAAGGATGGAAACAAGGGGCATTCTACTTCTGAGCTACACCCCAGCCTTCTCTTTTTTTATCCTTTATTTTGAAACAGGGTCTCACTAAGTTGAGGAGGGCCTCACTAAGTAGCAGAGGCTGGCTGCAAACCTGTGATCCTCCTGTCTTAGAAGCCCAAGTACTGGGGGTATATTCATTTTGAGTCACCCCCCCATGCCATTTGGCATGGGGCTGTATTTCTATTTTCTGTATCTTTCTAATAAACTTCTTTAAATCTTAAAAAAAAAAAAAAAAGAAGAAGAAGAAGAAGAAGAAGAAGAAGAAGAAGAAGCCGCCCAAGTACTGGGATGACAAGTGTGCACTGCCATGCCCAGCTAAAATATTACTTATTTTTTTAAAAAATTACCATATGATTGGTGATAAACCCTGCATTATGTTAACCTCTAAAGAGAAAATCCCTTCTATATACTGCTACTGTATATATCTATTTTCTGGAAGAACATTTCTGATGACAGCACTCCCTTCTCAGAAACCTTACATGATTCCCAGGAACCTACAGACTTCAGTCCAAATCCCAAAGCCCAGGAATGAAGAGCCTTACGCTCTTCACCAAGTCCTAAGACTCCCCTTCCTTCCCCTTCCTGCCACCCATGCCAGCAGTTTTGTCTCTTTGCAGCCCTCTTGCTGTTGCCTCCCAGGAGCAGGAAAGGCCTCTCTCACCTCCCCCAACCCCTCTCTCCTTCTGAAATCTTATGCATTATTTCAATCTTAATTCTAAAACTGTCTCTTCTCTGTGAAGCCTCAGAGCTCAGTTCTTGCTAAATCATCAGACAAAGCGAGCAGGTGATGGTTCCAAGCAACTTTGGCATCTTAGTTTAACCCTAAGCTAACCAAGATGTTTAACTTGTCAAAAATCTCATCGTGAAAGCATATTGATTACTCTTTCTCTGATTTCAGGAGCAGCAGCAGGAGGGGGAAAAAAAAAAACAGGAAAAAAAAATGGAAAAACGCAAAGCTCTACTTTCTTCCTTCCTCTTCCTGGATGGAAACAGGGGGTCAACAAATGAATAAGTAAACAACTTTCAACTTCATAGGAACAGGAAGTCAGCTCAATGACTGGGAATCAGACTCAGACATAAAAGAGAAATGTTTTCTGTATTCTGAAAATCCCATCCATAAGAACACCACTACTACACTACACAGAAATGCACTATTCTTGGCTGGAGCAAGAGAGGAAAGAGAAAGTCTTTTTTTTTCCTTTTTGGTACTGGGGATTGAATCCAGAAGCATTCTACCTCTAAGCTGTACCCCTCTCCCTTTTCTTAAATTTTGAACTAAGTTGCTGAAACCTGCGACCCTCCTGCCTCAGCCTCCCAAGTGTTGGGATTACAGCATGTGCCACCATGCCCAGCTGAGACCCCTGAAGTCTACCTGGGCTGGACTCCCCAGCCCTCCCAGGCAGGTGCCGCCTCCCTGGTAAATGGGTTACACAGCTGAGGGCCGGTGCTGAAAGCCTGATTTCCCCCCTGAGCAGAGCAATTCAAAACCGTCTTAGTCAGACAGATAGAAGATGAAAGTATATTTCAAGCAAACTACTGAACTGGGGTTGAGTTTATCAAACCAATTACACCGAGATGTTATGGGAAGGGGGGAAATGTAATCACCTATGACAAGGATTATCAAAATTGCTTATACAGTAAATCAAGAAACTGATAACGGGCTGCCAACAGTGTGTACCTGACTGGGGAACTTCAGGCTCACACTCCCCGGGCTTGTAAAAACAGAAATAAGGACAGAGAAGCAGTCGCAAGATGTGCCGGGCATCTGGGCGCTCTGGGTGCAGGGTGAAGAAGGCCTGAGACAGAAGAAGCAAAAGAGACCCGAGGGACCGTCCTCGAAGACCTCCCTCCGTGAGAGGGATGCTGCGTCTGTCTCCTTGCCCGGCTCAGAAGTGGCAGAATGGGTTCTGACCTTGGACACCACAGAACTGGAATGGCAAGCAAGGGAGCGAGGGGGAGAATGTTTACACAGAAGTCTAATGTGCACATGTGGTGAGGTCTGGAGTCTCCCACTCCTCCTGGGCAGAAGAGTCAGGGGAAAGAGTCCCTGTGCGCAGCTCGGGTTGAAACTCTGAGAAAGATCCTAGAAAGAGCATCAAGTGCCAGGAAGGTGTCTCTCGCTGTGAGCCCCTGCCCCTCAAGGTGTTGAGAGGCCGCCAGGGCAGGCACAGGTGCACAGAGCGGGGTCGTGCTGAACCCCACATAAGAGAGCAGTAAGTAAACTTTCTGCAATGTAAAGCCACTGCAAGATCCGTGGGGCCCAGAGCAAAAGCAAACCGCAGGAGGTACCTAATGAATCACTGACAGACAGGACACCAAAATAGAGGTCCTAAATAAAGCGAGTGACCTGGAAAAGGAAACAAATATCCACGTCTTAAAGGATAAAGTCCCGTCCACACACCGCTAAGTTTTGTTTCTGAGTCGCAAAGTGGCGCCTGGAAACACCCTAGCAGGTTGAGCTGACTCGGAGCTCGGGCTCAAGCTTTATCAAGGCTGGCGACAGTGGTGATTTGCATCAACTTCAATGCTGTCTTTTTGGCAGTTGTTGCACTTAATTGAGTGAAAAAAGCTGTCAGTCTAAAGCCCCAATCCCAAGGTAAATTCACTCTGAACTAACCATCTGCCAGGGCTTCTCCCAGGGTAGTCAACACTTACCATCCAGAGGACTGGATTCACTTCCTCATAATTAGATCATTCCTGAATTAAATTGACGGTCCCAGGGAAAAAAAAAAAAAAAAGCAAAGTGTGTTTTGAGACCAGAAAGCAGAAGCTGACTTGTTTTAAGCAATGCAAGAGACTACATATTTTTTTCTCACAGTGGTAGAATGGCACAGAAAATGATTGTTCTAATTTAGGCTTCGCAACAATTATTATCTTCCATGCCACCCTCATAGGTTATATTTAGATTTTTGTTTGGACGGTGGAAGCATTTCTTGGAAGCACTCCATGCAAACCTAAAGGATGGGTAACAATTCTTTACAGACCCAGGTACCCAAGCAGAGTCAGACCAGATTAAACGATCTTATCAAACATTGAGAATGTCAGGGTCTTTGTGTATTTGTGGGCACACCTGTGAACCTGCTGTTTATTCAAAAATAAAGAGAAAAATTGACAGGCATTTTCTTGTCTCCCACGGTAGCCATGTTTGCTGGAAAAGCTGGGGGAGACAGGTCAAAGAATCCACAAGAGAGAAGCCTGGAGCCAGGCCCCCAGAGCGACATAGCCCTGCTGCAGGCAAAAGGAGGTGAAAAAAATGAAAGAGAAGGATTCCTGAGAGTTTCTTATAAACATGATTTCATTCCTTGCCAATAAGTGGGTGATTTGCCTCCAGTCAGATTTGGTCTCCTGGGCACTTAATTGTACAGGGTTTTTCAAATATTTCACATTAACTCGAGTTTTTCCAGAAGTATTTCTAAATAACTAAAATACTTAGCAATTTTTTGCCCGTTGTTCCTTAAAATTTTGTGCACCTCTTGGCTATCATCATATTTGTGATGGGAGAACAGAACCCAGTGAAATGCTGACTCAATGCCTTCTCCAACCACAGATCAGGAAAGATTAACTTAAATAGGATGAGACCAGCTCGTTTTTGCATGGATGTCCAGATTCGATATCTTAAAGCCCGCTTTTGCAGAGACGCGATGTTAAAGGTAAGGTAAAGAAGATGGACAGAAATAGAGATAAGAGCCACTGGGTCCTGTGCAGTGTGACAGGCTAAATAAAACCTACTACTCGGGTCTATGCAATATTCATATATGCAATGTAATATTTCTACTTCTCAAATTTCTAATATTTCTCAAGTTTGCCTGATCTTAATAGTCACCTGGAGCATTTAATAAAAAACTTGAGTGCATTTTGGTTTTTATTCTAGAGGTTTAAGTTAATAGGTCTGGGCTGGGCTCAACAATCTGTTCTTTTTAATAATCAAACTAAAGGCCAAATAACAACAACAACAAAACATAGATGCTAGAATCAAAGTGAAATGAATCAGAGAAAAGTTAGCAGATGGCGCAATCCTGACTGAGGGCAGCGAGAACCTACCCTATCTGAAGATACTGTGGTGCCCAGGTGGTGTGGGATGCTAACACACTCCCAGGATGAGACAGTGACCTTTCCTTGCCATTAGGCCAGAAGCTAGAGTTGAGATGCCTTTTAAAACAGGGTCAGTGGAAACTAAAAAGAAAGAAAGACTAGGAAAACTCTACCCTTTGCCCAGGAAAGTCAAAAGGGAGATGGTCATCAACTTGTGATGCTAGGTAGGAAAAAAAAAAAAAACACCCTCAAAACAAAGCAAAATCAGGCCAGGCGTGGTGGCGCCTGCTTGGGATCGCTGTTTGCAGACAGCCTCAGCTACTTAACGAGACCCTTTGCAACTCAGTGAGACCCTGGTTCAAAGAATAAAAAAAAAATGAAGGAGCTGCATTCGAATATGTGTAATAGTATGAATGTGGCATGGTTAACCTGGACACTCATTGTTGGCAAGGGAGAAGGGGAAGTAGGGGAAGGAGAGGGCACCAAGCACAGTCTGACTGTATGCCATTTTCAATATGATCCACATGAAAAAATGTATAAAAAAATAAAAAATAAGCCGGGCGTGGTGGCGCACGCTTGTAATCCCCGCGCTTGGGAGGCAGAGACAGGAGGATCGCGCAGGTTCGAAGCCAGCCGCGCACACTGGCTTAGGAGACCCTGTTTCCAAATAAAAAAATGTAAAAATAGGTCTGGGAGTGTAACCCGGAGGTAGAAGGGCTTCCAGGAACCCCAGTACCACAAATAAATAAATAAATAAATAAATAAATAAATAAATAAATAAATAAAATAAATAATAAAATGTTAAGGCACCTAAAAGAATTAAAAAGATTAAAATATAGGACTGGGGGTGTAGATTGGAGATGCAATGTCCCTGGGTTCTATAACCAGTACTACAAAACAAAAACAAAGCAAAATCAGACTTAGAAGCTAAAATCCTCTGGCATATGCAAATGTTACCTAGGCTTTAAATTTATATTACCCTGTGTCACTACCATGATCCAAAATACACAGGATATTCTGGAGGAGAGGAAACCCTGGTGAAGATGAATTTGCAACAGAAAATTACAGTCACTTAAGAAGCAGATCCATTATATGTAAATGATAACCAGTACTAGTAGTAGTGTAGACCTTGATGTAACAGGATGTTGTGGAAGGTTTATAAAATAAGCAAGTCTAAAATTATTTAAGAGGTTTTTTATATTTATTAATTAATTTATTGGTATTGGGGATACAGCCCAGAGGCATTCTATGTCTGAGCTATGCCCTCAGCCCTATTTTATTTTCATTTTGAAACAGGGTTTTCCTAAGTTGCAGAGGGCCTCATCAAGTTGCTGAAGCTGGCCACAAATCTGTGATCCTCCTGTCTCAGCTTGCCAAGTACCTGTCATCACACCTGGCTTAAGAGGTTTTAAGAAAGAAGAATCAGGAAACATAATAAAGTAACAGAATACTATAACCAAAAGATAGATAAATTTAAAAAACTTCTCCAAGTAAGAACACATATGGTCATTTAAAAATTAAAATCTCAAAGGACATGACACAAACTAGTACACGTGCCATACATCCATTTATATGCTATTCACGTATATGAAGCAAGGACGAGATTTTCAGGGGAGCTGAAACGTTTTCTCTCTTAACGTGGTGATGTTCCATGAGTCGACTCACATGTAAAAGCATCATTGCTCCACTTAAAACCACCATTTAAAAACTCATAATACGCCGGGCGTGGTGGCGCACGCTTTTAATCCCCGCGCTTGGGAGGCGGAGACAGGAGGATTGCGTTGGTTTGGAGCCAGCCTCGCTGGCTTAAGAGACCCTGTTTCCAAAGAAAAAAATATATAAAATAGGTCTGGGAGTGTAGCCCTAAGGTAGAAGGGCTTCCAGGAAACCCAGTACCACCAAAAAAAAAAAAAAAAACCCCTCATAATGCAGTATAAATACTAAATTAGACAGTAAGGGTGAGTAGGGCCAGAAAAAGAACCAAGGGAATTGCCCAAAACTCTGAATAGAGAGATACAGAAAGAAAGGACATGAAAGAGAATTGAAAAGGGAGACAAAATGAGGAGATCCCTCCATGTCCACCAGGAGTTTCAGAAGAAAACGAGAAAAGAGGAATGTGTAAGAATGTTCTAGAGTTAAGGAAACATGAATTAGCAGAATGAAAAAGCACAGCAAGCCGTGACTAGGATACGTACACAAACCCACGCCCGTGCCTAACACATCATAGTGACCCTGCCGAACACCAAAGAAAGAGGAGATCTTAAAAAGCAAGCAGAAAGACAAATGACCTATGAAGGACCAACTGCTTGATGGACAGTGAACTTATCATCCGCAACATCGATGCCGCCTGCTGGCCAAAGGCCACTGCCAAGCCGTCGACTACAGACAAGGAGTTTGTCCAAAACGACTGCAGAGAGAACACAGCTTTTGCTGGTTTTCTCCCCGGTGTGGCCTTTAGTGGCAAGTGCATCCTTCATTTTTCTTCATCTCTCTCACAGGTTTGTACTGATTGCCTACTAAGAAAAGGAACTTCTCTGCTTTCGAAGAGCTCCACACCTCAAATGCAGGTGAGTCTTAAGTGCTCGATTGGGGGAAGGCAGGTGCCCTCGGAGGGAAGTTTAACTCAGAGGAGAAAAGTCAGGCAAGGAAGCAGAACCAGGCTGAGATTCATCAGACGGATGGATGGCTTTAGCCAGTGAAGGTTGTGGAAACTCCAGGAGAGCGGGGCCCTGGTGCTTTGCATGCTGGTGTATCCCCAGGATCCAGAACAGTGAGCGGTCCCTGGCTTTCAGGAGGTGCCGCATGCTTATTAAGTGAATGATTGGGTAAATTAACCAAGTGGCAAGGACTGAGGTGTATGGGAAGCAGGGGAAGAGGAGGAGGAATAGCTTAAGGACCCAAGTCCACGTGGCTAGAGGCGCATACGCCGGCGGTACTAGGCAGGGGCTGGCCTGGGCCGAGAAGGGCTTTGGATCATGCTGGCTTTCTGTGGTTCTGAGGACTGAGGATTGAGCCCAGGGCATTCTACCTCCGATCTGCACCCCCAACCTTATTTTATTTTATTTTTAATATTGAAATAGGGTCTTTATAAGTTGCTGAGACTGGCCACAAACTTGTGATCTTCTTTCTTCTCTCCAGTGCAGAATTTGGATTTTTTTTTCTGTTTTATTGTTTGTAGTTTTTTATTTATTTATTTATTTATTTATTTATTTATTTTTGCGATACTAGGGATGGAACCCAGGGCCATTCAACCTCCAAGCAACACCCTCAGCCCTTTTTTTCCCTTTATTTTGAGACAGGGTCTTACTGAGCTGCAAAGGGCCTCGCTAGCTGAGGCTGGCCGCAAACCGTGATCCTCCGGTCTCAGCCTCCCAAATGCTGAGATTACAAGAGTGCACCACCACGCCCAGCTTGTTTTGTTTTTTGGTGGTACTAGAAATTGAATCCAGGGGCATCCTATAGCCTTGTACTTTACATGTATTATTATTATATATATTATGTATAACATACTTATATGTAGTAGATATGTTTTCACATAATTATATTTATTTGTCCCCCTCTTTTTAATTTTTGTTTGTTTGTTTTGAAACAGGGTCTCATTGCTGACAGTCTAGCTATGTTGCTGAGGCTGTCCTCCAACCTTTGACCCTCTTGTCTCAGCCTCCCAATGACTGGAATTACAGGCATGCACCACCACTCTCGACCTAACACAGGATTTTAAGCAAGGAAGGGCTAATGTGAGATTTGCATTTTTTAAATACCACTTAGGTCCCAGAGTCAATGTCAGAAAAGTTAGCACTGTTTCATAAGGGGAAAGAATGCTTCCTCGCTGGTAATATGATGCAGAGTTTTTAGACTTCCACCAAAAAAGAGCTGGAGAAAGAGAGGAAGAGAGAGACAGAGGGACAGAGACAGAAAGACTGTGTGTGAACTGGTCTAATTAAAAAAAAAAAACATAAAATGCTAGCTGTCCAAATCCTTTAGCATGCTTTTTTCAATCAGGCTCAAGGCTCATGGCAGTGCTGAAATAGGAAAGGAATACGTCCCGGCTCCAGCCAAACATTCTAAGAGCTTCAATGTGCAGGTCGGCCGGGCCGCTGTGCCCATGCGGTCTAGCCTACGCTGAGCCAAATCCCACTCCAAAATAGCAATGTGTCACACATGGGCCCAGACAAGGCTTACTAACTTTTATGAAGTTTTGAGTTTTCCCTCTTCTCTTAGAAAAGCAGTGAACCAGAGATGGGTCGGCGGTGATGGTTCTGACTTTCCTTATGTGCAGAGCATCCAGAAAGGGCAGCAAGCCCCCAAGAGTCTGGCTGAATAAAGTCATTGCTCAGCCAAAGCCAAGCTCAGCGACTCCTCTATTAGCAGCTTCCGTCAGGGCTGCAGAGCGCAGAGGAGCTGTGCGTTTCCGGGGATGCTGCCATCCGTGAGTTCATGGGCCAGCCCTGCCATACCCACATCGAAAGCGCCACATCTTTAATATTTATGGTCCAGGGCTCACACAACCTGCCATAGGTTGTTCTCAACAATCGGTTCAAGTTATCAGAACTGCATGCAGGAATTCCTCCCTGAGGCTGGGAGTTTTGCCTTGTCTGGTTGGCTGAAAGTCAGTGAAGAAGAGGGTTAAATCTCAATGAGTTCTCTGTCATGGCCATCTCAGGCTAGGAAGAGCAACAGGATACCTAAGGAATGAAGAAACCCTGCAACCAGAAGGGCACAGAAGCTGCCACAGGAATTGTGGGTGGGTGAGAGAAAGCAGAAAAGGAATCTGGGGTGGGGGCAGTCAGCTGACCAGGCTGGACACCCCACAACCCCAAGGGGCTCCACTCACCTATGCCGCAAGTCAAGGACATAGCAGAGATGGAAAGGAGCCCAGGGCACTGGGGCCAGGACACAAACACATTTAACCCTAACACCGTTGGGGCAAGGGGTCAGGGAGCCATGGAAAATGCTATGATAGAAACTATGAGCCTCGGCGTAGAGCGAAGTTCTAGACTCAGACTAACTACCTCGAGGCCTCAGTCCTTCATCTGCAACACGGGGATCCTAATACTTACTCCTGAGAACGCAGAGACAATTGGAAAGACGGAGCACAGTGTGCCGAGTACCCAAAGCAAGGCAAGTGATGAGAACTCTTAACTATTATGAACTGTCAAGCCACATCCCAACTCCCAGCCTGCATATCCACTGAGAACATAGATAATATCTGATTTCTTCGTGGCAACCTCAGCCACTGGTGCAGAGCCTAAATGCTGAATACAGAGCTGTGGCCGGAAGTAAGGAGGGAGGGAGGGAGAGGGAGGAGCGGTGGAGGAGTGGGGGTGGGGGTTAAGAGGGAAAGGGAAGGAGCTCCCATTTCTGTATCTTGGGCACACAGTGAAAGTGTCAGATACTTCTGTTTACCCTACCATATTCACAACTATTGTCTGTTGTTTAGACAGTCTTCATTCTTAGGCTACTCACAACACAATCGCTGAGCATATTATACATGCACAGAACTAGGTCTGGGTCCCTGGGAAACACAGGCCACTCCACAGCATTCCTGTATCAAGGGTTTCACAAGTTAGACTCCCGCATCAACAATCCTCCCAGTGATCAACTGTGATAGTACAGCTACGCGAGGCCAAAGAAGAGAGGCCACTGACCTCCCTCGCCTACCCCAGCACTCAACAAAGAGACATGGCATTTTTTGCCTAACTAACTCTTTCCTGGAAAACAGAAGAAAACTGTTCCTTTTTTGAGGCCTTGGGAGAGAAGGATAAGGATATGTTCCTGCCTGGGTGCAGCCTGCTCTTCCTTCAGGTCTGGCAGAACACAGACTTCTTGGCCAACAGCTACCAGACCTCAAGCTCGGCACAAGGGAGGTTCTGATGTTTACTAAAGAATGTCCTGGCTTATCTTTCTCTACAACACCCTACCATATGGATGCAACCAAGGCAAAGCTTTCCCAGGACCCAGGAGGCAGGGCGTGATACGCTCAACATAACAGCCACCACTGGGAATAGTCTACAGCCTAACTTCTAAATTCCAAAAGATATTACTGATACTGTTTATAATTAGCATGCTAAATAAAACTGAAGCAAGCTGCTGGCTTTCATAAGCCAAGCCCGTTGAAGAGTATCCGTGTGTGTGTGTGTGTGTGTGTGCGTGCGTGTGTGCGTGCTGAGTACCTAGAACACAGCATGCAATGAGGACTCATCAGTATTATAAACTGTGTCAAAAATCACATCCCAAATTCCAGGATAATTGTTCCTGTAATTTATGGAGAATATATATACTATTTTATTTCATCATTATAACCTTAACCATTGGTGCAGGGCCTTCAGAGGATGAGAGCTAAGTAGATGGATATTCATATATTTGGCTTCATATTATATATACCCATGTACACACACACAGACACACACACATACACACATATTCTACCTACTAGTTCCCACCTTTCTAAAATTTAAAAGAGAGCATGTTAAAAGATACATCTATTCTAAAGAGACACCTACTCTGTGTGGAGAGAGAAATGGAGCTGCCTTTCTCTTTTATCCTCAGGACACACTAAGAGTGATGTCCAGAAAATGAGACGGCCCTGGGAGCAGTTGAAGATGGAACCATAATGCTGACGGACCACATCTCCAGTGCTAAACTCTAAACTGGAGACTCATCTGAGGAGCATCCAAGATAGGGAGTTGTTACCCTCCATTAGATAGGAGCTCGCCAGATGGAGATGCACGTCTCTTCCTCACCCACAACACAAAAATGGATGCTGCACACTGCTGCATTCGAGTCGTAGCATCCTCTCTTCTCTCTGAAGAGTGAACAGCTCGAAGCTTACTCTGGCCCTCTTCTCGAGCCTATCTACCTTCACTTCACAATTAGTTTTAGCAGTCTCTGAGTCTCAACTGAAAATCAAAGTCTGCAACTATTACCCTCTGTGGGTTTGTTGCTGTTCCTTGACAATCCCAATGATTTCCAGAGAAAAATGTTGAAAGTGACGTTGCTAAATCAGATCCGCAGCCAGTGTCCTCAATTTTTGCTCCCAAGTACTCCATCTCCCGGTGTGGAAGACCAAGGCACAACAGCAGGCGGGCTTGGTTGGCTGCTTCTGGGTGAAGTTCCTTACAGGGAAAACCTCTCATCGTGTTCAATATGTGTCACAGACACGTACCTACAACTAGTGCCTTCACATTTACTTGTAGATGCTACAGAGTTACTTAATCACATTTTCAACAACCCAGCTAGCCGAGTCCACAAAACTCTAGCTCGTTCTGCAGGGGAAGGCCCAAGGTAAAGGTTTTGCTTTTCTCTGAGAGCTCTGTTCTTTACCAGTATGGAAGTGAGAAAATATGCAGTATAGAATAGAGAAGAAAGGAAAAGAGTCCACCAGCTGATGGATGAATGGATAAGCAAACCTGTGTGTCCATACAGCGGGACGCTGTTCAATCACAGAAAGGTTCAGCAGCTCTAAGCTGGGTCAAGGATGCTCAGTCAGTAAAGTTTGCATAAATATTGCAAAATGTGAAATTCTTTGGAATCTGAAACACTTCTGATCCCAGGTATTTCATATAAGAGATATGCGTTGATATCTACTACGACCTTACGCTCAGTGAAAGAAGCCAGACACAAAGAAACACATATTATATAATTGCATTTAAATGAAATATCCAGAAAAGGCAAATGTAGCTTTACCTTAGACTAAGGGGAGTTAAGGGGTGAGATAGAAAATGGCATGAGGAATCTTTTGGGGGTGCGTCCGTCCCTGTGCCTCAGAAAAGGTGAGGCCTCTGGAGTGATCACTGGCTGCTCAAAGCCACTTACATAATGAATAGTAGGGCTGGGATCAGAACCCATGCCTCTCTGTTATTTGTCCCGTGCACCCTTCACAGTTTGACTTCGTTATTTTGCTTTATGTGAACAGCCTGAGCATTAACCACACAGATAACAAAGTATATACGCAAACAGGCCTGAATCAAAGATCAATGTTTTGGAGTATGTGCCATGCTGGATAACCTAGGTTTAGCTATTCTCTGCTTGACTTCATGCTTCTATATTTCATTTTCTTTTCTTTCCAATACTTGTTTTTAGGTAAAATCCATGACAGTTTATCAGCTTTAGATGGAGGTTTCTTTCCTTACCCTGATTCACAGATGAGTTTTTCAGAAGCTGAATCAACTCTGAAGGGCTTCAGCAAATCCAACAGCAAACATCCTAATTCATACCTAGCCACGGGAGCTTGTCTTTCTAATAGAAATGTAAAATAGTTCTTCGTTTGTCACAAAATTAAAACAAGATCCAATTATGTAGAATACGAAGGAACTTGTTGTTATATTACAAAAAAAACCCCACAATAAATCACACACTAATTTAAAAGCAATGATATCTTAGCCTTAATTACCTTGGGCTTCACTATCATAGGTTTCAAGAAGTACAGGAATATGGTGATAAAATATACACAGAAAAATATGTCTCTGTTTAAGTAAACAAATATGAGAGCTAATAATTTTTAACAACTTTCTGAAAAGAGACAAATGGATCACCATGAAAATTATTAGCATGCTTTAAGTATTCACAGGTGATAGGGCCTGAAGATCTGTGTTCTCTTAAGATTTATCTGCTGATTTCCTGGCTGCCAATGTGATGGTATTAGGAGGTAGGACCATTGAGTGGTGATTAGGGTTAGATGAAGGTGGAGCCCTAATAAGAAGAGGGAGAAACTAACTAATTCACTGTTTTAGAGTACATGCCATGCTGGGTAATCCAGTCCGCTGGATTTGGGGAGGGGATACAATGAGTATCTGCAGGTAGGAAGAGGGCTCTCACCGTGACCAAGTATGCTGGCACCCCAGGCTTGACTTAGCACGTTTCGGAATCTTCAGAATAGTGAGACAACACGTATCTATCATTTAAGCTATCCTATCCGTGGATTTTATTATAGCAGCCGAGCTGACGAAGACAACCAAATACTTACTGTATAGTTAAGTAGACTCTGTATCATCCATGACAGTGAGCAAGGATACGTGGTTATGTAACATCCCTTTGTCAGGAACTGGATCAGAGGTTATTTTTCGTGTGCATTGAAGTATGTGAGAAAATATTTAGCCTCCCTAGATATGCATCTTGCAAGGGGCTATTCTTGTAGTGACTAACTTATACATTTACAGTCTATCTCCCAATGCTTTTGCTTTGGCATAAAGTGAAAATTAAAATAGAACTGCATATTTAGCTCCACGTCCCTGCCACAGAACCAGTCCCTAACTTCCTAAAATGTACTTCAGCCTCAAAATGATGTCTGTCTGCAAACGGCGGCTCCACTTTTCAGTTGTCTCTGTGTACAGGGGCCAGTTGGACAGTTGTTCCCAGAAGGCTGAGTGTTCCCCACCATGGCAGGTGTCTCTTCCACTAGAAACACAGGAAAAACCCGCAGTTAACAAGAAAGACCAGGAGAGCTTCACTGACCAGTGCTCTGGAAGCTCTCAACTTGAATATATGGATGAGTTCATACTGGAGAAGCTCCCAGAGATTGGAACTTTTCTCGCCAGTCTTTCTTTTTTTTTTTCACAAAGCCCAGCATTCTTTCCCTCTTCCCCCAAAATAACCCTATGTGATCCCTGAGCTGATACCTAAAGTGGGAAGAAAAATCCCAAATCTGAAGGCAGCCCTGTGGGTAATGAGGCTTGACCTAAGCCCTGACCCATTGATCTGGGGAAACAACAATTTTGTTTCAAGTCATACGGAGTAACACCCTCCCCATTATAACAGAATAAAATAAAACAACTCCAAATGCACAACCTCTAAATTATCAAATCCTGTATAAGCCCTAGTTTTCTCAAGGGACTCAGTTTACCCAATGCGTGGAAGAAAACAGGCGGAAATAGTAATGACAAAAATATATCAAAGTAGGCTAAAGCTAGGAACATCTTTTCCTTTAAAAAAAGAACAAAGTACATATATTTGTATAAATGAACTTATTGAAAGCTTGACCATAAAGAGAACATTTCTTGCCCAAATGACACCACTCTACTTACAGCCATAAATATCTCATCCAACCTACTTCCTTGAGGATACCTATGGGTCCTCAGTGTTTCTTGGGCTGACACAGGACCCAGCCTGACCTCCTTCTCGAAGCTCTAACTCTTTTCCGGCATCTCTGCAGAAAGGCCCTGGCCCTGGGCCTTCACTGGCTCTTGGGCTGGGGCCAAGCGAGAGAAGTCAGCTGGAGACATCCCCAGAGTGGTTCTCAGGTGACCAGCTGGTTAGATTTCATCTTGTGTGGGGTTAGCTTTGCCCAGCTAGGCAAAGGAAGCACTTGGCCTGGGTTTAGAATGATTTCTGTTTAGGTTTCTTTGGGGCTCAATTAGAAACAGCTCAAATAAAGACTGTGCTGTCCTGAAGGGCACCTTTCAAGAGAAACAAAAATAGGACGCTGGCTTCACAAAAGGAGACTGTTTGACCACCAGTGTCCTGGGCAGGGTCTGAGTGTAGAGCTGGAATGGCTTTCTGCAAAGTTAAAAAGCCAGAGGAGAAACAAACAGCGAGGAAAGAGCCGCTGCACAACCCTCCCTACCCCAGACCTTCCTTCCCTGCAGAAGTGGCAACTCATAAAATATGAACCTCTTTGAAGAAAACTCCAGCGGAGCTCAGCTTTCAGGTATTAGAAGACACTGGCATCCCAAGGCCTCCCCACTGTCAGATCAAACACACACAAAATATTTCCCTGATATTTGCCCGGTTTTCCCCCACACCATAAAAAATAGGCTTTCACTTTAATCTACTTACCACACTGTGGGTGAAGGCCTCTAATTTCACAGCACAGAGATAACACAAATAATTCACATGACACATTAGTAGGCTATGCACAGGGAGAGCCCTTAGTCACACAGTTCTCTGAAAACAATGGAGAACTCAGCCAGGGCCTCAGAAGGCCAAGGGATGGCCCTTCCACCAAGCCCGGCCCCTCCTGCCAAGCCCCTGGGCTCCACAAGGTCAGCCTTCTGCTGCCCACTTTGTTTTGAGTCCCCTTAATTACACAACGTTTTCCCTAGTCCCCCTCTGGGCTATACCACTATCAGCTTCTTGCCAGGACTTCCAGAGGTTGCCCTATAGATGTAAGTCCCTGGAAAACAGGAATTGCCCCCCAACATAAAAGTGGAAATCTCACTCAACCATAGCCACTATCATTGCCCACCTCGCCAACAAACACTTGTGCATGTCTTTTATATCTTCCTGGTCAACATAAAAGAAAAAAGAAAAAAACTTCCATAAGTTTCCCATGGCTAGACCCCTCTTTTGAAAGTCTCCTGTTCTTTCTCAAGACCATCTTTCAACTTTCTCTCCCACAAAGCCTTTCTCCCAGGGGCAGCGCAGAGACCTCTCCAAAGCTCCTATTCATTCCGTTTCTCCAGCCTTGAGGTTCTGCCAAGTGTGAGGCAGATTCCCTTCAGAGACAGGATAAATCAATGCTGGGCTGTGTAGAAAGTTAAAAAAAAATAAAAAAGGCAGCAATCTTCACTCATCTATTAGGTTTGTCGAGAAGGAGTTGCCACCGAAGCAGAGGCTCACAGACAACCCAAAGCCACCGTGTGCACCAGAACCCGATCCTGGAGTCTCCAACACCCTTGATTATAAAGTACATGTAGGATCTCCATATCTCAATCTACTTTCTTTTTTATTTATTGCTGTACTGGGGATGGAACCCAGGGGCATTCTACTTCTGAGATATACCCTCAGCCCTATTTTTTATTCTTTATTTTCAAACGGGGTCTCACTGAGTTGCGAAGGGCCTTACTACATAGTCGAGGCTGTCTGTGAACTGCGATCCTCCTGTCTCAGCCTCCCAAATGCTGGGATTACAAGTGTGCGCCACCACGTCCGGCTTCAATCTAATTTCTTAAGACACTTTTTTTTTCATTTCACTGATCTGTTTCCTTCAGTTTCCCAACTACTTGCACTTGGACATATTTTCTAGTGGTATTACTTCAAAATCCACAAACATGACCTCATGGCTGTAAGATTCATATATCTATGTATGTATATAGTATGTATATATACACATACTATATATCATATAGTATATCTGTGTTTCAAGCCCCTGTCAAAAGTGCTGCTCCGTGCTGGGCCTCCCTGCCTCCAACCAATCCCTAGCAAGCCCCAGGCCCTTGCTCACTGCTTGTGTTTTTTCCGTCCCTTTCAGACCCACATTTGTAGCTGGCACCTCCAACTCAGTCCATCCAAAACTGAACTCATGCCTCACATCCCACCCCACCAAACCATCCCAGCCAATAATTCTGCTCTTAAATTTGGGATGGACTCCAGCCCTAACCTGCACCATGCACCTCCCATTCTGTGTACCCCAGTGTTACCCTCAGCTCCTCTCCAGTTAAGTCCTGGCCTGCAATGTCTCCTTCCGGAATTATCACAGAGGTCTCCTACCTTGGCTTCTTGTCTACACCGTCAATTCTCCACCCCTAACCCCATGCACTTTTATTTCAGTACCTTACCAAAAAGAAACCAGGTATTTTCACCCACATAAAATCTTGCCAATAGGAAAAGGCCCCAAAGGCCTGGCTCAGCCACTGCCTCCACTCTCCTAGTCCTCTCCCACGCACTCCCTGCACAGGCCAAACTATACCTCATTCTCATGACCTGAATGTGCCAACAGCCTCCACTCAATACCCCAGTCTGGAATGCTCTCTCCCTCTTTCCTATAGAGTCTTCCCCCCCCCCCTTTTTTTTTTCAAAAGCCTGGCAAATACATCCACCTAGAAAGCTTTCCCAGATATCATGACATGTTTCCCCGTCTCTTGTGTACTATATATTTTGCTACTATCTCTACTATAGCACTCAACACTTTTTTTTTAATTAATATACCTTCCCTGACCAGCAAATCTCTCCATTCAACTCTGTCCTCCCATTGACTGACTTGGGGCCTAGCACGTGGTAAGTGCTCAGTACACACTTGAACCAAAGCGAGAAGATAGCGTGTCAGGCCACTTCGAAACATCTGAGGCTTTCGAAGAATATGAGGTTTTCCTGCCTCCCTCCAGTCTTCCCTCAGCTGGCTGTCTTTCACATATTGATTCTAAACTGCACCGTCACTAGCATCCTGAGGGCATCCACTCAATGCCCCAGTAAGAGCAGAGAGATATGAGACAGAGCGCTGGAGACAATCTATAACCCTGCCCTCGAGGAACCGAGACCAGAGGGAAGACAAACACAGCTGAAGCAGCAAAACGTGAATTCAATAAGGACTTTTAACTAATGAGAGAGACAACCAGACTCTGTTTGCTACTAAGAAAATAATAATGGAAAGGACCACTTAATAAAGGGGTGTTGGCAAACAGCATGGTAATTCTCATTACATTTTATTAGCCACATTATATTGATATCTTTTTCTTTGAGGGTTACAATTAATTTCTCCACTAAATATATTCCTAATCCAGATGCCAGGCAGTGATGCTGTGTTCCATCCCCTTAAATTCTCATGGAGTTTTAAATCAACATCCTTGATTTCAGATACAAGGAGTACACAGTTGTTTAGGAAGCAAATTTGCTTTCACATTTTGGCCATCAGAGCAAATGTTATCAATAGGAAAATTAAGTATGATTGAAATTCTCTGGACAAGGTCTGAGGTTCTAGATTACCAGGTGATGGTATTGATAATGTTGCAGAAGCGGAATCCTGGCAGGAAGGCAGGTGAGAGATGGACGGCCACAAGTAAAAAGCCTTCCTAGGTGAGCAGGGGCCTTGGAGGCAGCAATCCAGAGCACCTATGGACCAGGGCAGTTTCCAGGACTTCCCTGGAGATGCCATCCTAATAGTTGGAAATGTGTGGACAATGTCTGCCAGATGACACCCTTTCTCCAGTGAAGCTTGTCCCCTGGGGGTGAAGGGATAGTGTCGCTGAAAGCTAGTCAAAGTAGGAGTAGCCACAGTGGGCACTGCCTTATCAGAGCCCATTTCTGCTCTTATGACTGGGTTTTGATTTTTTTTTTATGGTATTTGCTATTGAATCCAGGAACATCCTACCTCAGAGCAGCACCCGTAACACCTTTTATTTTAAAATAGGGTCTTGTTAAGTTGCTGAGGGCCTCACCAAGTTGCTGAAGCTGTCCTCAAACATCCTGTCTCAGCCTTCCAAGTACAGGGATTACAGATGCATGCCACCATGCCCAGCTTGGGTTATGACTTAAGGCATAAACATATGCCTCTATCATTCTGCTGTGGAAGAAGCTGCTTCACTAATATCTTTTCTTAGAAAATAAATGGCAAAAGAAAATGACCCACGTTCCTGGACCCTTACTGCTTCCTCCCAAATTTGGGAATCTCAGAGGTTCTTGAGTATGATAATAAGGATGAAAAAACTGAAACAAATTCTGAAAGACTTGTTCTCAAATGCTGTGCTTGATGCTACTATTGCCTTGACCTGCCATAACTGGTTATCTGTCCCCACTTGGGTTCATCAACGTTAAAAGGCAACAGAAGGCAAGTGTTTTCATGCCAAAACATGTATCTTCTTGATCAGCCTGACTGACACATATGTATGTGTACATATGCCTGTGTGTGTATATATATATATATTCACTTTATTTTTGTTCCTTGTCTGTTCAGTATTATAGAATTGGGCCTCCCCTTTTTAGCTGGAGTCTATTTCTTAAAGACCAGCTACTCAAAGTCAGCTTCTCTCTCTCTCTCCCCCCCCTTGTGTATCACTCACCCAATCACAATACAAATTAGACAAAATAGATGTTTAATGGTGTAATTCACTTTACAATGGCACTAATATTACAGCATTACTCTATTTTCATTATTCCTGCATATTAGAATCGGTTTCCAACATGTTTGAGTGAAGAAATAAAAACCACCTAATCATAGTGCCAATTAATTCTGTAAAAGTCACGCAGTATATCAGAACTAAAACATGTTCGCAGTATCCCAGAAAGACAAGACCCATTCTTGGTTCACTTCTAGCTGGCTTTGCCTCCACCTTGTCTATACTTTGACCTCTCCTTGTCCAATTACCAGGAAGATCAATAAAATTCCCTTAGCAAGTCTAATTGATTCCTACAAAAGGATATCATGATCCATCAGCTCCCCCCGTCGTGCTAACATCATTTTCTCCAGTTTACCCAATGCCACTGTGGTACCAGTAGTCACTCTTTCTCATACAGCTCTCATCGGCTCAAATACTGTAACAGCAGAGCAATTTTGAACAGGTTGTGAGTCTCTGAGAGTATTGCTTGCAAAGTGCATGTAAATTATTAGATTACATTACAAGTGAAAGACTCAGCAGTGGGTCACCATAGTGGAACATTAATGCAGAACAAGTTGAATGGAACCCTTGCAGACAGGCTTCTCCAATGTGATTTTTTTTGGCAGGGAGGAGAAAGTGAGTTAAGGAGAAGGGAGGGCCAGGGATGGTATGGTGCTAGCAATGAGGCAGGAGTGCCCCGGGGCATGGTGGGAAGCAGGGATCAGCCCCAGCCTCGGTGCATGGGGACCAGCCAGCCGGACCACAGCAATGGCAGGGGTCCTCAGGAAGGAGGAAGGGAGCAGACAGGCTCAGGGCTGGCTCACCGGAAGGTATGAGAGGCGGCATCGGGGGAGCCCAACAAGTGCTCAACGGAGTTGAACTTAAGCGATCTGTCCTCACTTGGCAGGATCCAGCCCATGGTAGCTGAACTGTGAGCTGGGGCCTGGATCCAGTCCCAGAAACGGAACTGGCAAGCAAAAGAAAGGCGACAAAAGCTTCTCCGAGGCTGAGACTCTAGAACAGCCAATCAGAAGCAGGTATGCTCCAGCAATGGCAGGCACAGACCTGAGGAGAAGAGAGGTTAAGATCTGCTCTGTCCTCACCACCGTCACCGGAGCTACCCTTGCTGCATCCAGGCCTCTCCCAGTACACACGATTCTCCTAACCAACCACCATAGGAGGCCTGCAAACTCACCGGACCTTGTTTTCAGGTGAGGAAAGAGTGGTTAATGCACTTACCTAGGCTCACACAGCACCTATGGGCCTCAGGACAGGCCTCTTACTCCCAGGAGGCTTGCAACAACCAGGTGCACACACTCTATCCCAGCACACCCAGCTTTGGTCTGAGTTGTTCAAGGTGGAGCAGGCCTAAGTGTGCCATGGATGGTCTCGGTGGTGCCAAGAGGCAGAGGTGGGACGGACAAAGGCGGCTGGGTCCAAGCCCGAGGCTCAGAAGTATCAGCAAGTGGAAGATGTGCTTGCAGAGTTGAGAAGTGTTGAGCTCATCTCAAGAAAGCAAACAGCTCTGCAGGGCAACGTGGGAAAGATTATCTGCACAGTTAATGAGCACCTACATGTCATCAAAGACACTGTGCAGGGGTAAGAAAATTAACTGTGGTCCAGGTCTTGGGCAGTGTCGGCTTCTGCCCAGGAAATAGCACTGTAAGACAGTGTAAAAGGAACTGGCAGAAGAAGAGGTTACATGATTGTTGAATGATGCAAGGCCTATGCAACTGATTGCTGTAAAATCAAGGGCTTTGGGACCTTCAAGAGGGAGAGGGTGGATCTTACCTGGTGCCACGCTGATGGTAGGATTTCCAATAAGCAGACAGAGATGACAACACAGGAAGACGGGAAAGGTGAAGGTAAAAGGTGAAGGTATATTAAAGGGATAGTGAAGAGGGATGAGTTCAAGACACATTTAGAGGAGGACCATTTGAAGTGTCTGATGCAAACTAACCCAGACAGTGGGCTAAATGGGCAGATGCCGCCACTACATCGTAAGATTCAGGAAGGCAGGAATCCAGTCTCCTTTGTGGACTTATCTGCAGGGCACAGTGCGTGGCACCCTGAAAGTACTCAGCAAATTTTTGTTGAAAGAAAAAATGTCACCCCGGGGCCCTTGCACAGTGACATCTACTTTAAAGAATGTAGAAGGGACTTCAGAATTTATATTCTGAGCCAGTCTAGGTAGATGTATATCTAAATGAAATAGGATATTAATGAGCATTGCTAAAAGTGGCAATAAAGATACTGTATGATTATAATAATAAGTATTTACAGTATTTGTCCTCCCCCTCCTCCTCCTTGAAATCATAATGAGTAACACCTGGAGCTCAACATCAGTTACTGTGGAAACGCTTCTTCCTTCCCTCCCACAGCCAGGTCCCGGGCCCCTGAAGGGCTGCTTCTACCTCATGCCCAGGATGGGATTTTTCAAATTTGCCAGAAGCTGCTCATAAATAGATCATGAAACCAATTTGGTGGTTCATGATGTTTTGTTTTGTTTTTGTACTGGGGATTTAACCAGGGGTATTTTACTTCTTGGTACACCCCCAGCCCTTTTAATTTGAAGCAGGGTCTCACTAGGTTGATTACAGTCTCAGTTGCTGAGGCTGGTCTTGAACTTGTGGTCCTCCTCCTGTCTCAGCCTCCCAGGTACTAGGGTTACAGGCATATACCACCTCATTGGGCTCATTACCTGTATTTTAAATAATAGAACAAAAAATAACAGTGTAGCACTGGTAAAGGGTAATTATTTTATGTGAAAAGTTTATTTTTCTCTGTGTATGTGAATACAGGCTCATAATATAATTTTTTTTTCTCATTAAGAATCATAGTTTAAATTTTTGGATAATATTGCTCTGAAGGGTCAAAAGTTCCAAAAGTAGAACACTATTTTTCATATTCAAGCCGAATGACTGTTTTCCTGGCTGAATGTGACCATCAAAAGGTACGGCTCTTTGGGCTGTTACACTTGGCCCATTCTGAAACATCAAGGAATTCTATGTAACACACTACGTTTGGAATTTGTTCCTTTACCACAACCCCAGTTTCACAACATACAAACAATCCTTTTTTTAAAAAAAAAAAGATTTATTTTTTGAATACAAAAGTAATACATACATAGTATAGGAAACAAAAAATACAGAAAAGAACAACAAAAAAAAGACAGTCACATATCCCATCTACAGGGACCACTTTATTATTTCATTGTCTTAGAATATGAGGGTCTAAGTTAATTTACTAATAGAACTATAAAATATTTCTTATATACACACACACACATATATATGCACATGCTATAATTTTTTTACAAATAGGATGTGCTTCTCTGCACAATGTAATGAAAGCTATTATTTCCCACTTAGAAATAGATGGAAAACATTTTTCATATAGAAAAATGAAATACTTTTTTGTATAGGAAAAAGAAACACTTTTCTACTGCAACATGATTTTTAATGGCTTTGTTGTATTCCACTCACAGGCCTGTTCGCAAGCCCCGTATACTAGGCACAGCCTAAGCCTCTGACTTGAGAAAACCACAGGCTGGGGACCAGCCCGTGTTGACCATGCCCGGGCTACATCAGCCCCCACAAACATGAAGCGCAGGGTGCTCAACTCCAAATCCTGCATTTTACTTTCTACTAAACGAGGACATGAGACTCAAGCAATGTTTTCACTGAGCTCTAGAATGGCTTTACTAACACAGCTACAAGCTCACTGGTTAGTTTTTAATCATAAAAATACCCAGTGGCGTTTAGAAATCACAATTACTGACAACACTCCTTTACTGATGCATAGAGTAACCGACACCTACTTTTGTAGACATCTTCAACAAGATGCTAGATTAATTTATGTACACACCTTAATACCCTGAAGGGGGATATCCTGGAAGGCAAGGACAGGAGGTTGTATGTTTCAGGAACTTCCACGGACCCCAACATGGCACACAAGTGGAAGGAAGGTTAGAGCTGGGATCTCAGCACTGTATTGAGTAGCTTTTTGTGACTTGATGTCAGTCTCTTCCTTTAAGATCAAATCTATTTATTACTTCCTCTGCATATATCACATTTTAAAATTTATTTTTATTGGTGCATAGTAGGAATACCTCTTAATGGGGTACAAGATGGTAGAGGCATACAAACACACATCACTCATTTAGCTACATGTAAATAACTACAACTTTAGTTTTGGTTTAATTAGTTCTTTGAAACCAGGGAGAACCTATTTTAACTTGGTATGTATAAAACTGAAATGACATTAAAGGCCTGTATTCCATAGTAGGAAGAACCCCTGAATCATACAATCTCTATCAACTGGGTCTAAGGGGAGGGAAACCTGCCCGGTTACAAAACAGGACATGCTTGTCCTACAGGAGTTGTCCTTGACAACTCATCTGTGACGTCAGAAGACGTACTCAATCCTTGTGCTAAAAGCAGCCGTTTTATCAGAAAATTATATTGTATGAAAATTTATATGGGACACAATTTGACTGTAATATACCACAACATACAATAAAAATAAAAGCGATGGGATCTCGTTACAGCCTAGTCACTTACTAGGTGTATAATCTCAGACCTATCACCAGACTTTCTTTAAACCTCTGTTTAAATGGGCTACACTACCCGGGCATGGTGGTGCACGCTTGTAATCCCCGCGCTTGGGAGGCGGAGACAGGATGATCGCGCAGGTTCGAAGCCAGCCACACAGGCTTAAGAAACCCTGTTTCCAAAAATAAAAAAGTATAAAATAGGTCTGGGAGCGTAGCCCGGAGGTAGAAGGGCTTCCAGGAACCCCAATACCACAAATAAATAAATGAATAAATAAATAAATAAATAAATAAATAAATAAATAAACAAACAAACAGACAAACAAACTAGAGAACTCTTAAGGAGCTTTCCGACTCTAACAAACTTCAACAGAATAGGACTGATTGCAGCCCTAGAGCATGAGCACCACAGATCCAACATGCACCCCAAACTCAACTAAAAAGCAAGGTGCTCTTGTAGAGCCTCAAAGAGCCCTTCAGTGTGGCATCGGTTCTCCTAGTGATTCTCTGTGGGGTCTCAAGCTGTAGCGCCTCACTCATCCTTGACGGGTGCTCTCTGTGGTGACACTTTCTAACTTCTGGGCTAAGAGCCTAGTCTATGGAACCTGCCCTGATTCTCAGTTCCTGCATCTACACTTATCCAAGGTGGGTGCCGAGTGCCTAAAACGGTAAGACACAGCTCTAGTAATCTCACGCTTATCAACAATCAACTAATCAGACTGATAAAAGATGGATTGTTATTTTATTATCCGATGATTTCATTTGCCTCTGCTTTCCTGACGCTTCATTACCTGGACGATTGAGAGTTATGGGCAGTTCACCCTCCCAGCTGCCCTGACTTTCAGAGATAATATCCCTGTCAGACAAATGTTCCTGGGAGTGCACGCTGTCTTCTTACATGGCCTTTTCATCATCCATCGGTTTTATAACTGGAAAGTGAATGGAAAAGCAGTGGAGTTTATTTAAGAGAGTTTGAGCTTGCTAACTAGACACATGTCTCCTCTGTGATTGGATGCTGAAAATCCATTAACTTCCACACAGCCACTCCTCCCATGACTGGCATCGACCATGCGGGATGATACAAGCCTCTGCTTCGGGGAGGGCAGAATCGCATCTGGTTGCCTTTTCTCCATCTTTGGCCATTTCTTCAGGTTTCTTGAAAACTAATTAGAAGAGTCAATAAACATGCCCGCCAATGCCCTTAACACACTGGGAAGCAGATCACCCCGCGCCCTTCAGCCCTGTTCTCGCTGTTTTTCCAGGTATTCCCTTACCTGCCTTTATCAATTGGCATTCTCGACAAGTTCGTCATAACTTCTCAAAGTGTCAACTTTCCTCTTTTCATTGCCCTTGTTAGAGATAATTTAAAATTAGAAAGTCACATTCCCAGCCATTAGAGTCAATGCTAATTTCATTTTTCTTTTGCACCGACGTCTCTCTTCCCTCTAGAGATTCCCTGCCTTCATCCACAGTCCCTGCTCCCCAGCCCCGAACAAGCGTTCTTAATCTCTGCACACCCTTCTCCCTTCCCCTATTTCACCATTCTTATCTTTCCCCAAATACTTCACCCAGTGAAACACACTTTAGCTGTGGTTGTCCTTCCTTCACTCCACTTCGAGGGGAAATGTCTGTGGCTAGAGACTGTAAAGTCACCTTCAGGAAAGAAGCATAGAGTGGGCTGTCAATTAATCAGGACAAGACAGGAGAAATTACATCATGTACAGCTTGACGTCTCGGTACATACATTTAAGTTTGGGGTTCAAGAGGATTTTTCCCATACAACCTAAAATTCATGGTTTTACCTTTCATTTGGTTTGTAACTTATTCCCCACCTAACAAACACAGTAGTTAATAGTCTGGAATACTAAACAGCAGTGATTATCATACCTTGTTATAGATTCCAATGCTGGTCTATCCTTTTCCCCCCACTTTTATGGAAATTTCCTCTCTATTCCTTACAGCCTGTCTGTTTATCCTTGGTAGCATTTTTTTTGCTTATAAAATAAGCCCAACGATTTTACACTTTCTAATTTTCAATCTCACTTCTAGTTTGACATATAGATTTTAAGCCTGCTTCTTTTCTCCTGTGCAGCACAAACCTGAACGTCCCCATTCCTGTCACGTGTACAATTCCATCAAGTTTCAGAGTGTCATTTATACACAATTTTATTTCTTCTTACTTCTTTCACACACGCCTACCACTTACGTACAGCAACTTCACTACATTCATATTTCATAAACTTCATCAGTATTCAGCCAAATCCTCCCCCGAAGTAAGCTAGGTATTTTTAACAGTGCACTGCCTCTTTGACTGGCTTGAGGATCCAATACTAAGTGGCACACTTGCTTTCACCCTAGACGAGTTCACTTATTATGGTCGGTGCATGGATGCAGAAACTCCCTAATTGTTTCAGAAAACTTTAAGACGGCTCACAAGGGAAATGCCGACACCCAGTCATGTTCAGGTGAGTCAAAGCTGGGGAGACATAAATCCTCTATACCCTACTGATTTCCTGCTCGTTCCCAATCTCTGATGAGTTCCAGGGAGAGAACACTTCTGGTACTGAAACTCTCCCTGGGAAAGCCCAGAGTCCTTCAGCACCTTTAAGGGTGTGTGGTCTGCACCCCCAGCATCAGTGAGCTGCCCAGTGCTCCCCAGCCAGACACCAGGGTCCCAGGTCTGTGGGTGAGACAATCGCCAGGGAAACACGGTGCTACGCCATTGTTAATGGGCCATAGCCTGGAATGTGGTGGGACACTTACAATAATGTCATGTCAGTGAAAGGCATAAAACTCTGTTAGGGGGAAAAAATACTGTTCTTGCATGAACACAAGGGAATTGTTACCTGTAATTCCTTTTAGCATTAGCATGTGAGAGCGGAAGCTAAAGCCAGCTTGCCTAAATCATGAGCCGTGGTACACTTATTCCTCACTGCACCTCATTCTCCTCTTCTAAGGATTTCTTTAGATAATCTCCTAGATGTTGATGTTCCAAAAGCAGTATCAACAATAACAACAACAACAACAACAGCAACAACAACAACAATTGGCTGTCGTCGTAGTCGTCGTCATCAGCATCATCATCATCATCATCATCATAATTGGCTGTCACACACAAAAAACAAACACCAATACTCCTAAGCTGAATCCTCAACACGACAATGCCAAGGCTATCAGAAGACAGGCATAGACTATCACTAAGTAAGACAAGATGAGGCAGCTAGCTTCTGATGGTAAGGCTGCAGGGGTGCCTTCCACACTGGTCTACTGAACAAAGGCCTAAGCTTGGAAAGAGAGCCTCCTTTGGCAGAATCTAAGTGTTCTTTATTTTTATTTATTTATTTATTTTTGAGGGTCTGGGGATGGAACTTAGAGGCATTCGACCTCTGAGCTACACTCCCTGACCTATTTTTTATTCTTTATTTTGAAACAGGGTCTAAGTTGCAGAGAGCCTCACTAATTAGTAGCTGAAGCTGTCCGTGAACCAGATCCTCCCGTCTCAGCCTCCCGATTGCTGGGCTCAGCCTCCCGATTGCTGGGATTACAAGCATGCGCCACCACGCCCGGCTTCTAAGTGTTCTTTAATGACATTCTAGAAGTTCTTCCTTCTTGTACTAGAGCTTTCTAACATTCAGGATTCATGACTCCCCTTCCCTCTTCAACAAAACCAAGGGAGATGTAAAATTAACTGGAGTTTCTATCATTCTACAGGCCGGAAATTATGTTATGATAATATAGCAAATATGTAACTTTTAGCAAATATAAGAGCTTTCCTGAATATTTAAGAATGATTTCTCATCTTCTATAACTCTAAAGAGGAAGAATGAAGACAACTCTACTGCTGGTTGGTATTTTCCTACAGAGGAAAAACTTCAATTAACCAGAATCAATAAACGGAGTTTCAAATGTGTTCTACTGGTAGTTTATAAAACCAGGGAGGCAAATAGCAAAGCAAACTCATGCTGAGGACTTAACAAAAAGAAAAGAAAAAGGAAAACAATTTCCAAGCTGGGATCATGCAGACTTTAGCCCAGTCCCCGGCACAGTCTCCACTCACAGTCCTGTAAGGTACATTCAGAATTCACACTGGAGCAGTGACCCTGGGCCACCCCAAGGTTCTCACACCTCAAGGAAGATTCCATTCCATTCTCAACGTTCCTCCTAAGGTAGGAAAGGGGACCAACCACACATTTAAAACCCATATTCAATAAGGAAAAGACAAAAACATATTTCAGGTTAATGTACTCCTAGAAAAATTGATTAACCAGTAATGCCTTGGTACCCTTAGAGAACAATCATGGCTTATTGTATATTAATCCACACTTGAATGCTGATTTTCTGAGTTTTTAAAAAGCATTAATTTTAAAGTGATACCATTTTATTTTTTTTAACATATAGCCTAAAAAGATGGGTGAGAAATTTAACAGCTTACTTCCAAATCCAACACTTACTTCGACTATGAATTAGATACAAAAAAAAAAATAAGTGCTTTAAAAAAACGATAGAAAAAGGAGGGGAGAACTAAAAGGAGAGAGAAAGAGTACAAATTCCTAAATTCTGAGCCAAGAAGACAACCTTCATATTCAGAATCTTCGTACTCCTCTTCAGCTCTTTACTCCAACAACTGAGCCCTTTCAGGAAGTTCATTTGTTCAACTCTGGAAGAACTGATCACAAATCTGGAATGAATGAGCCGGCGGTCTCCACGAGGGAGGGACAAATGATACCTCCCCGAAAGTCCCTACTTATGGGCTCTGGGAAGCTAGAGAGGTTGAGCTCTTTGCTCTTAGAGCTCATTCTACACACAGAATTTTCAATCACACTCAACTCAGTTGGTCCCTGAGTTCATCGTCACACTGTGAGTTCCTATACACAAAAAGGACCCAGAGAAAAATGTGCATCTTAACTCAGAAGTGACAAGAACGTGGCCCAAAGACGTGTCTCACCCACATGCCAAGGTTAGCTCTAGCCAATCAGCGGTCAGCTTGCTTCCAAAAGCGATCCAGCCGTCACCCAAAGTCCTCAGAACACTTTCATCCCAAGGCACTACTGTTGCAATTAACAGTGTGTGGTGATGGTGGATTAAAACCAGGAGTGTTCTACCTCTGAGTTAGACCCCCAGCCCTATTTTATTTTTTATTTTGAAACCTAGTCTTGCTAAATTGCTGAAGGTCTTGCTAAATTGCCCAGGTAATCTTCCTGTCTCAGTCTTCCAAGTGCTGGGACTGCAGGTGTGTGCCACCACATGGGCACAGGCACAATGAAGATTTCTAAGTCTCCCTGTGGCCCAAGTTAGAAGCCCAGGGTGGAACCAAAGGTGTATACTGCCCTCACCTCTCCAGCCTTAAACACACAGCTCAAGGATCTCCGCCTGAGGGTCCTTCAGTGCCCGCCTCCATCTGGACTTCAAGTGTCAGAAAGAGAGACATTTTCTAAAGTCAAGGATACCTCATAATGCTAGTAGGTTTTGAAAAATTCCAGCAGGTGACTAACATAAAAAGTTTTCTATAAATGTTTTAGCCACTCAGGACTTGAATTCTAGATTAATAATTCAATTCTTTTTAAGAAATAAGGGGGGGCAACAGAAAAGGTTATCGCAACTATTGTGAAACGCATTTTCTAAAATTATTCTATTACATTTTTAAAGGGTATAATTATAAATGTTTTTATGAGCAATTTACCGGAAAATTAAAGTCCCTTATTTTAAAAAATAATCATTCCATCCCTCCGGCAAAAGATTTTTTCTCCCAGCCAGTAACACTTTCAAACTATGGGGCATCATTTCTGCCCTGTGGAGAGCCAGGTCCATGCCAGAAAAGCTGATCTGAGAATCCCTCTCTAGAAAGGGTGCTAAAGGGCTAGGAGAGAGAACCTACTAGAAAGCCAATCAGTGGAGCCTGGGGAGAAGAAGGGAGGGGTCACGTTTTCAAAGTCAAGGAGTTCGGTGGTTCTAGAAGTCCTCAGGACTACAAATAAAACTGTAGGCCCTGTTAACGGATTTTTAAGTCAACCTAAGCTGAGCTTCCAGGGGGTTCGATCTCAACCCAACTGAGCTTTTCAGCATCAATCCCATATTTTGGTTTCGATTTTTCCCTTGGGTCGGCCTGCCCTAAAAGCCTTCATCAACCTTCAGCCCTGGTGTTGCAAACCCACTGCGTGGTATAGCCCTTTGAGGATAACTTTAGCGAAGTAAGATACGTAAGCTCCCGGCATGTATAGAATAACGAGATTCTGGAAAAGGGTTTTTAAGAACATTTATGTCACAATGCTCATGGCTCCCTGAAGCCCCTGAAAGCCTTGTTAAATTAAAGATCTGCAGTGGTGTTTTTCTGCTCCATTCTTACTTCCCATGTTGCCTCACGCCTCTCTTTCCCCCTTCCATTGTGCTGTAAAAAATGGGACTGAAAGATACTAGCTGTCATCAACAGCACCTAGAAAAGGGAAGTTTCATGAGAACGGCTAATGTCCCCCGCAGTTGTAAGCATGAGGGAGGTCATCTTCCGGATGGTAAAGTCACAAGCCCGATTTTGACAGCTCAAGCACCACAGGTACGTGGTCCATTCTCACTTGGATTCCCAAGAGGTGGGAGTTGAGCAGTAGCCTCAAGTCTGCCTTGGTAATGTCTCCTGAGGTCAGCTCAATGTCATGAGAATCCAGACCACAATATCTGTGGGTTTCCAGCATTCCCAGGGTGGACGCTACCCCGGCCACACCTGGGAAAAGTCTCTCTCAAATCAGAGAGCGTCCCACTTTCCCCAGTGCCAAGAACTCCACTCAACCCTCCTCGAGGTTGAAAATGCTAATTATAAGGTGATGATGTTTGCTTTTCCTTTCCAGTCGTGTGCCTTTATGTTTTAAGTATTTAAGAGGCGTAATCACCTAGTGTGTAGGTTAATTTCTTTCCGATATTGTAATTTATGCAACATTAATACTGGATGCCAGCTCCAATTTTCTTACTGCTTACACTCTGGGAGCCGACTTGCATATTCTGCCAACTCCATTACATCATCTGAAAACCCAAACATTTTCCATTTCCAAGTCACTCTCAACTACCAGGCATACTTACACATTCTCTCTTTTTCTCCTAGCTCACATGCACACACAAAGATTGGTATCCCGGAGGAGCAGAAGCTACATCCGAGGTTAAAGTCTGCAAATGCACATAATTTCTGGAAGCTATTACTACTGCTGTGTTAGCTAAAGATGCCTCCATCTCTGACCTTCCTTTTTCCATTCAGACTGTTATATAACCTAGAGCCTGCGTGCAGGATGTGAGTTCAGTGGGCCCTACCTCCCCCCTCCCATTAAATCTCCTAAAAGGGATGGACAGGGGTTTGTTCAAAGAGTGAGTGGGGGGGCCTGGGCGGAGGGGATATGGGTCAGCAGGTCAGCTGGGCACGCTGCTGCAGCTACTCCTACTTTGTCCCGCTCCCCTTTTTGCTGAGCCCAGGGGGCCGGTGGTACTGAATGCCCCAGCGTTATATAATTTGCAAGAACAGCAAGTTACGGATTTGCTCGTCGATTCTGCAGCCTGCCACCCCGGTCTCTTGCAAGAACACCTTCTGGCAAGAATGACACCTGAAGATGCTAATAACGCACGGGGGGGGGGGGGCTGGGGGACAAACCGGTGCCACTTCCTATGCTCCCCCTTCTTAAAAAAAGGAAAGAAAGAGAAAAAGAAAAGCCTCCGAAACACATGAAGGGGATTTTCTCCAGTGTTTCTGATTAACCCTGTTACATAACCCGCTCGCATTCCAAATCCACCGTCTCAGGGTCTAAATATACTCTTTGCAGCCAAAAGCGCTCGGCACACAAACTCACCGAGCTCGCGGCAGGTCTGGCCCCCAGCCCTCGTCCCCCTTCCCTCTGGTCCCAGCTCTCACGGCCCCCCTCCCGCTCAGACCGCGCTTCCGCGTGGTCACTCTTCGGAAATCGTTTTTAATTAAATGTTTTTCGCGTGTGTCATCCGGATGGCTTTTACTGTACTCGAATTCCGTGAATGGGAAAGCGCCCGGACAGGGGGTGTGGCTAAGGTGGGGCGGGGGGGGGTACTGTAAAACAGCCAGCACTCGATCAGCCATATTCCTATCTCCTGCTGTAACATCCAAGAGGAAGGGAGGGAGCGGCTCCGGGCTCCGTGCGCCTCCCCGGCCCCCCCATTCTCCGAGTGGCTCGAGGAGGGGGCTGGGTCGGTGCCCAGGCCGGGTGGAGGGACCCTCTCCGTTCCCAGCCCCGGCGGCTCGCGCGGGCCCGGCAGCCTCCCGAGTGACAGGCGTGATTTATACATTATTTACAACAGTAATTAAAGCCGTAGCTTCCTCCTGCTCTTTGAAAACTCCAGGCGCATTAAAAAAAAAAATCATCCCCCACCCCCGAGGGGGGAAGAAAGCCCACATCAGGTTCCGACTCCTTTAAGACAGAGGGAGTAATAAGCCTGCCTCCGCTGCCCAGTGGAAGTAGGAAAACGCCGGGAGGGGCAGCGGACCCCCACCCCAGCGCCACGCAGACATCCAAACACCGACACGGAGAGCACGGATGCCCCGGGAGGGGAGATCGCCCTCTGCACCCGAGAGCATCCAACTTGCACTGACCAGGACCGCGGGGGACCTCAGGCCGGGACTGGTCCCCGGGCAGAGAGAAGTTTGGGCTCCCTCCGGGCTTCGCGTTTTCGGCTCGCGGCTGGTGCGGCCGCCGCCTCCGACCGCGCGCAGAGCCCGCAGGACCGCCGCCCCCCGCCGGCGCGCACACGCCCCCAGCCCGGCCGGCCGCGCACCCCCCGCAAACTTGCGCCTGTCCCCTCGCCGCGCCGGCGCGCAACTTGGCCAGCGCCCGGCGCCTCGGAAGCCCGAGCCCACCGCCGCGCTCCGGAGAAGGTGCCCGATCGCCCCCAGACCCGCGGCGCCCCCGCTGCACCCGCGGGCTGTCCCAGGAGGCTCGCTCCGGCAGCCCCCGAGCCCCGCGGAGGGGGGGGCCGCAAACACGCCCCCCGCGCCCCAGGCCGGGCCGAAACTATCCAGAGGCAAAGAGGTAAAGGAGGAGCCGGTTGGCCATAAACAGATTTTTCCCCCTTCTTAAAAGGACACTGCCGCTTTAAAAGTTTCTTTCCCGGGCCCCCACTCCCCGGCTCTCCGTGTTTTGGGGGAGCTGATTTCATTTCGGCCCCGCGCCCGTCCTCCCCAGTCTGGGCAGAAAAATGCAGCCGGGGCTCGGGTCCGCCGGCTGTCAGCCCTCCCGCCGCTCCCCCGCCCCCCTCGCCTCCCCGAGCCCAGGACCGGCTGCAAAAGTTTGCAACATTGCTGGGGGGCGGAGGGGGGAGGGGAGGGGGCTGCTCCGGGCGCGGGGCGCCGCCGCCAGCGCGCCGCCGCCGCGGGACCCCGGCCCGGCCGCCCGCCCGCCGCCCCCGCCCGGCCGGCCCGCGCCCCCTCCCCAGCGCGCCGCCCGCCCCTACCTCTGCCGGCGCTGGCGTAGCTCGGTCTGCGCGCCGCGGCGGGCGGCTCGCTCTTGCGGGCCGACTCCGGGTGCAGCGGGGTCTCCCTGGAGCCGGCGGCCGCGTCCGCGCCGCTGCTGCCCGGCTCGCTGGCGGCGGGGTCGGGGGCTGCCGGAGCTGACTCCATGTTTTTTCCCAATGTAGAGATCGCTGGAGATGGCGAGCTCCGAGACTCCCTCTATCTTCTGTTTTCAGAGCAACTCTATGGTACCAAAAAAAAAAAAAAAAAAAAAAAGGGAGAAGGAGCCGCGGGAGCAGGAGGGAGAGCGGGCGGCGGCGGCGAGAGCGCGAGGGAGCGCGGAGTGTCTGGCGGACGCGTGTGTGCGCCGAGAGGGGCTGGAGGCGGGGCCGGCCACGGGCAGCGCGGGCGAGAGCCGCCCCCGCCGGCCCCCGCCCCCGCCCCCCACCCCCCGGACCCCAGACCGGGAGCCGCCGACTGGCTGCCAATTTTGAGAGGAGGGGAAAGGGGGTGGGGGGGAGGGGGGCGCCTTCTGTGCCCCAGTCCTCTCCTCTCCAAAGCCCAGGGACAGAAATTAAAATCGGCGAGACGATTTTGTGTCTACTTTTGAGACTCTCTCGGGAACAGAACTCATCCCCATCCGCATGCAGCCTGGGAGGGGAGCCATCCGGTTGTCCACGCTGGGAATCGCAGGTAGCGCCCTGCCAGCCCCATCCTAGGCAGGGCGGAGGGGACACCAAGGAGGAATCAGAACTGGGCTGGTACCCAAGAAAGGAGGATGGAGGACGTGGCACTTTACTTTGGGATGGGACGGCCAGTGGGTTTCCCGTCTGGGTTAGATGCATCTGTGTGTCGACAACAGATTTTGTGAGTCTAGAATCGCCAAGGACAGTCAGTTTCTGGAATGGTGGAAAGAAGTCGCTTTCCGCTCCTTTGCTTGTCTGTTCCCTCCGGGAGGATCCAGAAACCATTTGGCAGGGCGCTTCCTACTGAAGAAAACTTCAGCTTGTGTGCTGTGTGACTGCCCTGAGCGGGATGAAATATGCCACACTGCATCTGACTTATGCGTGGCGGATAATTGTCAATCCCCACTCGTACTTTTGCTGTTAAATGGAGTTTCATCCGTGGAAAATAGATATATCAGAGAAGCATTAATAAAGCCCGGATTATAGAATTCAGATAATTAACATCTCCCAATAAGTCACATCAATTTAGCCATCATTTTACATCTTCCTTCCAGTGAGACACACTCACTTCCTAGTAATGCTTAAAGAAATCTAAAAAAAAGTCTGTAGCCTTCAGCCCAGTGTACCCTATGAAGGAGCAATACAAATCAAATGGCCGGAGATATTCAGGTGGTAGTAGCCTGATTTCTCTCCTTCCATAGCCAATCTCCCATTTCCTTTATCTCTGAAGACAACTATAAAATCAGTCTGTTCTGGATACACATCCCCCACAATCCTTTCCCGGGTCCAAATTTCTGACAATAAAAATATTACATACCAGAAGGTGGCATAAATACATGTCTAAGGGGATGGGATGGGTGAGAATTGGGGAAAATTGTGCTTTAGCTAACTTCCTAGTTGAGGGAAATGCTTTTCAAAATATAAGGGGGAAGTCCTATTTAGATGATAGCATAAGAGGGTCCCCCATATGCCAAATTTCACACATGGTTGGAGTTACTGTTACTGATCTTGATGTGATTTCATTTACACAATGCTCTTTGCCGTGCTCTCTGTGTTGATCAGCAAGCCTGCGGTCCACTCTTTGGGGCGAGGCAAATGAGATGTGAACAGCTCTGATACCTTAATCCAGTCTCTGCAAGGATCCCTGGCTTTCGCCTGTCTGTTGGCGCCTACGCACAATGCCACAATTGTCTCCCCTATCCTAAATCAGATGTGTGCATTTCCCCATACATCAAAGCACAGATTTCCCCAGTCGCCTTCCCTTCATTTACCATGGGGGAGCCTGCTCATGTGCATGCAACTGACCTAGCTGGTCACACTTGACTTTTCTAAGTAAAAAATATATCCAAGTGCACAAATAGAATCTACAACATTCTCTGGGACAGTGAGCATCTTGGAATAGGCCCACTGCCCCATATATTTGTTTCAGAATATTTAGAAATTATACCAATTTTCACCAGTAATTCTATTCGAAATGCAAGTAGCTCAAGAAGTGTCCCTGTCTTCCTTGTAGACACTCGCAGCAACTTGTTAGCCTGTCTTGGTATTCAGTTGGTTACTTTCTCCTCCTTAACTAAAGGTGGGATTTGGTCACCCTGGATAGATCGTCCAGAAAAATGGCCCTACTGACCTGAACCAATTAAGATGGACTCTATATTCTCTTCAGAGAAGGATCCCAGCTCCCCAAAACCATTCCTCCTAACTAAGACAATTACTGCTTCTGCAATTTAAAACAATTGGGAACTCAAGTGCTTTCCCCAAGGGAAAAATAAAAGTGAGTTAGATACATTCCTTGGCTGTCAATCATTGTTGCTAAAGTGTAAATTGCCTGGGTTGGGGAAAGCATTTCAAACCTGAAAAGCACAGTGATTAGGGTTATATTTCTTTCCTTCTCTCATGCCCCTTTTCTGATTACTAATTAAGGCTTTCCGATTTTCCAAATATTTGGAGAGATGGGAGCCATTCTTTGACTCTGCTCATGGACAAAGGGCAGCAGTGTTTGCTCAAAAATGGTTATTTTCCTCTGCACTGAGTTCTCTGATGGGCAATGGCTTAGAAAAGCTATACTTGGTGGAAGACATAAGCCTAAATCCAGATTTTTGCTTCTCTTTTTCCCCCCACAACCCCACAAGGACCCTCTGCTACCTGTTTGGGAACCCCAGGTTACCCTCCTGATGGTAACATTCCTTTTTCCTACTCTGGGAATTACTGGAAACCTCAGGGTTAGCTTTGAGTCTCTCATTTTATTTCTGTCTTTCAGTCTCTATCTGTCTGTCTGTCCGTCTATCTCTCTGCCTGTCTCTCCCCCATCCCTAGCTCTCCATGTCCTAATGTACTTGCCAAGTTCTATAAATTCTGCCTCTGACATCTGCCCTTCTTTTCTGTGGCCATCCAGTTCCAGACATCATTGTGGCCTAAACCATTACACTAACCTTCCAAATAACTGGCCTTCAGTCCTGTAACCACTCTAATCCATTCCAGACAGCACTGCCAAGTTAATTACCCTGAACTACAGTCTCATTTCCCACCATGTCATTCCCCTGCTTACAAGACTTTAATGGCTCCCCATCGCCCATCCAATTAACTACTAACTAGTCAACATGGTATTCAAGGCTCCACCTGACTTCTTGCTGCTCTCCTACACCAAGTGGCTCTCATCTTGGGGAGGAACTCCTGAGGTCGGCTGGAAAGGTGTGGGCTGGGATTGATGAAGCTGTCTCCCATGCATGGAAGAAGTGTGGCACTCACACCATGAGTCTGAGCTTGCCAGGCTGCTTTATATCCTTACGCAATCCCCATCATCCATGTGAGGTCCTTGGATCATTGGCGTGCTTTGGGGCTGCCTTCTCTATCTCTGTATGGTCCAAGTTTCATGAGTAGCTGTCCAAGTCTCCTCTCAGACCACAATGCCCTCCCTGCCTTCTCTCAGACCAAAATCTACTTTACATTCAAGGCCAATTCTATATTTCAACTCTTCTATGACACCTTCCTTGATTTACACCAAACCAAGTATTTGAGCCATCTTAGACTTTGCTCCTCAGGCACTTGGTAGTCTCCATCATCCATGTGCTATGGCTCTTTAAACACAGGCCATATACTTCCTGCTAGAGCAGAGATTTTATATGCCCTTGCACATAGTAGGCTCTCATTATAGTTAGTGGATTTGGGGAACAAAATTGATGAACTAATCATAAAATAGCATGTCCACACAGTGATTCCATTACACAACAAGAGTGAAAACCTAAGCGTTTCAACTCTCAATCACTGGAAATAAGCCTTTCCTTCCGGATAAAAGACTAGTTGACATGTCTGGGCTGTTAAAATTTATATATGCAAAAAGAGTTGACAGTTATTTTCTTGCGTTTCTTGGAGAGAGAGAAAGGAGATGATGGAAATATATAGTAGAATTTCCTTGGGAATGCAGAGCTTTCTACAACATGCATGAGAACAAAGAAGATAGAAAATTAAAACTGAGTGCCCAGACAACAAGTTTCCTTTCTTTCAAGAAAGCATCAAGAAGCTGAAGCTGGGCCATATGCTGAAAACAGAAAAAAAAAAAAAAAATACTAGAATAAAATGCGGCTCAGCTCTTGGGTGCTGAAAGGGCCGTGTCTTGCCCAGGACTCGCAGTGTGGGTGGCTCCCGACCAGGAAAGTCCAGGCTCAGAGCATGGTGGCACAAGGCTGAGATCCCAGCACTTGGGATGATGAGATGGGAGGATCACAGGTTTGAATACAGCCTCAGCAACACAGCCAGACTCTGAGCAACCTATTGAGACCCTGTTCCAAAACAAAAAAAAATAAGCTGGGCGTGGTGGCACACGCTTGTAATCCCAGTACTTGGGAGGCCGAGACAGGAGGATTGCACAGGTTTGAGGCCAGCGTCAGCTACTAAGTGAGGCTTTCAGCAATTTAGTGAGACCCTGTCTCCAAATAAAATATAAAATAAGTCTGGGAGTGTAGCCCGCAGGTACAGGGCCCCTATGTTCCATCCTCAATACCACAAAAAATAAAAATAAACTTAATAAAGGGTCTAGAAGTGTAGCTCAGAACTACATATCCAATCCCCAGTACCACACACACATATACAATATATATATAACACGCGTGTACACACATATTTATGGTTTAAACCACCTGAAGTCCTCCAGGTTGCTAACAGCGGAGCCAAACCAGCTTTCCAAACACTAGGATTGAAGAAGGAACTGGAAGCTTGTAGTCCACCCTGGGTATCCAGCCCAGCCCTCTACGCCTTCTCACTGTACAGAAGCAAAACTAAAATTCAGAGAAAAGACTTGCTCAGGGCCACCCAATTAATCAGTAGCATTAATTATTTTATATTGATCATATGCTGAATGGCAATGGTTTGGGTATACTGGGTTAAATAAAATATATCATTCAAATTAATTTCATCTCTTTTAACTTGTTTAGATTTCTAGGAAAAGACTTACATTGCCACGTACTCTATATTATTTATCTGTTGAACAGTGCTGGTATGGAACTTCTCTGGCACGTGGCGGGTATTCTCACAATTTAATAAGAATTGTTAGGGCTCAGCTAGAGACACCCTTGGGTCAAGAGTCAACACTCATGTTGTCATTGCACAAAGACTTAATTGTGCTCCTGCTATCTGCTGGGTGCTAAGCAAAACAGAGGTGAAGCTATTGTGTCGAGTAGGGAAGGGAAGGTGTACACACCAAAATTTAGTGGCATGACGTGACGTGCCTCTCTTAAAATCATTCAGGGATGAGACTGACTCTGCCCTTAAGGCCTCCATAGAGCAGGTAATGGTCTTCCTCAGGGAATGGGGCAGAAAGGGCCCTGTCCAGGCAGCCACTATTCTCTTTGAAACTTTCTGGAACTAGAGCTATAGATTTCAAGAAGAAAAAGTCATTTGACGACGTATTTATTGCCTTTGTTCCTATGGCAAAGATCAAATGACTATATTTATGTTTATCTATTTCTAGGCTGCCTCTTCTGCAGCATTGATCTATTTTGTCTGCTGTTTTACAAATATTATACTGTCTTGATTAGTATAGTTTGGAACTGGATTTTTTTTTTTTTTTTTTTTAGGTCTGGCGCTGGAACCCAGGGGCATTTGACCTCTGAGCTACACCCCCTGCCCTATTTTTTATTCTTTTCTTTTTCTTTTTTTTTGAAACCGGGCCTCATTGAGTAGTAGAGGGCCTCACTGAGTAGCTGAGGCTGTCCACGAACTGCGATCCTCCGGTCTCAGCCTCCCGAATGCTGGGATTAAAAGCGTGCACCACCACGCCTGGCTCGGAAGTGGATTTTTTAAGTTTTATTTAATTTCAGTTAACGAACATTAAATAGCCACATGTGGCTAACAGTCACTTATTTGACAGTGTAGATTTGAGTTTTATTCTTTTGATTTCTGAATCACTCTTCCATAGATGATTATTTGTAGATTTTAGATTTCATAAATATTTATTTTGTACCAGCCATATGAAGGACACAACAGGGGAGAGTAGATCATACACTCTCCATGAGGGTCTAAGACAAGCTCATCAGCACCTACACTTTAAGATATGAAGTGCCATATGCCATAGAATTCTCTCTCTCTCTCTTCTCTCTCTTCTCTCTCTCTCTCTCTCTCTCTCTCTCTCTCTCTCTCTCTCCTCTCTGTTGGTTAAATTAAGAAAGCTTTCTTAAAAGGCTGCATTTCACAAGTTGTTTTCTTAGAGTCAGGACTAAAGATACAAATTTAGGAAGCAGATATGGGAATAGATAAGCCCTTTCAAAGAGAGTTGAGGCTGCTGCTCCCCTCTGGATTCTCCAGGTGGGTCTCTTGTTAATGTTGTACACAAACATTTTTTCCACTAAAGAACTATACAATAATCTTTCCTGTACAAAGTAATATCCCAGATGGACAAGGTAATGCTCCAGCTATCTTACATGTACATATTTCACACTAGATGGATGATTCTCAAAGTGTGGTCCCTTCTCTGAACATCAGCATCACCTGGGGGCCTTGGTAGATATGAAGATTCTCAGGTCTCAGTCAGAATTACTGAATCAGAAACTTTGAAGGTAGAGTCTAGCAACTTGTGTTGCAATCAGCCAAACTGGTGATTCTGATGCATGATCTAGTTTGAGAAACACTGTCCCAGATTCAAGACCACCCGATGCATGCATGAACAAAGGTGGACACCTTTGTGAGTTCTAAGAGGGCTTTGTGTATGTGGGGATACTAGAGATTGAACCCAGGATCACTGTACCACTGAGCTACACTCCCATCCCTTTTTATTTTATTTTTGAACCAGGGTCTTGCTAAGTTGCCTGGGCTGCACTGGAACTTGTGATTCTCTTGTCTCAGCGTTATTAAACCTGAGCCAAAAGAGTTCTTCTATTGAAAGATAAGGTCCATGCCTCTGTGCTGCTTTGACATATGACTGCAGCACCCACAGAATTCCTAGTACCATCTAAGGGACCTACCGTAACCAAGTCCACGTATGTCTTGTCATTTGGATGGTAGTTACATAGAGAAAGTCCTCTCTCTCTCTCTCTCTCTCTCTCTCTCTGTTCTAGAAAAACTTGGAGAGAAATTAAATTTGAAAATTAAAAAAAGAGGGGAAATAACAAGAAAAAAAAATGCTGTCAAACTAGCCTGGGGCACTGATGATTCAGACTGCCAGTTCTTCCCTGGTGAAGACAGATATTTAGATGGAGGCCCTGTGTGAAACAGAGTAAGAAATCAGCAAGAAATATTTTCTACTTAACAGATCAGAAGGGTGACAAAGACGGTAGCACTGTTCAAAAAACTAGGGTGGATCTTAAGGGTCAAACTTTTCTTTAGGAAATGTGACTTGTGACTCTTAGGCAGGAAAAAAAAATGTTCATTTGCCTAAAATGTAATTGACTATCTCATTAAATAATTTACCTTTCTATTTTAGTTACCTCTTAAACAAAATGCTGCCTAACAAACCAACCCAAGATGGTTCTGCTTCTAGCTAGAAGTTCCTCGTTCTCATTCTTTTGTTTGTGGGTGGGCTAGTGTTTGCTAGGCTTAGCTCCAGACACTAATTTGCTTTAGTTCTGCTCTATATGTCTGCCATTTTTCTTGGGACAGTGGTTGGCTGGAGCCTACTCCTCTCCAGAAAGAAAGCATGTACGCAAGGCTGTAAAGCAGCCACCAAGCACAAGTCAAACCTTTGCAAACATCCCATTGCTAACATCTCATTGGTCAAAATAGGTCACGTGGCCAAATCCAAACTCAAAGTCTTCTGCCCACTGAGAGATCAAGGCCAGGGTGGAAACAAACATCACTACCGCAGGGGAATGAACAGCTGGGCCCATAATTCCATGACCTGGGTTGGTTCATCTCTAGCACAGAGGTTCTCAAGTTTGGCTGAACATCAGAATCACATGGGGAGCTTCACGAAGTGCTGATGCTGGGCGCTACCCCCAGAGATTCTGCTTTAATTGGCTTGGGGTGCAGCCCAGGCTGGGGGTACTAAAAGCTCCCTGGGTTATTCTAATGAGCAGCCAAATCTGAGAAGCATGGTTGTTATATATATATATATATATATATATATATATATATATATATATATATGCTGGAGCTTGAACCCAGGGACATTCTACCTTTGAGCTACACCCCCAGGAGGCTGGATTTCTTTCTTTCTTTCTTTCTTTCTTTCTTTCTTTCTTTTCTTTCTTTCTTTCTTTCTTTTCTTTTTTTCTTTCTGCAGTAATGGGGGTGGAACCCAGGGGCATTCTACCTCTGAACTACACTTCCAGCCCTATTTTTTTATTCTTTATTTTGAAACAGGATCTCACTGAGTTGCAAAGGGCCTCACTAAGTAGCTGATGCTGACCACGAACTGCGATCCTCCCGTCTCCGCCTCACCAAATACTGGGATTTTAAGTGTGCACCACCATGCTCGGCTTTTATTTATTTATTTATTTATTTATTTATTTATTTATTTATTTTCTGAAACAGGGTCTTGCTAGGTTGCTGAGTCTCACAGGTTGTTGAAACTAGTCTCAAACTCACACTGTCTTCGTCTTCCAAGTACTGGGATTACAGGTGTGTGCCCCTACACCCAGCTGAACAAACGTATTTTGACCACTGATTGCGCAGGACCCTTTCTTATTACTTTGGAACTCCTCATTCTCTAAGACCTTTCACAACTAAAATACGTACTGTAGCCGGGTGTCATGGCACACACTTGTAATCCCAGCATTTGGGAGGCTGAGACGGGAGGATGACAGTTCAGGGCCAGCCTCAGCTACTTAGTGGGCCCTTTGCAACTCAGTGAGACCCTGTTTCAAAATAAAGAATAAAAATTAGGGCTGGGAGTATAGCTCGGAGGTAGAATGCCCCTGGGTTCCATCCCCAGTACTGAAAACACATACACACACACACACACACACACACACACACACACACACACACACACTGTGTCAGATGCAATTTCAGTTTCCTCCAGTGAGCCGCCTCAGGTCAAATTCAAAAAAAGGTATCATCAGAGAATTTGTTAGTGTTGAATTCTAATGAATCACTGGTGATTCTGTTTGTTACTAATCTATCATTAAAGTGAAAACACTGGTGTGGGTGTTAATTACTAGCTGTCTATATTTCTGGGGAGGCCACGTTTAGGAGTAGAAACTCCCGCTGTAGCCCTGGAAAGCAGGGACCGCCTTATCAAGGCACAAGGCACTTACCCAGATAAAGCGTTTCACTTATTCTTTTTTTAAATTTAATTTCTTTATTTCTTTTCATGTTTTCTATGTGTCTGTACCTTGAGAAAAAATGTATGTGTGTGCATGTGTGTGTCCTTCTGGCATTCAAAGTTTTCTAAATACGAAGAAGTTATAAAGGACCACATAACTATATAACTGGGTTTCTTAGTGACAGGTTGGGTCCCGCAGGGCGGGACCTTAGAAAAGGAGAAGACTGCTGGGCGATGTCGCGAGACAGGCGATATCGCGAGAGGGGCGGTGTTTCCACGCGTAACTCCGCCCACAAGACGTAAACTTTAAAAGGAAGGGCATTTCCCTTCCAGCATCGAGCTTGGAGGTCACCAGGAGCTGATCGGCTCTTTTCCCCGGGGTAGACCGCATTAAATTCTCTCTTGCCTTTTTTATTTGTGCCTAAAAACCTAGCATCTAGGAGCATATAAAGATTTTTATAAAATGGGGATTTTTTGGTCATATATTTTGGAAAAGAGATACCTGGGGCGCTGATGAAAATTGGGGTCATTGTTGGTAAGACATGCTTCTCCCAGCAAAGTTTTTTGTTTGCTTGTTTTTGCTACTTAAGGCTCACATGTCATTTATTCCATCACTAATTTTATTTTACAATTTTCAGTTTGGGGTTTCATTAGACCTCTTTATGACACTGCAAAAATAAAGATACTTCATCAGAAAAAGCCAGACGTGGTGGCGCACGCTTGTAATCCCAGCATTTGGGAGGCTGAGGTGGGAGGATTGAGGTTCATGGCCAGTATCCGCTACTTTGTGAGGTCCTTTGCAACTCAGTGAGACCCTGTTTTAAAATAAAGAATAAAAATAGGGCTGAGGTTGTAGCTTGGAGGTAGAATGCCCTGGTTTCCATGCTCAGTATCGCCAAAAAAATTTTTTTTCATCAGACTCTTTATTTTTCAGGGTTAAGAAGCAGAATACTAGCTGGGCATGGTGACATACACCTGTAATTCTGGTACTTAAAAGGCTGAGACTGGAGGATCTCAGGTTTAAGACCAGTCTCAGCAGCTTAGTGAGACCCTGTTTCAAAATAAAAAATAAAAATAAAAAGGGCTACAGTGTAGCTTAGAAATAGAATTTCCTTTGGTTTACTCCCAGTATAAGAAAGAGAGAAGGAAGGGATAGAGGGAAGAAAGGAGGGAAGGAGGGAGGGAGGGAAGACTGATTGAAGGACTAACCTATGTTTTTTGTTTGTTTGTTTTTGTTTTTTGGTGGTACTGGGGTTCCTGGAAGCCCTTCTACCTCCGGGCTACACTCCCAGACCTATTTTTACATTTTTATTTGGAAACAGGGTCTCCTAAGCCAGCGCACTGCGCTGGCTTCGAACCTGCGCAATCCTCCTGTTTCTGCCTCCCAAGCGCGGGGATTACAAGCGTGTGCCACCACGCCCGGCATTAACCTATGTTTTAGAAAATCCTTTGTATCTGCTGTCGGGGATCTTCTAGCTCTAGTGATGAATCAAAACACCCTCCCACAATTTCCCAACATGTTGTCTGGCTCATAGACAAGCTCATTTGTTGGAAAAAGCAGATAAATCATCAGTTTGCATATTATTTCCCCCCCCTCAATTGGTTGCTGGCTGTCAGGATGCTTGAGGGTATGAATAACCAATCAAATTATTAATTTCTGGATGGAATTCCATAATGCTGTGGCTAATCATCAATGCATATGCAGATCGGGGAAGCTCTGCAGAGAGAGGAAAAAAAAACTGTCTCTGTCTGAGAAGAAGATAAAAAAGATACTTTCTTTGGCCCTGCATGTGAGTCACTAGGAACATATTGGATACATTTATCAGAGTAGGAAAGCTAGAGAGTCCATAACATTTTCAGTTTGACACTTACTTCACATCCAAAAGTTAGATCCACAAATATTTTCTTCCTGGGGACATGTTGTCATAATAAAGAAAATAAAGCCTTGGGTCTACACAGCTGTTCCCCTTCACATGCGGCCCATGATGACAAGCCAGAAAGGGCCATTAGGAGTCAACGCTCATCAACCACCTTCGCATTGCAGGGAGTTAAAGGCCGGAGTCCTAGACCTGCTGCAAGATGCTGTGTGACTGGGGAGAAGTTACTGAGCATCTCTGAGTTTCGGGTTGCTTTCATTGGATGAGTTATATGATTCCCAAGGCTCCACTACAAATGACAGTGTTGAAGGCAGCTGTGTTAGAGGAGATGGGTAAAAGTAGATGTTCAGTGTGGACAATGTTATGGGTGGAATGTTCGGGTGCTAAGGAAGTTTACTGGAAAGAGAAATAACACCGTGGACACAGAGGATAGGCAGAGCCCTTCAGCAACAGGAAGAAACCAAAGGAGGTCAGTGAGGACTCAGCCCAAATCCCTCACAGGGTGGCCAAAGGAACAAGGAGCTGGAGCTCCCCACTCTGCAGCAATAGTGCCCTCTCCTCCTCCGCTCAAGCCGCCTCACTGGCCTCAAGTAGCAGCCCTGAGAGGTACTGGCAGCTCTTAACATTTGACTTCCCCTCCGCCTCCGCCTCCAACTCCAACTCCTCTCCAACTCCTCCTTATCTTCCAACTCCTCCTCCTCAACTCCTCCTCCAACTCCTCCTCTTCCTCTCCAACTCCTCATCTTCCAACTTCTCCTCCACCTCCTCTTCCTCCTCCAACTCCTCCTCTTCTTCCCACTCCTCTTCCTCCTCCAACTCCTTCTCCTCCAACTCCTCCTCCTCCAACTCCTCCTTCTCTAACTCCTCTTCCTCCTCTTCTTCCAACTCCTCTTCCTCCTCTTCTTCCAACTCCTCCTCCTCCTCCAACTCCTCTTCCTCCTCTTTCTCCAACTCCTCCTCCTCCTCTTCCAACTCCTCATCCTCCTCTTCCTCCAACTCTTCCTCCTCCTCCAACTACTCCTTCTCCAACTTCTCCTCCTCCTCCTCCAACTCCTCCTCCTCTTCCAACTTCTCCTCCTTCTCCAACTCCTCCTCCTCCTCTTCTATAGGAATTGAAACCAGGGGCATTATACACCCTCAGTGCCCTTTTGGTATTGTTTTGTTCTTAAACAGGGTCTTAATAAATTGTTGAGGGTCTCCCTTGGCCAAGTTGCCAAGACTGACCTCAACCTGATATCCTTCTGTCTCAGCCTCCAAATACTGGGACTATATGTATGCACCACCATGGCCAGCCCAGGTCTTTCTTCTGGATCATCAGCCCATCCCCCTTCTAGGCACCTATCAGAAATGATGACATACACTTCTGCTACCAATAACTGCAAACGTCTTTCCTACACATTGCACATACACCCCATGTGCCAGTGAAGTGACCAAGTGCTTGATCCCTCCCATGGTATGGTTGTGGAAGCTGAGGCACAGGGAGAAGATGGATATCAGAGTCAAGATCTTCCAGCTCCTGGAGGCAGAGCCGTGTGGCAACACCACATCCCTACCTGCAGACAGACACCAGGCCTGTCTTGAGCACTCTGTGAACCTGCCCGCACGGTTGAAATTTCCTGGAAAAATCATTCCCTGGACATCAGTATCCTCGTGGAAATGAAGATGCCAGACTGGAGGTTTGTAGGTTTGCAAGCCACATAGTTGCTGAATCTGTGTGAGATGGAAAGACTAGAAAGACTAGAGTAAGAAAGGGAAGAAGAAGAGGAAGAGAGAAGCTAGGGGAGCAGGGCATGCCTCCATCCCCACACCACCCACTACTGCTGCTCCCAACTCTGCCCTGCCCTGGAGGAGTCTTCACATGTCCCCAGCAACACTGGGGTTTCTCAAAGCAAAGGGCCCAGCCGGGCAGGGGTTTGAGAGGTCTTAAGGTGCCAGGAGTTCAAGGCCTGTGTTCTGGGGATGTAAATAACAACATAACTAGACTGAAGTGTGGATTTTGCTGCAGCAGCACTGTGGCCCCAGGTCAATCTGGAGTAATGGCTCAAAATCATAGTTTCTGTAGAGAGAGCTCCTGTAGGTTTCCAAAGGCAGTGATGCTATAAAAAACATCAGTCCTCTCTCCCCAAAACATGTGACAGTAAGGGCTTTTCTGGACTAAGGCACTTAGACACCATCAACCATGATTTAGTAAGTTAGGAGTGCTTTAAGGGCAGCTATGCTACCAGTCTCTCCATAGTCACTCATTCACGTATTCATACGATGATGTGATCATTTCCTCCATCTATAGTTTTTTTAAGAGCATTATAAAAATCATATCATTTGCCATTTATTGTATTTGCATAATATTTGCCACTTGAAAGTAAGTGGCAGGAATTTCACTAGGTCTTCAGACTAAGGATGCGACAGCCTGGAGCCTCAGTGTAGAAGCTGGCTGGTGGCGTGGGTAGAGGGGCGGTGTGGAGATGTGACAGGAGGTATTTACAAGAATTCGGGTATCGGATTGACCACCAGAGCTAACCTCCAACAGAATTCTTCCATTAGCAAGTTATGTATGGACAAAGCAGGAGTTTTGAGTCTCAGGACAGGAGTTCAGGTGGCTACTCTTGTTACTTTTGGCAAGTCTTTCAACATAGGGAATTGGGTTGTCAAGGTATATTCAATTCAAGAGCAGAAAACCCAACTCAAAGTGGTTTAGGCAAGATGAAAAAACATCTGGCTTAAGAGGTAAACTTTTACAGTAAGATCAACTTGGGGTTGGATAATTTTACAGCCCAATAATATCTACAAGAGCCTTTCCTTCTGTCTACTCCTCATCCCCTGAATGTCAGCTTTGGCCTCGTGCTACCTACCCCATGATAATAACATTGTTGTAGCTGCTTCAGGTATCATGTCCAGCATAAGAGCACCAACTGATTCTTAAGCTACTTTTCTTAAAAAAGAGAAAAAAATAATCCTCAGAAACCCATTAATGGGCTATTATTTATGTCTGTTGGCCAGAAATGAGTCACAAACCCATTTCTAAACCAACCACTTAATAAAAGGTTGGGAATACCAGCATTGGCTTAGGATAACTGAAATTTATTACTGAACTGTTAGAAAGTCACTTCTCCGTCAGGCTGGTGCCTAGGCAAAGGTACAGCCAGTTAGTTAGGAAGCCAGAACTTTTAATTCCTCAGATGCAACAGGAGAAAAGCCACTCCTCCTTTGGGGACTGTTGCACTGAAATCACACAGTGATATTTCGTAAACACTGAGACACTTAAAGATGTGAGGTACTGTTGTCCCTCTGATATAAAACAGATATTTTCAAACTGAATGAGGGTCTGAGTAATTTGGAAGACTCGTAAAAACAGGTTTCTGGGCTCCAGAGTTTCTTCTTCAATGGGCCTGAGAGGTGTCTGGGACTTCCCTGGTATAAGCTCCCAGGTGCTGCTCCTGTGGGTGGTCCAGGACCATACCTTAGGAATCTCTGCTCCGCACTATGAATTTCTTGTGTGTAGGAACCATATATTATTTATATCCCTGGTATTCAGGTCTTGCACACACCGGAGGTGGTAAACACTAAGAATAGTTAATATTTATTCTATGTTCAATACCTTTTAAAACCTTTTACATGAGGCCGGGCGTGGTGGCGCACGCTTGTAATCCCCGCACTTGGGAGGCTGAGACAGGAGGATCGTGAAGGTTCGAAGCCAGCCTCAGCTACTTAGTGAGGCTCTCAGCAACTTAGTGAGACCCTGTTTCCAAATAAAATATAAAATGGGTCTGGGAGTATAGCCTGGAGGTAGAAAGCCTCTGGGTTCCACCTCCAGTACCACCAAAAAAAAAAAAGAAAGAAAAAACCTTTTACATGGATTGTTTCATTCAATCCTTTCTGTAATGTTATAGTTAGGTATAAAATGTCCCCTAAAGAGCTCATTTATTAATATTCAGGGTTGATATAATTGAGTCATGAGGGTTGTAATCCTAGAAGTGGATAAGTCCACTGCAATGAATTTACCTGGGTGGGTGGTACCAGTAGGCCGATAGAGGGTGGCTGGAGGAGGTGGTCCCTGGGGTGCAGCCTTGGAGAGTATACAGTGATTCCTCCCGGTTCCTGCTGGCTTTCCTGCTTCCAGTATCCATCTTATGAGCACGATCCCTGTGTTCTCTGTTTCTGCCCTTCCTGTCACCATGCCCTGAGATGTTTAGTCCCAGCCTCACCTCACATGAACTTAACCCTACATCATAAGAAAATCTTTCTTCTAAGTTACATGGTTAATCTTTTAGGTTATAGCTGCAAGAGTGCTGATGGGTACAGGTAACATCATGCAGGAGAGAGTAGTAGTAGCCCTACTTTAGGAACTGACAAAGTGAGACATAGAGGCAGGAGGTCCCAAAATAGTGGAGCCAAGATTTAATATCAGACCTATCTAAACCAAGAACTGTGTAATTAACTAAAACCTTATCTTGGGTATGAGTGGTTGCTAATTTGTACTGAATGAATGAATGAATGAATGATGAAAGATCTTAAAAGAAAGAAAATAACAGGCATATGTTAAGGAAGTGAAAGAAAAGTCAGGGCTAAATCAAGGGTCGATTCCCTGGGAATGTGGTCCAGGAAAAGACCTTGATATTTGGGTCCTGGACAGAAAGGTGACAGGCAATAGAGCAAGCCTCCTGGGAGGGAGAATCCCAAGGGAGCTAATTCTCACGAGGGGAATGAGTGCCCCAGGGCTTAGAGCCTCACTAATTGACCTTGGCTCATCTTCCACCAACACAGCAGATTCGCATGGGATGGGATCAGATCCTAAGCCCAAGGAGGATGCCTCATGGTCCCCATTTTCCACCCTCAGCTGTCCATGTACCGCAGGGAGCATTCTGAGTATGCATCTTCTCTACAGATGTGCGCTCACTCTCCAAGTCTCCAGGGGACCATTTGGTGAACTATCGCTACAAAGCACTGAATGGTACCCCGGTGGCCTCGCAGACTGATTGTATCCCTAAAAGTGCTAAATTTATCTCTGGGGGGAATTTACATCCTGGGAAAATCTGGTTAAACATATAAATGAATCTTCTAACCAGCCAAGACTGGAGCTATAATAAAATCATAAAGCCAGAAGGCTCTCACTGAGAGCAACAGGTTCACCCGCTCTCCCAGCACACCCACACTACACAGTCTGGGGCAGGTGGATGTCTCCACTGATTTCCACAGGAATCAGGAGGAGGTTCCAGAATGCCATTCCACCTTCTGCCTTTCAGAATATCCCTGCTCCTCTCGCTAAAATCCCTGAGGCAGTAGTTAGAGCTCATTTCACTTCCTTCGCTCCCAGTGGAGTTGGAGGACCGATGAGGATAGCAGCTTCTGAGTCAGAACTTACTTAAGCTTGGTAATAGTCAGTCAACTTCTAATGGAGTATAAAGCTTTGGGGATTAAGCCCCAGTTTAATGGTCTTTCTTCTCATTTTTACATCTAAATTAAAGTTACCAAGAATCACTCCAGTGAATGCTTGTTTTTTGTTTTTGCTTTGGGTCCTGGAGATTGAACCCAGAAGCATTCTAAGCTACATCCCCAGCCCTTTTTATTTTTTATTGTGAAACAGGGTCCCACTAAATTGCTGAGGCTGTCCTTGAACCTCCAATTCTCCTTTCTTAGCCTCTCACATGCTGGGATTCCACACAGATGCCACCACTTCTGACTGCAGTGGGTACTTCCACTAGTGTCTCCATGATAGACTCCATTCCATACATGGTGGTAGCAATCAACTGCCAGGTGCCAGCCCGTCACCACAACAAATCTCTGTCTTGTTCACACAAATACTGCAGGCCAGCAGCAGGGCTCTGCTCCACGGAAATCACATGTGTATCCTTACAGCTTCCGCCTGAAGGTGGCACGTGCCACCTCTGTTCACACTGCATGAGCCAAGGCAAGTCCCATATTCTCACCTGAGTCAAGAGGAACTCTAACACATCCCCAGAAAGGAGCATGGGCAATACTTGGTAAATTGACGCGGACGAATGATGACCCCTCAGGAACATCCTTGTGCTCTTTGAAAAAATATTTTCCGTCACATGCCAGGGGGAGCCTGGAGTGAGAGGTGTAAATGTGCTTATGCAATAGGGAAATGAATCTACAGCTCTCTTTTTGATAGTGTGTGCAATCCACTTGGGGTTCCGCCCATTCAATTATCATTCCCATATCAGGTGGTAGGAATACATTCAAGGGGCAACAGGGGGAGGGAAATTTTAGCTTTGGATTCAAATGAACTAGTGCTCACTGTGTGTCTGATGCTATCTTGCATGCTGAGAGTACGAAATGAATAAGAAACAATTCCTGGTCTTTGTCTTTTTTGTTTTGTTTTGGTTTGGGCTTTGGTTCTGGAAATTGAACCCAGGTACATTCTACCTCTGAGTTACACTCCTAGCCGTATTTTTATAATTTTTGTTTGAAACAGGGTCTCTCTCAGTTGCTGAGCCTGGCCTTGAAGCTGTGATCCTCCTGTTTCAGCCTCCCAGGTACTGGGATTACAGGCAGGTACCACAGTGCCCAGCTCTCTCCCTGGTTTTAAAACTAAAACATCTGAGTGTGGTGGTACATACTAGTAATCCCAGTACTTGGGAGGCTGAGACAGGAGGATCATGTGTTTGAGGACAGCCTCAGCAACATAGGGAGATTTTCAACAACCTACGGAGAACCTGTTTCAAAATAAATAATAAAAAACTGGGTTGGTGGTATAGCTTGGAGGTAGAACAACACACACACACACACACACACACACACATATGTGTACACGCACACACACACATACAGAGTAAACTTTGATTCTATGAGTGACATTGTCAAATTAATAAATAAACTCACAAACTGGGCGTGGTGACACACACTTGTAATCCCCGCACTTGGGAGGCTGAGACAGGAGGATCGCACAGGTTCAAAGCCAGCCTCAGATACTTAGTGAGGCTCTCAGCAACTTAGTGAGACCCTATTTCCAAATAAAATATAAAAAAAATAGGTCTGGTAGTGTAGCCCAGAGGTAAAAAAGCCTCTGGGTTCCACCCCCAGTACCACCAAAATAAATAAATAAATAATTAAATAAAAAAACAAACAAACAAACAAACAAACAGACAAACTCACTATTGGGCATTATACCATAATGGTTAAGTGCAGAGTCTTTGAAATAAAGATCCAAGTTTGCATCCCTTGTCTGTCTACTCAAGTATTCCCTTCATGGTTTGTTCCTAATCATAGTGGCCCCCTTCACAGGGCTTATGAGAATTAAAGTAGACATTCCCTGTAAAACATGCACAGCACATATTAAATGCAATGCTCAAAAACCATTTCCTTTCTACAAGGAGCACAGAGAGGATCTTAATCTGAAACATTAGGAAGTGGCTCCTACATTGTGTTTGGAAAGCAATGGAAATTAGTTAAGGGAGAAAGGAAGTCAAAGACCTTCTTCACAGTAAGGTAATGAATCCATGGTGTGGTGCCTGAGTCAGAGTCAGAGCATCACTGGGGTGACACAACCACTTACTAGCTCTGTGACCCTGGGGGGTGGTAACTTCACCTCTCCCAGCCTACCTTTCCTGCTTCTCCCTGACCAACTTGCCCTTAGTATTTGATCCTGAAGTATACCAGATGCGCTGCAGAGGCAGTATATGAAAGTTGGAGCTTGTGTTAGGAATGGAGGTGCAAGAGCCAGTGCTGCCCGTGTATGCCATCGTTTCACTAATGCCTCGGTTTTACAACAGTGAACAGGAGATGCTCACTCACTGCCCTGTTCCATGCACAGTAAGTGTGCCAAACAAGCAGTCATGGGCAGGGTTGAGGACAGATGTAAGAAACAGAGCTGTGTGATTTTAGTTATAAGTGGTGCTTTTGGTAGTAAGAGAAGGTAATTGACTTATAGTTCTCACTGCACTTAAGAGGCTTTAGTTTGTGCCAAATGAAAATTAAATAATTAGCAAGGAATGTTCAATTCCAACATCCTCGGCCAACTGCCTATATCTCCATAAAGATGGGCCTCCAGGGAATGGGAAAGGATGTAAGTGCAATTAAATAGGTGCAGAATCCTTGCAGGGAACTGTCAGGGAAGTGCCACAGCTTGGCTGGGAGCTATTCAAGAGCATTCAGCTCTTTCGTGGCGTGTTCCAAGGAAGAGTGCGTCAGAATGGTGGTGAGTGTCCCCTGACTTACACACTCCTTTCCTTTTGTTGCTTTATATATCATAGAGGTATAGAGTGTTTGGAATACACATGCACACAACTCATGGAACATCCCCCTAGGCCCCACCCCCTTCCCTGTTCATGTCTTTGAGATTGGCATTGGTAGTTTAATATACATAAGAGGATTGAGTGCCACTTTCTCTATGTCTCTACCCTTACCTCCTTCCTCCTGAAAACCACTTCCATCAATTCACTGGAGTCTCTGCTTTTATTTTTATTTTTTTATCCTTTCAATTTCAATTTACTCAGTGACCAGTTTTATTTTTGTTTACTACCCTTCACACTTACAGGTGAATCTTAGGATTAATATACCAAAATACAAAGTGTTCTATGATAATTGGAATACTTTTTTTTTAAAAAGATTTTCTTGTAAATTTTCTAGAAGCAAAATTCAGTTATCTACAATATCCAGGTCTTTGATCCATTAAGGCAGTATGTGTAAATATTTTTTCAACTAAATTTTACCTATTGTTCAACTAACATTTATTTTGTACTTACTCTGAGAATATCATTGTTCAATCATATATTTATTTTAAAGTCTCTGCTTTTCTATCACAGGTTACCCTTGTTTTCTATTTTCTACTTGCTTCACAAGAGAAAACACACAACTAGTTGCTTTTTGAGACTGGTTAATCTGGCTCAACATAATATTTTCAAGTTCCATCCATTTTTCATTCCTTTTAAATTTTTTATTGGTGCATTGTAGTCGCACATCTTAGGGGGGTACTAGATGGTAGAGGCGTACATACACACGTCACTCATTTAGCCATTCCCCAATTTGGTCTCCATCCCCTCCTCCTTCCTTCCTTCTCATGTTTGGCTTAATGATTGGCTTTGATTTGTTTGTGAATGTACATCATGTACATTAGGAAATTTCCCTCTTTTCCCTCCCACCTCCTCCAGTTAAGTCACCTTATTTACTCATCTATAGTTTCTCCTTTGTCTAGAGTTTTTCCTATGATCCATTTTCTCCCGAGCTTCCACATATTAGGGAAGGCATCTGATTTCTTACTTTTTGAGACTGATTAATCTCACTTGGCATAATGTTCTCCAGTTCCATCAGTTTCCCTGTAAATGACATAATTTTGTTCTTCATGGCTGAGTAAATTCCATTGTATACATATCCCATCGTTTTGTAATCCATTTCTCTGTTGATGGACATATTGGATGGTCCCATAGTTTGGCAATTATGAATTGTGCAGCTCTGAACATAGATAGGCATGCACTAGTTTGGTAGTTTGGTCCTTTCCTTTGGGTAGACACCCAGAAGTGGTATTGCGGGATCATATGGTAAGTTCATTCCCATTCTTCTGAGGATCCTCCATACTGTTTTCTAAAGTGGTTGCACTAATTTGCTATCCCAACAACAATGTATTAGAGTTCCCACTTCTCCACATCCTCACCAGCATTTGTTGTTGTTTGTGTTTAGAATGATTGCCAATCTAGTTGGAACTAGGTGAAATCTGAGGGTATTTTTAATTTGCATCTCTCCGATTGTGAATGATGTTGAGAATTTTTTCCTACATTTATTGGCCATTTGGATTGCTTCTTTTGTGAAGTGTTTTTGTAGTATAAAAGTCACATAAAGCATGCCCTTCTAAAGAGTTGCCTATGAAAAATAATTGTTACAGAAAACATAAAAGAGCAGTTAAGATGCTTCCTTTAGGGTTTCAAAATCTTAGTCAAGACCAAGGAGTACATATATATCAAATTGTCTGAAAATTTCAGAATCACCACACTCATGCCTATAAACATAAATATATGCAACCATTCTTATATTGTATAACACTGCACCAGTGTTATTTCCTATATCCAGCATCATGTCCTGTGAATATAATAGTAAGTACAATATAAGCCCTCACTATGGCTCTGTATGACTTGGGATTAGGTTCAGCTCTAAATAGCAAATTCCCAAACACCAATGTTTTACATTGGCTGGAAGTTAATCCTCTTTCTTGGGTTCTCTGCTCTATGAAGTCAGGAACTTAGGCTATTATTACTCTCATTGCTCTAATCTTTTTAACTTGATGCCACTCAGTCCAATATGGTAGTTTTTAGCTCCATCCATCATGCCTACATCCTAGTAGGCAAGAAATAAGGGCAAGGAAGGTCATACTTTTAACTTTTTAGGGCATTTCACAAAAATCCAGAAACTTGCCAGCTTCAAGGAAGGCAAGAACTGATACTAAAGTATAACAGCTTCGCCCCAGGATTAAAAGGCTTACTTTGCTTCTTTTCTCTATTGTCTTATTTATTAACAAATCATTGAAGTAGCACCATTCTCTTCCAAGAGGAAGAAAAAGCCCTGGGCACAAGTGTGTTACAAGAAAAAATTCGCTTGATTTTTCGCTTTCAGATTAATAGCAGCTGAAAGTCGTATAAAAACCAGGACAGAAGGATATAAAAATATTAGAGGAATTTCAAAGGTGTCCCTTTAGGAGATCATTGTTTAATTTTTTGGGAGAATAAAATTTATTTCATGCTGCATATAAAAATAAATTCCAGCTGGGTGTGGTGGCGCACACTTGTAATCCCCGCGCTTAGGAGGCGGAGACAGGAGGATCGTGGATCGTGCAGGTTCGAAGCCAGCCACGCTGGCTTAAGAAACCCTGTTTCCAAATTTAAAAAAAAAAAAAAAAAAAATATATATATATATATATATATATATATATATATATATATATATATATATATATATATTAGGTCTGGGAATGTAGCCCGGAAGTAGAAGGGCTTCCAGGAATCCAGTACCACCAAAAATAAAAAGTATAAAAAATAAATTCCATAAAAATTCAAACATAATTCTTCAATTAAATTTAAAATTTATATATTTAATCTAATGGTGGGGAGAGCAATAAAGAGGTCACATATGCACACACACAAATACATACATGACAGCATGCAGAGATGGCATATTAAGAAATGTATTAGATAGATAGGTAGATAAAGAGGTAGAGACAACTATAGATATAATAAAGGGCAATTATATCCTTGATGTATGAAAACACTGAATCCCCCAAGTTGTAAAATGAAAATCAGCAATTTACAATTACACAATTGCAGTTTTACTTCCCATGAATTCAGACATAATTTATTTAAAAATGGCAAATAGAAAAAGAAGAGATAAAACAGGATGACAATAACTAGGATGATTCTGCTCCCTTTGCCACTCAATGAGCCTGTAGTCTAGATTGCACTTGAGATGAGAGATGGGGACCTCGCTCCTATCTCTGTTTTTCAAGGACAATGTAAGGGATCTTCAAGAGTCATTGGGACTATGTTTGACTTTTTGCTTTAAGTACCTACTTAAAAAATCTAAACATCCAGCCAGGCACGGTGTTACACGCCAGTAATCTTAGTACTTGGGAGGCCGAGACAGGAGGATCACAAGTTCAAGACCAACCTCATCAACTTAGTGAGGCCCTCTGTAACTTAGAGAGATCCTGTTTTAAGATAAAACATAAAATAAAAAAGGCTGGGGGTGTGGCTTGGAAGTAGAGTGCCCCTGAATTCAATCCCTAGTATTAAAAAATAAAATAAAATAAAAACCTAGACATCATGTGCAATATAGCATCTCCTTGCCCAGAGCTGGTGATGCGTGGAGAAGACAGGATTCCTCACTCAGGGTTTGTGGGGAGTAGAAGTGGACGGAGCTTTGTCGGTGTCTCTTTGGCAATCAGTGAAACTCAGCAGCCTGGGTCGTGTTTGGGAGCCGCAGCTCGCTCCACAGGCTGGGGACAGATTGTTGGCAAAGTTGGGAAACAACTTAGTGGAGCATTTCAAGATGAAAGGTGTGCTTGTTGGCCACAGTTAAAAATCTCAGCAGAGATGTAAGTGTGTAAACCAGTGTGTTTCCAAGATGCTTGGTGAGTGTTGATGGTTTCTGACATGTTTCTTAAATCTCTTCATGGTTCCAGAGGGAGAAGATATAAAGCAATTCATTCTCTCAGTGTGTCTGTCTGTCTGTCTGTCTGTCTGTCTCTCTCTCTCGTGTGTGTGTGTGTGTGTGTGTGTGTGTGTGTGTGTGTGTGTGTGTAACTGGGGATTGAACATTCTACCTCTTAGCTACACCCCTAGCCTTTTTTACTTTATTTTTTATTTGAAAACATAGTCTTTCCAAGTTTCTGGGGGGGTCTTGTTAAGTTGCTGGGGCTAGCCTCAAACCTGTGGTCCTCCTGTCTCAACCTCCCAAGTACTGGGATGACAGGCATGTCATATATATGCCACCATGCCCAGCTATATACATTTGAAATGTGAAGCTGACTATGATTTTCTAGAAGTCTAGCTATACCACTGGTAATCAGGGTATTCTTAGATGCTGGCTCTGTACTACTTGATTATGTTAGCTATTCTGTCTTGGTTAATTTCAGATAAGCACTTTTGTTAATATTGGTTAAAGCATTTATTATGTTTCTTGTATGTTATTTTTGTTTGCAAAGTTTGTATTTATTGCTGTTAATATATGGTTACATTCTCAAAGAACTGAAAAGATCAGTAATTCAGAATGAAGTATGAGAGTAGAAATAAAATCACTCAATCCAGAATCATGTGTAAAACATGAATTGTGAGCTGCTCCAGTGCAAACAGAAAATGTGAGCCTCTGTGTGCTGGGGCATGTGTATTTACAAGCATGATGTCTTTCCCACACAGTTGAAAAAGGGAGAGAGTAGGAAGAACCATAATGAATCTGAAAAGTTGATTTTATTGAGCCAGTCAGTCATTCACTTTCCATTCTAAGTGTTTCATCTGATAATAAAACCGCCAAATAGTGGCATGAAACCATCCTGTTTTTATAAAATTCCTTCTAAACACAGTGACATCTCTAGTAAATAAATTTGTATTTTCTATCACAAGCACAAAATAAAGTTTTTCAGCATGAAATTGATAAACATTATTGCCATAGGCAAGAGAGACCAAAATTGTGGAAGCAACTTTTCAAAGTCACACTCCTCACAGCCATAAAAGGAACTAGTGTCAGTCCTGAGAGGCTAATGAAATGGTCCCAAAGTAACAAATAGTACACTGGGAGAGAAAGAAGACATGCTGCTGGTGACATGCCTTTATCAAATGAGACAGATGGGCATAGCATGACCGTGGCATTCAGTGTGAAAGCACAATGTTTCTCTCATCCAGAGGCTTGCAATTAGATAAGAATGTGGATATGGAATACACAAATTGGGTGCACGGATGAGGGAGAAGCGCTGGGGAGCTTTTGTTTATGAATCACCGAACTATCTGTGTGTAGGAACTTAGGTAATGGCATGTTGTGAACGAGGTTAAGACTAAAAAGATGTTTTGTGTTGAACACTGATGGAGCAGTGGGCATGTGTGCAGCGCGAGAAAGCCCTGCCATAGACAGACACAAAGGAAGATGCTTTGTCTGAGCACCACTTCACCAATGGATGCATTCAAAATGGGCAATTGGGGGTGCACAATGTTTCTTTTGCTCTTGATTTAATGCTCCAGGAAATATTGACCTCTAAAAAAAAAGGAAATTATAGGAACCTTGTGTACATTTCTTTTCAGTCTGCAATACCAAGAAGCAGCAAGTACATGGATCCCTGCTAATGTTTGCTTGCCATGGAACCAATAGGCATGCACCAAAGTTTTTAAAAACAAGGGATATAGCCAGGCGTGGTGGCGCACGCTTGTAATCCCTGTCTTTGGAGGCGGAGACAGGAGGATCGCACAGGTTCTAAGCCAGCCGCGCTGGCTTAAGAGACCCTGTTTCAAAAAATATATATAAAAATAGGTCTTGGAGTGTAGCCCGGAGGTAGAAGGGCTTCCAGGAATCCCAGTACCACCACCAAAAAAAAAAAAAAAAAAAAAAAAGCAAGGGATGTAACCTTAAATAGCCAAAGAAATATTTTAAGAAAGAATGATGTCAGAAGACTTATTCCACCTGACTCCAGCATCTATGCCAAATCTTCAGTAGTTAAGATAGTATGCTACCAGTATAAGAAGAAAGTGTACCAATAGAGCAGCCTAGAAAGCACAAACATGGACACTGAGGTCATAAATTAGGTTTTTATTAACATGGCATAAAATTCACCATTATAAAGAATATGGTATGGTTTTATAGTGTATTGGCAATATTGTACAACTATCACAATTACCTAATTCTATAATGTTTCCAACACCCCAAATCACAGCCTGTGCCCAGAGCACTCACTTTCCCATCCCCTCCTCCCCCAGGCCCTGGCTACAACCACCCATCTAGTTTCTAATCTCGCTACCTTTGTCTATTCTACACATTTCATATCAATAGAATCATGCAATATGTGGACTTACATGTCTGGCTTCTTTCAGTTAACATAAGTTTTCAAGGGTCAGCTATGCTGTGTATGTACCAGTACTTCTTTATTGCTTTTTCATGGCTGGATAACATTTCACCAAATGAACACGCTATGTTTGTTAATCTGTTCATCTAGCGCTGGCATTTGCATTGCTTCTCTATTGTTTGGCTATTATAAATAACGCTACAAGCATTTGAGTACAGGTTTCATGTGAACATGTTTTTTAGTTCTTTGGGGTATATGAATTTCCAGGTCCTATGGGAACTCTAAGTTTGACTTTTTGAAGAAGTGTCAGACTATTTCCACAACAGCTGCCCATTTTACATTCTCAGCAGCAATGTGTGAGGGTTCCGATAGTCCAAATCCTTGTAAATAATTTTTATTTTTAACTTAAAAATCCTATTGCCAGCCTAGAGAGTGTACGGTAGTATCGTGTTGTGTTTCAACGTGCAGTTCCCAGTGACTAACCATGTTGAGTACCTCTTCATGTACCTCTTGACTGATATTGTTTTCACATAAAAGAAATTGATATTGAAATATCAAATTGATATTTCACTTTGATTGAAATGAAATATCATTTCAATGGATTGAAATTTGATATTGCTTTCAAAGAAAAGATCAACTTTTGATTTTTTAATTTTCCCCTTTGTTCTTCTACTCCCTCTCTTGCTTATCACTAATTTTGTTTTATTCTTCTCTAGTACCTCAGGCTTAGTTTGCTCCTCTTTTTCTACTTCCATATGGTGAAAGGTTAGAATATTGATTTGGGTTTTTTAATATACATTTTTCCAGCTATCCACTTCCCTCTAAGCAAGGCTTTCACTATATCTTATGAGTTTTGGCATGCTGTGTTCTCATGAGTCTCAAATGTTTTCGCATGCTTTCTTCTCTGACCAATCAGCTGTTTAGAGCCGTGTTAATTTCCATGGATGTATGTATTCTCCAATTTTTAATTTTAAAAACTGATTTGTAATCTCATTCCATCAGGGTTGGAGAACATTCTTTTCATGATTTCACCAATGTAAATCTATTGAGACTAGTTGTATGGTCTAACATACAGTCTACCTGGAAATTTTCCTTGTGCACTAGAGAAAACTGTATGTGCTTCTGCTGTTGAGTGGGGCAAGCCATAGATGTTCCACTGAGTTTTGACAAAGGGAACAAAACAATGCACTAGAAAAGCCAAGTGTCTTCAACAAATGGAGATGGAACAACTATGTATCCATACAGAAAAGAAAGGACCCCCTGCCTCCTCCTAACATTACCCAAGAGTCAATTCAAGGTAGAGCATGAAAAGCTTACTGTAAAAGCACAAATCTTCAAATTTATAGAAGGAAATATAAGATAGTATTTTGTGAATTTAAAGGTAGACAAACTTTTCTAAAGATCCAGTCACAACAGCCATAAAAGAAAATAAATAGATAAACTGGTATCAGAATTCATCACAATAAAATTTTTTTGCTCATCAATAAATACTGGTAAAAAATGAATAGACCAGACTTGGACTAGGAATGTATTTGTAAAATATACATTTGGCATAAAACTGGCATTCAGGATATACTTGATGAAATACAATTCAGCAATAAAAGGATGATTATAGATGGGCGTGGTGGCACACACTTGTAATCCCTGTAGTTGGGAGGCTGAGACAGGAGGATCAAAGGTTCACAACCAGCCTCAACAACTTAGTGAGGGCCTCTGCAACCTAGTACAATCCTGTTTCAAAAAAATAAAAAATAAAATAGGGTTTGAGGTGTAGGTCAAAGGTAAAATGCCCCAGGTTCAATTCCTAGTACCATCTAAACAAAAAGTGAGAGATTATAATATTTGTTCTAATATTTTTACATAGGAAAATAAAATAATTTCTAACGAGTACATGAAAATGTGTTCAACATCATTGGGTAAATGCAAATTAATGCTATAACAAAGCTGGGTATGGTGGTGCACACCTGTACTTGGGAGGCTGAGGCAGGAGGATCACAGGTTTGAGGTCACCCTCAGAAAATCAGAGACTCTCAGCAACCCAGTGAAACTCTGTTTCAAAATAAAAAATAAAGTGTTTGGTGTATCTTAGAGGTAAAATGTCCCTGAGCTCGCACACACACACACACACACACACACACACACACACACACACACACTATAAAGATATAGACGTATTTTTTTTAAAACTAGAAACACCAAAAGTTGCCAAGAATGCGAAGCAATTGAAACTCTCATATACTGTTGTCAACCTGTAAAGTGCCTCAATCATTTTGGAGAAAGGCCCAGCTGTTTCTTATAAAAAGTAAATATACCCTGACCTTATGACCCAGAAATTCTACTCATTGTATTTACCCATGAAAAATGAAAACATATATCTGTAAAAAGACCTGCACAAGAAAGCTGATAGCAGCATTATTCACAAAACCCCAAACTAGAAATGGCTTAGGTGTCTATCATCTGGAGAATGGCTAACACAGTGGTGATGTGTTTGTACAGTGTAACACAGCACAGAAATAGAAAAGACTGGACTATGGATACACGCAGAGGCTTGGTGGACTCTTTAACACTTTATGCTAAGTTAATCAAGGACTTAGAAAAATAGTGCCTAGGGAAGGCTCTATGGCTTCACTTATATGAAACTCTAAAACAGGTATAGGTAATCCATAGAGAATGAAATTGAAATACAAAGACTTCTGGGAGATAGGGATAAGGATTGTCTGGCAAGAGGTGAGAGGAAACTTTTGGGCATGATGGTACTGTTTTGAATATTGGTAGGAGTTTGGGTAACACAGAAAGAAGTTTAGGGATTTTTTTTTCAATATATTTTACAGTGAGGATTACTTAAAGTGAAGTAAATATGCATGCACATAGCACTCGGTGTATTTCCCTCCAGGTTCCATCCACATGCCCTCCTTGCACTCGTTAGTGAGATGGACAGCGATGCTTTAGTATGTGGGTATGGAACTGTTTGAACTGTTTCCTTCGTCAAGCCTCTCTTTTCACCTCCCTGCCTCCCTCTCCCATCCCATTCCCTATTCTACTGGTCTTTCTCCTCTTATCTGAAGTCCTTTTGTTTCTTATTTTCTCTTTAGCTTTCACATAGGAGAGAAAACATACAACTCTTGACTCTCTGAGACTGGCTGATCTCATTTAGAATAATATACTAGTTTTGTCAAAACTCAGAACAGTGTACTGACAAATCTGTGCATTCCCTGTAAGTTTAATGAGAAACTATAAAGTTTTGAACGCTAATGATGTGTGCGGCAAGTTACTTTGAAATGGATAAAAATACATTTTGATGAATTGAAAAGTAGCTGTATGAATGAATAAAAGGAGAAATATATAATAAAGAAATGTAATAAAACGTTAACTGTAGGAACTAGGTAGTCTCTGAGTGTTCACAGTACAGTCCTTTCCACTTGCCTTTGTTTAAATTTTTTCATAATAACATGTTTAAAAAATTATGTTCAAGCCGGGCGTGGTGGCGCACGCTTGTAATCCCGTGCTTGGGAGGCTGAGACAGGAAGATCGCACAGGTTCGAAGCCAGCTTCAGCTACTTAGTGAGGCTCTCAGCAACTTAGTGAGACCCTGTTTCCAAATAAATATAAATAAATAATAAATAAATAAAAATATAAAATGGATCTGGGAGTATAGCCTGGAAGTAGAAAGCCTCTGGGTTCCACCCCCAATACCACCAAAAAATTAAAAAATAAAAAATAAAAAAAATCATGTTAAAAAGAAATAAAAAAGGCTGTCAATTCTTGCAAAGAACAACTTGCATGCGTTTAGGCATTTAATCATATTATGTTCCTCAGTAATATTTTAAGTCTTTTGAATAAGATACACTTATTATTTCGGTGTTTTAAAGTGCTTTTCAATGTCAGGGATAAAATGTTAGGATATCTTACAAAGTATGGGGCAAATAACATAATGAGCACAAATTTGGCATTTCCATCACTTGATTCTCTCCACTATCAGAGAATGAGAACCGTAAGGACATGCAGAAATACTCTCCAAAATCAAATGCAATTGAGGAAAATTGGGAATCCATTTGCTGCCATCTCTCAAGTTGAAATAGTCAACCTCCTGGCCTTTAAACGGGTTATGTTCATTGACTTAGCATCTGACTGAATGATGAAAGTGGCTTTCGTGGAGAATATCTTCATATTTCTGATGTCCATATTCAATCCAGAACCATTTGTCAGAGCCGCCAAAAATCTTCTGCCAGTCTCGACAACCTGTGACTATAAATCTGGATTCTCTAATAGAGTGCATATCAAGAGGAAAGAGAGAAATTGACTGGCTACATAACATGGCCTGTGGCTCAAGTTATCTGTCAGATATTAATACAGTCTTAGCCTCAGTTCCCTAGAAAACAGAGCCTAAGGCAACAGATTATCTGTTAACAATTTATGGGGAGGCTTAATCCCAGGGAATTAAGAGTAAGGGAAAAGGGGAATTGATTAAGGGAAGGAGAGAGATCAAATAAAAAGGAGTGCATTATGAGATGGCCAGATTCCACACCAGACGGAGCCCCGCTGCTCATTCTTAGGGTCTCAACACTGAGACCACATGTGATAGCTTTCGAACAACCCTGGAGGAGAAGTGGGCAGGGAGGAAGGCTGATTAATGTATCTCTGCCCCCTGCCTCTCTCCACACACATGGTGTGTCGACCTGGAGTGACTCTCTACATGGCACCACCAGCCAAAAGTTCTCAAGAGTCCACTCCAGCCAGTTGACAGGTGCAGGGTCCTCTCCTTGCCAGGGGCGCCTTGAGGTGGAGTGGCAGCCGCTAGCCTTTGGAATCCTGGGAAGGGAGGGAGCTTGGCCAGGCAGGCAAGGGGCAAGGCAAGTGGAACTGAGTAGATCTGGAGAAGTTCGTGGTGGGTCTGGTTTAGACAAGCTGGTGACAGATTCCAGACTATGCACACATGACACAGAAAATGATCACTGGCAGTTGCGTTTAAATGTTTTAATATCTGATTACAAATTTTTATGAATCTTTAAAAATTTTAAACTGAGTGTCTTTGTGTATGAACAATCATAGTAAGATCTTGCTAAATTGCTAAGGCTGGGCCTCAGACCTGTAATCTTGTCTCATCCTCCCAAAGCCTGGGATTCCAATTGTGTGCCACCATGGTACTTGGTGGCCAAAAATTAAAGAAATGGACCTGTATAGGGAAGTCCTTACAGTTTAATATGAAAAAATGAAACATTCTTAAGTCCCATAATTCTTTTTATCAGGGGTATCAAAGTCATTTTTTCCATTTTTTTCTTGTGAGTCTGGGGATGGAACCTAGGGACATTTGACCTCTGAACTACACCTCTGCCATCGTTTTTATTCTTTAATTTGAAACAGGGTCTCACTAAGTTACGGAGGGCCTAACTAAGTAGCTGAGGCTGTCCACAAACCGCGATCCTCCGGTCTCTGCCTCCCGAAAGCTGGGATTACAAGAGTGTGCCACCACACCGGCTCATTTTTTCCATTTTTGGCCATGTATTTTATAATTGCTTCAAGAGGAACAGAGCCAATAATAGTAACCAAAGCATCAATGTAAAGCATGTAATTTTGCCAGTAATCCATAATGGAAAAAAATTGGTGACTATTAACTTCACAGTGATGTGCCCTGGGGTTAATTTATTTATTTTTTATCTTTAGTGCAACTGAGTGGTTGTTATTTTTTTCTATCTGATAATTGTAGTCTGTTTTTTAATTTTTTCAAAATCTCAACTATCTTTCACACTACCTTTCTATCATTCTATCCATTTTTTTAATTTCTTGAAACACACACACAGAGTAGTAAAAGAGTTTCATTAGATTTTTCCTTTGTACTCAGCCTTCCCTGTCTAGATGTTTTTGGTTGTTTTCATCAGGGCCCACAGGGTAACATCCAAGTTCAGATACAGGTCTTATTACAGGAGCCCCTGAGCTCTCATTCCATGAAACTTCCCTTTAATCACCCAGCCATTCAGTGCAATGACACCCAAGGATTGAGGCAGTAGCTCAAACTCTTTGCAGCCTCCATTCACTGGGAGAGCCCATCCTAGGTCCTTTATCATGATGTGAGTCTCCATAGATCTGTCACCATGAGTGGGTGCACTTGGCCCCTTTTCTCTGCGAGTTAATGATAAGCAGCCCAAGACTTCAGCTTCCATTTACTTTGAGAATTTCTGGTCTACAGAAATGTTTGACTAATTGTTCAGTGCTAATTTTTTTAAAAAAAAATATGTTAATGATACATACTTTGGCTATTGCGGATTGTACTACTATAAACATGAGCATGTAGACGTCACTATAATATTCTAATTGTTGTGGACAGATACTGAGGAGTGGCAGAGCTGGGTCAAATGGTGGTTCTATTCCTAGTATTTTGAGGAACCTCCGTACTGGTCTCCATAGTGGTTGAACTAATTTATACTCCCACCAATAGTGCATAAGAGTTTCTATATGAAGATCAGTATGAAGGTTCCTCAAAACCAACATAGGATACAGCTATGTCACTTCTCATCATCCTTCCTAAAGAATTAAAGTCAAAGTACTACAGTAATACAGCACAGTTCACAATAGCCAAATTATGGAACCAACCTAGGTGTCTTTCAGCAGAAGAATGGATGATGAAAATGTGGTATATACACACAATGGAAATTTGCTCATCCATAAAAATAAAAATAATACAACACTTACAATTGATAAGCACTTAAATGCATTAATTTAAAATCTTAAAATGTTTGCAAAACAAATGCCTATCTCACATTATGGAAATGATACCTTAGAACAGTTTGGTAATTATACAAGAAATGCAAGGATCATTCAATATTAGAAAAGTCCATTAATATAATTTACCATATTAATAGCTTTAATAAGAAAAATAATATAATTTTCTCCTTATATTTTGAAAAATTTTATAAAATTCAACATCTATTTGTAAATTAAAACTTGTGAGAAAATATGAATCGGTGGGTAGTTCCTTAACATACAGAGAGGCAAATAAAATCATTGTTGACCATAATCCTAACGTAGCCCTGAATGCCATATATCAAATACTAAAGCCACAATAGATCAACATTCCTAAAGTTAAAAATTCCAAGAGTCCCTGGGCGTGATGGCGCACACTTGTAATCCCTGTGCCTGGGAGGCAGAGACAGGAGGTTCGTGCAGGTTTGAAGCCAGCTGCGCTGGCATAAGAGACCCTGTTTCCAAAAATAAAATAGGTCTGGGAGTGTAGCCCGGAGGTAGAAGGGCTTCCAGGAACCCCAGTACCACCAAAAAAAAAAAAAAAAAAAAAAAAAATTCCAAGAGTTGTAGTTACAAAATATTAAAATCCTGAATGTTGAAATTTTGAAAGCCATAGTCCTGAAAATCTCAGGTAGGGTAGTACATGTGTTGTGTACAAAAAAGGGGGTATATAAGAGGGAAGAGACTAAATTCTGGGGAAGAAACTGGCCATGACATATGGTACCTCAAAATTCCAGGTTTGAAATTCATTACTTGTCTGCACTGATACTACTAATGGATGAAATCCCACAAGCTTTTAATGAATTAAAGCCCCTTTTCCTAAAGAAGTCAGCAAAGTTACTGAGCGGCTCAAGAATAATTATGCATATTGATCACCTATTATTTCTGCCAAATCTGTGGCCTGTGTATGAGTGTATGCAGAATGGACTTTTGAGTACCAAAATCAACACAGATCATGGCATAAAAGACTTGGAAATTTAATAGGGAATACTTATGTTGGTGTGTAGGAATCATAGAAGGGTTTCAGAGTAGCAACACATAGAAAATGAATGTGCAGCCGGGCGTGGTGGCGCACGCTTATAATCTCCGTGCTTGGGAGGCTGAGACAGGAGGATCGCACAGGTTCGAAGCCAGCCTCAGCTACTTAGTGAGGATCTCAGCAACTTAGTGAGACCCTCTTTCAAAATAAAATATAAACTAGGTCTGGGAGTATATCCCAGAGGTAGAAAGCCCCTGGGTTTCACCCCCAGTACCACAAAGAAAGAAAGAAAGAAAGAAAGAAAGAAAGAAAGAAAGAAAGAAAGAAAGAAAGAAAGAAAGAAAGAATGAAGGAAGGAAGAAAGAGAAACTGAATGTGAATGCGTTCTCTGAACAAAAGCCATTTCTTCTCCCTTCAAAAAAGAGAAAAAGCAAACTAGGAGGAAAGGGGCAACAGGAAGAGGTGGAGCTATAGAAAGTGCCCTATAGTGAAGCAACTAAGGTGACCAATCAGAGGGTATGGACTAGGGGAGGATGGAGCCTCTTTAAAACGCAGGAGGTACATAAACAAATGTATCAAAGTTAATCACCAAACAAGCATGGGATGAGGGAGGGGGAGGGAATGGGATGGGGGCTGGATGAGGGCTAACTGGATGATGTGTGCTTGTATATCCTCTCAAGTCTTGTACTCCAATGTGATATATGATTACAATGCACCAATTTAAAAAAAGAATTAAAGTCAGAATAGTATAGTGATACACGTATATCCATATTTATAGCAGCACAGTTTTATTTTCTTTGCTTTAAGTGTCTGTTTTGAGGAATAATATTTTAAATAAAGTAGCTTTATTCAGATCCTAAAAAAAGAGGAAAAGCACAGATAGTCATTGCGACACAAGATTTCAAAATATAATTATTGATCATGAAAATGGGTCAGCTCCTATGGATTACCTGGATTACCTCTGTGCAGATGACCATCATCTACCCCGTAACATACTTTTTCATGTTAAATTTACTTTTAGTGTTATTTTTTCTCTTTTTAAAATGTTTTTCCACACTATTTTAAATTGTCTGATTATTTTTACAATTTGGCATGGTATATAGTTCATTTGTCGTAAGTTCCAATACTAGATATGTAAATTGTGTAGACTTTCAGAGAGAATTTGTTTTATGAGGCTTTTGTAAGTTGATTCCATGAAAGTCTGCTATCACAACATTGGCTTTCCGTGTAATCACTGTGTGTATACTTGGTAACCTGAAATTTATTTGTTAAATGAAGAGCTATGGCAGGTGTGCTAGCACACACCTGTAATCCCAGTACTTGGGAGGCTGAAACAGGAGGATTGCAGGTTCAAAGCTAGCCTCAGCAACTTAGTGAGACCTTGTTTCCAAATAAAATTAAAATTGTCTGAGTGGGCAGCTCCGAGGTAGAATGCTCTTGGGTTCAATCCCTAGGACCAAGAGAAAAAGAAAATGAATAAAGAGTCGCCCTTTTGATCACTTGCGTTTGTGATAGATAAAATTTCTGAATATCTCAACTCTATGGGCAATCATATATGCAGTAGTAACCCATCATGGTTCATGATACTTCTTATCAAAAGACTTCCTTGAGCCGGGCGTGGTGGCACACTCTTGTAATCCCCGCGCCTGGGAGGTGGAGACAGGAGGATCGCGCAGGTTCGAAGTCGGCCATGCACGCTGGCTTAGGAGACCCTATTTCTAAATAAAAATATAAAATAGGTCTGGGAGTGTAGCCTGGAGGTAGAAGGGCTTCCAGGAACCCCAGTACCACCAATAAAAAATAAAAAATAAAAAAGACTTCCTTGTCTCCGGTAGTACTTCAGAGGACTATAATTATAAAGTTGAATATCTTGCGCAATACTCTGTATTACCAGTGGTATTCAGTGGTTTATAAAATAAGATCTATTAAATAGATGAAATATCTATTATAATTTGTAATGACTCTATAGCAACATGGAAATAATTACACCATAATGTTAAAAAGAAAGATAGATTATAAAAATTCTATGTTAGAATTAAAAATATACCAACTTTGGCAATGAAAATTATAATGTATTGCAGTTGTGCATAGAAAAATAATAATGAGCCGGACATGGGGCACACGCTTGTAATTCCAGCACTTGGGAGGCTGAGACAGGAGGATCACGCAGGTTTGAAGCCAGCCTCAGCTACTTAGTGAGGCTCTCAGCAACTTAGTGAGACCCTGTTTCCAAATAAAATACAAAATAGGTCTAGGAGTATAGCCCAGAGGTATAAAAGCCCCTGGGTTCCACCCCCAGTACCACACACACACAAAAAAAGTGACTTGTGGAAGTGGGAAGATTTCAAGTAATTGTTTTCCTGATTTCAGTAGAAAAATCTGCATGGTACAAAACTGTTACGGAATTAACCAGTATAATGCTGAACTTATACTGGCAGTGCTAAAGAATTTAGCAGTCTGAAAAACCTGCACTTTTCATCTAAGATTTATAATTAATAGAAGGTTTGATTCTATGTAAAATAATAAAGCTAGAGATTATCATGTCAGAGCCTCCCAGTCTTCCTGGTCAGTCTAACATGGATTCACATCATCATTGTGGTCACCAAGCAACAGGACTGGCCCGTTCCTAACATTTCCTGGGCCTTGGGCAAGAATATAAATGGAGGCATTTATATATATACACACACACACATATGTACATACATACATGCATATATGTATATCTATGCTTATATGTATATATGCTTAAAGATATCATCAACTGTTTCAAAAACACTTAAATATGTTTTAACAATAGTGACAAAACTTAAAATGTGAAACGTTATAGCTTTTATATGAAAATAAGAAAATAATTGAAGACAACTAAGTTTAATTATCAAACATATCTGGGTCCATTGATGGGCTTCTTATTCTTGGAAGAGTAATAAAATGTTAAAACACGTTGTATAAATTATTATATATAATTTCTATAAAAATCATTTCCTGGACTTTATTTACACAAAAGCATTATACAAAATATATTACACATATGTATATTATTAATATGTGATGTACAATAAAATTGCAACTTAAATTGTGGTTTATGACAGTAATGATCTAATGGATAAAAAATTATATTTAATCATATAAAACCTGAATATTTTATCAAATATAAATTAAAATAAAATTTATGATAAAATTAAAATAAAACATAAATATTGCCGGGCGTGATGGCTCACGCTTGTAATCCCCACTGCTTGGGAGGCAGAGACAGGAGGATCGTGCAGGTTCGAGGCCAGCCTCACTGGCTTAAGAGGCCCTGTTACCAAATAAAATATAAAAAATATAGGTCTTGGAATGTAGTCTGGAGGTAGAAGGATTCCATCCCCAGTACCACCAAAAAAACCCCATAAATATTAGTTGATGTAAAAATCTAAACAAATTTAATATATGTAAGTGTAATATTAATAAAATTAGTGTAAACATTAGAAAAGTAGCAGCCAAACAAACCCTTCCCTAAGGAGGGCCTCAGGGTGGAGGTGCATATGGACGGTGAACATCCTGGCCCGCATCCAGGGGCTAGTAGGGCTGATGCCTGCGCCCCGCCTTTGAGGTCCCTGGAGCCCAGTGATGTGGCTGAGGCTTCCCCACATCGTCCACATCAGAGGTCTTTGCAGTGTTTCTCAGCAGTCCCAGAAAAGCATGGAATCAATTTAGCAGAGGGAAATAAACAGATGGACAGAATCGTTTATTTTGAGGGGAACTCTGTGCTGCTTGAATTAAAGTAATGAGCACTTTAAGATGCAGCAGAGCTGTTTTCACATTTCATTTGACTAATTCAAGATGTAAACACAGCCCATGGCAGAGGAGTAGTAACCAAACCTCTACAGCTTCGGAATATTCTACGGAGGACTGGGAAAAGGAATATCCCTCCTCTCTTAGGACATAGTAATTGCTAATAATAGAAACTCTGGTTACGATGTTATCAACAAGTATGTTCTAGTTGAGCATATGTGCGGGCCCTATGGAAGGCACTTCTGTATACATTACTTTAATCCCCTCCACACCCCTGCATATCCCTAAAGGCGAAGAAGCTGGACCAAGGATGCTAAGAAACCTAAGGAACAGATTATACGTTGGTCATCTTAGATCTGAACCACTTCCCTGGGTTCTAAAACTCTTTCTTGCTCTTTCTGCCACTCCGTAGACTAAGGAAGTTCTAATTGTTTTGTGACTGATGCTCTGCTCTTAAAGTTAAAAGCAAAGTGGCCTCCTATATTCCAGCTCAAGCTTAATAACCTGCTGAATATCTCTAGCACTTATCTAATGTTTCTGAGTTTTATTTTCTCTATGCCCAAAAGGGATAACTACCTGCCAGGACTGGAGACTAAAAACACATATTTTGGTAGACTCATTGCTAGGACAAAGGTATAGTGACTGTGTGACATGCTATTTGCATATACAGTGGTGACAGTTCTGTGTAGTATAGAATATTATCAGATAATATAGTGATGCCATTTGGTAATGTACAAAGAATAACAAGGTAAACTCTGTGCAATATTCTTTGCTTCCTAAAGTTAAATTGCCGGGGAGCAAATTCTTTAAAATGTGCATATTATAAAAAACAACTTCACATATTGGCTAATGATTACTGTCATTCAATCACCCTGTAAAAATGTGTTGTATACTGAATATGCCTCAGACTGTATAATGAGAACAGACCAGAAGGTAAAAGGGAGGGAGAAAAGTAAGAAAGTCCTTTATTCATTGGAAACAAATTCTAAAGATCTCCTTGCTTTTGGTAACTGGTATCCTTGGGCTGCTATCACATCTTGGGTACCAGGGAACATCTCTGCTCCAGAGGCTGGAGAATTCAATCTAAGAACCCTTTGGTGCTGGGAGGCAATCTGGGCTTAATGTGTAATGATGATAACTCCAAACTGTCATGTCACTGGGGTGCTGACTGCGTTCTCCCCTCAGGATCCCTGGGACCTACCATGGTACTCAGGACAAAGCAGGCCTTCAGTAAATGTTTGCTAAATTAATTGAATACATAATGATAAAATGCTCTGTACCTGCCCAAATAGGTTACTGAAGTGCATTTATCAAGAGGATGAATTTACTTTTATTTTTCTTGAAAAAATATTAAACATAAAAAACATACTACCTTTTTTTTTCTGTAAGAGAAATGCACTTAAGTACAGAGAAACATACATATGTATGTACGTCTATAAAATACAGAAGATAGACAAAATATTGACAGTGATTATCTGTGATTAGTGAGATGTTAGATGTCTTTAAATTTAATTTAATTATCCTTGCCTTTTTTAGATAGTAAACATAAATAAAGTTTATGCTACTAGAAAAAAAAACTTTTTTCCCTTAACAATGTGACACATTTCAACCGCTCTGTGTGCTTGGAAACAGGAGCATGAGCATCATTGCCAACTGGCGACACTTGACTGCTCAGGAGAGAGGGAAAGGAAGCCTCTGGTCAGGAGTGAGTGGAAGGCTCTCACCCTTGAGGTAGGGTGTGGTCTTTCACATGTGGGCCGCAGGAAGTGCTGGACACTCATCATCCCAAGTTCTTGCTAAGGGTGAGACGTCAGACTCCTTTGACTCTCCAATTACCTTTATCTTGTGAGAGAAGCCAGTTAGTGGGCTGGTGAGGTGCGTCACACATCAACTATGTTCAAGGCTAACTTAGGCATGCTCTTTTACTTCTCTGAGCCTGATTCTTCACTGGTATAATGAGGGGATCAGAGCATGTCATTTCCAAGTTCTTTCTCTGAATAAATGTGTTGGATTATCTTTCCACTTTGATGTTCCCTTGAGGTCTGAATTCTTTAAACAAGAGACTCAGAACTATTTTGAAGATGTGTGACTGTTTTCACCCAAAGTCATTGCCTCTAGTGTCAGAAAGGCCTTGGGGACAGACCTTCTGTACTTCCATCCGAGGCTCAGCCAGAGGCCCAGCCTTCTCACATGGAAATTCTTGACATGAAAAGATGCTCAATGTAAATTATTACAAGGATAAAGAAAATTCAAAGCAAATGTTAACAGAGGTCCACTTCCAGGGGTGGAACAATAGGTATTCCGAGCAAGGGGAATTTGGAAGTTGACTTTCTGGGACTCACTTTATTGTACTTTTAACATCTGACCATTATGGTCTCACGATGATGGGGTAAAATGTACATCATGCAATTTTCCAAAGACTTTTTTCCGAGCAGTAAATAAGCTAGCATATTTAAAGCACTTAGCAGAAGGGGTGACCATTAGAAGACATCAGCAATAGATGGCTATGATTAGTGAAGCTTGTAAATTGTAGTCTATTCTCTTTTCCTTCCCTTACTACCTGGAGCATTTCATTCTTCCTTTCTGTGCTGCTTGCAAACTTTCAACTTCCCCTCACTATTTTCTTGAATCAAATACTTTTCTTCTCTGTATTCATTTTTTTTTTGTTCCAAAGATAGCATTACACTTGGAGGCTAGTGGGATCTGAATGGTTAACCTGGAGCAGAAAAATACAGTGTCAATATTTAGAGTGGCACTATTTGACCGAGGGTGGTTTTTCCCTCCTCAGAGTAATTACTCTGTGTTTGGATTCTCGGTTTTCATAAAAGAAACTTGGCTGGCTAGCTATTACATATACCAAATGAAGCCTAAGCTTGTGTAAATGTTGAATAATGAATTAAAATGAAATTGCCGCTTGCGACAGGCCTTCCAGGTCTAGTGTAGTTTTGGAGGCAATGGTGTCTCTGTCAACTTGCGTGAGGGGAAACGTCAGAGTTGCCACATAGCAACGACCTCGTCACAATTCCATTTGGCTGAAAAGTGGAGTCCGTCCCAGAGATAAGCAGGAGCTGTTCCTTCATGAGTGCCCCTTCCTGTACATACCGGCCATCCAAATCTTGACTTGGGCACCGATGACTCTCAGGAGGACAAGGTCCTGGAACCTGGCACCTGGATGTTGATGGTACAGATTGGAAATGGTCACGTCTTTCAGGGAACATTGAAAGGTGTCTTTGTATTTGACAAAGAAGCTTTCAAACATGTATTAGAGAGATGATTGGTAAAAGTTACTGTATTCAACATTAGTCAGGGATATCTAAAGTCCTCATATGCTTAAATTTGGTTTTATTCTATAAGACCCAATCTCTACTAAGCATCACTAAGTGACAAATAAATATCAATCAATATAATCCATGTAAATGTGTTTTTAGTTCTTAGGTAAATAAATAGAAAGTTAAGGGGTAATGAACAGAGGGGCCAATAGAAGAAATGTCAAGTGGAAAGGTGGAACAACTTATTTGGGGCATGGTAGAGTATGTACTTAATCTAATTGAAACGGAGAGAGCTTAGTGCTAATATGTAGACGATATTCTCAATTAGACTAATCAAGGTTTTTTTTTAATTTTTTCTAAAAAAAAGTTAATGTTCCTTTTTTATCTTAGGCTTGCCCCTGGTCACAAAGCCTCAAGGTCCGCCAACCTCTGCCAAAGGTGTTTTGTCATCGCAGTAAGCTAGATCAGGAACTGAGCTAATCCAGCTTGGTTTGATGTGGCAAATATGTGTATATGTGTCTTTTACTGTGCAAGAAATGAGACATACAAGTGAAGATGTCCCTACTTTCAAGGAACTCATGGATCTGATAAGAAGATAGACCTGTAATTAATGATGAGCTTACTCTGTGAGCTCAAGTTTTCATGGTGCTATGGAGAAAGGAAGTTGAAACAATGCGGCTCTGAAATTCCTGTTTAAAGAGGTGGAGGGATTTGCATTTGCTGGGGCAAGATACAGAGGTGGTAGCAAATAAAGCTACAGGATACCAAGGTAAATTTGAATTTCAGATAAACAACATATAATGCTTCTAGCATAAGTATATCCCATGCAATACTGTAAATAGTCTTTGTGTTATTTATTAGAAATTCATGTTTAACTGGGAATCTTATATATTTTATGTAGCAGACCTAAGGGTAAAAGACTTGCCTTGCAGCTTTAATTGCTTTACATTTTTCCAAAGACTGAGAATGTCAAGGTTAGAAAAGGCTTACTGGATGGGAGATTCTGGGACTGGGTTTTGAAGATTTAAAATGAAATTTTATTATTCAAAGTGTAATCTATAGAACACCTTGGAGTTTGCTGGAAATCTGGAAATGCAGAATGGCAGTCCCCACTCCAAACCTAGAGACTCAGAATCTGCATTTTAACGAGATTTTCAGGTGACTCATATGCATATCAATGTTTGAGAGCCCCTGGTCTAGATGGAAAACAGCAGGGAGCAAGTATGTTCATTTGCTTTCTTACAATAAGATTTTTACTACAGATATATAGTGTGTAATGGTATGGTTGGCTATAGAAAGTCCCCTGAAGAGCCCATGTATTATTAATGCTCAGAGTTGATATAATAAGGCCATGAGATTGTAATCTCATCAGTGGATAAATCCACTGTGATGGATTTCCTGGGTAGGGTGTGGCTGGAGGAGGTGGTTCCCTGAGGATGAGGCCTTGGGGATTACATATGGTCCCTCCTTCCCTTGCTCTTTTCCTTCTGGCCTCCAAGAAATGAGAGCATCATGTTGTTCTCCCCTTGCTCTGCCTTCCATTGCCATGCCCTGAGCTCTGCAGACCTGGCCTAACACTGACTACAGCAGTAAGAATCTTTACTTAAACAGTATACATCTAACCAATAACATTATTGGTAATATTTTATATATCTCTCCATTATTATAACATATATATCCATACCATAACATCATATAGTATACTTTTAATATATGTAATAATATCATTTATTTGTTTATTTAGTGATATGCATATGAGTCACCTGTAAATCTTGTTAAATTTGTTTATTTGTTTATTTATTTAGTGGTACTGAAGATTGATCCCAGGGGTATTCTACCTCCAAGCTATCCTCTCAGCCCTATTTTTTAATTCCTTATTTTTAAACAGGGTCTCACTAAGTTGCAGAGGATCTCACTAAATCACTGAGGCTGTGATCCTTCTGTCTCAGCCTCCCAAGTACTGAGATTATGAGCCTGTGCCACCATGCCTGAATTATTTATTTATTTTTAAAAAAGAAATGTAAAAATACGCTAAACAGTTTGGTAGTCTCCGTGTGAAAAATGAGTTACTTGTTTGATCTTCTCTTACACACACAACCTCACTTACTACTATCTTGTATTTTATTATTTTTTGCACTGATACTCTTTTCTCCATTATAGGAAGAAAGTAGTCTACCTCACTTTTAACTAACAAGAGTTATATTCTGTTAGAAGGTCAGAAGTTTAAAGACATAAAAGCTCGATTAAAGAATACTGTTGTTTCACTATTGTTCAATAAGTGTTTTAGTGTACAGTGGGTTGTACCCTTCATGAGCATAATTTTACCATTCATCAGGCAGTACTTCTGTGTTTTACAACTGAGAAAACTACTGCCTGAGAGCTTGAGTACCTACAAGTTTCAAAGACAGGAATCTAGCCCAAGCGAATCTGATACAAAGACTCATGCGTTTTCACCACTTCATTCACCTAAATGGTAACTGTAAACTAAGTGCAAACTTTTTAATTTTTAAAAACTTAGAAAACTGGAGGCAGGGCAAGCTGGTGGCAGCCATGGTCACAGTGCAATCGTGGCCACCGAAAAGAACATGCATTCCTTGGAGAAGCCCTGGACACCAGATTTTGGTTTAATATCTGATTGGGACAACCTAAGGAGACATTTCCAGCCATGTCTTTCTATCTAGAATACAGGAGAGAGAGTGGATAATGGCAGAACTGGAAGCAAGATGACAAGGTACCTGCCATGCAAGAAAAGTGATTTTTGGAAGAACATCCCAAAAGAGATTAGAGAAAAGACCACTTCAACCACGCATGCTGGGGACTCTTGACAACATACCTTGTGAGAAAAATGATCTGGGCATGGTGGAGGGAGCCCAGCCTTGTCCCAGGGAACTCAGAGCACCTGGCTGCCATGCTCCTCTATGCCATGCTGGGGGCTGTTATATGCTCAGAACAGCAGAGCCTGCTCTATCTGGTGAGGCTATGGGCCTCTACTCTTGGACGGGAGATAAAATCCATTGCTGCTGATTGCTCAATCTCACCTCTTCAAAAAAAAAAAAAAAACACATACTGTCTTCTCTTATTAAAAAATATTGGAGAGGGGCCAAGATGGCGACAGCAGCATCCAGGATTCAGGAGATGCAGACAAACCCTATCCAATTCACCTTGAACTTTTGGAAAAAAATCTCCGCAAAAGGGTATTGCTCCTGCCGCACATGCTTAAGAATTCTGGACATCATACCATGTAAGGAAGTTGCTCAGTGGAGAAGCAGGAGGAAGGCGGTGGTGGCAGAGGCAGCAGCAGCCAGTATTTGGGAGAGGCAGATATCTGATCCAATCCATCTTGAACTTTAGAAGAAATTGCACCAAAGGTAGGCTGCTACAGCCGCACATGCTCAGGAGTTCTGGACAACATGCTGTGTGGGAAAAGTGTTTGGAAAAGAACTGAGATGGTGGTGGCAGTGGTGGTGGTGGTGGCCAGTATTTGGGAGAGGCAGAGAACTGATCCAATTAACCTGGATCTTTTGAAGAAATCTCCCCAAAGGTAGAATGCTACTGCCGCACATGCTCGGGAATTTGGGACAACATGCTGTGTGAAAAAGGTGCTCAGAAGAGAACCAAGATGGCAGTGGCAGTGGTAGTGGTGGCCAGTATTTGGGAGAGGCAGAGATCCAATCCAATCTACCTTAAAATTTTAAAGAAATCTCCCCAAAGGTACACTGCTACTGCCACACATGCTCAGGAATTCTGGAAAACATGCGGTGTGGGAAAGGTGTTCAGGAGAGAACCGAGATGGCGGTGGCAGCAGCGGCGGTGGTGGTGACCAGTATTTGGAGGGGCAGACAGATCCAGTCCAATCCACCTTGAACTTTTGAGGAAATCTCCCCAAAAGTGGTCTGCTCCTGCCACACATGCCTGGGAATTCTGGACAACATGTTAAGTGGTAAAAGGGTTTGGGGTATATCAGAGGGAGCCCCGCATAGCTGGGTTGGGCCACCACGCTGCGTGTTCTGGGAGACATCAGCCCTCATGGCCACCATGCTCCTCTGCACAGTGCTAGAGGCCAGGGTGCACATGGAGCAGCAGAGCCTGCTTTCTGAAGTGAAGCTGTGGACCTCTACCTTCGGAGGGGAGACAAAATTCATTGCCACTAGGTATTCGGGGTCCCAGCTTTTGCAAAAGCCATGTACTTATTTCTCATATTAAAAAAAAAGGAAGAACACCGGGTGTGGTGGCACATGCTTGTAATCCCCTGAGCTTGGGAAGCGAGACAGGAGGATCACACAGGTTCGAAGCCAGCCTCGCTGGCTTAAGAAACCCTGTTTCTAAATAAAAATATAAAAAAATAGGTCTTTGGGAGTGTATCCCAGAGGTAGAAGGGTTTCCAGGAACCCCAGTACCCCCCCCCCCCACACACACACACACGGGAAGTAAAAAGGGAACAAAGGGAAAATCTGTAGACGACCTGCTCACAGTGACAGAGACCAGATCCTGCTGCACAGTAAGGCCAGTGCCAGGGCCTCTGAGGCCAGGATAGGAGCCTGCCAGGTGGTGAGGCTGGTTCTGGGGCCAGTGAGGCCAGGGATTGGAGCCTGCCATGAGGTAAGGCCTGTGCTGGGGCCAGGAAGGCCAGGATAGGAGCCTGCCTTAAGGAAAGGTCTGTGCCAGGGCCAGTGAGGTCAGCATTGGAGCCTCCCATGAGGCAAGGCCGGTGCTGGGGCCAGTGAGGTTGGGATCAGAGCCTCCCATGAGGCAATGCCGGTGCTGGGGCCAGCAAGGCCAGGATAGGAGCCTGCCATGAGGCAAGGTCAGTGCTGGGCCATCAAGGCTGAGATCTGAGCCTGCTGTGAGGCAAGGCTGGTGCTGGGGCCAGTGAGGCAGGGATCAGAGCCTTCCATGAGGCAAGGCCAGTGCTGGGGCCACCAAGGATGAGATCAGAGCCTGCCAAATGGCATGACCAGTGCCGGGGCCTTCAAGAGTGGGATCGGAGCCTACAATGCGGCATCCATAGAGAAATATCACAGAAAATAAAAAATCACATGCTTTCCCTAATATGCAAAAACTAGGAAGAAATGGGTACTAGGCGGAAATCTAGTTGAAGAAAGCACCCTATGGAGGAGCAATTAAGGTGACCTATCAGGGCAGATGGGATGGGGAAAGATGGAATCTCTTTAAAGCTCATGATGTACTTAAACAAATATATCAAAGTCAATCACTAAATCAAGCATGGGATCGAGGGAGGGGGAGGAAATGGGATGGGGATTTGATAAAGGCCAATTGGATGATGAATGCTTGTACATCTTCACAAGTCCGGTATGCCCCTGAGATGTTTGACTGCAATGCACCAATAAAAATATATTTAAAAAATTAAAAATAAATCATTCCACTTTCTCTTTTCAGAAAAAAACTTAGAAATTTCAGATTAGGCAAATTTTGCTTTAGATACCTAGACATTTTAGATAGCCAAGACTTTTGTTTCATTGGTCCTGTTTTGGTTTAGTTTGGTTCTTGGGCTAAGAAGCATTAACTTGCTAATATATATAGTTTGGGTTCTACATTTTTTGTGCATATGTAAGCCTGGAGCTCACTGTTGGCTTAAAGTTTCCCCTTCTCTTTACTTATCTCAATTTCACCCCTTCTCCAAGGCCCAGCCCCTTATCCAGTTTTTTGTTCTTATTGATTCTGCCTGGTTTTCTACCTTCCCTCCAGCAGTAGAATCTTTCACAAAATAAAACTGAAGTAGTATGCACAAGCCCAATTTAAAAAGAGAAGTAAATCCCTGGGTTGCCTATCCTATATCCTCCAAACCATTCTTTTGGTTAAAGAATACTGTTGTTTCACTATTGTTCAATAAGTTTAGTACAGTGGGTTGTACCCTGCATAATCATAATTTTACCATTCATCGGTTTCTCCCGCATCTCCTAAAGATCCCTTTGGAGGGTGAGGACATAGTTTTAGGGGGAAATTGATCTGTCCCACTTGTATTGTCATCTCAGTTTGTTGTCCCACACATGTCTCTCTTTCCCAATAAGTGAAAACTCCTTCAAGGTGGAGAATATTAATAATTATGGCCACCACATCACATCCAAAACCCAAGACAGGGCTATAGTGTTTCTGGGTACCAGAGGTTGAAGGCTAACCCTGAAGAACCTAGATTATAGTCATTTTACACTTTTGCTTCTCTTCCCATGATTCATAACACAGTGCCTTCACATAAAATATGTTTAATCAATTCCATACATGCTGATTAATTGACTGCTATATGGAGTTAAGTGGATCATTTTAATCTTGTTGGCTGAAATATATTTATTTAAATTGCAGAAATTGATTGTACTCTTTATAATAGCATGTTGTCAGTGAATAATGATTTTAAAATTTAGACATAGCAGGAATAAGAATAGCCTACAAAATAGCTGTCATTAAATTTACAGGTTGTAGTACTGCTGTAGAAATAAATACAAAGCTGGAGAGGATATGTTATATGTATTTGAATTCTGTGAGGAAGTTTTGTTTGGATATTCTCATTTTTTAAGCATTTAAGAGTTCTTCTAATACCTTAAGGATACATAATTAAATCCAATAAGCCAGGTAATCACAGTAATGAAAACATTGCTGAAAATTCTGATAGATGTATGAATTGGTGTCCTAGTTGTAAATAGAAAGCTCTGTCTTATAGAAAACGGTGGCTTTTTCAAAGTCTAACTAAAACAACTAGAATGTTCATTCAATCATTCATCTATTCATTAATTCACCAAATACTTGTGTCAGGCTTCTTGCTAAATGAAGGCAATTGTACTTTAAATATATATATATATATATATATATATATATATATATATATATATATATATATATTTATCTGACCCTGAAGCATGATGCTGGTCATTTAAGATGTTGGAGCACAGCCACCTCTTTCTGCACTTCAAGTCGTTGGTTTATTTGCTGGGATTTCTCGGAGCTATGGAGCTGGCAGTTGCAGTTTGGGCTAGTGGCCTGAGATGGTTCAGGCCACCACACCAGGTCAGCCATGCTCTGGGGCTCCTTGCTGCAGATCTCACAATGTGAGTTTCGGATATTCTTCTGCCATGATTCCCTTTTTTGTGTTTTCATTCTTAAGTGTCTTTGTTGAACACAAAGTGGTCAGAGGTGAGAGAGGGGTACAAACACTCCATAAAGTGGGTCTATTAGCTGACAGTAGGTTACAGAGGAAATGAGAAATATTGGAATATACTCTAGAAGCTACTACAGATAGCAGACATTATACAGCCCCTGTATATGTAAATTAACGGTACTGCTTTATTATTATTTTTGCCTTTGATTTATTTTTACAATTGTAAGATTTTTTACTTCTTTGCTTTTGTTTTTATATGCAGTTTGTTTGCTCCCTTCCCCACTCCTTTTACAGGCTTCCTTCCTCTATCCTGTCTACTGTGTCCTCAAAACTTTTTTTCCCTTACTATATCTCCTTGTTTTATCCTCAAGGTATTTCATATCTTCATATCTAAATACTCTATATTAACTACAAGAATTGTACTATATCACCATCTCTCATTTTTAACCAGATACTACCTTATTATACTTAAATCTTATTCAACTTAATCATATCCTCTACTATCCTCTACTCCTGTATCCATCACTCTAGTTCCTCATCCCTCACTTAACCTCACCATCGAAAAAAAACATTACTTACTCATGCATGAACCTGCTGATACCTCTAAATCCCTACCGCTAAGATTGGATCAGATAGGTTATCCACAGATTCACACATAAAAAGAAAGATGCCAGTCAACAGAAGCACGAACCTGAGAATTCTGAAATATGAGAATGAGGAACAGTGAGGAAATAAGGGAAATCTTGAATACTGACCTACAAGAAATGCAAGAAGGAGAATCTTGAATCCTGATCTTCAATATGATGAAAGGCCTCACAAAAAGTGTACAGGAAATAAAAGATGAAACAGACATTAAGAAAGAATCAGAAAGAGGCCTGGAATAAAATGAAAGAGTCAATAAATGAAATGAATACAGCAATAGAAAGAATTTCTGGAAGATTAGATGAAATGGAAAATGAAGACTGAGGTTAATTAATGAAAAACATACATTTGAATATGTGTATCCATGTGGATATAACACAATTAACATGGACACTCAGTACTGGGAGGGAGGAAAAAGAAGAAGCAGTGGGAGGACACCAAGTACTCTGTGAATATATGTCATTGTCAACATGATCCACATTATGATGTGAGACTATAGTGCATCAAAAATAAATAAATAAAAAATAACTTTGTCAGGCATTGTGGCACAAGCTTGTAGTCCCAGCACTCAGGAGGTGGAGACTGGAGGATCGCTGTTCTTGGACAGCCTCAACTACTTAGTGAGGCATTCTGAAACTCAGTGAGACCCTGTTTCAAAATAAAGAATAAAAAATAGGGCAGGGGGTGTAGCTTGGAGTTCAAATGCTCCTGGGTTCCATCCCCAGACCTGCAAAATAATAAATAAATAAATAAATAATATATATGTGTTTATATATGTATATATACATACACATATATTAGGCATGGTGGCTCATGCCTATAATCCCAATACTTGGGAGGATGAGACAGTAGGATTGCAGAGTCAAGGACAACCTCAGCAAGTAGTGAGCCTCTTGTCAACCTAGCAAGACCCTGTTTCAAATTAAAAATAAAATAGGGCTAGGGGTAGAATAAAAAAATAAAATGAGGTAGAATAAAAATAAAATAGGGCTAGAGGTAGAACACAACAAAAAGAGCTGGGTGTATAGCTCAGATAGCTCAGAGGCAGAATTCTCCTGGGTTCAGTCCCTAGGGGAGAGAGAGGGAGGGAGAAAGGGAAGGAAAGAGGGAGGGAGAGAGAGAGGAAGAAAATGAAGGAGGAGGAAAAAGAGTAGAAGGAGGAGGAGGAGAAGAAGGAGGAAGAAGAAAGTGAAGGTGGGAATCCTACATGGTCTGCTAGTGGGCAAATGGGGACCGTGTGCAGTGTACAATGAGGCCAACGGGCCTTGTGTTCGATGCTGTGTTCTTTTGTGGCTGGCTGGAGTCAGCTGCATTCATTATATCAGTCACTGTTCCGTGGAACAAAACAGTGGGGTATTAGAGCCTTACAAATTGCCCATGAACTGATGGAACTTCCACATTCGACTGACATCATATCCCTACTTATGAACTGCATATGAGAGTAGTTTGCATTACAAAGACCATGTGTTGTAGAGGAACAGATTAGACCAGGTATCCTACCTTTGAATAAAATTCACAAAATTCTGCCACTTTAAGAATCTTTCAGATCAGTGATAAAAATAGGAGTATAGAGTTCAGTAAGCGAGTGCTATAGCAAACTATGTTACAGCGTGCAATGCACCCCCAGAGGTAGTTCTGCCATCCACTTGGGGAGATCAGGTAAGAGTCACTGAAGTGAAGATCTAACGGACAGCATCAGGTCCATGTGTAGGAAAAAGGAGAAGCCCAGAGAAACAAATGTGTAGGCATCCAGGGTGAACTTCAATGGTGAAGCCATTCCCCCAAGCCCTGAGGGTCACAAAAGATCCCTGGACTTCAAGGACTTAGCATAAGAAAACAGGAAACGGGAGGACTAAAGAAATGTAGGTCCTCAGAGAAAAAGCTGTGAGCCCTAAGGTGGATGCTCAGCGCTGTCCCTGCACCATGCAGAGCCTGCCTGGCTGCAAGCCTTAGATAAATAATAAATACGAGTCCCTTCTGTCTCTGGGAACAGCGTCCTGCCTTGACCTTGCTTATCAGTTCAGGTAGAGAACCGAGGTCCTCCTTACCACATGTGGTCATTACATTTCCCATGGCAGTTTTCACCAGAACCCGGGCTGCTTCCCTGGCTGTTCTCCAGGTAGGTAATTATCTTGCCTCCTGTTCTAACTCCTCTGTGGTTTCAGTTGTAGGAGGGAGCCTTCTCCTTCATTCCCACATGATTGGCTGCTGGTGCTGAAAGGTTTCATTCCAGAAATCTGTTACCTTCTGCCCTGCAGCTTGGCTGGCATTCAGGGGTGGGAGAGGATGTTTGAGGACAACTTGGCTAGGTATATACTTACTAAGAGAAGAAAAGAATTGAGACTAATTTCCTGATCAATTGAGTACCAATGTAATTTTCCCCCAAATGACCATAAGAAATATGGAAACCTGAGTTTTTCAGGGAAAAAAAATTTCATACTCAAAATTACTGACATAAAAATCAATATTCTTAGAGTCTTACCATAAGAGTATGTGATTTTGGCAAAGTGATCAGTAATCATGATTGTCAGGTTTTTCTTCAGACAACATCTCCGAGGACAGAATATCTTAGTTGAGATTGTACTGAAAAATCTGTCTATATAGAAAATCTGTCTATATATATGTTAAGTATTCCTTACCCAAGATGCTTGGGAACAGAAGTGCTTGGGATTTCAGATGTTTTATTTTGAATATTTATATGTATGTAGTAAGATATCTTAAGGATGGGGTCCAGTCTAAAACAGAATTCATTTATGTTTCATATATACCTTATATATAGGCTGAAGTTAATTGTATATAATATTTTGAGTGCACTTGCAATTTGACTATAACCCATATAATAAGGCCAGGTATAGAGTTTTCAATTTATGATATATAGGTACTTATAAGGTTTTGGATTTTCAATTAGGGACACTCAACCTGTTTGTCAGTCTATCTATCATCTACCTATCACTATACCCATTATCTTTTATCTCCTATAATAAGAATCATTAGTACATAGCTGTCAACAAATAACCTTTGTTGGGATGTTTCTGGCCTTTTAGTCAGTCAATGAATAGTTTTTGAGTACCCACAGGTACATGGCTTTGGTTTCCTCATGGTGAAATAAGACAATGTGGGATATATTACAATAGCTATTTACACAGTGACATGGAATTTGCCACATAGAAAGCACTGAATAAATAGTAGTCAATTACTGTTAGATATAATGAATACAAAGTATTTTACGATTCTTTAATCTTTATCAGCCTACAAATATACATGACTCAATATTCATCAATGGCTCAGTTGAAAGATACAGTCCAGGGTGTCAAGAAGAGTAGCAGTCCCTCTGTATCAGTGGTGGGACAAGCTGCCCCACTTCAACGCAGAAGCAGACTTACCCTGAAACTGTCTTTGGCACTGTGCTTGTGGCTTGCATTGTACACACAGGACCTGGAATTTGCCCAGAATTCACAATACCATTTAAGCAGGAGCACTGCTGAAATCATGACCACTCCTTCAAACATTGTTCTGTTTGAGGACACATCGAACATTGAAGCAAAATCTCTTTTTTTTTGGTGGTACTGGGGTTGGAACCCAGAGGCTTTCTACCTCCAGGCCATACTCCCAGAACTATTTTATATTTTATTTGGAAACAGGGTCTCATTAAGTTGCTGAGAGCCTCACTAAGTAGCTGAGGCTGGCTTCAAACCTGTGCGATCCCCCTGTCTCAGTCTCCCAAGTGTGGGGATTACAAGCGTGCGCCACCACGCCCAGCTGAAGCAAAATCTCTTACACTTCAGTTCCTTGAAAACTCTGGCCACTTCCCTGGTCGGAGCTATAAACTTGTAAACTTTTAATTTTGAAATAATCATTTCATAGTAACTTGCAGGGATTGTACAAGGAGGTCTCATGTACCTATCACCCAATTTCCCCCAGTGGTCACTGCACTAAAATATCAAATTCAGGAAATTAGCATTGCTCTCAGCAACCTAACTATAACAGTTAACACCCCAGCTATTAACTCTTATTTTCTTATACCTTGTCTTTATTTTTGTTTTCCTCTTTAGTTTATCTTATCATGTGTTTTGCATTACACATATGACAGCTTCTTCAAATCCTTTTAGAAATAAGTTTGGGAATAAATTAATAAATGAAATGTCCTTGTGACATCAATATTCTGCTCTGTAATATTTGAAGTATTATTCAAGTTGACTCAATCTATAACCAGAAAGAAATTTAAATTTGTGCTGTCTCCCCTTGATACCACAGGCCCTTGCCAGAACATTTTGACATAAAGAAACCTGTGTTGACCAGGCATGGTTGATGCATACCTGCGATCCTAGGACTTGGAAGGCTGAGACAGGAGGATTCCAGGTCTGAGACCAGACTTATCAATTTAGTGAGACCTTCATTAACTTCGTGGGCCTTCCTTTCTTCTTTCCTTCTTTCCTACCTCCTTCTCTCTTTTCCTTCCTTCCTTCCCTCCTTCCTTCCTTTTTTCCTTCCTTGCTTCTCTCTTTCCTTCTTCTCTTCCTTCTTCCTTTCCTCCCTCCCTCCTTCTTTTCTCTCTCTATTTCTTTTCTTCTTTCTTCTTTTTTTCTTTCTTATTTTGTACTGGAGATTAAAACCAGGAACATTTTAACTCTGAGCCCCCACCCCACTCCTGTTTTTGGAACAGGATCTCACTGTGAAGGGTCTCAATTAAGTTGCTCAGGCTGGCATTGAACTTGAGAAACATCTACCTCGGTATCCAAAAATACTGGGATTATAGGCATGTACCACCATGCCTAGCTGCAAGATTCTATTTTAAAATAAAAAGCAAAAAGAGCTGGAGGTGTATCTCAGAGGTAGAATGCTCCTGGGTTCAATTCCAAGGAAGGAAGGAAGGAAAGAAAGAAGGAAGGAAGGAAGGAAGGAAAGAAGGAAGGAAGGAAGGAAGGAAGGGGAAGGGAGCACCAGAGCAGTGAGAGCAAGAGAGAGGGAGGGAGGGACTGAGGGATGGAGGAAAATGTGTTGCCCAAGAACAGTGTTTAATTGACTAAAACTCAGTTTTTAAATTATAAAATTAAGATAATGATCTAAGTATATTAATGGCAAGAATAATAGGTGTCAGCTTTTGAATATCTACCACATGCCAGACATCCTACAGAACACTTTATAGAAATGTTTAATCTCTCACAACTGTCCTACAGCTAGTTTCCAGACATATTTAAGTCCCAGGATAACTTTATGATATGACCCACTGATTTACTGACAGATAAGGAAGCTGAGACTTCAAAAGGTTATCTGCCCAGAGCTACACAAGTAGTAGGTGATGGCAAAATGAAGACCCTCCCTGAGGCTCCCAGAGCCCCACTCACAATTTTGTTGGTGATTTTGGTATATTAAAATGACGTCATGTATGAAGTCTTAGAAACTTGATTTTGGTTATGAAGTGCTTACTTAATTTATCAAATTTTTTCTACAAATAAAAATAAAAGTAAAGAATGAGTACTTTATTTAATAATTATATATATTTAAGTTTCATTATAAAAATAATTTAAGCAAGTAGTAGGGATAAGTTAATATTTTCCCTGGAGAGGGAAACATATCACGAGAGAAGATGAAATATTTCTCAGGCCTGGAAAATATTGACAAGTTTTTATCTTTTATATGGTTTTCTTTTCACCTTCTCCTTCTCCTCCTCCCTCTCCTCCTCCTCCTCCTCCTCCTCCTCCTCTTCTTCCATCTTCTCCCTATCACTTGTAGTATTGAGGATTGGACCCAGGGCCTAATGCATGCTAGGCAAGTTCTTTTCTCCTCCTCCTCCTCCTCCTCCTCCTCCTCCTCCTCCTCCTCCTCCTCCTCACTTGTAGTATTGGGGATTGAACCCAGGGCCTAATGAATGCTAGGCAAGTGCTCTATCAATGATCAACACCTCAGCCCTCAACTCCACCTAGGGGGGTGGAACCCAGAAGCCTTCTACCTCCGGGCTACACTCCCAGACCTATTTTATATTTTACTTGGAAACAAGGTCTCTTAAACCAGCTGAGGCTGACTTTGAACTCGTGCGATCCTCCTCTCTTAGCCTCCCAAGCCGGGGATTACAAGCTTGTGCCACCATGTCCAGCTGAAAAATCTTTGAAAGAGGTGTAGAATTCAGAATGTGAATGACATCGGCTGCCACACCCACCACCCAGGTGATTTTACTTATTTAAATTAAAATTTTTATCATGCTATCACCTTTATGTCTTTCAACACATCCCTAAGAGTCTGAGTAAAAAAATAAAGCCACTAGAGGATCCCTGAAGTATGTTCGTGTTATTTCTTACTAAAAATCATCACATTTTTTACTTTGCTCTCTTAGAGTTCTCCGTCACCATGAGAAAGTTCTAGTAATGATCAAATTGTTTATGAACACCCATATCCATAATGATTCTTCTTTCTCTTAAAATTCACCATGCATTGCCCTTCAATGAAGGCAAAAATACAATGTGAGTATACGTTTCTAGATCTACTGATGTGTTTTTGTAAATGACAGGATTTTATAATTTTCCTTGGCTGAATACCATTGCAGTAGGCACACATGCACGTGGTCATTTTCCTTTCATCAACCAATGGACAACTGGGTTCTGAATAGTTCTGCAATATACATGGAAGTGCAGATACCTTTTGATATACTGGCTTTGAATGTATACCTAGTAATGAGATTGCTAGATCTATGGTAGTTCTACTTTTCATACGTTTTTATCTGTTTTCCATATAGCTCTGTTAATTTACATTCTCACCAACAGTGTACAAAGGTTCTCTTTTCTCCACATCCTTTCCAGGACTTGTTACATTTTGTCTTTTTGATGTAGTCATTCTGTTTATTTTTATTTTTATTTTTTTGTGGACTGGGGTTCCTGGAAGCCCTTCTATCTCCAGGCTACACTCCCAGACCTATTATTTTATATTTTTATTTGGAAACAGGGTCTCCTAAGCCAGCATGTGCGGCTGGCTTCAAACCTGCGCGATCCTCCTGTCTCTGCCTCCCAAGCGCGGGGATTACAAGCGTGCGCCACCACGCTGGGCTTTGATGTAGTCATTCTAAAAGAGTGAGATAATATCTCAGTTTGGTTTTGATTTGTATATCACTGATGATTAGTGATGTTCAGCATTTTTTTCTTCATATACCTGTCGGCCATTTGAATCTTTTTAGAGAAGTATCAATTTCGGACTTTTCCTTTTTAATTTGTTTTCAGTTATGGGTATGGAACTCTGGGGCATTCTACCTCCAAGTTACACCTCTGGTCCTATTTTATTTTTTGTATTCAAAAAAGGTCTTGCTCAGTTTCAGCAACTAAGTCTGGCTTCAAACCTGTGATCCTCCTGTCTCAGCCTCTCTAGTGCTGGAATTATAGGTATTGCCACTGTGCTTGGATTATTTTACTCATTTTTAAGTAGGGCTATGCATTTTCTGACTGTTGAGTTGTATGGGGTCCTTATAAATTGTGGAAGTTAACTCCTTTTCAAATGTATAGCTTGCCAGTATTTCCCCTTGTTCCATACATTGTATCTTTATTCTGCTGCCTATTTCCTTTGATGTACATAGACATTTTAGTGTGATGTAATCCAATTTGTTCATTTTTTATTTTGTTGTCTTTGCTCCTAAGGTTACATAAAACATCTTCTAGACTAAAATCATAGAGTTTTTGCTTTGTGTTCTCCTTGTAGTTTCATAATTTGGGGTCTTACATTTAAGGTTTTAATTAATTTTGAGTTGATTTTTGCATATGGTAAGACATAAGAGTCTATTTTCATTTGTCTAATTATGGTTGCCGGTTGTCCTGCATTATTTATTGAAGAGACTGTCCTTAACCACATTGTATATTCTTAACATCTTTGCTAAAAGTCAGTTGTTTGTAAACCAATGGATTTACTTCTGGGCTTTCTATTCTGTTTCATTGGTCCATGTGTATGTGTTTATGCCAGAATCAAACTGTTTTGGTTTATATTGCTTTGTAGTATATTTTGAAGACAGGTAGTAGATTGCCTTCAGCTTTGGTTTGCTCAAGATTGATTTAGCTATTGGAGATCTTTTGTAATTCTGTGCAAGTACTATGAAAAACTCCAATTGTACTTTGAGGGATTGCATGACTATGTAGATAACTTTGGGTAGTATGGACATTTTAACAATATTTATTCTCCCAGGACAGGAACACAGGATACTTTCAATTTATTTATGTCTTCTTCAGTTTTTGGTTTTGTTTGTTTGTTTGTTTTTGGTGGTACTGGGGTTTCTGGAAACCCTTCTACCTCCAGGCTACACTCCCAGACCTATTTTTATACCTTTTTATTTGGAAACAAGGTCTCTTAAGCCAGTACGACTGGCTTCAAACCTGCGCAATCCTCCTGTCTCTGCCTCCCAAGCACGGGGATTACAAATGTACATCACCACTCCCGGCTTTCTTTTTCAGTTTTTTTTTATCATGTTTTATAGCTTCATATATAAAGATTCTTCACTTCCTTAATTAAATTTACTCTAAATATTTTATATTTTGTAACTATTGTAAATAAAATTGTTTTCTCAATTTTTTCCAAATAGTTTGCTATTAGTATATAGATATTACTGGTTTTGCATGTTGATTTTGTTTCTTACAATTTTGCTAAATTTTTTAATTAGGTCTAACAGTTTTTTGGTGCAGTGTTTAGATTTTCTATATATAAGATCATGTAGGCTAAAAATAAAGACTTTAATTTCTTTCTTTGCAATTTGAATTTCTTTTCCTTGCCTAGGTGCCCTGGCTAGGACTTCCAGTACTATATTGAGAAGATGTGATAAAAGTTGGCATCCTTATCTTATTCCAGATCTTAGAGAAAAGCTTTCAATTTCTCCCAGTTCATCAGGATATTAGCTATGGGTTTGTCATCTATGGCCTTTATTGTGTTGAAGTTCACTTCTTTTATACCTTTTTTTAGAATTTTTTTATATTGAAGAGATGTTGAATTTTGTCAATATTTTTTGCTTTTTGTTCTGTTTGCAATTCTTGAATGATCATATGCTTTTTGTCCTTCATTCTGTGATTGAAATTTATTTGTTTCACCTGAATGGCTAGAAAGATATCCGTTATTCTGCATGGCTCTCAATGGGGCTATTCAAAAGCTGAGAGCTTAGCCAAAAATGGGAAACTTTTCAAGTAGAGGAGAATTTGTCTTCAGTCATAAAGTAAGATACAGATATGTAGAGATGACAGAGAAACCTCAATGTGGGAAACATGAATCCAAACCAGAATCAGAGCCACATAGTGGATGGCTCTGAATATGGATCAAAAGTTCAGGCACTCAACAGTGGGGAGGCATTGCGTGTCTCTGGGTAGGAGGTTGGTATGAAAGAGACAAGTGTTGTAATACCAGTGTAGACGAGGAGTGGGAGGAGGAAAACTGGATGGAGCACTGGCTGGGTTCACCAGAGTGGAGCTTAAATAAGCCAAGTAAGGCAGATGGTGAGTAATGAGGATTCTGACATTCCCATCAAGGAGTGACTTAGAACACTGGTGAATTCAAACTAGTTATGGCTAGGGCCTCAGCAGGCCTGATGACTTCCCACATTTTGGTTAGATTCATAAATATGATGGAGAGATAGGAATACTTCCTTCTGCTCCTGCTGGCAAAGCTTGTGTCACCAGTATCCCACTGGGCCCCAAAACTGCATTGAGTTTCCACAAGAACATTTTGACAATACTGGGCACTGGCTCATTCAGAAAGACTCTACGCAGGGTAGCTACTGTAATCAACTTTCTCACTTTGGGTCCCTACTGTAAAGAACTTGTCTGAGAGTCTCATGCAGAGAATTCAATTTATATCATCCAAATAGGTGAAACGGGAAGTGTACCTCACTAGCTCCTGGGGTTGGTAGCATTTACCATGTTTCTCTTCACTGTTTTCTGGTTTCTGGGGGCAAATAAATTAAAATTCATATGTTACAATTAAAAACCCATTACCAACAAACATCAGAGAGAAGCAATTAGTTAATGTATTATTTAAGGCTTTACTACACTTCAGCTATCAAGAGCAATAATTCATTCTAAGTTTTTTTTTTACTCATTATTAAACACATAAGTATCCACCAATAACTGAAAAATATATTTAGCTTTGCTTGCATTCTACTCTGTGGGACAATGACCTGGCAGTGTTCCTTGACTGAATACCTCAAATTATGGCATGAGGTCTAAAGAAAAATGCATTAGCTTTCTAACACAAATACAAAACTGGCTTATAATTTTTTTATAGATTATTTGCTGCATGTTGAGCTAGTCTTAATTTTTAAGTCTCCATTATATTCAGGACACTATGTTCAGAGCTGTAGAGAAGCTGAAGTATAGTTTTTATTCTCTATGAGTTTTGATTTTTCTCAATAAATAACCAGTCACTAATAATGAGGAGGAAAAGGAAGAATTGATGAAGGAAATAATTCAAATTATGCCTTGATCATGTATGAAGGTATCACTACCAATTTCACTATTATGTATGGAGTGGGGTGGCTAGATGGGTGGGACCATAAGGGAAACCAAGACCTGTGTGAATTTTTTTGTATGACTTTGAACCTCACTATGATGTATAACTACAATGCCCTGATAAAATATAAAAATTTTGACTTTAATTTATGTAATTTGATCTCTTATTCTTCCATTTAATAGTGAAGGGAATTCTTTGAAATAGCTACATTAAATGAAGGAAAAAAATAGCCCAGAGATATTCAATGCCTTACTCAAAGTCACAGAGTTAGTGATAGATATGATAGACATGAATTCTGGACACATATGGAAGTACTCTGTCTACATGTTAACTAGAGTTTTAGATCTAGCCCACCACTGCCTCCTATATACCATGATTTGGATGCAAATATCTGAGCTAGAGTAAAAAGTTTTCTAAATTTTTCAATGTTTTTGCTTTATAGCACAAATTCAGGTAACCCTAGATACCACCTTCACATTCCAAATAAAATGAAATTATGGGTAAGATGGTTAAATATATGAAAATAAGAAATAAAAATGTGCAGGTTCCAGGAATGAAAAAGAAGCTAAAAAGTGAAGAGGTAAAGTCAGGAGAAGTTAAAGATAGGGCTGCGTGTGCTATCAACCCACTAGGTGCCACGGGCCAGGGAATGGAACACCTGATCTGATGAGGAAGGAGTTGAACTTGGGCAGCTGGCATGGGCAATTTGCCACTGTCCAAAGAAACTCAGATAAGTAGCCTGAGCAGTGGTGTAGGGGACACATAAGTCACTTGAGACTGGGAGTGGCAAAGCATTTGCCTCAGAAAGAAAGTAAAGTCCATTCTAATTGTTGTGTGAGATAGGCTGGCAGGGACCAAATTCATATTGCCTGAGAGGCACGGGGATCCAGCTTAAAAAAGGTTCAATAAAAAAAAAAAAACAGACACATTGAAGGAATCAGCTGAGGTGTCCATCAACAGAGGAGCAGGTAGAAAATGTATATACCAAATGGAATAGTATTCTACCATAAACAAGAATGAAATCCTGTTATTCATAGTAACACGAGACAACTGAAGGACATTATGTTAAGTGAAATAAGCCAGACACAGAAAAACAAATGCTGTGTGTTCTCACTTGTATGTGGAATCTAAAGATGTTGATGTCATTAAAGTAGGAAGTAGAATAGTGGTCAGCAGAGGTTAGGAAGGGTAGGAGGAAAAAGGCACAGAAGAAGGACAGATAACAGGTACCAAAGTATATTAGAGAGGAAGAATGTGTTTTAGTGTTCTACAGTGCAATAGAGTGGCAACGGTTGGCAACAATTATTTATGTATTTTATAAAGAGCTATAATATGGGGAAGAAGGGAGTGGGTAGGAAGCCAGGGGATAGCCCACCAACTGCTGTGTGCATGTATATCACTATCACTCTTAACTGCTTCATAACGTAAGACTATAATGCCCCAATAAAAGTGTAAAAGTAAGTAATGAGAAAAAAGTTTCAGGACGTTTCTTCCCAGAAGTCACAATGAGAGTACTCTGTTGCTATATTCTCAAGATAATCTCTAGAAGAATAAAGAAGATATACTTTCACAGTCAGTAAAGAGAAAAATGGATGAGATTAAAAAAAAAAAAGCCTCCCTAAGCTTGGATCAATTCAAAAGCAACAGGAAAGAGATGAAAAGATTTTCAAAAGGTAACTAGAAAACATAGTGCAGTATAAATAAGTCCATATATGTGAGTTATAAATATAAATGGTCTAAAATAAGTGGTCATGTACATATGTGGGAATACGAATGCCAACCTCAACATCTTGTATGAGGAAGGGGGGAGCGAGGAGGAGCCAGGGAAACTCACCAAGTACTGTGTGCATGTAAGTCACCACCACTACGAACTGCGTTATGATGTGAGACTATACTGAACCGATAAAGGCATAAAGATATAATAAAAATAAGTGGTCATATTAGTTAAAATTAAGAATTATGTTCATCTAAACCTAAGGGCACTAAAAGGTTGAAAATAAGAAAACAAGAATGAACAAATACAATCTAGAGAGCATTACTAAAAATTTACAGAATGGATTTTTAAGATGAAAAACATTATTATAGATAAAAATGTTATCTATAATCTGGGTATGGTGGCACATGCCTGTAATCCTAATACTTGTGATGTTGAGACAGGAGGATCCAGCCAGCCTCAGCTACTTAGTGATAACTTCCCCAACTTAGTGAGACCTTGCTTCAAAATAAAAAATAAAATAGGGCTAGGGGTAGAGCTTAGTTCCACAGAAGAAGTTATCTACATAATGATAAAAATATAATCCATTAGAAAACTACAATTCTAAATTTGAACACTAAAAATTCAAAATTGACAGATTGATATAAAGAAATGGAAATACCCATAATATTAAAAGGAGATTTTCACATGTAACTTACTATAGTGACACTTCTTGCACTGAGTCTTTAATAAGAATATAGAATATTTGAACAATATGATCAACACACTTAATATAATGAATAAAAAACTTATACCCAACAATTGTAGATTATAAATTCTTCTCATAAATGTATTTATCATTTATAAACAGTTTACCACAAAGCATGTCTTATAAATCAAGGCCAAAGAGTCTCAGAAAATGTCAAATGAATGTTAGCATACACATTACATTTCTGAATGAAGTATAAGTAATTTAAAAATCACTACAAAAGAGAAAAATTAATTCCATATACTTGAGAAATGAAAACTTATCCTTAACTTACAAGTCAAGAAATAATTCATAGTGAACAATTGAAAATATTTGAAACCAAAGACTAACAAAAGTATGATATATAAAAAGATGTAGGAGGTAGCTATAGGAATGTATACATAGAAATTTATTCCTTAACTGATTCTATTAGAAAAAAATTGAAAATCAATAATCTTAGCATGCTTCTCAACAAAACTAGAAAATAGAATGAAATAAAATAATATATAAGGTGTTTTCCATTCTTGTCCATGATGACAAGGTTGTATGACATTACCCTACCAGTAAGAGTAACTCTGCAAGCCAGGTAAAATCTATAAAAGAACTATTTGAACACATCAGAGATCAAACAATGTGGACAGGACTTTAGAGTCTCTTCTCAAGGAGAGGATTAGTATTGAGACTGCCAATGAGCCAGAGACAGAAGTTGGAGTGTGGAGAAATAAGATGCTGAAGTTTGAATTGGAACTGGAAGGATGGAAGGTGAGCAGGACTTGGGGAGTTCTGACCTCAAAGAGATAGAGACTAAAGAAAGTGAGCCGGAGATGCACATGCAGTCTTCAGAGAGCTGATGTCAGTTCCTAGGCTGCGTGTGAAGCAGAAAGTGGTATCTACCAAGCTACAGAGTATGGCCAGAGGCTTTGGTTATAGAAAAAGACATAGGAGCTGGGCACCAACCAAGGTGGAGAGGCCCTGGTGCATGCCCATGCTTCTGGGCCACAAAATGACTTTTAGTATCAAGAATTTAGAAGACTCAATGTCATAAAGATATAAGTTCTGCTTTATTTATACTAACATTTCAATGAAACTCCATTAAAAATCCACAAATTCTTTGGTAGAGCTTGACAAGTTACTCCTAAAATTGGTGGCAATGTGTCACCAATAGCCAAGGCAACTTAGATGAAAAATGAGATTAATGATATACTCTGTCAGATATGAAATTTTTCTATAAAGCTCTAGTTGGTGAAATGGGATGGAATTAACAGATAGAAGACAGATAAACCAATGGGAAAAAATAAAATACATAAATGCAAACGTGAAACAGGCAAAACTAAAGAATAGTTAGAAAAAAAGGAGGAAATTTTTATAAAAGTTAGTGGTAGAATTAATTATTCATATACATGTTAAAGTAAAATTGAATACTCATCTCACATCATACTCAAAATAAATTCCATATGGGCTTAAACACTAAATTGAGGTAGTAAAACTTTGAGGGGTACTGAGGATTGAACCCAAGGAAATTCTACTTCAGAACTGTACCCTTAACTCCTTTTAAACATTTTGGAAAGAGGGTCTTGCTAAGTTGCAGAGCATCTCACTAAGTTGCTGAGGCTGGCCTTGAATCTGTGATTTTTCTATCTCAGCCTCTCAAATATTGGAATTATAGGATTGCACAACTGTTCCTGAAGCAAAACTTTTTAAATTAAAAGAAATTGGAAAATATTTTTATGATTTAAATTGGAAGGATTTATATAACAAGGAAAATATAGACAAATATTAAGTTAATAGATTAAAGGCTTTGACTATAATAATTGAAAATTTCTATAAACTTAAAGCCACAAAAATCTCAGTTAGGGAGGAGATTTTTTCAATATATACTGCTGGAATTAGTTAGCATTGTGATAATTCTGAAACATCCTATAAATCAAGAACAAGTTAAATTTGAAAAAGGTTAGAAATAAGAAAAAGAAATTCAAGTTGCAAAAGTAAAAATGTGAAAATAAGAAATGCATTACCAGCAACTAGAGAAATAAATCACAAGTGAAAATCATATGGTTCTGTGATTTCAAACCCATCAAAATAGCAAATATTAAAATGCCAGTCACCCCAGGAATTGATGAACATACAGGGTGGGACGAACTGATATTTATAACTGGTAGAAGGCTAAGTTACTAGTAATTTTAGAGAACAGTTTGACAAAATCCATTTAAATTGACAATACAGATTTGCTACTACTACACACCAATTTCTTGTATGTATTTCCTCTGGAAAAAAAAATCTTGCACATATATACAAGTTGGTATGTAAAAGAAAACATCAAGCATCAGGTAGCATTTTTGGTAATTGCAAAAACTTAAGGAAAACTTAAAGCCTAACAATGTAAAAATAGTAATGTAATATAGTATACAATGTTTATGGCAGGGAGTATAATACAGAATTGAAAAGAAAAACAGACATCTATATATCATCATGGCTAAGTAAAAATTTTAAGTTGAAAAATGAATGTAGCACAAGGATACCATGTGACACTATTTTATACAGTCTAAAAATAAGCAGCACTACATATTATTTGATGAAAAATGTACATGTAAGGGACTGAAGACTATCAAATTGAGAAGTGTTTATCTCTGGAGGTGGGAGGGAGAAGTAACAGCAATTGAAAAGAGATAAATGGGGGCTTCAAAAGCATTTGTATCATTTTATTTGTTAAGCTGAGCAATGCTACACAGATCTCCATTATACTTTTCTTCTATATCTGAAATACTTTACTACAGAACAATGGGCCAGAATTGGTAAATCTAGGAGGCCCTGTTAGAAGCAAAGGCTTCACTGTTTGATAAGATCACCTCCACAATCTAGTACACTGCTGAGAAGCCGCTGTGGAAGACAACCCATGAAAATAAGCCAACGGCAAAAGATATAAGGCTCATCAGGAGACTCACCCCCATGCAAGAGACTCAGCGGCCTGAACAAATGAGAGAACTCACTGTCGGGAGACTAAAGGAAGCAGAGCAGTTTCCAAGGACTTCAAAATAAGTATGTTTAGAAATGTTCAAAGAGATAAAGGAATCAACTGATCTCCTCCTGCTACCAGTCAGTATGTGAACAGAATAAGCAGATTGGAAAGTAAATGTGTATTCGAGAAATGAAAAGCTATCATAATTGTAAGACTCAACGGAACACCTCAAAGAAGTCTTTAAAACTACCAGAAGAGATAAGACGGATAACCCGTGAGGAGCAACTTTCAGCCTGACCAGACTTCTCATCAGCCAGAAGGTGATCTGGGAAGAGTGGGAGCCCACCAGTGACTGGCCAGAGACCAAAGTGCAGTTGCCAACCAGCAGCCTTTGCTTACCCATGTGACCTCTGGAGAAGGAGGGGGTAAAGATAGCTTAAAACATACAGAGAGACTGCATCAATTGCCGAAATCATGTTCCGATGAGTGAAATAGACCCGAGAAGGGAAGAGGAGACTCCAAGTGGCAATGGTGAGAATATGAGTGTGCTCATCAAAAAAAAAAAAAATAGTCAAGGGTAAGAAAAATAGTAACAGATATGCATTGAAACACATTACCAGACATGAAGGGTTCTGTTGGGTTGGGAGAGGTTTAGACAGAAGTAAAAATGTTCTCTATTTTCTCTGTCTTGTTTAAGTGGATAAACATGTTGATTAGCTTTAGGCTTCATTAGATACATACAAAGTTGAATATGGGTGTTACAATTTTTTTAAGGGCAGTCACATAAAGAATAAAAAAGAAATTTATAATGTGTGAACTAGCAAATAGCTAAAATATCATTGGAAAACTCTCACTTCAACAGAAGTCAGGAGATTCAGAAAGAAAGAGAAGGGGCTTGAGAAGAAAAGAAGGGGGAAGGGGAGAGGACTAGCAACCAAAACAATGTGGTAAAAAAAAATCCTAATAGGATGTTGGCTTTAATCCAAATGTCACAATATAAATGGTACATTGTTAATGAAGCAATACGTAGGTTTTGGTTAGAGCCCCCGGTTATTCAAATAGTAATGTAGATATCGCTGTGAAGGAGTTTGCAGATGTGATTAAAGTCCATCATCAGCTGACTTTAAGTAAAGGAGATCATCCTAGCCAGTCCGGGAAGGCTTGCTGTGGTGCTGAGATGCCTCATGATCAGAACTGAGGTTTCCCTGAAGAAGAGGAAATTGAGTCTGTGGATTGCAGCATCAGCTCATTCCTGGGAGTTCAGCTTGCCCTTTCTGACAGTCTGCCCTGCGATTGCAGATCAACCCAGCCAGCCTTATAATTGCGTGATCCAATCCCTTGCAATAAATCTTTATATATATTTGGTTCTGTTTCTTTGGTTGAACCCTGACTGATCTATGTAAATGGATTAGACTCACATTGTCACAGGCACAGATTCTCCAGAATAAATAAAGACAAGTAAAAATGCTCTTTGGGAGAAGCACACCTAAAACATGAAGAAGGCTGGGGATGAAGGGTCAGGAGAGCTCTGCCAACAGGCACAGGCACACTGAAGAATGGCGGGGTGTCCGGGAGCACCGTGATGCTTCCAAGACAGCATGAACGTGCCATGCCTACAGGGAAATCTCAGCCCCTCTGGGTCTCTGGAGAACTTGGTCATTCTCTTTAATTTCTCAGAAGAGTCCAGACACCACCCAAGTTAAACTTGTACATTCTTCAACTTTTAATTTTGGAATAATTATAGATTAGCAGCAGGTTGTACAGCTTGAAGAGAGAGGCCAGTTCCCTCAGTGGTTACAACCCAGGTAACTGAAGCGTAATATTAATACTGAAACCAGGAGACTTACTTCCTAGGTGTTTGTAGTCCTGTGGTCTTATCTCATGTGTGGATTCCTGTACCTGATCCCACAACTGAGGGCCAACGCTGTCACAGTACCACTATGACTCTCTTGTACTACCTCTTTAGAGTCACGGCCACTGATTCCCCACTCCATCCTGACTCCTGGAAATCGGAAATCTGTTCTCCATCTTTATAAACTTGCTAAGTTAACAACAATAATTAATAAATGCTGCATTGAAAGAATTTGTAATTTATTAGTGTAGATAATGTGTACATACAAATAAATGTGTTAGAAAGTATCTTAAAGAAGGTGGATATGAGTGCAGTGTGTGTGTGTCTCACTGTGGATTAAACCCAGGGGCATTCTACCTCCAAGCTACACTCCCACTCCTTTTTATTTTAAAACAGGGTCTCACTAGATTGCTGAGAGTTTTGCTATGCTGCTGAAATTCTCCTGTCTTAGCCCCCCCAAGTCCTGGGATTATAGGCATGCACCACCACATTCAGCTGACAAAGATCTTTTATGGTAAGAAGATTTAACGTGACATCTACCCTCTTAACAATAACAACAAAAATTTCTGCTGATAGAAATCAAGCCCAGGACCTTGTGCATGCTAGGCAAGTGCTCTACCACTGAGCTATACCCCCTGCTCTTGATAAATTTTAACCTTATGACACAGTTCTGTTAACTATAGACACAGTGTTGCAGAGCAGATACTTAGCACTTAATCACCATGCAAAGCCAAAACTTTATACCCACTGAATAATAACTTCCTGCTGTCCCCTTCCCCAGAACCCTGAAAACCACCATTTTGCTCTCAGATTTCAATATGTTTGGCTCTTTTATATACTATGTATGTGACATCATTTAGCATTAGTCCCTCAGTGACTAGCTTATTTCACTTAGCATAATGCCCTCAAGTTCTAGATAGGTTGTTGCATATTGCAGGGATTCCTTCTTTTTTAAGGACGAACGAACACTGCACTGTATATATCTACCACATTTTATTATCCAGTTGCCTGTTGATGGTTATTTAAGTTAACTGGGAGAATGAGGAATGATGGAAAAATTGAGAGAGGATTGGATTGGAGAGGGGCAGCTTAGAGTCTGGCCACTAGTTGTAATGAACGGGGGTCAGGGACAGGGCGGAGCCTCCAAAGCATCTTAGAGGTCTCAGGCCTGAAGAGCAGGTGGAAGATGGTGGAACTGGAGGAGGAGGAATACGTTTCAAGTGGACAAGAAACTTCAGCTCATAATTTTTCTTTTCTTTTTCTTTTCTTTTTCTTTATGTTTTTCATGTGTGTATGCATGCGTGCATGTATGTTATCAGAAATTGAACCCAAGGGCCAACTCCGAGGTACACTCCCAGCCCCATTTTGTCTAAATTTTTTTTTTTTTTTTTTGGTGGTACTGTGGTTCCTGGAATCCCTTCTACCTCCGGGCTACACTCCCAGACCTATTTTATTTTTGGAAACAGGGTCTCTTAAGCCAGCACTTAAGAACTTGCCTCTAAGTAGAACCCAGATGAAAGATATTTAACCCTAGACCCATCAATTGGCTTCAAGCAGTCCTGGTTGTGTGTAAAATGATGGGAGAGGTGCATGCCTTTTTTCTTGAGCATGGTCTTAGAGCACTTTTAAGGTGGTCTAGTAAGACTCGCCAAGCTCAGATCCTGCCTCCTGGGGCCCTGTCAGATCCAGGAGCTGCAGTACTGAGCACAGCTCCCGCCCCAGCCTGAGCGTGGCCTGTTGTGCTGGAAGAAGCTTCAGCCAGTGTGGAGGGGACACAGATTTTCTAGCTCTGTTTCTACTCTGAACTAACATTCACTTCAAACAGTCTCATCCTCTTCTGGCCTCAGTTGCTTATCATTAGAATGGGAACAGATGTTTGTCCTAGTGGGAGAGGAGACCAGCTGGAGTGGGACTAAAATAAAGGCGTAAATGCACTTTGAATAATGCAGAGCATCCTGAGAAGCCGTGTGCCCCTGCCGCTCCTTGATGCCTTTGTGTTGGAGCAAGGGTTCCTTCATAATCTTCATCTTCTTTCTCCAATTCTCCCCCTTGCTTTGGTGCTGGGGATTGAACCCGGAGCATCCTACCTCCAAGCCACACCCGTGTTAGTCCTTTTTATTTGGAAACATGGTCTCACTAAGTTTCTGAGTTCACTAAATTTTTGAGGCTGGTTACTAACCTGCAGTCCTGTCTCAGCCTCCCCAAACTGGGATTACAGGCATGTATCACCATGTCTGGGCCTCGGCTCCCTTAATTCTGCATTTCTCTCAACCCTCGCATTCTTCGTTTTCTACATTTCTCTCTCTCTCTTGTCATTTTTAAAATAATCTTATTGGTTTGTTGTGAGATTGTAAGTGATACATCTATAAATGTACACCTCCCTTGGCATGTGTCCCTACGATCCCACCTGCAATGTTTTTTGGGCATTGTGGGAAAGACTGAGAGAAGGAAACGATGCTGGATAGACAGAGGGTCATTTTAAGAATTGGTTTCTAGGAGGGAAATATTAATATCACCCATTTGTAGAGTCACTTTTTCAAGTTACTTCATATTAACTGCAGTTAACTTCATCATAGCAGACCCAGAAGGAAGATTCCTCCACATTCATTTTATTTGGAAACCGACGCACACAGATGGACAGCCCAGGTCATGTGAGTGGCGTGCTGTGGTGCTGGGGCTGGAATCCATCTTCTAACTCTGGGTGTGAGGTCTCTGCCACCATTCCCTTGGGACTCCTCTTGGGTGGCTGGCTTAGAATCCATCAGAATGGCATTACTTAGTCACACAGTGAGCAGGTACATATCAGCAAAAGAATAGAGCGACCCTTTCCCTAGTAAGAGGACCCAGGGAGAACTGTCGGTCTCCCTGCCTGTCTTCAGCTGGGCTCTGACCTTGCAGTTGAGTCTTTCTCTGGCTGCTGACTCTGCTGACTCTCCTCCAGTGTGATTCATTTGGGCCCCAGTGGGGCCATCATGGGGAAAAGGCCCATCTGGGAGTGTTCACTCCATCCCCCTGTCAAGCAGGGGAAGGAACCGCACTTGCAGAATGAGAAAACTTTCAAGGGGGCTCTGGCCAGAGGTCGGTTTGCAATTGTGAGAGTGGCGCTTGATCTGGACACGGACACAATGTTTGCTGGATATTATTTCCCAAATGCTGTGCCCTTTTGCTCTTGCCTGTGGCGATGCATCCTCTGGCCCAAAGGCACAGCAGGCACCTCACATTTTTTTTTAGAGTACCTACTGTGTGCCAAGTGCTCTGGGGAATAGGAGAACGAAAGCGGAAGGGCCTGCTTCAGTGCCTCCCAGCCTCAGGAGACAGCAGTGACGTGATGACTCCCAGGGACTTCTGGAGAGGGCTGTGCTCAGGGGACTGAGGCTGCAAAAGGAGAGACCAAGTTGCCAAGCTTAAAACATTAACTCCAGTGAAAAGATGCTCCATACCATATGTAATCAGGCAAAAGGAAATTAAAATGATGAGATACCCCTGTGCATCTATTAGAACAGCCCAAATTTAGAAAATTGATATCCCCAAGTGCTGAGGAGGAGGCGGAATTGCCAGGTCTCTGTACTTTTGCTGGGAACACACAATGGCATGATCACTTTAGGGGAGGGCTTGGCTCTTTGTTACAAACTAAACATGCTCTTGCTTTGTAACCTAGAAATCATATGCCTTGGTATTTACCCAAAGCAGCTGAAAACTATCTTCATGTAAAACCCTGCACATGTATTTCCACAGATGCTTTATTCATAATTACTCAAAACTTGGAAGCAGCCTAGATGTGCTTTGTTCAGTGCAAGGATAGAGTGTGGTCCATGGAGGTGTTGTGCAGTTCTGAAAAGAAAATGAGTTATCAAGCCATGGGTAGACATGGAGAATCCTAAAATGTATATGACCAAGTGAATGAAGCCATTTAGGGCAGAAAACTACTCCGTACGATACTATAGTTGTTATGCATTTGCTGAAACCCATGGAATGCATACTATCCTAGAGTGAACCCTGATGTAAATAGTGGACTCTGCACGGTAATGATGTGTCAATATAGGTTTATCCACTTCAACAAAAGCGCCACACTGATGGGGAAGGTTGACTACGGGGAAGGCTGAGCATGCGTGGGTGCAGGGGCACATGGGATGTCTCTATATCATGGGCTCAGTTTTGCTATGAACCTCAAACTTCAAAAGAAAATATCGTAGTGTGATCTTCAATAAACATTTCTTAATTAAATGACTGAATAATCTCTTCCTGAATGAAAGTTAAGGTTTCTCAGAGAATGTGACAGTTGAAGAAGCCTGATGATGAATAGTTCCCCTCTGGGCAGGGAAGTAGGGACATAAAACTTAGTGAGACTAAGAGGGAAAAGAGAAGAGTTCAGCACAACAAACAGCACGGAGATGCATGAGCTGCCTGACCATCTTTAAATGACTCACTGTGGCTGGGGTCTTGGTTTTCCAGGAGAAGGGTGGAAGGAGATAAGAACAAAAACATTTTTTTTTTAATGTCAGGATGCAGAGTCATTATTACCACTGCCATTTTACCTGGAAGGGATCTAGAACTTGAAAAAGTCCGATGATTCAGCAAAGCGTATGTCCCTTTTTCTTTTCTTTTCTTTTCTTTTCTTTCTTTTTCTTTTCTTTTCTTTTCTTTCTTTCTTTCTTTCTTTCTTTCTTTCTTTCTTTCTTTCTTTCTTTCTTTCTTTCTTTCTTCCTTTCTTTTGGTGGTACTGGAGTTCCTGGAAGCCCTTCTACCTAAGGGCGACACTCCCAGACCTATTTTATATTTTTTATTATTTATTTATTTATTTATTTATTTTTATTTTTGGTGGTACTGGGGTTCCTGGAAGCCCTTCTACCTCCAGGCTACACTCCCAGATGTATTTTTTACATTTTTATTTGGAAACAGGGTCTCCTAAGCCAGCGCGCACAGCTGGCTTTGAACCTGCGCGATCCTCCTGTCTCTGCCTCCCAAACGCAGGGATTACAAGCGTGTGCCACCACGCCCGGCTATATATATATATTTTTTAAATTTGGAAACAGGGTCTCTTAAACCAGCGTGGCTGGCTTCGAACCTGTGCGATCCTCCTGTCTCCGCCTCCCAAGCACAGGGATTACAAGTATGTACCACCACCACGCCCAGCTTAGCATATGTCCTTTCTAAGTGTGGGCACTGTGCTAAGCACTCGTTGTGGGTTATCTCAGTTAATCAATACAAGGGAGTTATGAAATAGGTGCTATTGATCTGATTTTATAGGTGAAAATAACAAAGCTTAGAGACAGTAAGTCAATTTCTTGGGACTTTCTATGCAACATGGTAGATTTAGTACACATCACAGTTTCCCCCTCTTGACATAAATCCTTAGAAATGATAGAAAAAAATGTAAACAAATAGGATATCACAGTTACACTGGAAAATAAGGAGGGAAATCCTGATGAACTAGAAGAAATCATATGTAATATCTGAAGAAAGCAATAGGATCTAGCCTGAATTGTAAGATTTTTGGGGTGGACTTCTTTGCTGGAGGTTGAGAGCAATACTGAGAATACTGTACCACCAGAAGAGGTGGGTGCTCTAAGTGGAAGTCCAAGGATGAAGATGGGATGATCAGTGGGCACAGCTGGGCCACACCCTTCCTCTCTTGACAGGCAGCAGCAGCTGAGGATGAGAAGCAGGGCTGAAGGCACTGGATCAGAAACAGAGAACAGAGAACATCAAGGTAGGCAGACACCTTTTTCGTCTCTGATTAGCTTCAGAAGTTCCATGCTTGGTGGCAATCTCTGCCTCCCCACAACAATTTCTCTCTGGAATTCAAGCCTCAACAGCACAGAAATAGTGCTGAAGTCTAACAAGAGATCCAAGCAGAGATGGGCCTCCAATGATGAATGACCAATGGGGACTGGGTGTGGGGATGCACACCTGCAAATCCAGTACTTCAGAGGCTGAGACAAGAGGTTTACAGATTCAAGGCTAGCCTTAGAAACTTAGCAAAACCCTCTTTTAAAATAAAAACTAAAATGGCTGGAGGCACATTTCAGAGGTAGAGAGGTTTTGGATTCAATCCCAGTGACGCCTCTCCAAAAACAGAATGACCAAGAGGAAACAACTTGCTTGCCCTGTGTTATCCCTGATTTGTTTAAAGAATTTGCTAATCATTAGCAATCTTTAGATCTCTACCTTAGGTCTTCAAGGTGTCTTCTCTTTTCACTCTACCAAGCCACGTCCTAAACTTAAGGGATATTACAGCACTGTTTTGACTTTCATTTTAGCACTAGAGCACTAAAGCAAGCCCCTGAGTGGTATATGGAAACCGATACAATGTGGTTCAGCTGCTAACCCACTAGGGATGTTAACTGGCCATAAACACAAGATCAGTGAGTGTCCTGAGAACATACAAAGCCTCCTATTGCCGGGGCACCAGATGGCATATAAAAGAAGCACAGGATCATGAGCCTTAGTGAAAGGTCAGAGCTGGTGGTGGTGGGCCCCAAGAATGGGTCTCAACAATCATTTGTAGAGAAACAGAAGGGCACCTTAAAATAACTAGCTTGAGTCTCATGAGGGCTGAGGTCTTGGAGGAAGTATACTTGCTGCGGGAAGAAGAGAAAGGGGGGTACAGGGAGTGAGGCTGAGCCCTCAAGGGGTCTGTTCAGAGAAGGTGCTTGTGGGGCTCAAGGAAGCATCTTTGGACAAGGCAGAATGCCCCTGGTTGGGGAAAAATGGGTGTGAGGTGTGTTAGGTTCCTAACACACCATTTACTGAGGCTGCCCTAATAAGTTACCCAAAACAAGGTGGCTTAACATAGTAAAAGTTTATTCTCACAGTTCTGGAGGCTAGAAGTCTGAAATCAAGAAGTCAGCAGGACTCTGCTCTGTCCAGAGTGTCTGGAGTAGAACCTTCATTACCTCTTTCCAGCTGCCAGTGGCTGCCAGAAACCTGTGGCGTTCCGTGGTTGTAGCAACATGACTCCAATCTCTACCTGTGTTAGTTACCATATGGTCTCCTTCCCTGTGTGTGTTCACATGCCTTCTCATATGGATGCCAGTTTCTGGATTTAGGGACTGCCTTAATCCAGCAGGACTTCATGTTAAAGTTAATAATTAGAGCCGGGCGTGGTGGTACATGCTTGTAATCCCAGCATTCACAAAGCTGAGACAGGAGGATTGCAGTTCATGGACAGCCTCAGCTACTTAGTGAGGCCTTCGCAACTCAGGAGACTCTGTTTTAAAATAAAGAATAAAAATTAGGGCTGGGGTGTAGCTTAGAAGTAGAATGCCCCTGGGTTCCATCCCCAGTACTAAAAAAAAAAATAAAGTTAATAATTATACCTGCAAGGATCTTATTCCAAAGTAAGGTCACATTCTGAAGAATATATGATGTTCCAAGTGGACATGAAGTTGTTGATTTTTTAGGGGTGTCCTACCTCTAAGATATACCCCCATTCTTTTTTATTTTTATTTTTTGAAACAAGTCTCACTGTTCCAAGGCTGACCTTGAACCTGCAATCCCCCTGTCTCAGCTACCCAAGTACTGGGAATACAAGTAGTTGCCACCATGCCTAGCAGTGGACATGAGATTGTGAGATACCACTTGATCCATTTCAGAGGGCATCACCTAATCCTCTGTATAGATAGTAGAGTTTTTTTTAAAAAAAAAAAAAAAACTACTAGGATCCTGCTTCTGGGCACAGGTACAGATTCTTCCAACTGAAGATGAGTGACCCTCAAGGTGAGGGGAGCCTTCCTGTGACCTCTGAAATGCTCTTAAATGACACCCACCCACCATCCTTTCATGGAGATTACTTGGATAGGCGAAACAGGAGCTTCACTTTCCTCCTCTTCTTATTTGTTAATTTCATATTTGCAGGCAATGGGAATGTTGTTATCCTCCCTCAAATAGTTTGCTCCTGCAGACAATGTACTGCTTTCCTGTTTCTATTTTAAAGCTGCGCACGCATCTGTAAGAAGATGGGAGTGTTATGTAATAACTACCATTTTTGTCAAAACCTCATCTCACCCCATTGCCTGATACAGGAGGAAGTTACTGGTGTGAAATCTGCTGCTTTTTTTTTTTTTAAGGTGAAGAGTATATTCAAATGTATTGCACCCCACACATTCATAAGCAGGCCCGTTTTTAAAAGACGATAGGTACTGTGCTAATGAAAGATGAAATTCACATCAGTCTCCTATACAGCATACCCGCAATGTTTCCACAAATATAGTTGAATATTCTGCCTTGGCTTTCATAGGTATTTTAAAGAGGTGCCCTAGAGGGAAGCATGCAGACTGATCAACAGAAACATCTTAAAGAGAGGAAGACGACCACGAATACTTTCCCTTCTAACAGGTTATGATGTTAGAGTGTTAAGATATTGGGAACTTGTCATCTGGACTATTTCAGTTTATAAATGAGAGCTTCAACAGCCTCAGGGGGCTTCAGGAAAGGAAAAGTCGCTTCAGTAAAATGATATTTTTTTGGTAGAAGCAGGTTTTGTGAGAGGGGAGGTGGGCCAGCTCAAAGAAAGCCAGGAATAGGAATTAAGCCGGAGCCACAGGATCTGACAGGACTGTGTCAGGATGTGGGAACCCGGGCAGGGCTTGGGAAGCACATACATGGAGTATGAGTCTGAGGATGCTCGGAATATGGAAGCCTGTTTCTGAGTGCAGCCTCGGAAGGATGCAAATTACTTCTAGACAAAAGTCTAGAGGGAGAATGCTCCATCTAGTTCCAAGAATCATCCAAACAGTAGGGAAAGGAAGCCAACTGTGGTCCAGAAACTGGAAGTCAATACCATGAAGGCTTGGCACTGGTTATTGGGATCCTGGTCATGGGAAAACTGGGGGCTCAAGGGGACAACATCTAGACAGCTAAATTCTGTAGACATTCCAACTTGGGTTTGATAAGAGTAAACAAAGGCTTTGGAAGTCGCTTTGTAAATTTTATCATCTAAAGAAAGGATTGGGTGATACCACGTGTGCTAGGTTGAATGGTGCCCCTCCAGAATTCATGTCTGCTCAACTCCAAAGTGTGACCTTATCTGGAAATAATGTCTTTGCAGATGTAATTTATTAAAACGAGGCCATACTAGATTAAGGTATGCCTTTAAGCCAATGACTGATGTCCTTATGAAAAGGCCATGTGAAGACTAATGGGAAAGAAGTCTAACTGAAGACAGAGGCAGAGATCAGAATGACTGAGATATAAGCCAAGGAAAACCATGGATTACTGGAATCCACCAGAAACAATGAAGGACTCTTGAAGCTGTTGGTAGACCAGTTGGCCCTATTCATTTTTGGTTCTGGAAGATATAGGAGTCCACAATGTGGCTAGGCCTGGGACCTTCCTTTTTCTTTTTAGTTTTGGCATATTGAAAAGAGATTGGACTTAAATTTGAGAGGTCTGGAATGGGTTTTATTACCTCATCAAACATGCATTAATCTTAGCATATAATTATAAAGCATGTAATGTAGACCAGGCCTTGAACTACATCCCAGAAAGACAAAGCTCCTCCTCTGACATTGATTAGTCACTTGCTGGTGACAGGTCCAGCTAATGACACTCCTGTGAAGTAGTGTATAAAGGGTAGCAACAAAGGATTATGAACATCCTGGGAAAGTAACATAAAGCCATTTCGGGGAATTTGGGCAAAGTCCTTGCAGATGATATCCAAACAGGGTCTTGAAGTATAAACAAGAGTGAGCCAGGTAAAGAGGGGCATCTTGGAGAAAAGAGGCAGAATGAGTACACGAGTGGAGATTCATATTAACATTTGCAGAGACCTATAATCAGGCTGTGTGCATGGAAGTAGCATTTGCAAAGCAGCAGAAAGTAGAGGGTAAACATTCTCAAATAGATGCGCAGAGAGTTTGGATTTCATCCATCGGTAGTGAACAGCCGTGATGGTTTTGAGCGGAGAATGGTGTGGTCAGACTTGTGAAGTATGGACTGGAACGAGGCTCAAGGCAGGAAGAGGAGGTTTGTTTCTATGTTGAGAAATGCCACTAAACTGGACCAGGGTAGAGGAAGAGAAAGAAGGAGGGTGTTCTAATCAGCATTGTCAGAGTCATAATCTAAAGACCTGAGCATGTATCTTAGAAAACAGAAGGGGCCAGTCATGTGAGGGGAGGGACCTTGGGTCTCAGAACATGGCAGTGGGGGTGGGAGGGAGAGCACATGGGCTGTGCTCCTCAGATGATGGAGGCAGAAAACGAGAGTGCTGTGAGGGGGGTAGGAGGAACTAAATATAAGCCCCAAGCCTGCACCCCCAGGGATCCACCCCCTCTCGCCACCACCCAGACACATCCATTCCAATTGGCTTGTCTGCTGGGATTACAACCTTCAAAACTCACATCAACTCCAAACACCAATTTATGAGCTCTTTAAGGGCCCCCTTCTATATCTAACCATAATAGAGGAGTTTGCTTAAGAAATGTTTAGAAGATCAGCCCCCCCGCCTTGCCATGTTTTAGCCTTTTGAACTTGTATAAAGTTTTTTTCTAAACCTTATTTTCCTCATCAGTTGAATGGAGAGAACACTATGCTAGTACAAGAACTGTGGAAGGATTAAATTAGGTCCTGGTCATGGGAAAACTGTGGGGCTCAAGGAGAAGATACTCAGATCCTCAATGTGCCAGTGCTCTGCAACTTCACTAGCCACCACCAGGGTACAGTCATTAGCAGGCTTTCCGTCAGATTTGTAGAACAACCCACTGGTGTTTCGATGATGGCTGACCCAGAGAAATATGTAAATACCCAATGGTTTCATATTCTGATTTAGAAATTTTAAATGTGATTTTTAAAGCCCAGGTTTTAAGCACTTTCATGCTCTTTCTAAAGTATATAATTATGTTCTCTGCTCACATAATTTTATCCATTATAAAAACTGAACATATCACTGTCACTTTTATTGCAGGATACTGGCAGAATTTGCTTTACCTAGCAGATGTGTTCCTGAAAATTTTACTTGTAAATTGATTTTAAAATGAGTTAAATCATACTTTACTCACACTAGGGAGATGCATTTCAAAGAACCCTCTGGTTGTGACTCCTTTGGTAAAATTAATAATTATCTTTAATTTTTTGGAAAGGTTAAATATGAATGTCTACATATCCAAATCAGGTGGTAGTAGTCTATATAAATGCATGCTTGTATATATCTTAATATACACAAAATGCAAAATATTATCTGTTCAAATTTATCAGGCAAAGTATTTTAGTCTTTTGCTGTGTGGTTGTGCTTTTCAGCTCCCATCTACTGTAATTTATGACATTCTACCACCAAACATATCAAATTAGCATCTACATTAATCTTCTTCATATGTGACATAGGCCCAGTCTCCACCCTTCCATTACTGACATGAGATCAATCCCTTTTTACAATATGTTCTTCTATGAGAAAATAAATTATGAACTTTCTATTTAGCATCTAGTCGGCATCTGATTGCATTTTGATTTGTTTCTTGATGTGCTGTTGGAGTGCTAAGAATTGGACATGGAAGCAGGATGAGTCATATTTGGTTGCCTAATTATAACTTGTAATTATAAAACATAACAGCATTAATACATTAAATGATGCAAATCAATACTGAAAACGTTCAGATAGGAAAGATCTCTGATAACATGAATTTGTAATCATCGCCATTTAGAAAGCACCTACTATGTTCTAGCAACAGTACTTGTTATGTTATTTTTATCCTCCCCAACCCTAGAAGATATAAGTTCTTATTTTGCACACAAGAAAATGGAAGGTTAATATTAAGCCACTTGCTTTAAGCTACCCTGCTAGGACCTAGTAGAGCTGCCATGTGTCGAGTCCAGTTACTTAGAGACATAGGATCCAGTCCTATCTGGGTCTCCATCACCCGCATACCTGAGTTCCTCATCTATTACAGTAGAGTTTGTTCTTTTACCTCTGAGGCTCCTTCTGCTACCTGACGTTTTCAATGAAGTTTCAAGAAGCCCCTGAGCTCCTTTTAAACAGCTTGGCATCCCACCACACCTCCCTATAGTCAATGAAATCCAACTTGAAATCCAAGAATAGCTAAACCTCTACTTCAGTCCCAGGAGCCATTTCACTTACTGAAATACTTACTACACTACCATCCAATTACCATGTAAAACACCTTGGGATACCATTAATACAAAAGGTTATATATTCTAAAACCCAAATGTCATTTTGTATTAGACATTTTCTTAAGGGCTACTTATCTCAGGATGAATTCCAAGAATGAGTGCTTAATAATTATTTTGCATTTAAACAACCTACTTATGAATTCCAGGGATACACTGTGTCACAGTACGGCTTCTGCAGGATACAGCAATTATTATAAATGCTGGCGGATTAACTGCTACAGTATTGCAGTCTGACAAAATGACACATCTGTATTAGATCACTCGTAGGTCATCAGGCGAAATCCTTCCCTCTCTTCCACCCCCATCCTTATCCCAGAAAATAGAGCTGTAGAGAATATTTCTCAACCCAGTAAGAAATAATATAAAACTCACCAGAACCTATATATGTGGAATCAAAATTAGTGGACCTAGTTACAGATACTTTATTATCTGGTAAATTGCAATACTAACACATCCTTCTTCAAATATACCGTGAAGAAGATTTTAGATTTTTCACATAGACTTTAGGTATTTTTACATAGATTCCTCATGAATTAGATTTAAAAGCTAACTGAGCCACAAAAATTGAAGTTTAAGCCTATTTAGATTTATAAAGTGTCTCTTTAAAAGAATAGGCCATCATTTGGGAAAAGAGAAGGTTTGGATTAAAATGTGTAGATCTGTGCCTGTGTGCACAAGGGTGTGGATATGTATGCATGCAAGACAGGCAGAGAGGGGGAAAGGCTGGGGAGAATAGTACAGTTAACCTCTTCTGAACCCAAATAGCTAAGCTCCATGCAGCTTTAATAAGTAACCACTAGATGATGAACATTTAACATTTCTATTAAGCCATAATTGAAAAGATTTTTTTGAAGGGATCTCAAACAAATAGAACTCTGTTAAATTCTAATAAGGATATTTAGAACAGCTGTTTTGTGCTCCAGAATGTGTAATGGCCTTATAATTGTATTAGATGTAACATGGACATGTTTATGTTTCTCTCCCAGTCTGAAATGTGCTAAATAGCAGGAGCCAAAGAAAAGGGATTCATTATGAAACCCAAGAGCTCAAGGGCTGTGTTTCCAAAGATTTGGGAAGGTGGGTGGGGCTCTTAGTGGAATTCCTACAGAGACTCTGGGCTTGGCTGGCCTGGGCTGGACCAGACTGAGGGAGGCAAATTGTCTTCCACACAGCTGCATTCCTTTTACCTTAAACATCTAACTACCTGCCTGAAACTTTAGGCTTTAGAAAAACCTGTTTTGTGATCACAGATTCCTAGGTTTCAAGGGATGCAAGATCCCCAGGACCTACCCCTATTTTGAATCCCCCTGCTTGTGAGGGTTGCATGACTGTTTGTTCTGTAAATCTGCTCCCCAGCACAACCCCTCTGGGCCCTGGAGGCTGACCCATGTGGCCTCTCTCCACTGGCTTCATGGTCTCCTGTTTCTCCTTGGGTTTGGCCAATATGGGGCCCTGGCAACTGGAAGAGAGTGTCATTCAGTAAATATTTCCTGGATCCTTTCCTGGGGGGTTACCGTGGGTTATGCTATGTTCACCCCTGCCCACATGACTTGCTATTTGCCTGAAAGTTCAAGTAACTGCTGTCTCCTTTAGTTCCTTTGTGCCAAGGAGTGGTAACAGATCCTAGGTGTTAATAGTTCTACAATATTTATTTATTTATTTATTTATTTATTTATTTATTTATTTATTTATTTTTAGTTCTAGCATTCTAACTCTGAGCTATAACCCCAGCTCTGTTTCATTTTATATTTTGAAACTGGGCCTAGATAAGTTGCTGAGAGTCTCATTAAGTTACCAAAGCTGTCCCTGGACCCACAATCCTCAGCCTCTCAAGTACTACAGATATGCACCTCCACATCTGGCTTTCTGAGATACATCTTAAAGGGATATTATGGTAAACCAGAGCTCCAAAAACAAAAACAAAAGTTAGAATTGTAGTATTTGCCCATTTCTGCAATGATTTTCAAGTTGATCCTACCATGGCTGATTCCAGGTTCTCCATGTGATGTCATTCAAGGTGGAGCTGGAAAGGGTCATGCAAAGTTGACCATCCTGGGCCACTATGAGCTGGCTGTATCAACCAGTGCTTCTCTATACCATGCCCACATCTTTATAAATAGTTGCCTTATTCAGTTGCACCAGTTTGTAACTGAATAAGATCTACACTGATTACCCATTTAGACCTTACCATCTGTTTCCTCCCAGGACCCTCACTGACATGGCCTTCTTCTGAAACAGTGGTGGGCTGTGTGTACCTATGCACTTACAGTGATGGAGAAATAGCTTCAAAGCAGTACAGTTGCTCGTGGGCCAACTCACATGGTTAAAGGCTATTTCACAAGTAACGGGAATATTTTCTCCTCTGGGTTCTTCACTTGGAGTGTAATGATGCACTGAATCTGTTTCCAAAGTACAGGCGCTTAAACCTATCCCTTCCTATATCAAGCCTACTTACAAATGACCTGGGCTTTGCAGGGTGGATTCACACCGTCAGTGAACCAATGACAGGCAAATCCCATCCCTCAAGGCAGGGCCAGCTGCCCAGAGAAACTTTTCCTGTCTGGGTCTGTGATGGCTCCACTCAGCCAGCTGCTGCTCCTGAAGGCTTCCTCCTCCCAGCAACCTTCTCCCATCCTCTAGTTCCAACACTTGCTGGGACACCTGTCGCCAAGAACCCTGTGCCATGGTGGGTGCTCTGAGAAGGTTGCACACATTGAACTGGCTTTTTTTCTCCCTCTATGATCAGCTCCCTCTTTTCATTTTATTTATTTAATTAATTAATTAATTTTGCGGGTTTGGGGATAGAATCCAGGAGCATTCAACCTCTGAGCTACACCCCCTGCCCTATTTTTTATTCTTTATTTTGAAACAGGGTCTCACTAAGCTGCAGAGGGCCTCACTAAGTAGCTGAGGCTGTCCATGAACCAGGATCCTCCAGACTCAGCCCCCCCGATTGCTGGGATTACAAGCGTGGTCATCATGCCTGGCTCCTCTTTTTATTTTTTAAAAGTGTCTCTAAATAAAACCAAACAAGAATTTTTAATCTCATTATTTCCAACAAGAGAAACCAGTGGTTCATCAGGAGAGGGTAATGCCCCAAGGTGGCTTAGACAACAGAGATAAGGAAAGCTTCTTTACATTCCTTGGAGCTAACACTTCTACTATTAATACTACCACTGCTGCTGGTCAGAACACATTTGAACATTTACTGAGTGCTTACTATGTGTTAGGTGCTATCTAAGAACATTGGCTTCTTTATAACCTTGTACCAATTATGGTCTCTGCCAGAAAGCAGATGGCATATTTAATGTTTTTCAAATAGTGGAAGAAATACTCTTTTTCTGAATGGGTAGTTAGGATTAAGAGAACCAATGAGGGATGGTGCAACATCCCAGATTACAGCTGGGCGTGGTGGCGCATGCTTGTAATCCCCGTGCTTGGGAGGCTGAGACAGAAGGATCACGCATGTTCGAAGCCAGCCTGAGCTGGCTTAAGAGACCCTGTTTCCAAATAAAATATAAAATAGGTCTGGGAATGTAGCCCGGAAGTAGAAGGCCTTTGGGTTCCATCTCCAGTACCACACACACAAAAAATCCCAGATTACGAACAGTAGGGACTGGTACTACACATGGTACAAAAGGTAGGAGGAGGTTCAGTGACCTCAGAGCTGCAAGCTATGTTCATGGACTGGAAGCAGCAACCCTCCAGGAGCTGTGGCTGTAGACAACTTAGTGAAGGTCTCGTGATGTGGAGGTATTGGGAGGTAATAAATCTCCTAACCCATTTTTTTCTACTTTCTGCTGGATGAGCCCCAATGGAAGTAAGAGAGCCAGAGAGCCAGGTGATACAATACATAAACTTTAGCCTCTTATGTACTGATTACAGCGGAAGAATGATATGGACCCCAAAGAAGACTAATCCATGGGGAACAACCAGTCTCAACTCCAAGCAAAGTAGCTAGACTTGGCCCCAGGGAATCTACTGAGCATCCACATCCTCAGTGTTGTGTACCCTGCTTCCCAAAAGCTCACACTGGAGGCAAATGGTAAGGAAAGTGCCTCTGTGTCTTCCAAGTTAGTGTGCTTCTCTCATCCTACTTCCAACCCTTGGAGATGCCATTGGCATGAAAATCAGAACATAAGTTAACTTTTCAGAAGGTAAACCAAGAGATACATCATGGGAAGGATGACTACTACCTTATGCTGTAATAAAACCAGTTGGTATAAGGTATCTTTTATTTTTTTCATCTTAATTATGCTCTTTGGGGCTAGAGAAATCAAACCTATGTCCTCTGCCACCCAGCAGCCCTGAGTTCCCACAAGCAGCCACTCTGACAACTTGCAATCTCATCTGACCCGTTGATCCTCACTTCCCTCTCCTGGCCCACTGATGTTTGTGTTGCCTTCTCTGAACAGACCTCTTTTATTTGCACATGGTCTAATGTGCACCTTTCTTAAAAAAGGCAAATCTCTTGAGTCCTTCTCTTTCTGAATATAAGTAGACAGAAGGAGGAATTGTTTCAGAGAAATTTTGGGCTTATATTCCCAAAGAAAAATTCTCTATATTTAAATTCTTCATGTTGCTGAGAGAAACTATAAACTCTTCAAATAGACTCTATCTATTAAGGCAGCAAAAAGCTGCACATACCCTGGCAGTATTATTTTAATTATCAAAATACCCTCCTAGAATGACAGTAGTGAAACCTTTAATTTTTATAAGAAAGATAATCCAAAAACCTTGATTGTTTTACACAACAATTGCCATAGGCACCTTTGTTTTGTTGTTTAATAGCCTTTATGAAACAACCAAAGGATAAATTATTCTTAGAATGTGTAGCAAAAATAAAAAAAAGGAAGAAGAAGAAGTCATTTTTGTCGGGTCATATGTCATTCTTTTTTTTTTTAACAAGCTTATGACAGTTAAAAAAAAAAAAGCATCTTCTCTTTTAGCTTTGACCGTGGGAAGTTCTAAGTTAATTTGTTCATGGGGAAGGTACAGTAACTCACTTTACTGCAGGCTTTCTGGAATTATACTTTATCTTCATTTTAATTGTCATATAACAAATGTGTCTCTTATTCCTTCTATAAGTTAGCAATACTTGTCATGAGCTTTGTGTCTACTAAGATAAAGTGATTTGAATATACTTTTTGATCATATATTTGAGATTTTAAAATGATATTCAGAGAGGTGAGCCAATTGGCCCAAGTCACCCAGACTGCAGAGTGGCTTTTGAAGTCAGCATAGCAAACTGAAAAAAGTAATTTCAAGCTCTGGAGTCTGTTTTCTATCCTGGTTCATATCAAGCTCAAGAGGCTTTGGGTAAGTCACCTACCTAGGCTTCAGTGTTCTTATTTCTACCTACTTCATGGGACTCCTGGAAGGGTAGAAATGGAATAATCCATGAAAACACCCAGAATTATATCTGATATTTGGTAGGAACACAACAAATGTTAATTATTATTATGAGTAATTTTTAATTTTAGACGGTTTTCTTATTTCTGAAGGCAAGCATTCTTTCTACCTGTGAGAGATTATAAATATCATATAACCATACCACATTCAAGAATTTCTTTTTTCCTGAATGCATTTTTCTCCCTAGCCCCCAAGTCAACTTGCAGTTTAGCAGATTTTGGGGTTATACAGTTTAATTAGAAAAGGCTACCCAGGCATGGGGATGGACACTTATAATCCCAGTATTTCAGAGGCTGAGACAGGGGGATTGTGTTTCGTGGACAGCCTCAGCTACTTAGTAAGCTTTTTGCAATGCAGTGAGACCCTGTTTCAAAATAAAGAATAAACAATAGGGCTGGGGGTGTAGTTCAGAGGTAGAATGCTCCTGGGTCCCATCCAAAGTACCTAAAAAAATAAAAAAGAAAAGGTTCCTAGCTAGAAGGGGGTTTAGTCACGTCGAAATGTGGCCAAGGACTGACCTGTGTCAGCACTCAGGGCATGAGCTGGCCTGAGGTTGCTGTCCACAACAGGTGTTCTCGCCTGCCTCACACCAACACATCTCTCAGGGTCACACCCTCTGCTGATCAGCCAGTTGTTCCCAGTACCTCCTGTCAGGGCCTCTTATTTACTGAAAGACACCACAAACAACAAAATAGGTTATAGTCAGTTCACTTCTCCCTCTGGGAACTGGGATCTGTTTTCTCATCTTAAATAAACAGGGTGGGTAGTGGTGAGAAGAGACTCCTTGGTTTCTAACTGTTGCTGTTTGACCCCAAAAGCAATGTGACTCCTCTACCGAAAAACTGGCTAAAAGGCACCTAAGGATGAAACCTCCCCTCCCACCTCTGCCAGTTTCTATTACTATCTATCATGTTCTTCCTGAGGTCTATGGAAGGGTGAGGGAGTGGAATTAAAATAATAACCTGAAATTATGTTAGAGTGTGTGTGTGTGTGTGTGTGTGTGTGTGTGTGTGTGCGCGCGCGTGTGTATGAATGAAGGTTAAACCTGAGCTACATCCCTGTCCCTTGTATTTTTTATTTTGAAACAGGGTCTCCCTATGTTGCTTAGAGTCTAGCTAAGTTGCTGAGTCTGGCTTGGAACCTGTGATCTTCCTGCCTCAGCCTCCCAAGTCCTGGGATTACAGACATGCACTGCCATATGTGGCTGAAATATTGCAGTTGGCAAGGCCTGGTACATTATCTTTCATTCCTATGACAAACTGAGCAGTATAAGTTATTATGTCATCCCCACTTTCCATAGGGGCTATGTGAGCTTCCCAAGATCACAGAGATAATAGCATGCAGATTTGGGGCTGAAGAGCAGGGCATGATGATGTACATCTGTAATCTCAGTTTTTGGGAGGCTGAGACAGGAGGATGATCACAGGAGGTTTAAGGCTAGCCTCAGCAACTTAGGGAAGTTTCTCAGCAACTTTGCAAGACCCTGTTTCAAAATAAAAATAAAATAGAGATGCAAGTATATCTTGGAGGTAGAATACCTCTGAGTTCAACCTTCAGTACCAAAATAAAAAAGGACCTCAAAAGCCACGAATGATTCCCATTAAAATAAACATCTGTTTCTCTAGACTGAGCCCAGTGTTCAGCTTTCCTAAGACAAGCATAGTATAATGAGAATTCTCCGGCAGACCCATTTCCCTCATTTTCCAAGACAGGCTACAGACAGACAATTCACATGGTTTTGAGGAACCCACCACATTCATCAACAGAAACCACTGAGGCAGCCTGCAGGAAAGGTGCTGCTGGAACTTCCCGGTGAAACTTTTAACATTGTGATCCTGCCCCGATTTTCAAACCAGTTATCATGGCATCTGCTGGCTCTCTGCCCAGGGGATCCCATCAGTTCCTCTGAGGTTTTGGTTGTATCTCATTTTACAGCTGAGTGACTGAATTTTGTGTCTCTGCTCACTCTGGCACCTCAGGCTGTCAAGTGGCATGCCATCTCCCCAGCAACAAGTCACAGACCCATCAAACCTGAAGTGCCGAGCAGGTCCTCCGAGGACTCGGTAGCAGCTCAACGACCCTCCAGCTTTAGTGGGTGTCAAAATCAAAGGAAGGGCCTACTAAAGCACGGACGATGGGCCCTCCCCTGTGGTTTGGGTTCAGTAGGCAGGGGATGGGGGGCAGAGAACTTGAATTTCTAACAAGTTTCCAAGTGACTCTGATATTGCTGACCCTGGGACCACACTTTGAGAATCATTAATATGGAGGTGGAGTAAGTGGTTTCAGCATTGCTAAAATTTTGGCACAACTTTGACTCAGCATCTTGGGCAATTTATTAGACCTCCTGGAGGTTTGGCTGTATGTGTGTGTGTGTGTGTGTGTGTGTGTGTGTGTGTGTGTGTGTGTTGCTGGGGATTGAACCCGGGGACATTCTATCTCTGACCTATAGCCTTGGACTGTATTTATTGTTATTTGGAAGCAGGGTCTTAGTAAGTTGCTTGAGAGCCTCATTAAGTGGCTAAGGCTGTCTTTGAACCTGTAATCCTTCTGTCTCAGCCTCCCATGTTCTCAGATGACAGGCATGCACCACCATGCCCAGTAATGGCTTCCTCATTTTTAAAGTGGCGATAGTAGCAATTATTTGAAAAGTTGCTGAAAATGTTAAGTGAGATGGTTCATGCCTAACCCAGAAGTCAGGTAGCTGTTCCCAAAATCACCAGGCCCCTGTGTCCTTGCAAACGGCCGGCTCAGCCTCTTTCCTCTACAACCCAACCCTGACCATTCTCTTGTAGAAAAACATCATCAATCAGGTAGAATCTGGAGAAGACTTTGCAGAAGACACAACAAAGAAAGGTCACATCACCTCTCAAATCAGACAGCTCAAAGTCCCCCCTTCAACCTCCCTGCCCTTTAAACACCCTTCTTTGGCCTCTTGGCTGCAGACTTCCACCCCCAACCAGATACCATGGAGCTCCACATATCACTGGATGCCTTACTTTCTCTCACATTTAAGGAGGTGGAGTCTTCAACTCCTTTGCCCCTCCTACATCTGCACGACATTTGGAAAAGCAGGGCCTGGAGGTAGGAACATGTTCATTCCTTGTTCCTTCAAGGACAGCCCCTGGCTGTGTTTTGTAACTAAACTGCCTTTGGCTTCTAAGCCGGCATCACCAGATTATTAGAGTGCCTCCCTTCCCCTATCTCCTCTCCACTGATCTTCTCCCAGTGAGAAAATAAAATCTCTTCCTGCCCCTATGAGTTATTAATGACTGTGTTTCAAGGAGTGATGGTTAGAACAGAGGGAAATGAACTATAGTGACTGGTGGCACTGAGGTCTCTCAACACAGCACAGGCCTCATCAGCCCCTCCTCGTGGGTCTGACAGCAGTTGTTTCTGAGGTGCCTCTTGGGATATTTCTCCCTGGATCCCATTGCTCAAGAGTGAAGAGTGGTCCTCTCCTTCTGTTGGTTCACAAACCTCCAGCCTCATTGAGCATTTCTGGATCAGCAGAACCTGAGAGTTTTAAAAGTGTGCATTGCAGCCCCCTATGCAGTGTGTATCCACAGCCCAGGGCTCCCCATCTTTCCTGACGCCACAGAGCCGGGTCCAGCCCCGTGCCTCTTACCCCACAGGCTGGTGGTAAGACAACTCTCTGTTGTCTTGGCCTCTTTCAAAAAGATAATTGTCCCTTGCCCGCTCCCCTCATTTCCTCCCCTTAGCAAAACTCACCTGTTTCTGACAGAACGGACATTCAGCTTCCAATGCACCTGATCATGTCCTCTGAGGGCCTCAATTATCACCTCCATTTTCTACTCAAGTTTAAAATTGGCTTCACTAAAAGCAAGATGGAGGGAATTCTCAATCCCCACACATCAGAAAGTGAGATGTGACTCTCAACAATGTTTGTCAAAAATGCCCCACATTCTAACTCTACGAGGCCTCTTTTTCCCAATGACACTTGGAATCCCCATGTCTCTTGAATCCCTGGTGAAGGCCGATGGCACTTCCTTCTGAGGGCACAGTGTTCATCAAGACTGGGTGTCTCCACTTTGCTGAGTCCCCATGTAAACACAAAGCACATAGCCAAGGATATTGAGGTGGCTTTGACTTGGTACCACATGTGACGCCTGAATCAGGTAAGCTTTTCAGGTAATCTCGTTTGCTTATGTTTATGTACCCAGGCATCCCTTTGTCCCCTGTAGCCACTATTAGTTAACTCTCTCTTGCTGTGTTTGGGAGAGAATAGGATCTAGGTTCAGAAAACTCACACGTTCAAATATTACGTATTGCTAGCCAGTACATTCATAAAGACTGCATCACCCCTCTGAGCTTAAGTCCTCACCAGAAAATGACACCTGCTTTGGAAAGGACTGAAAGAATTAAGGTGCACATGAGACCTTTTATTTTTTTTTTTTTGCCAAATATCTCACCAAAAAATTCCATGCGCTTTTCTTATTTTCAGGGGCACCCACCTATTCCTTTCTCCCTTAGCCTTTCCTTCAACCAGTACTAATTGAGAGTTTGGGCATAATGGATGGAGTGGGACACATTTTTATCAGTTTTACTCCAAATGACTAGGCTGCCTTACTTCCATGGAGGGGAACACATCCAAGTTGTTGTCACGTTAATCACAGGCCAACTGGGAGCAGGCTATTTACACTTGTGCCACTTCCTCCAAGATTCGATTACTATAATTGCCTATTGACTATGTGCTCTGCCCGCTTCCGCACCAGCTCCAGCTGTCAGGGCCGGCAGCGGTGGGCACTCTGTGTCATGGTGAAACTGGAAGCTTCCAGAACATACCCAGAGCGGGCTTCTGGGCTTTTCACCCATCCCCTTCGAGACCCTGATCAGGGTGCTGCTGATCCTCAAATTACTCCTTTTACAACTTCCTCTCCCTTTCCCTCTCCCTCTCCCTCCCCCCTCCTCTCTCTCCTATTACAATGTGTTCCTGACCAGGGATATCGCTCTGAATTTTTAGTCATGGATTTTGTGGTCAGGTCCTGCCCAATACAATGATCTAAGGCTATACTGAGTCTTGTTTAAAAATAATTTATTTTCACGTGGAATTGTCTGAGGTCTTCGCTGTTTTTTTTTATATTTAATTTGAGTGTTCTGCTTATCTCATGCTGTTTTAAATGGATTCTTATGAGTTGTCTGGCTTCTCTACTGGATTTTTCATTTTCCCTCATTGGTGTTTTTGTTAGCTGTGGGAGGATGATGTGGGAGGAGGATGGTTATTCTGTGTTTGCTTTTTAGTCAACCAAGTTGTAGTGACAGGCTTCACTCTGGGTTCAGGAGCCAGGTGTGGGCTTCCATTTCTTTCAATATATAAATTGTTTTGAAAGAGTGTCCATGAGTGAAGATAATTTCTGCCATTTCGAGCGTGAGTACCTGGTTCAACATTTCTGCTGATACCTTAGCTGAAACTGTGCACACGTTGTCCCATAGCTCAGCTGTCTTCCAGAACTGAATTTAGCCTAAATCACTGCCATCCACTGCGATTGCCCTGGATGAATCTTCTCAGTCATCTAGCTCTCAAATGGGAAGTGCTTCCTCACTGCTCATTTGATGGAGGGTAATGAGCTGCTGTTTCTACAAGATTACTCACCTGATGAGACAGGAGGCCTCGATTGGAAAGACCCAGGCAGTACCCCAGGTGGCTCTGGCTGCGTGTTTCTGGAGAGACTGAGCTAGCATTTCTATAGAGAGCAGGCAACACATTCTCCCTTTTAGCCCCAATAAATTAATGTAGCTTTTGTTCTTCCAAAATACTCTTTCAACTTAAGCATCCCTCAAAATCACCTGGAGGTCTAGTTAAAACAGATTCCTGCCCCCCACCCCCTCCAGACTGCTTGGTTCAGCAGGACCAAGTCAAGGCTTGAAGATGTGCATTTATTTCTTTTCTTTGGGGGGAAGGTGGTGCTGGGGATTGAACCCAAGAAAGTCCTACCTTTGAGCTACACCCCCAGCCCTTTTCACTTTATTTTTGAAACAGGGTCTCACTAATTTGCTGAGGCTAGCTTTGAACCTGTGGTCCTCCTGTCCCAGCCTCACAAGCACTGGTATTATTGGCTCGTGCCACTGCCCTGCTTGATTTTCACAAACGTATATAATATGTGTATATATGTAATACACATATTATTTTGCTGGTTCATTATAGTCTCACATCATAATGTAATAAGTGGTGATATTGACATCCATGCACACAACAGTTGGTAAGTTCCCCTTCCCAGCGCCTACCTTACTCCCCCTGCCCTCATATATGATATTGAGATTGGCATTGGTATTCTTACATATGCACATGAGGTTATGGAGGTGTTTCATTTCTTTGCCTAGCATGAGGAGGCCCAGAGTTTTCTCCTTGTATAGGATAGAAAAAATAAAAAGACTCAGTTGATTGGCATTTCTGAGGATTTCCAGGTGATGCTGCTGTGGCTGGTCCAGATCCACTGCTATTTGGTTGTCTTCTCTTAATTCAACTCTACCTTCTATGTACACACTGATCCTTCACTCAAGCTTTCATTCACACACTCATTTAGTAAATATATACCTGTGATGCTAAATCCCTCACCCCTCACAGTTTCTGCAAGCAGTGAAGTTCTACCTATCTCCTTGGCTCTGCTGCTGCCACGGGCTTCCTTCAGAGGATAGATTTCAGCCTCTCCCTTGCTTGTCTGGCTCACCAGAACTCATTAAATTCTACTTGGAGCACCATCTTCTCTGTGTTCAATCAAGTTCTTCCTCAGTGAGAGCCAGTATATCCACAATGCCCTTACTGCCCCTTGGGTGACTCTCCATCACAGCATTTATTACACTGATTGTTTCTAATATGCTTTCGTCCCTGCTAGAATGTGCCTTCCTATTGGCATAGTTTGTACTTTATTTTTCTAACTCCAGAATACCATCCAATGACGAGTCCATGTTTGTTGATCAATATATGCTTGTTTGCTTGATAATCTCGTGGCAGGGGCATCCAGTTGACTTAACTAACTAGAAACTTGGGTTTGAACATGATTTTCCCTCAAGAGAAACATGCTATTTGAGTGAAACAAAAAGGACAGTCTTTCATAGGTCTAATGGCTTCAACAATACCTCTACTCATCAGTAGAAACTGAGCCAGAAATCAAAGACATTTGACATTTGGATAGCATTTTATCACATGATAACAGTTTCATAGCCTTTATCTTGATAAATCCTTAAAAACAGTCCTCTGATGTACTATGGTACTTCAGTAGATGTAATTTGTCATTTCACTTGGAAAATTTACTCCATGCTGGGAGTCCCATGCCCAAGGATCAGGATGTGAACAGCAGTCCTGGATAGGAATAGAGGTCTTGAGGCCGGTGGGTGCTGTTTCCTGTGGACTTGGGAGGCACGAGTTCTTTGGTCATGATGCAGCCACGATTGACCACGTAACTCTTAGCCTTGTTTTTTTTTTTATCTATATAATGAACTTGCTGACATCTCAGATCTCTGTCAGTCTTAAAATCCTTTAGATTAAAATGATAATTCTATTTAAAAAAAACAGTTGCCAGGCATGGTGGTACACACATGAAATCCTAGTACTTGAGAGGCTGAGACAGGAGGATCACAGGTTTAAAGTCAGCCTCAGAAACTTATCAAAATCCTCAGCAATTTAAGGGGACCCTGTTTCAAAATAAAAACATAGAAATAAAATTTAAAAAGGCTGAGGGTATAGATCAAAGGTAGAATGCCTCTAGGTTCAATCCACAATACCAAAATCAATCAATCAATCAATCCTATGAAGTCTTCAAAAGCATTGTCACCTGATAGACATTATAAAAAATGATTCTGGCTGACTCTCCAGTGTGCATCAGACCACCTTATGGAGGGAAGGATTGCAAGAATAGAGGTTAGTTCCTGGATGGAATGCTTTCTGAAATGTTTAAAAAGTAGACATTACTATAGAACTGAGTTCAGATCTATCCCATACCTTGTCTGGAGCATTGCTGTGTTGGACTCTATAATGGTTTGAAAATAGAATGCTCCCCCAGCCCTCATGGAAAGAAAGTAGCCGTGTTGGAAGCCTGGCTTGGTTGTGATCTCAGCAATGGATAAACCATTCTAAAGGACTTACCTGGGTGTGTCTGGAGAAGGTGGGTCCCTGAGGGTGTGCCCCTAGAGATTCGCTATGGTTCCTCCCCCTCACGGGCTCTCTCTTCCTTCTGGCCTCCATGTTGTGAAGGCGAAGCCTTGCCCCCACTCCACTCCGCTTCCCACCACCGCCATGCTGAGATCCTCAGTCTCCAGCCTCACATGGGTTGGACTTCAAAGTCCCATAAGGAAATCATGAGGAAATAAATCTTCATGTCTTTGGAGAGGTAAGAATGCTAAGACTGAATCATTTTTCCAGAGGCTTAGAACTTTACAGTGTTTTTTCTTTAGGGGGAGGAGAACCTCTATATATGAACACAAAGTCCATGATTCCAGAAGTTTCTAATTCATGGCTTCAGTGAATAACTCAGTACTTACGTCAAAACAAGATCTCTGTCCCTGACCTTTTCTGTTAGTTGCATCCCACAGCATTTTTCTTCCTCTTCCTGCAAAAGCAACATCTCCAAATTCAGCCTGTTGCTTCTCCCAAATATGCTCTTCCTTCAAGGGTCCTCAGCTCTAAACTTAAAATTATTGGTTCTTTTGGACTCTTCCTTCTGCCGACTCCATATTGAGAGGTCTTGTCTGCTGGTTTCTGTGTCATTTCTAGCCTCCCTCTCCTGCCCTCGTTACTTTGCCACAGTCCTGGCACAGGCTTCTGTAATCTCTCGCTTGAAGTTTTGTAACAGACCTTATTTGAACACTTTCCTCATTACAACCTGTCTGTCCTTCAGAGGTGACCTGGAGATGAAGATTCAAGAACAAGTAATATACTATACTCTCTCTTTATCCACAGTTTTGCTTTCTGTGGCTTCAGCTACCTGTCATCAATTGCAGTCTAAACATATAAAATGGGGAAAAATCCCAGGAATAAGTAATTCATATGTTTTCAAATGTTCACTATTCAAAGGATTACTGGAACACAAGCATTACCTTACCAAGACAGTCAATCTGATAACCAAGACAGCTATTAAGTGCCTAATGTGAGGGTATCATATACAGCATGGATATGATGGGCAAAGGGATGATTTATGCACCAAGTGAGATGAAAAATATGGCAAGAGATTTCATCACACCACTCAAAGTAGATTACCAAAGACAGATGGAAAAAGTCCAGAGTAGTCTAATGCTGCATCACAATGGCTCCAGCATTCCTCCCACTTCAGCCCATCACATGGGCATGACATCGCCACAAGAAGAGGGTATACACAGCAGAGAAAGATATTTTGAGAAAGAGAACTAGAGACCACACTGAAGTAACTTTTACTATAGTATATTGTTATAGATTGTTATAGTTATTCTAGTTTAGTTACTGTTGTTAATCCCTTAATGTGCCTAATTTAAAAATTGAACTAAGCCGGGCGTGGTGGCGCACGTTTGTATTCCCCACGCTTGGGAGGCAGAGACAGGAGGATCGCGCAGGTTCGAAGTCAGCCACGCGCGCTGGCTTAGGAGACCCTGTTTCCAAATAAAAATGTAAAAACAGGGCTGGGAGTGTAGCCCGGAGGTAGAAGGGCTTCCAGGAACCCCAGTACCACCAAAAAAAAAAAAAAAAATTGAACTAAGCCAGGCATGGTGGCATGTACTTGTAATCTTGGCATTGGCGGAGCCTCAGCTACTTAGTGAGACTCTGTTTCAAAATAGAGAATTAAAAAAATAGGGTAGGGGATGTAGCTCGGAGGTCAAATGTCTCTGGGTTCCATTCCCAGATACAGACAAATAAATAAATAAATAAATAAACTATGTCATAGTTATGTATGTGTAAGAAGAAACAGTGTATATAGAGCTCCCTACTCTCCAAGGTTTCCAGCATCCACTGGTAGTCTTGGAAGATATCACCTGCAGGTAAGGGGGCAGGGAGGACTACAGTAGCAGACTACTGTATTAAGGAAGTGTTTTTGAGAGAAAGGAGTACAGGAAACAAGACAGATAAGAGGAAGACACTTGGTAGAGATGAGCTTTTGCACAATGCCCCAGCATCAGCTTGATCCGGCAGGAGTTCGAGAGTATAAGCCATGACTCCGAGTTTTAGCCAACTGAAGGCAAGGGAGCTCCACCCTGTCAATCATTGGCTAAGGGCTGCCCCAAGGGATGTCAATTTCTCACATTTTCTGCACTCTGCTTGCTCTGTCAAAGTGCTTCCTGTAGCCCAAAGGCAGGCAGCTGAATCAAGTCACAGTCATGAGCTGTTAGAAGCAAAGCATACAGAATCTGAGAAGATGGGAGTCGCACACAGAAATAGCCAAAGGGATCTGAGGGGACCTGGGCACTTGACAGAGCACAGTGTCCACTGCACTGACCTTCACAACACGTGCGGCTCAGCACTATCACATTACTGCTCAGTCATTACCTAGCAACAGTTAATGCCTCCCTGAAACCCCTAGGTTCCTTGATTGCACCAAAGTCCAACAACGTTTCCATGCTTGTCCTTTTTTCTTAACAAATTTTAGGTTTCTGGCAGATTGGTTTAGCATCTTACATACAAATGAGAGCTGTCTAGCCTCTGGGCCTTAGCCCACTCAGTTCTCTCTGCTTGGAACAGCCTTTCATTCACACCTGAAAATTTATAATCATCCTTAATGACAAGGAAGAGTACTTGGATTATTGCCCAAGAAATGGGGTCTTTCCTTCTTTGGAGATTCTCTCAGTCTCCCTTCATCTCTCTTGCATGGATTATGTGCAGCAGTTGTTTTCTCGCTTCTTAGAACCAAAAGTGAGCATCAATATTCCATTTTTTTCTTGCATCCTTCCAACCCTAGCCACAGTGCCTGGTGCTTGGAACATGAATGATGCGGTCAATGCTTGTTAAGTAAATGGTTGAATTCCTCCACATGCCACGTCAAACCAAAGCATGCGAATGCCACTCCCAACCAAGCTCTTGGTGCAGCTCTTTAGATGAGGTTTCTAAGCCTGTGGAGGCAAGGAGCCTCCTCTTTGTGCTTTTCAGGTCCCGAGATATGGGACCCTGCTGTAGTGAGGCCAGATAAAAAGGAAAATGCCAACTCTTCATGTCTGAAAGCAACCCTTTCTTTCAAAGAAATAACAGAGATTGCTTGGGAAATCACTTAAAAGTGCAGCATATCTCACTCAAGAGTATTTTTCTGATCATAAATGTGAAGAAGTGTTTTCCTAGTGTAGATAGTCCTCAAGTAGTGTTTACAGATGTGGGCTCACTCTTGAGTATGTATCTAAAGGAAATGAAATCAGTGTACAAAAGAAATACCTGCAAACTCAGATTTATTGTGGCACTTTGAGATCATATGATTTTCAGGAAAAATGGAAGGAACTGGAGGATATTGTAGTAAGAAAAATAAGACAGACACGAAGTCAAGTATTGTACCTTTTCTTTCATATGTAGACGCTTTGGGGGAAAACAATAACCTAAAAGCAGAACAAACACTATTAAGAAATGGAAAGGGAATAAGAAGAAGAGAAGGGTGGCCAATACACTGTAGGAAGGAGGGTGGACATGACCAAGGCAGAATATATATTACATGCATATGATATATGGGAATGTCACAGTGAAACCCATTAATTTGTAGTTTATTTGTTAATAATAATAATAACCGTAGGTTTGTGCTATAGTACTATTCTGCCTTAGGTTGTATGAACATTGAGCAAGTTGCCTTGCCATTTTGGTGTTCCTTTTCTTTATAAATTAGTAGCTGGGTTGGGTAAGATGATATCTAAGAGTCGTAACAGGACCAATATTTTAAGGTTTCACAAATGCGTTTTAAGTGCTAGTCCCTGTGCTAAGTACTGGTGGGAAGACAATGTCATAGGTTTCTTTGATTACAAAACTCTTACAAAATTTGCTTCCTAGGACTCCTTTGAATATTATCAGGCTACCCTGGAAGAAAATGCATTTCAGTGTTAAAATTTTCTCCCTGTGCCTTTTGACCTTTAGTCCTAATTGGAGCTTTTATGGGAAAGTGTCGGGGCCCACTTGGCTGGACCGAGATGGCACCCAGGCTTGTTGCCAGCGTGGGTTCAAGATGGCGCCTAGGCTTGCAGCCAAGTCATGAGACTCACAAGATGGACGTCTCCTTGAGCATGCGCAGTGTGCCATGCTACGTGCCTGCAGAATGATCAGTGACGCAAAGCCTCATGCTACCACCAGCCTGCCTATGAGAGACTCAGAAGTGTGCATGCCCTAGCTGTGGAAAGCTTGGGGTTGGTAGGGAATAGAAGGAGGGATTATGATGCTGATATATATTGTGCTTGCTGTACGCATTAGAAGGAAGAAGAGACATATTGTTGAGACATATTAAGGATCCATTAAAGAAGAATTCATATTTCAGCTGAAGAGGTGTCTGTCGTTCTCTAAGCCCCTGTGGGTCAGAGTCTTAGGGGACGATAGGAAAGCACTGAAGATTCTTCCTTGCTTCTTTATACAGCAAGTCTCTAGTCCCAGGAGACCCTCAGGAACTTTGAGACTTCAAATTTGTACATGGAATTTCTCCCATAAAACACATATATAGAGATAAGCAGAAGAAACCAAAGTCTTAGGGGACAATAAGTGGCGCCGAAACCCGGGAAAAACAACGTAGCAAAAAGTTCGCAGGTAAGCGACAAAATAAGATAAGGCTCGCGGATAAGCGAGGGACAGCTGTGAAAGTTCGCAGGTGATTGCGACGATAGGCTCGCAGGTGATTGCGACGATAAGCTTGCAGGTGATTGCAATGATAGGGGTGTAGGAGTTTGTGACAAAGTAAAACTTATCATGGGGTCTAAGGTTGCTACCATGAAGGTCAAAGAGGCTCTTTGTAACATTCTGTCTAAGAGAGGAGTGAAAGTGAAAGCAGCCACTTCAGAAAATTTTCTTAGCACAGTTAAAGCGGTAGCTCCATGGTTTTTGGAAGAAGGATATGTTAACATTTCTCAGTGGAAACGTCTTGGTCAGGATCTTCTTAAGGCCGATGCCGAAGGGGCTCTCCCACCTGGGACATTGGCTATCTGGAGTTTAATTAAAGCATGCCTGATAGATAAAACAGGAAGGTATCGTCAAGTTCTGGCTGAAGGCTCTAATGCTTTAGAGGAAGCAAAAGAAGAGATTTCAGAGCAAGGTCAACAGGCAGATTCTCACAGGGATGAGGAGTCCTCTGAAAGCAACTCCTCCGATTCCTCCGAGGAACAAGAGACATGGCCTGTTCCACCAGAAAGAGATAAGGAGGAAGAAGCTTTGTTAGAATCTTGGTGCAGGTTCCAAATGTCTTATAACAGTAAAAAGAAACATCCTGAACCTTCTGCTCCTCCCTCTCCCTCTCCTAGTCTGCCGCCATATCTTACTGAGAAAGGAAAGTCTGATAGGCGGAAGACATCTGAGGCTAGTCCGTGGGCAGAGATTTTGCCTACACCAGGAGCATTTCCTTTGTTTCTTGACCAGAATCAGCAAAGGTATCATGAGCCATTAGATTGGAAGGTTGTTCAAAGATTAAAAGAAGCTGTGTCCACATATGGAGTGCAGGCTTCATTTACCTTGTCACTGGTAGAATCCTTTGAAAGATACTCCATGACTCCAAGTGATTGGACGAATTTGTGCAGGGCTGTGTTGTCTGGTGGGGCCTATCTTAATTGGAAGTCAGCCTATATAGAATATTGCTCTGATCAAGCTCGTGTTAATGCTCAGACAGGGAAACCTGCTTGGAATTTGGATATGCTAATGGGACAAGGACCATTTGCTAATAATCAAAATGGGTACCCACAGCAGGTGTATGGGCAGATTAATCAAGCAGCATTAAGGGCATGGAGGATGTTATCAGGGACAGGTAATTTAGGAGCCAGTCTGTCAAAAGTTACTCAAGGACCCAATGAGCCTTTTGCTGATTTTTTATCACGGCGTGTGGAAACTGCTTCTCGGGTTTTCCCTGATGTGGACGCTGCCATGCCATTGATTAAACAGCTAGCTTATGAGCAAGCCAATAAGCCTTGTCGGGATGCAATACGTCCCTATAAAAATAAGGGCCTAGAAATATGGCTCAAGGTATGCAGAGACATAACTGACTCTGTCATACAAGGACAAGCCATAGCTGCTGCCATTGTTGCTGGGTTGCAGGGCAAGCCTTATAATCAAAAGCAGAGAGGCAGTTCAGGGAATTGTTTCCGATGTGGTCAACCAGGACACTTAAAAAGAGATTGTATACAGACTAATTCTGGAGCATCTTCTAACCAGAGGATTCCCAATTTGTGTCCTCGATGTAGAAAAGGCAACCATTGGGCTGTAGAGTGCAGATCTCGGTGGGATGTAGATGGAAAGCCTCTTCCTCCACCGCAATCAAATGCTAGGCCAAAAAACGGGCAGAGGTGCCCTGTGCCTCAGGGCCCTCAAATGTATGGGGCAATTCAACAGGAGACAGGGAACGCAGGACCACAGATGAGGCAGGTGCCTCTATTTCAGCAGCCTCTCCTACCATACGGAGAGCAACCCCAGGGAGTGCAGGATTGGACGTCTGTGCCACCGCCCGACTCATATTAACCCCTGAAATGGGAGTTCAAAAAGTAGATTCAGATTTTCATGGACCCCTTCCTTCTAATACTGTAGGACTGCTTCTAGGCCGAAGTTCCACTACCTTATCGGGTCTAGTGGTGCATCCAGGAGTTATTGACCAGGACTATATGGGCAATGTGAAAATATTAGTTTCTTCCCCTCGTGGGATTTCTGTTATAAATGATGGAGACTGAATTGCTCAGATAGTTCTGTTGCCTAGTAAACATTCTCTTTTTCCTAGCCAAAGACAGGCAAGAAAAGATAAGGGCTTTGGTTCTACAGGTCCTCCTGGAGCATGGCTCACTATGGACATGGGGTCACGTCCCATGTGTCAGCTCACCATACAGGGAGTCTCTTTTTGGGGTCTCTTGGACTCAGGTGCAGACCATAGTATCATTAGATTATCTGAATGGCCAAAAGTTTGGGGATTACAACAGACAGATCAATTACTTAAGGGGTTAGGATATGCAAATAGTCCAAGCTGCAGTGCTGTTCACCTTAATTGGGCAGATCAAGAAGGTCATTCAGGGACATTCCAACCTTTTGTTCTGGAGCTTCCTGTATCCTTGTGGGGACGAGATGTACTGCAACAAATGGGAGTAAAATTGACTACTGAATCTGTATATAGCCATCAAAGTCAACAACTTATGCATAATGCAGGGTATTCAGGGACAGGCGGGCTTGGCCGATTTGAACAAGGTCGAAAGTCCCCTGTTCCCATGATGGGAAGAAATAATCCCAAAGATAAAAGAGGACTGGGTTTTTCTATGGGGCCACTGAATAATTAAAGATTAAATGGAAAACAGATGTGCCAGTGTGGGTCTCTCAGTGGCCCCTTCCTAAAGAAAAAGTTATAGCAGCCCACGAACTGGTACAGGAGCAGTTATTGGCAGGACATTTACAGTCCTCCACATCTCCATGGAATACACCTATTTTTGTTATCAAAAAGAAATCAGGTAAATGGAGATTGTTACATGATCTCCGAGCAGTAAATAATAGTATGGAGATCATGGGACCAGTGCAATTGGGGCTACCAGTTATATCGGCCCTCCCTGCCAATTGGCCCACTGTTGTGTTGGACATCAAAGACTGCTTCTTCTCTATTCCACTGCATCCTGCAGATACCCCTCGATTTGCTTTTACAATACCGTCCATTAATCATCAGCAGGTGGATCAAAGATATGAATGGACATTACTACCACAGGGTATGGCTAATAGTCCCACGTTGTGCCAAATATATGTAGATAAAGCCCTACAATCTATTAGAAAAGAATTTGCTTCTTCCATGATTTGTCATTATATGGATGATATTTTATTATGTGCTAAAACCCCAGAAATTTTGGATGATATGCTTATAAAAACTATACTATGTCTTAAACAATGGAATTTAGTTATAGCTCCAGAAAAAATACAACAAAGAAATGTTAAACAATACCTTGGCACAAAATTAGAAGATACTATTATTCGTCCTCTTAAGGTTAGCTTGAGGGTGGACAATTTACAAACTTTAAATGATTTCCAAAAACTTTTAGGGGATATAAATTGGATTCGACCATATTGCAGGTTTAGTAATGCTGACCTTAAACCTTTGTTTGATTTGCTAAAAGGGGATTCAGATTTATTTTCTTCACGATCATTAACACCTGAGGCACGAGCATGTATTCAACTCGTAGAGGAAAGATTATCTGAAGCACAAGTAGATCGTGTAGATTATCAGAAAAAACTGCTCTTACGTATTCTTACCACAGATCTCACACCAACTGGAGTGTTGTGGCAAGAGGGTCCCATAATGTGGGTACACCTCCCTCATTCTCCCAAAAAAGTGTTGCCATGGTATCCAGCCTGTGTTGCACAAATAATTATTAAGGCATTAAAGGCAACTCTGACTGCATTTGGAATGCAGCCTGATCTTATCATCACTCCATATACTAAAGAACAGCTTGCCACTCTAGCTGCCACCAATTCTGACTGGGCCATTGTCCATGTAATGGCCACAGGACAATTCGATAATCATTATCCATAACATCCATGGCTCAGGTTTGTTTTGGCTCATCCTATTATTTTTCCTAAAATCACTTGATCTGCACCGATTGCTGGAGCGCCAAATATTTTTACAGATGGATCCAAAGGAGGTATGGGCGTGATATTCAAAGAAGGCTCAGATCCACAAACTTTTCTTTTTCCCCATTCATCAGCACAGGCAGTAGAGATTTTGACAGTGATTCAAGTATTTATGCTCTATGATTCCACTCCATTCAACTTAATTTCAAATAGCTTATATGTGGTACAGGCACTTAATAGCCTTGAATGTGTAGGACATATTAAGGGACAATTTACTATTCTTTTATTATTGGCTAAGTTACAACACTATATTTGGAACTGAAAATGTTCCTTCTATGCAACCCACATATGAGCTCATTCAGGACTTCCTGGACCGCTTGCTGAAGGCAATGCTATTGCAGATTTTCATACTCGAACTGTACTTATTTTTTCAAATGAAGACAAAGTGTTACAGGCTCAAGAATTTCACAATAAATTTCATGTAAATTCCCAAATGCTGAGACTAAAATTTAAAATCACTAAAGAACAAGCTCGATGCATTGTATTGCAATGCAAAAATTGTTTGACATTACTGCCACAGCCTACTACGGGAGTAAATCCTCGAGGTTTGCGACCTCTTCACCTATGGCAAATGGATGTCACGCATGTTCTTGAATTTGGTTCTCTTAAATATGTACATGTTTCCGTGGATACATGTTCCGGAGTTATCTTTGCCTCTGCTCATACTGGAGAAAAGGCCCAACATGTAATTTCCCATTGTCTGCAAGCTTTTGCTGCCTGGGGCATCCCTCACCAAATTAAAACTGATAATGGACCTGCTTATGTTTCTCAAAAATTTTCTCATTTTTGTGCCCAAATGGCTATACAATTAAATCATGGATTGCCACATAATCCACAGGGCCAAGGCATAGTAGAACGAGCCCATGCCACTATTAAATCTGCTTTAATAAAACAAAAAGGGGGAATAGGGGCTCAATGGACCACACCAAAAGATAAACTAAATCTTATATTATTTATTCTAAATCTTTTAACGTTGGATGCCAATGGACGAACAGCAGCGGAAAGACATTACAGGCCTCATGAGCGCTATGCAGGGCAAGCAATGTGGAAAGATATTCTTACAGGAGCATGGAATGGTCCAGATCCAGTGCCAACGTGGGCTCGAGGGTCGGTGTGTGTTTTCCCACAGGACAGAAACTCGCCGATTTGGGTTCCTGAAAGATTGGTGCGCCATGTACAGGAACCAATGGAAGATGCCAAGCAACAAATGGATATGGCTAACTCTGTTGGTAATGTTCAACATTGGAATGGGTGAAAAAGATCTTTGGGGAATTATTTCTGCTTTCCCTCTTCCTTTACCTGTGTCCACCACTGAAACCATTTTTCCTCAGTTCTTTACGACCAATAGTTCCTTAAATTTGCCATGGATTCCCTTTGATGAAGAAATTAGGCCTTATGCATTTTTTAATATAACTTTAAGTGGCAGTTTATGTTTTTATGCTAATAAAATTTTGAATGATACCTATGATAGTCCTAATACATGTGTACAGTTATATAATCAAACTATGGGAAAATTTCAGCCATTTAATGATTCCAGTCCCATAGGAAATGTTACTGTCTTAGAAGGATATGCTCCTTTAGCATTTTCTAGATATGAACATCCCGAAAATAAGACAGCTCCTTTGCAGCCGCGGTGGGCTCCAAAATGTTATAGCACACGTAGCTGGCCATTTAAATGGACTGACTGCCAAGACTCCAAGGTAGTCTGGGCCTCTTCAGGCTATTATTTAAGTTTTTCTCCAGGCATATCTACTATGCGCAATCATACTTGGGCAGGATATAATTATACATATCAAAATCCTATACAGTATAAGCCGCCCAATCCTTTTAATATTTGGCTTCTCTGTGGGATAGCAGGAGGCTGTACTGATATAACAGCTATGTCTATGATTTTAGGGGGAACTATAAAAAATTGCAGCTATTCTCAGAATTTTTCCAATACTTTTGAGGATAGCGTCAAAGTAAATTGTTCAATGGGACCACAACTCCCATTTGGACCCACTCCTGTTTGTGTAACTACTCCATTTTTTTGGCTTGTTTCTAATAGTTCCTTGGTTAATGATAGTCTAGGTTGTTTTATTGATACCTGTTTTCTAACTTTCTGCTGAAATGCTTCTATGCACTTTGGGCAGTAGTAATGCGACTGCCTATAGCAGTTCCTTGGCCAATAAGAGTGTATGTAAATTCCCTTCCAGTTTTGCTGAACCGAGAAAAGAGAGATTTTGGAATTTCTGCTCTTATTGCTGTAATTGTAGCCTCTGTGACCGAGGCAGTTACAGCTGCTGCCGCTTTGGCAACGTCTATAAATACTGCAGCCACTATGAATGCCCTATCCTCACATGCGGCTACTGCCAAGGCTCAGCAAGCTCAAATAAATGGACAACTTAAAGCTGGCATATTAATGGTAAATCAAAGAGTAGACCTGTTACAAGAACAGGTTGACATTCTAAGGCAAATGGCGATGGTACCATGTATTCATAAATTATCTGGATTATGTATAACGTATGTGCAGTATCAAAATTTCTCCCATGCAGGCAATTTGTCTCGTCAATTAAGCAAGATGCTTCTAGGGACTTGGAGCCGTGAATTTGAACACACCATGATTGAGCTTCGAGCGTCTATCGTTGCAATTAATTCTACCCGTGTAGAAGTCACCACAGTACAACAATGGATGGACATGATACATGGAACATTGGGTTTCTTAAAAGATTGGGGTGGCATGGCATTCTGGGCATTCTTGCTGGTGGTAGCATGCTGTTTCCTGGTTGGATATATCAGGCGAACTCGACAATGCACACTGCAACAACAGCGCATATTGGTGCAAGCTATGGCGGCCCTTGAAGCTGGCTCATCTCCCCACATATGGCTCAGTATGCTGGATCGGTAGTCAGTGACGGGTAAGATCGTCCCCGGGACCATATCAACCTAAGACAGGGAAACAATCATGCTATTGTTCTCCCAATGACGGGTAAGAATGGTCCTTGAGGGTCGACAACCTAAGACAGGCACGATCCTGAGCCTTATTTTAATAAAACAAAAAGGGGGAGATGTCAGGGCCCACTCGGCTGGACCGAGATGGCACCCAGGCTTGTTGCCAGCGTGGATTCAAGATGGCGCCTAGGCTTGCAGCCAAGTCATGAGACTCACAAGATGGACGTCTCCTTGAGCATGCGCAGTGTGCCATGCTACGTGCCTGCAGAATGATCAGTGATGCAAAGCCTCATGCTACCACCAGCCTGCCTATGAGAGAGTCAGAAGTGTGCATGCCCTAGCTGTGGAAAGCTTGGGGTTGGTAGGGAATAGAAGGAGGGATTATGATGCTGATATATATTGTGCTTGCTGTACGCATTAGAAGGAAGAAGAGACATATTGTTGAGACATATTAAGGATCCATTAAAGAAGAATTCATATTTCAGCTGAAGAGGTGTCTGTCGTTCTCTAAGCCCCTGTGGGTCAGAGTCTTAGGGGACGATAGGAAAGCACTGAAGATTCTTCCTTGCTTCTTTATACAGCAAGTCTCTAGTCCCAGGAGACCCTCAGGAACTTTGAGACTTCAAGTTTGTACATGGAATTTCTCCCATAAAACACATATATAGAGATAAGCAGAAGAAACCAAAGCTATGTCAAATATAGATCCCAGAAATCTGCTAGGTACAACCATTTGATGGGATCACATACACAAACCCATCAGCCATGCAAATGAAATTAATGTCACAGTAATGAAAACTCCCTGCTCCATGGATCTAGGGCTCCATTCTGCCTAGAGGGAATTGGCTTGTAAAGCGCATGAATGCTGCAGGTCTTCTCCCCTGTGGACAAACCAACATGATCATAGCCTGCTAAGCCTCCTGGATCCATCAATCTCTTACTCTTTTGATAGGTCCTGTTCAGATGCTATTGCATTTATGGTTGGGGAGAGTGTCAGGTCTATTCAGTAAAGAAAAGCCCATTAAGGGGAGAGGAAGATGCACGAATTGAAACCAGGACATTTGTAGTTAGTTGGAAAAGCAGTGAACCGAAATTGTAGGTACACAGAGGTGACACTGCAAAGAGTGAGCAGTACCCAAATCCATTGTTTTCTTTTTCTTTTTCTTTTCTTTTTTTTTTGTATGGTACTGTGGATTGATCCCAAGGACATTCTACCTCTGAGATATACCCCAGCTCTATTTTACTCTGAAACAGGGTCTTCCTGAGTTGCTGAGACTGGCCTTGAACCTGTTACCCCCTGTCTCAGTCTCTACGTACAGAGATTACAGGAATACACCATCGTGCCTGGCTCCAAATCCATTTTTCCTGGGTGCCTTCCTGCTTTGCCACATGCCGGGTTTACTTTGTCTCTTCTTTTGCATGGGTCTTCCAAAATGGTCTTGCCATGTCTCTCTTCCCCCTAGGTTTTGCTGACTTTTCAGGCCTAGTTCAGGGTCTATCTCACTGCATGGCTCTCTTCCTGCTTCCACTGCTCTGGAGTCTAACCACTCCGTTAACTCCTTGAGAACCATGCATCTTAAATGGTGGGGCAGATGTGGTACTGTTTTCTAACAGTTTGCATCTCTCTATTTAGGGATTTGTTCAGCATATGCTTCTGACCAAGAAAATGTTTTGTGCACTCATTATCTCATATGAATACGACTTGTCTCTTTTAATTAAATCCCTTCGAGGGGAACAGCAGTGCAGTATAATTTCTTTTATCCTCAAATATGTAGCAAAGTCTAGGTGACCATAGTAGCCAACACTGATTGAACACATACCATATGCTTGGCACCATCTGAAGAATTTTGTGGATATTAACAGACTTAATTCTCACAATGACCCAGTGAGACAGCTACTAGTATAATTCCTATTTTATAAATGAGGAAACTGAGGCTAAGAGAGGTCCCATAAATTTCTCAAGACCACAGGAATAGGAAATGAAAGAGGCAGAATTCAAACACAGGGTGTTCACACCATGGATCACTTTTATCACAATGGTCTGTGCTAGGTAACCTTTAAATGTTTTAATCTTTGCTAATGGGCTGATTTTTTGCCTTAAAGAGAAAAAAATTAATTCTACAAAGAACCCTCTTTTGTACCCAAAGGGAGCTCATGCTTAACAGTGAGTGTCACTAATTTCCTGTTACTTGGATTTAATCTGAAAATTGAATAGAAAAATTTCATCCTTCTCAGGCTGCCCTTGGGCTTTTATAAAAATCTACAGGAAGCACAGAGTCTGATCAGAGCTTCCAACTGGGTTTCTCCTCATCTGAAGGTGACGTGAAAACCAGGCAAGTGTCCAAATGCTTTACCAAACCAACAAATGCTACTGGGAGCTCCCTAGAAACCATTTAGGGGCTTACAAAGCCCAGAGAACACAGGGGAACCTGGGCCGCTCATTAAATGAGGAAACAGGAAGTACACATCAAAGATCAAGCACTTTGGGTGATGTGTTCATGTTACATACATGAATCATTTCTGAATAGGAGGGACAAAGAGTGTCCTTTGCTTCCGGGCTCGTGATGTCCTTACTGTATCCAATGTGGTAATGTGATGTTTGTTAAGACAGCCCTTTGAAAAGCTCTCCAGGTCTCCTCAGAAATGCCAGCCAGCAACAGAGTCAACAGAGAGCTTAATGAGCTGTCCCTGTGGAATCAAAAGATGACCCCCTCCCCCGTCATCATCTATTTGTATGTTTATAAATGAGTAATGAGGTCAATTTGGGACAGGCAGGTTTGGTGCCACAATTTGGACAGATGTTCAGAGCCTCTGGAAAGTACAGCTGCCTGGTCCAAGTGGTGGCTCTTGCCAAAAGTACTAAGTGTTCAAAGGAGATGTGTCACCAGGGATGCTCAGAGGAGCCTACTGATCATCAGGGAATCTGCATTGTATTGATTCTTTCCAACCATGTTCACACTTGTAGAACCCATAGATTTTACTAAGCACAAACACACAAAATCAAGACATCTGTACTGTTTACAAATAGGTTATGAGTATAGTCATCTGTCTTTGCTTGCTCATATCCAGAAAAGTTGCACTCGATTTCTCTTAAATTGGTTAAAATTCAACTTCAAACTAATCACTCCAAGGTGTCTGAGCTCTGCTTTAAATGATCATGTTTTTTTGTAATAAGCATAGAACTATGACATAGAATAGGGGGAAATTTTATAGCACATATGCAGATCACATGATATTGGGCATGAAATGGCTGACATAAAATTCCTGAGCTGATACACTGAAAGTATAAAATGTAGCCAACACAGAATACATCATAGCATTAATGTTTATGCCCTAAAGGGAATAGAAATGATTACCTAGATGTTAGCAATGATCATATTTAGTTTTTTAATGTACATTTTCTGCATGGCTCTTTGTCCACATTTGTTGAATTGTTAAGACTAAAAGCAAAAGACCTGAGCTGTAAAACACACACACACAAATTTCCAGCCCTTCTAGTTATTGTCAAATTGCCTTCTAAAGAAACAGTACCAATTTTCAGTATTACCAGTGGTTTCTGAGTCTCCATTCCCCTACATCTTTATTAATATTTGATGTTGCCAGGCCCTTCAGTATTTGCCAATCTGGTTGTATCATGGACTTGTTGTGCATTGTTTTGTTTGTTAGGAAGGCTGTGCATCTTTACATTTGCTTAGACTTCACTTGCAATTCCTTGACTCTGGACTATCTGTTACTTATTTACCATTGTTCATTGGGTAGCTTGTCTTAGTCTTATTATTTCTAAAGTTCTTTTTTTTTTTTTCCCGGTCTGAGGATAGAACCCAGAGGCATTTGACCTCCGAGTTATATCCCCTGCCCTATTTTTTATTCTTTATTTTGAAACAGGGTCGCACTAAGTTGCAGAGAGCCTCACTAAGTAGCCAAGGCTGTCTGCGAACCATGATCCTCCAATCTCAGCCTCCCGAATGCTGGGATTACAAGCGTGCGCCACCACACCCAGCTTCTAAAGTTCTTGATAGATTATGGATATCAGTTCTTTGTTGGTTATGTGCACATAAATTATAATGACCATCTCCCAGTGTGAGGTTTATTTTCATTGGATTTTTATTGGATCTATTTTTGAACAGAATTAAATATTTTTAATGTCACCAACATTTTTCAACATAGTACATCTAATGTCTTGTTAATATAATCTTTCCTTAGAAAAGATTATAATTTCTATCAGCTCATAATACTGTTCTTATATATGTTTTTTTAGAATACAAAGTTTTGTTTCCCACATTTGAATTTTAATCTACCTGGAGTTTATTTTTATGTGGTCTAAAATATCAATCCTATTTGGCCTTTTTCCCTATGAATAGCCAATTGTGCCCATCCCTAATATTTTTTAATAGTTTATTTGGAGAGCCATCTCTATTATATGTTAATTTTTCATTCTTAATAGTTCTATTTCTGCACCCTCTATTTACCCCATTCTCTATGCTAAAATATGCATTGTCTTACTTAGAATGTTTTATAAAACAGTTTGATATCTGACAGGGCAAGCAACACCTCCAACCAATCTTGTTCTTTTTTTCAAAATTGTGTTGGCTACTTTGGGTCTTTTGTTCTTCTACATGATCTTCAGGATGAGGATGTAAAATTCTAAGAAATTCCCTGGAATTTTTATGGACTATTTTTGCGCTTATAGATTAATTTGATGGTAACTGACATATATATGGTATTCAGTTGCCCAACAAATGAACATGGTATAACTTTCTATTAATTCAGACAGTATTTTCTGTGTTTCATCAATTTTGCATTGTCTCTAGTTCAATCATACACATATTTTAGTAATAATTACTTAAGAGGTTTATTACCATTAGGAATAAAATTTTTACTTCCATTTCATTTTGAAATGGTTTATTCTTGGTATATATAAACATATTGGTTTCAGTATGGCAAAATGCCATCCATGCTGAACTTTTTTATTAACTATGAAAGTATTTTGTTAATTTTTATGAAGTCTTTATATAAACAAACACTATAAATGAAAAACATTTCTCTTCAATTCTTATACTTTATTTTTTAAACTTAATGCAATGTCTAGAACCTGAGAAGTACTGATAATGGGTATTTTTGTTATGTTTCTCAATTTAATAAAATTGTATCTAAAGTTTCTCAGCAGGTATAATGCATGACGTGGGGTTCAAATAAAAATTATCAGATTAAGAAAGTAATCTCCAAAATTTTTTTTGCTAAGGTTCCATTTCCTGAATACATATTGAAATTTATTAAATGGTTTTATAAATCTATTAAATGGTCAAGTATTTTTTTCTTTAATTTGTTAACTCAGTGTGGTACAAGGATCAATTTTTTATTTATTCTTTAATTTCTGGGATTCAATATGTTTGAATATCATATTTAAAAATGTTCTTAAATTAGGTATATTAATATATCATACAACATTTCTAATATATTTATAATTGAGAAATGTATATTTTTCATATATATCAAGGTTATAATAACTGTGGAATAAGTTGTAAATTTTTCTTTATTTTTCTTTCTTAGATTTACTTTTAAATTTGTTGTTGTTTTTTTTTTTTTTTTTTTTGGTGGTACTGGGGTTCCTGGAAGCCCTTCTATCTCTGGGATACACTCCCATGGGCTATACTCCTAGACCTATTTTTTAACTGTTTTATGTGGAAACAGGGTCTCTTAAGCCAGTGAGGCTTGCTCCAAACCAGCGCGATCCTCCTGTCTCTGCCTCCCAAGCGCGGGGATTATAAGCGTGTGCCACCACGCCCGGCTTAAATTTGTTGTTAAAGGCACACATTTTAAAGAATAAAATGGCTTCTTTTCGATATTCTACAAAAAAAAAAAAACAGAAATAAGCAAGACAACTAAACAAAGAAGCTTCCTTTGTCTCTAATGCCCCCTCCTCTATCATTTTTCTCTCTCCAAAGGAAAAAATGTTTAAAATGTTTATCTGATTTATTTTACATTTACCTCAAGATAACTGGAAATTATGCTTGCATTACTCTTGACTTTGCACTTTTAGTGATGTATTGATTTCCTACCACAAAGAACAAGAATTTATTTTTTTTCTTTTCTTGCTTCTTAGTATGCACATAATTTTCTCATCTTCCAGTAGAGTCATATTGTTATCTTAGTTAGATATGACCACATCAATGTTTTATTAGGAAGACTATGTAAATACTATTCAAAATTAAGGCAGTTTTTCTTCTTATACCTTGTTTTTGCTTAAAGTAAATAATAATGGCCTTCTTATTTGTTTGTGTTTGCTCTATTTCTGTTTAATAACTAATTCAATCCCAAACTAAACCCAATAAAAACCTCCCTTTAGAAAAATTATACATAATAGTTATTATGTTCATTTTATATGTTGAAAGTTTTCAGGGGAGACTTCTGATGGGCTGCAAACTATCCTGGCTTCTCTCTGTGCCTGGTGGGCAGCTGCCATTTTGGATTTCTCCTCCCCATCACTTAGAAAGTTGCCTTGCTCCTTTCCTGTGTTGCAATTTCAACTATTTCTTGGGTTACATTTTATTGGAGTAGGTACCTGCTTTGAGATATTGCAAGATTGAGAATGTCTGTTATACCTATCCTTGAGTGCTAATTTGGCTGATTATAATATTCTAAATTGGAAATAATATTCCTTTAGAATTTTAAAGGAGGACACTGCTGAATTGCATCATACTTTGCAGTATGAATTCTGAGAAGTCTGAAGCCATTCTGTCCACTACTTTCTATGTGAAATTTTTTCCTCCTAGAAGTTTATGTGTTTTTCTTTTTGAGCTGAGTATTTTGCTATCTCACAGTTTGTTTTGTATAAGTCTATTCCTACCTACTTTTCCGGGTGCTTTTTCAAAGTAGAAACAGATTTTTCATTTGTGGGAACTTTTTCTTATTTTATAGATGATTTTTAATGGAATTTTATTAATCTTTAATTCTAGAATGTTTCAGATGTGGGAACTTTTAAACTGGCTAATCTTATTTTTCCTTTCTTCTATGCTGTTTTAACCTTCTAAGTATTTTCCTTTAGTTATCTATGACAACTTCTCTGAATTGTTCTGTTTCTTCTATTAAAAATGTTTAATTTCCAGGAGGTAGTAATGGTGGTTGTTGTTCTTTGATCTTTTTAATAATGCATTCTTCTGATTTCATAGTTGGAATGTCATCTAATCTCTCATTAGGGCCTTCATGACAATAAATATTTTAAAATTTTATCTTCCATGCTTAATCTCTGTGTCCTCCAAATTGCTTACTTCTGTTTACTTTGATTTTGAACTTTTATTTTTACCCCACTCTAAAATTTATTTCTCTCTCTCCATATATGTTAATAAGCTTGGTATTGATACCTTCATATATAAACATAATATTATTTGAACTATTTGCTTCTCAGTTATCCTTTTTCTTCTCCCACCTCCATTGCCCAATTCCTTTTTTATAATTTCTTCTCTTTTCTTATTTGTCTAAAGTCCCTTATTTTTTCTGTCCTCTCTCAAGCTTCTATATCTGAGAGAAAACATATGATCTTTGACTCTCTGAGACTGGTTGATCTCACTAAGTGTAATATTTTCTAATTACATCCATTTTTCTGCAAATGACAGATCTCATTCTTCATGGCTGAGTAAAATTCCATATTGTGTGTATACCACATTTGCTTTGTCTGTTCATCTCTAAGAACATCTACGTAGGTTCATAACTTGGCTATTGTGAATTGCACAGCTATACCATGGATACATATATATCACTACGATGTTCTTTCTTTACTTCTATCAGGAAAGATCCCAAGGAGTGGTGTAGCTGGTTCATATGGTGGTTCTATTCCTAGTGTTTTGAGAAAGTTACATACTGGTCTCCACAGTGGTTGTACTAGTTTGCTACCTTATCAATACTGCATAAGAGTTCCTAACTTCCATTTTAAAGCCTTTCCCTAGATATCTTGTGTTTTTGTTGTTATTTTGCTTTTAAGGTTTGCTTTTAACTTTTGGACAGTTCAGATTCTCAAGAACAGACCTTTCCAATCATACATGTCTTTCTTCCCTCCCATAATTTTAGAAGGAAACTGAGGCAGGACTGGAGGACTAGAGCACTCAGCATTGAATCTATTTGTGTTTTCTTAATTTCTTCAGTTTCAGCACAGCACCCTCACCCTCAATGGTGCTGACATCTTCCAAATGAGAAACTCTATTTTATCTTTTCAAGTATTTTATTGAGGTGAAGCAAGGGGGTTCCTGGATGACTCTCTCCAAATCAGAGACTCTGTTTTATCTTTTCGAGTATATTATTGAGGTGTAGCAAGGGAGTTCCTGGGCTGTTAGGAGTAGGGAATGGCCCAGGAGAGTTAATGCTTCTGAGATTTCCAACCCAATGTCTTTCTACTCTAGTTTCCTGAAGTAACTTGTATAGATGATCACTAAGACTTTAGGGATTCTGTGAAATCGCATGGGCTTTTGAAAGTTTCCTTTGCAAGTATGTAATCACTTTTCTTTGGTCTTCTCAGTTCTTTATGCCTTTCCCCAATGCTTCCCAGATTCCAGAATCCTACCGCTCTTTGGTTATCCCTATATTTGTCTCCGGGTTGTTTGATATCAACTCTACTTCATTCTAGCCATTTTTCTTAGTTATATCCTTATTTTGCTATGCTCAGGCATTAATATGTTTCTTTAAATTTATTTTCAAAATTATTTCCTATGTAGGATTATAGTTTTCTTTCAATTTGGTATAAAGTCCCCTAAAGTCTTCACTTTTTTACTTTGATCATTTCCCCTTAGGACTTGATTCCTGTAGGTAACTATTAAGTTGATAGTTAAGTTACACATTCAGTGTATCACCATAAAAAACTGCTGTCAATGTACAAACACAATATTTGTGTAGCCTTGCACCAATTATTTACAATAACTAATGTATTAAAAACCTGTACCAATTGAAGATTTATTGAATAATAATGGTTATGATAATGGAATGAAGATAGAACATTACAGATGTTTTAATCTTCTCAGATGGTATATTTCTCCACAAGTTCCATGTAACTCTAATGCCATATTGCATATGACTAGATGCATGTGAATAAAGGGTCCTTGGTCACACTGATGTGGCAAATGCTGGGTCATACAAATTCAAATAGGGTTCCTTAACCTAAGACTTTTTAGAACCTTTAATATGTTTTCATGCATGGTATAGTATTTTCCAAATGCTTTGTTTATAAAATACTTTTTGTTTGTGGGACACATTTTTATGTCTCAGGGTCTTTTTCATATGTAGTAAACTTTGGAATTAAGTGTTCTAAAGTTTTTTCAGGGTTTTTCATTCCTTCATTTTGGTTATTGTCGCCTATATTTTTTTTTATTGGTGCATGTAATCGTATATCCTAATAAACCTCAGAGTGATAGAGGCGTACATGTGCAAGGCACTCACTGGGCCCTCCCACAGTTCCCATCCCACTCCCTCTCTTTCCCCACCCCCCCCTTCATGGCCCTGTAATTGGCATTGATGAGTTTGTTTGTGTACATCAAGTCCACTAAAGTGTTTTATTCTTCACATCTTCCTCCTCTCCTACCTCTCTCAGGCCCACTCCCTCACTCCATTAAGGTTTCTCTTCCTTTGTCTGAAGTCCTTCCTATGTCCTGATGCCTCCCTGGCTTCTAGGTATGAGGGAAAACATCCAAATTTTCACTTTTTGTGATTCACTAATCTTACTTAGCATAATATTTTCCAGTTTCATCCACTTCTCTGAAAATGACATAATTTTGTTCTTTTTAATGGCTGAGTAAAATTCTATATTTTCTAAGTCTAATTTCCAAGGTTTTTTTTTTTAAAAAATCTAATCCCCAAAGTTAGGATAACTATAAAGTATTAAATGGAATATTTTTAATCAGCAAGAGTGGGAGAAGGAAAGCCAAGCTCCTGCCTTATTCTAACATGCTTTCTGTTAGAGTACAGGGCTTAAGATCACTGAGCACTAAGTATTTCTTGTCCAGTTTTCAAAGATGGAGCCAACAGAATGCAGGGAAACTAATGTCTAGAAGCATTAGTAGGCCAGGCTATTAAGGGTAGGATTATTTGTGTGTGGTGGTGGGGATTAAACCCAGGGGCATTCTACCTTTGAGCTACACCCTTAGCTTTCTCTCTCTCTCTCTCTCTCTCTCTCTCTCTCTCTCTCTCTCTCTCCCTCTCCCTTTTTGCGGGTCTGGGAATGGAACCCAGGGGCATTCGATCTCTGAACTACACGCCCTGCCATATTTTTTATTCTTTATTTTGAAACAGGGTCTCACTAAGTTGTGGAGGGCCTCACTAAGTAGCTGAGGCTGTCCCTGAACCACAATCCTCCGGTCTCAGCCTCCCAAATGCTGGGATTACAGGTGTGTACCACCACGCCCGGCTTCTATTTTTATTCTTTATTTTGAAACACCATCTCACTAAGTTGTGGAGGGCCTCACTAAGTAGCTGAGGCTGGCTGTAAACCCAGATCCTCCTGTCTCAGCCTCTCAACTCAAGTACTGGGATTACAAGTGTGTGCCACCATGCCTGGCTAAGGGGAGGAGTTTTTTTTTTTTTCATTTTTTTCATTACTGGAGATGGAACCCAGGGGCATTGTACTTCTGAGATACATCCCCAATCCTATTTTTTAATCTTTTTACTTTTTGGAAACAGGGTCTCATTGAGTTGTGAAGGGCCTCGCTAAGCAGCTGAGGCTGTCCACGAACTGTGATCCTCTAGTCTCCAACTCCTGATTGCTAGGATTCTAAGCATGAGCCACCAAGCCCCGGCTTGGGAGGATTTTGAAGAAGACCATGTCCAGGAGAAAAATGTGTAGGGAGGAGGCAATCTAGAATCTTAAGGACTTCCGGGAAGATGGCGATGGAGGAAAGCGGCACTTACAAGTCCCTCTAACAATCCAACTCTACTACCAGAAAACCAGCGCCTTTCAGAGCCAGAAAACACCACCAGCAAAGAAATAAAAACGGTAAATACAAGGGACAGAGAAAAAGGGCTGGAAAAACAAGACACTGGAAAAAAAACCAGCCCGAAGTGCCGCGCCCGCACAGCGCGGAGTGGCCGGAGCAGCCGGAGCGGCCAGAGCCGCAGCGCGGATTGGGGGGAGCCGTGGAGCGGAGCGGCCTGAACAGCCAGAGCAACCAGAGCCGCGTAGTGGAACGGCCGGAGTGGCCGGAGTGGCCAGACCCGCGGTGCAGAGCAGCCAGAGCCGCGGTGCGGAGCAGCCAGAGCCACGGCGCAGAGCGGCCAGAGTGGCGCGGCCTACATCTCCCCTAGCAGCACCAGGCTCCAGAGAGGAGGGAGACTCAAAACAGAGCTCAAATCCAGAGAGGAGGTACTCTGGCCTAGGATGCAGAAGCAGCGTCTTACTGCTGGCGGCAGCGGCGAGTTCACCGGACGGCCCTAGACCAACCCTTTCAACCAGCCACCAGGCGCCTGAGAGGAGGGGTGGACAGTGAGTTGAGGTGAGCAGGTGCTGAACAGCTGGGCGGCAGTCAGCAGTTTTGTTGGTGCAGGGAACATCTAAAGCTCCCAAGGGCCGGGCACAGCACAACTGGCAAGGACTCAGAGCGGAGTTCAAAACCAGAGAAGAAATACGCCGCATCATGGCCGAGGGCGTGGCAGTAGTGCCATATTGCCAGTGGCGGCAGCAGCGAATCCACTGAGTTCACTACAACTCCATCAGTGCACTCAACAACCGTGAGTCAAATTGCGGCCCCTAGGGGAGAAATCCCAGTACTGCATTCCCAGGGACTTGCTCAGATAGTCTCTCTGGGTCGGAGATTTTAGCAGTGCAGCCCAGTGGGGGAGTGGCAGAGGCAGAGATATCATACCATAGTCACAACTCCCCACTGGAGAATGCCCAACTTGGCACCCCCCACAGTCTAAGCAGCCTTGTTTGACTCCCTGGGTCTGAGACTTTGTGATACAACCCAGTAAAGGAGTAGTGGTGACTGAGATACCACAGACCCAAGATCCAGAGCATCTTAAGTGAACTCGTAGTGACTCAGGGAAGAACCCAGAGAAGGCACAAACTTCCAAAATCATGGGAAAGAGAAATAACAATGGAGCAGTGAATGCCAACAACCCCACAACATCAGAATCTGATAACACAGAAATCCAAAGATCTCTAGAAGATCAAATTAGGAAAATAACTTTAGAAATAATAGAGGACTTTCGAAAAGAATTTAGAGAGAGTCAAAAAGAGATAAAGGATGCAATTAATGAAGTAAAGGCCTCAATTCAAAGTATAAACAACAGATTAGACCACATGGAGAATAGAATCTCGCTTCTTGAAGATGATCATTCTAAAAATGAACGCATAGTTTCTAATTTAGAAAAAAAAACCCGACAGCAGGAATCTGACATTGAAGAAATATGGGCCCATTTCAAGAGAGCTAACCTAAGAATAATTGGAATAGAGGAGGGAAAAGAAGGTGAAACCAAAGGGATCAACAATCTCTTCAAGGAAGTAATAGCAGAAAATTTTCCAAACATAGAGCAAGAGGTCGATACACAGGTCCAGGAAACTTATAGAACTCCCTTTAGACAGGATCAGAGAAGAGGATCCCCACACCACATAATTGTCAAAATGACTAATGTGGAAGCCAAGGAGAGAATCTTAAAGGCAACAAAAACAAAAGGCCACGAGACATACAGAGGCAAACCAATTAGAATCACTCCAGACTTCCCAAACCAAGTTATGAAAGCCAGAAGGGCTTGGAGTAACATATTCCAAACTCTGAAAGAAAACAACTTCCAGCCAAAAATTTCCTACCCAGCAAAACTATCCATCAAATTAGATGGGGAAATAAGAAGCTTCCATGACAAACAGCAACTGAAGGAATTTATGTCTTCAAAACCAGCGCTAGAGAAAATACTCAAGGAGATTAACTGCAAAGAGGAAATGGGTAATACACGCCAGAACCAAAGAAGCAAGAATTCCCATCTAGCAGACAACTAAGCAAAGAAGAATAAACAGTATCTCAAACAGAAATAAGATCTTAACATGTTGGGAATTAAAAATTATCTCTCTATAATCACACTGAATGTAAACGGCCTCAACTCCCCAATAAAAAGACATAAAGTGGCAAAATGGATTAAAAGCCAGAATCCATCCATCTGCTGCTTACAAGAAACACACCTTACAAGTAAAGATAGGAACAAACTCAAGGTAAAGGGCTGGAGCAAGGTCATCCATGCTAATGGTACTCGAAGACAAGCAGGCGTAGCAACTATGATATCAGACAAGTTAGACTTCAAACCCAAACTTATTAGAAGAGACAAAGAAGGTCACATTTTACTGGTAAAAGGAATAGTCCAGCAAGAGGAAATAACAATAATCAACATCTATGCCCCAAACATAGGGGCAGCTACTTTCATAAATCAAACTCTTTGTGACATGAAGTCACACATAAATCCCAACACAATAATACTGGGAGACTTCAACACACCTCTCACAATACTAGACCGATCTTCCAGACAAAGGGTCAGTAAAGATGTCTCAGAACTAAAGAACACCATTAACCAAATGGACCTGTTGGACACATATAGAATATTTCACCCAACTACAGCAGAGTTTACATTTTTCTCAGCTGCTCATGGAACCTTCTCCAAAATAGATCACATCCTGGGACACAAAATGAGTACTAGCAAATTTAAAAAATGTTATATACTTCCCTGTGTCATTTCAGACCATAATGGAATGAAACTAGAAATCAACTATAAGAAGACCCAGAGAAACAACATAAACATGTGGAGACTGAACACCACACTTCTGAATGAAGAATGGGTCATAGAAGATGTAAGAGGTGAAATCAAGAAATTTCTAGAAACAAATGAAAATAAAGAAACAACATATCAAAACCTCTGGGACACTTTGAAGGCAGTATTAAGAGGAAAATTTATAGCACTGAGTGCTCACATAAGAAAAACAGAAAATCTTCAAATAAATAGCCTTATGACACACCTCAAAGCCCTTGAAAAGCAGGAACAATTGAACCCCAAAGCCAGCAGAAGATGGGAAATTATTAAAATTAGAGCAGAAATGAACGAAATAGAGAATAAAAAAAACAGTACAGAAAATCAACAAAACCAAAAGCTGGTTTCTTGAAAAAATTAACAAGATTGATAAACCACTAGCCAACCTAACTAAAAAAAAGAGAGAATCAACCCAAATTATGAAGATAAGGAATGAAAAAGGAGACATTACTACTGACAGCGTAGAAATCCAGAGGATTATCAGAAACTACTTTGAAAAACTATACTCCAACAAAATGGAAAATCTGGAGGAAATCGACAACTTCCTAGATAAATACAACCTTCCTAAACTGAGTCAAGAAGATATAGAACACTTAAACCAACCAATAACAATCAAAGAGATTGAAATAGCAATAAAGAGCTTACCATCAAAGAAAAGCCCAGGATCAGATGGTTTCCCAAGTGAATTCTATAAAACCTTTATAGGAGAACTAATCCCAATACTACTCAAACAATTTCAGGAAACAGAAAAAACCGGGACTCTCCCAAATACATTCTATGAAGCCAACATCACACTAATACCCAAACCGAATAAAGACAGTTCAAGGAAGGAAAACTACAGGCCTATATCTCTGATGAACTTGGAGGCAAAACTATTAGACAAAATACTAGCAACACGTATCCAAAACCACATCAAGAAAATCATTCATCACGACCAGGTAGGGTTCATCCCAGGGATGCAAGGCTGGTTCAATATACGAAAATCAATCCATGTAATTCATCATATAAACAGAATCAAAGACAAAAACCACATGATCATCTCAATAGATGCTGGAAAAGCATTTGATAAAATTCAACATCCATTTATGATAAAAACACTGCAGAGAATTGGAATAGAAGGAACATATCTCAACATTATTAAGGCAATCTACAATAAGCCCACTGCCAACATCATATTAAATGGGGAAAAACTTCAAGAAATCCCCCTAAAAACTGGAACGAGACAAGGATGTCCACTATCACCACTTCTCTTCAATATAGTACTAGAGACTCTAGCCAGAACAATAAGGCAAGAAAAGGAAATCAAAGGAGTACAAATAGGAAAAGAAGAACTTAAGCTTTCACTATTTGCAGATGACATGATACTATATTTAGAAAACCCAACAAACTCAACCAAAAGGCTTATAGAACTGATCAACAAATTCAGCAAGGTATCTGGATACAAAATCAATCTTAAAAAATCAGAAGCTTTCCTGTACACCAACCATAAATCCACTGAAAAAGAAATTCAGAAAACACTTCCACTCAGGATCTCCCACAAAAAAATAAAATACCTAGGAATAAACTTGACCAAGGAGGTAAAAGATCTCTACAAAGAAAATTATAAAACACTGAAAAAAGAAATCAAAGAAGATCTTAGAAGATGGAAAGACCTTCATGTTCATGGATTGGCAGAATAAATATCATTAAAATGGCAATCCTCCCAAAAGTGATCTACAGATTTAACGCAATGCCCATTAAACTACCAAGATCATTCCTCACAGACATAGAAAAATCAGTCCTTAAATTTATCCGGAATAACAAAAAGCCCAGAATAGCCAAGGTAGTTCTCATCAACAAAAACCACGCAGGAGGAATCACAATACCTGACTTTAAACTATAATACAAAGCCATTGTAATAAAAACAGCATGGTACTGGCAAAAGAACAGATATATAGACCAATGGAGCAGAATAGAAGACCCAGAAACAAGTCCACACACTTTCAGCCAATTGATTTTTGACAAAGAGGCCAAAAACATACAGTGGAAAAAAGATAGCCTCTTCAACAAATGGTGTTGGCAAAACTGGTTAACGATATGCAGAAAATTGGATGTTAATTCCACTTTTTCACCCTGTACAAAAGTCAACTCACGATGGATCAAAGACTTGGAAATTAAACCAGAGACTTTGAAGCTTTTTGAAGAGGGCATAGGTCCAACACTACAACACATAGGCACAGACAAACATTTCCTCAACAAGACCCCAAAGGCACAACAAATTAAAAGGAAAATCAATACATGGGATTGCATGAAACTGAAGAGCTTCTGTTCAGCAAAGGAAACTATCAAGAATCTCAATCGAGAGCCAACAGAATGGGAGAAGATTTTTGCCACCTACACCACTGATAGAGGACTAATATCTAGAATATACAGAGAACTCAAGAAACTCAACACTAAGAAAACAAAGCATCCAATAACAAAATGGGCAAATGAACTAAATAGACACTTCACAAAAGAAGAAATTCAAATGGCCAATAAATGCATGAAAAAATGCTCAACATCACTGGCAATCAGAGAGATGCAAATCAAAACTACCCTGAGATTTCACCTAACTCCAACTAGAATGGCCATCATTCAAAACACAAACAACAACAGATGGTGGCGAGGATGTGGAGAAGTGGGAACTCTAAGACATTGTTGGTGGGATTGCAAATTAGTGCAACCACTTTGGAAAACAGTATGGAGAATCCTCAGAAGAATGGGAACAAATCTACCATTTGATCCAGCAATACCACTGTTGGCTATCTACCCAAAAGAAAAGAAACCAAACTACCAAACTAATGCATGTGTATCTATGTTCATAGCTGCACAATTCACCATAGCCAAACTATGGAACCAGCCAAGATGTCCATCAACAGATGAATGGATTACAAAACTGTGGGATATGTACACAATGGAATTTTACTCAGCCATCAAAAAAATCAATTACATCATTTTCAGGGAAATGGATGGAACTGGAGGACATTATGCTAAGTGAGATTAGTCAGTCAAAAAAAAATAAGAAATCAGATGCTTTCCCTAATATGTGAGAGTTAGGGAGAAAAGAGGAGCAAACAAGACAACCTAAAGGAGGAGAAATGAGGGGGGAAGAGGAAAATCTCTAAAGCTCACAATGTACTTAAACATATCAAAGTCAATCACTAAGCCAAGCAAGGGAGGGAGGGACGGGGAGGGAATGGGGTGGGATTTGGGTAGGGGTTAAATCAGCGATGAGTACATGTTTGTACACACAAGTTTTTTACCCCAATAAGTTGTATGAATATAATGCACCAATAAAAAAAACTAAAAAAAAACTATAAAGTCCACTAATATAAAACATGTCTTATACTTATCTACAAAGAAAATTGTTTGTAGCACAAATTTATTATTAATAAAAAAAATAGAATCTTAAGTTTCTTCTGCAAGGGTTCCTGTCACCATTCCAGAAAGAGAAGATACTAGGAACCAAAAAGACCTGTGCTTCAAGCAGCTAGGAAGCAAGTCTGAACAGGAAGAAGTTCAGAATTCAAAATGTGATTGCCAGGATCGTAGCCTGCCATGAGGCAAGGCCGGTGCTGGGGCCTCCATGGCCGGGATCGGAGCCAGCCAAGGGGTTAGGCCAGTGCAGTGGCCAGCGAGGCCAGGATTGGGGCCTCCCATGAGGTAAGGCCAGTGCTGGAGCCAGCAAGGTCGGGATCAGAGTCCTCCAGGTGGCCGGGCCACTACTGGGGCCGTCAAGAGTGGGATCGGAACTTGCAATGTGGCATGCACAGAGAAATATCACAGAAAATAAAAACCAGATGCTTCCCCTAACCAGCAAAAACTAGGAGGAAAAGGGTAACAGGAGGAGGTCGAGTAGTAGAAAGGGTCCTATAGAGAAGCAATTAAGGTGACCAATCAGAGGGGATGGATTGGGAGAGGATGGAACCTCTTTAAAACTCAGGAGGAACGTAAACAAATGTATCAAAGATAATTACCAATCAAGCATGGGATCGAGGGAGGGGGAGGGAATGGGATGGGGACTGGATGAGGGTTAATTGGATGATGTGTGCTTGTATATCTTCTCAAGTCTTGTATTCCAATGTGATGTATGATTACAATGCACCAATAAAAATATATTTTAAAAAAGAATTCAAAATGTGATTCAAGAGAGGGGTTCAGGGGCTGGTTAGTATTGGATTCTGGCTAAGAAACCTGGGATGGGTTGACTGGTGTAAGTAATAGTAACTGCATCAGGTATTAATTATCAGAACTAAAATCTAAAATAGTTCTATTTCCATATGATAGAAGAGGAACTCAGATCCTGAAATGCCACATGGTTTCTAGAAGATTCACTAGTGAGCCATGAGCTGGAGAGAGAACACAGGTCCTGGACTTGGTTCAACATTCTTGCTAATCTCTCATCTTGCTTTTCATACCTGTTTTATGATATACCTACTAGTGTCCTCATCTCAAGAGCCACTGACTGTTCCCTATCTTGCTGTTAATGCAGAGGAGTTATGATCAAGACCCAGGACCCTTTACCAGAAACCCACAGTGATACAGGCCTGTTCCATGTATTATGATACCTGACCTTTTTCACACAAGGGCTGCCCATGTGGAAAGTCTGGAGTAACTTATATATGAAGGAGACTAACTTTAGCATTCAGCACAAAAACAAATGCCTTCTCCCTGTGTTAACTACTGTTTGGAACAGACTGCAAGAAGTCACAGCAGCCTGCTGGAGAGATGATGTGCAGGGATGCTTCTAGTGATGAGCCCCAAGGCGATTGTCCTTGGCATTGCACACAGCTGGCTAACTTTGCTTTCATAACTCTGGTAACTGGACAGGAGTCAGCTACAGAGGACTGACTTCCTGCCTTGACTGCCTGCTGTCCCTTACTCACCTGGGCTTTGCAATCTTAGATAACACATGGCTTCTGGGATCTAGTCCCTTGCATTCTCAGACACCTCCTGAGATCTCTAGATACTCAATATTCTCTGGAAATCTCAGCAGCCTCCAACACATCCAGAGATGCCATTCTGCTCCATCCTGTTGGTACTTCCTGCCCAGAAATGTTCAGAATGCTTTTGTTCTTTAAATCCAAGCCCCAATGCTAGCTCTGATCCTCCAAGCATGCCCCCCCCCCCACGCACCCTCTATGCTTCTGGTTAGCATCATTAAATCATTAGTTAGACAAAGCAGACTTGAAAGAAAAATTATTGATTGCTTTTGGTGAAGCGCCTTGAAACATTTCTGTTGCTATTCCAGGGAGAGAAAAGAAGCTGTGGGGTCATTGTGCACTATGAATTGTGCCCAGCTAATTAAAAAGAACGTCCTTTTCCTTCTGCTTTCTTGTTCTTTAGAATCATTTAGGTTCTTATCAACCTTGTTTCTTTTCATAAAATATTAAAACAATATAATCACGAAAGTCTGAAAAATTTTTTTAAAGTATAAAGTGAATACAGTAGGTCTCACACTCCAGAACAACACTTTCCTCTTTAAAATTGTTGTCTTTCTTAATCCATATACCTAATATTTTACATAGTAATACCCACCATATAAGAATAATTCTATATATTTTATTCAATACTCTATACCAAACTTTTTTTCATATATTTTTTCTTAATGTTTATGGATATTTGCCATTCTAACAAGTTCATATTGCAATCATAGTATATTTCTAGAAAAGTTTATTTTTATGAGCATCGTTTCTTGTGATAGCTGCCAGTAATTAAGGCAGATGCTATGGCATCTTATCTTCATGTTGGATTTTTGAAATGAGAAAATGAAAAAGAAAACAAGTTGTATGAGAGGTAAACACCAGAGGCCAAGAATTATAGATAGAAACTCAATGACTAAGAATTCTGATTAACCAGAAGCAGAAAGAGGTGAAGAGAGAGGCAGAGAATCAATGGCATGTATACCTTACAGGTTAAGACAGAGAGGCACCTGGAACACACAGTTGATTCACCAATACAACATTGTAAAGGATGAGGCATGCTCTCATAGTGGGTGTTCACTGTCTGTTCGCCCATCCATTATTTCTCCTGCATTTGGGTGTTTCTGAGGTCACCAGGGATGGGGGAGTTTAACAGGTAGTACTTGTGACTAAAATGACTTGTGCATATTTTCTCTGCCTTTAACTAAAGCTTGGGTTGAAAACCGGGTTTATAAGCATGTGCTCAAGAATGACAATTGCATGTCCTGCCTATGATGTCTCCCAAGGGGATCTGCCATATTCATGGTCTCTGATGAATGTGGAGGATGGGAAAGGCATGTCCAGATTGGATCCAGATGGGTACCTGACTCAAAGACAGTTCGCTGTCTGACTTGTAAAATTAAAAGGCACCCATCTGATTTCTCTTATAGATTTGCTATTTGGAGACTGAGAGGCCATTGCCACTTAGTGAGGCCTCAGTGTAGAAGAATTTCATGGGAGAGAGCGATGTGTAAGCCATGCTATATCATGTGGGATGAACTTAGGAGAAAATGGCAAATAAACATTATGGAATAAGAACTGAGCAGGCACCTTCATGGAAGAGTAATACATAGAGGAGAAAACCAATTACACCAAGATATCCCAGTGTATGCTTTGCTAGTGCTCGCTTCAACTCCCCTCTCCGTTAACATACACATGCATTTTTTAATTAAGTCCTTCATTTTTCCCTCCAAGAGGCACCTGAGCGAATCTGTTCCTTCCAGCTGAAAGATTACTGAGTCAAGGATCCTAAGGATGAAATCTCGATAAATGACAGATTCCTCGGAGATCTGCATGTGAAGTGGCCTTGAAATTCTATCTTCAATATGTAGGAAGTTTGGCAAGACAAACAAGAAGGACTCATTCCTCACCTTTACAGGCAGACAATTAAGCCAATTAAGGAATGAGGTACTGGATGCCTTTTGCCTTCAAGGTCAGGGCTCAACTCACTAGAACCTTGGCAAAGTCATGCAATCTGGAGAGAGTAAGAAATCATCCCAGTGGATGACACACCTCTAAGCAGATGGTTAGTAAATCAAAGTCCTGATGTGAAATATTGATGCTTTTTAGCTGAGGAAGATATGGGTAAAATATTACCAAGTTAATCATGTAGGGTAGGCTCCAGGAAGCCACTGGCCACTGTTCTTAAGGAAACAGACTGTTAGATATGAGATGAGATCCTGATTGTGAACAGTAGAATTATAAAGCCAATTTAGACTCCTTCTCCCTAGGCCATTAGGACAGGAGGGAGTTATGATCAAGGAGACATTTGTGTCTGTAAAATTTTCTAGGTGAGAGGCTCTTTGTTTTGGCAAATGGACCATGTATATATCCTGAATGTACATTCAAGAGGAAGACACCATACCCCAGGATTGGTATTGTGGAGTTTGTGCTATTTAGCTCCCTTTAATAATGATGGGTTCTTCAGCGTATCTATATAATAATAAGCACATAGGAGAAAAAACAGAGTTGAAAGGGCTGTGTTCAAATACCAAGTTGGTGAATGTCAATTGTTGCCAGAGCCAGCCGGCAAAAGTATGGGTTCCGAAGAGAGGTGTGAGGATGAAGAATTCAACTCTTAAGAATTTGATTCCAAGAATTTTTTAAAAATTCGAATGTGGGGTTGGGGCGCCAGCCTACTATCTCTACTGGCCGACCCCTGCTCCTGGGTCAATCTCTCTACCTGTCAACCCCTACTCCTGGGTCAGTATTCTCTATTGGGCCAACATCTCTACTGGCCGACACCTACTCCTGGGGTATTTATACAGTTACAGGTCAATCAATAGCCTTGTGCTATCACCACCAGAATACAATAGAGACCAATCCAAAGCACATACATTACAGGTAGGTTAATCAATACCCTTGTGCCATCACCACCTGATCTTCTTGCAGACCTTTTACTTTGAACTTTCCATGACCCCAAACCTTGTTGACTCTGGGTGAAGGACAGTCAGCTAAATCAGAAATATTCTTTTAGGGGAAAACCTTAATGGCTCCCCACAAATTGTAAGTTGTTAATTCCCTTTTCTGTATCCATCAAGTGGGACCAGTAATTCTTACTTGTCAGGGTGGGCTACTTTGTCCTAGGTGATTTCCCCTTTGGATAGAATCAAGCATAAAGGTCTTGGCTAACTTTTGTTGGAGAGACAAAGGGCAGACGCCCATTGTCTGAAGTGTCTTAGACTCACAGAAACAGTGCATCCAGGAGCCCTGACACCCAGTTCATGAATGCCCATCCTCTAGCTGCTGTGATCTAGAGATGTGCCCTAATGCCTGGGGCCCTTCAGCCCCAGGCTGTGCAGCCAGTCTTCATCAGGCATTGTTCAGAAATTGTCAGAGCTACTATGATTTTAAAAAAAAAATATTTTAAAAGGGAAATTTTAGCATAGAGTATTTCATTCCATTCTTATAGCTACCTTGCAAAGGATGTGTTTTTATTTCTATTTCAGATGAAGAAACTGAGGCTCTGAGAGGTGAAGCAAGGATTCAAGGTTGCACGGTGTGCTATGGTAGAGCCAGGATTGGAGCCACTCATCAGAATACAGCATGCGTGCTCTTCCCATAATCTCATCAAAGTTCTGCCTCGTGCAGGAGAATCATGGCACTTCTCCAGCAGCGAATGCAGGCTGCCAGGACTGCCTTCCTCACAGTTTGTCCTAGTTCAGTGCTTCTCAAACATCAAAGTGCATACAAATCACCTGGGGCCCTTGTGAAACTGCAGATACTGATTCAGTCGGTCTGGAGAGGGGGTGAGAAGCAAGTGCCCAGGTGGTACCTATGCTGCCGGTTTGCTGACCATCTTTAAATAGCAAAATGTTAGCTGACATCCAATGCTTCCATATTGCTCACTGGATTATGAACAGAATCTCCTTTTGAACCTCCATTCTTTCCCTTCTCCCACTCAATAGTTAGTGGCCAGATCTGTGAAGCAGTCCCAAGTAGCTCTTAATGAAATTAAAACCAGACTGACATCCCTAATACTCTCCAGCTGTTAGCCAGTATGTGCCATTAGGGTAATTGTGTGGGAACACTGAGAGTTAAAACTAAAACAATAATCGAGCCAGGGTCTATTTAAAGCTGCAGGCATCACTAGATTAGTTAGGTAAGAGAATTTAAGGTGGAAATCATGCAGTGTGGGTAGAGTGATGGTGGCAGCAATAGTACCTACACTGATATCATCAGCTGGGTGCCTTCTATATTTTAATATTTTAAGTTTTGTAAATATTTTGTAGGTAATTTTTCTAACAGTTCGGCAACATAGACAATATTATGAATCTATAGTTACTCATATCCTGTTTACACTGGTAAAATAATCTAAAGCAACATCCAAGACTATTTAACATAGCACAAGAGGGTACAATTGTAAATATGTACACAAAAAGAAGCATCTAAGTACAATAACCTAGGGCCAGGAATGTGACTCTCAATGGACCTGGAAGGAGTGCACGTCTGCTTGGGGTGAGTCGTATTTGGTTCTCAGGTTTCCAGCAGCCACAAACCCAAAACAACTGAAACAAACATAGGGTGAGGGAGTAGCTGAACTACCAAACACTTTTCAGAGAAGAAAAACCATTCTTCACACACCTAGATCATACAGTGATATCTCCTGTGGGCCTTCCTGCAGAGTATGACATGTGCCACAAGGAACGACTTGTTTTCACAAGTTACTCATAATTGTCTAAGGACAGATTTCCTGGGGTTGTATTTGCAGTGATCCTCCATGGAGGTTGGTGCATCAAAATCAAAGAGAAATTGAACAATGCAGATCTTCTGGGATAAATGTGATAGAGTCTAGTATTCAGCAACTGGCTACAGGTTTGATTTGGAATGGAACTGCATCTTGGACAACTTGGAGATGCGGAAAGGTGTGTATCCTTTAAGAAACCTCCCTCTTCCTGCCACCCTTCAGTCTGTTTCCCCAAGCTCAGCTTCTAAAGATGCTAAGTAGCAGTGAGTTAGAGATTGTTCAACAGCAGGGAGTTTTGGTTGAATGGCGATCCAAATGAGTTAACTGAAACTGGGCACAATTGCTTAACAAGGACACAACTTAAATAAAAGCCATCTCAGCTCTACTCTCTGATGACTGAGCTTTTGGGAATATTCTGAGAAGGAACAGGACTCTTCTCCAAAAATACTCTTCTGAATTAAATCATTAAATGGATAAAGCCTTATGTTATACTTCATAAAACAAGGATGAGGTCATTTTAGCCTGAAAAAAGTGTAAAACCATCGTAACTAATCTTTGATGTGGCTAAAATAAGATCTTAATGAAATATCTATAGAATATTTATATCGGAGTAATGCTATTTTTGCTAAAAATTATTCATAAAACATATATACCATTTGACCATTCAATATGAGCCAGTATGTATTTTGGGGCACATGTCACGTACTAGGTGCATACTTGGGGATAAAGCACAGAATCACTGCCCAAGGAAAAATCAATGTGAGAGACCATCACATAACCACTAACAACACAATCTCCTGCTGAGCATTAATATGTCCTGCAGTTTTTCAACTATTCACTATTAATGTCTTCCATCTATTGGTACCAAAGAGGATATTCTGGCAAAAGACAAATAAATATACTAATTATTAAAGGTGGTAAATTCCAGGAGGGAGATTACTGAGTCCATTCTATGAGAAGGAATAAGGGCAGGGTGCTGGGACAGTGCAGAAAGGGTAACCAGGGCAGTGTCCCCAAGGAGGTACTGTCCAAATGAGAACTGCAGGATGAGAAGTTCTAGCCATGGTTGCATCAAGAGGAAAGAAATATGGGTGCAACACTCCTGGTGCTAGAGAAAACATGCTAGAGAGAAGAAAGCAATTAGCCAGGTTTGGTGGCACAGGCCTGTAATTCCATGACCCAGGAGTCTGAGACAGGAGGGTCATAGGGTATAATGTCCTGGGGTTCGATCCCTATTACCACAACAAAAGAAGAAATAAGGGGAGAAAAAGAAAGCAATTAAACAGTCACATCTTAAAGGGTTAGTATTTACCACACAGTTAGGGCTGGAAATGTCAATCAAAATTTTTGATTTCAGAATAACTGATCCATTGCTCTTCCTCTTTGCAGTAATTATTCAGCAAAGTCAGGTGGACCCTCCTTGTTTGATGTAACAAGCCACATCACTCATGCATAAGAAACTGTTTCTCAGTAATACACATATATTGGATTTAAAAAACACACATTTGTGCTGGGTGTGGTGGCACTTGCTTATAATCCCAGTACATAGGAGGCTGAGATAGGAGGATGTGGGTTCATGGCCAGCCTCATCAAGTTAGTGAGGCCCTTAGCAACTTAGTGAGATCCTGTTTCAACAAAAAAGAATAAAAAATAGGGTTGGGGCATAGCTTGGAAAAAGAATGCCCCTGGGTCCCTCCTATACCTAAAAAAAAAAAAAAACATTAAATATAAGGAGTGTCCCTCAAGTATAGGTAGATGATATAGCTTCTTTGAAGTCTTATATCCCATCATATAGCAATCCCCAGGTACAGAACACCAGTTTGTAGAGAACATGGCCTTTGTTTCTATGCCATATGGAATATTAGCAGCACTAGAAGAGATGTGGGGGTCAACTCTGGACCAACCTTTATTTAAGCAAAGAAGGAAGGCACACACCCGGGATCGGGCTTTTAGCCCTGACCTAGAACACCAACCTTAAGGAACACCACACAAGTTTTCCTGACAAGTGTGGGACCCTACTCTACCAAATACCACCCTAGCAAAAGTAATTATGCCCATAATATGCTATTTAAATGCCCACATTCTTTGCAGACTGCCAGATCTACAGCAAGAAAATTTCCAGCCCATGTATCTCAATAGTTTCTCACTATACCAACCTTTTGCTCCAAGGTATGTCTAGATCCAACATTCCTTCATTATTACCTTTCCCTTGCAAAACCCTCAGCTCCTTTTACCAGTCTACATTACTCATCAGACAGGACCCCAGCTCTGGGGGAGCTCTGCCTTCTCTGAGCTTATCCCTGAGCAACTCCATGTCCACAGAGAAAATATAAGTGCAGTGTGTGCTTCACTCTAAATGCATGACCTCCAACTTCAAATGGGCACTCAAAACTGCCCAGCAGGTCTTTGATTTTTCTCTTGTTTCCTTACTTTTCTATTCTCAGAGACGACTATTTTATATCTTCTCTTCCTTCCTGAAACCTCCTACATTCCTTCCTCTACTTTCAGATAATGACTTCTCATTTCATAGATAAAATTGAAAAATCATCTTCTCTCCACCAAACCTGCAATCTTCATCGGGGCTCATTTTCTCCCTTTTTTCTCTGGTTAAAATGGAACAAGTGCACTCCAACCTGTCAAAGTCCAGTTTCTTCATGCACAGTCCAGATCTCACCTACTTGAATACTGCCGTACTTTGGTCATTCCCTCTTTCTGCAGTATTGTCCTTATCATTCTTCTTGGATTAGCCTCATCACTAAGCAACCATATTCTATTACCTCCCATATTTATCAGAAGGAAAACAAGGGCCGAGTATGGTTGCACACCCTTGTAACCCTGGCATTAGGAAGGCGGAAACCGGAGGATGGCAGTTCGCAGACAGCCTCAGCTACTTAGTGAGGTCCTTCACAACTCAGTGAGACCCTGTTTCAAAAATGAAAAGACTAAAAAATAGGGCTAGGGGTGTAGCTTGGAGGTATAATGTCCCTGGGTACCATCCCCAGTAGCCCCCCGCAAAAGGAAAACAAAAGATCTCCACTGACCCCCCCCCCCTCCATGGTCAACACCTTTTCTTGAATCCATGGCCCAAGGTCTCCCTAATGAGCTGTCCACACGCTGGCTTCACGATCGTTCTTGCCTCACCCCCATATTGATTTTGCCCTCTTTGTACCCCTAATGATTTCTTTGGAAATGTACAGGCCAAGATTCCAGTGACCTTCAAGGTACCAAATCAATGAACGACGTTCAGTTCTCATCTTATTTAACATCTCAGGAGCAGTGACTGCACTTTCCTTAAACTCTCTTCTGATTCTCCTAACACCAGCTCACCCTTCATCTGACCTCCAAATTAGAATGCTCTCGGTTTTCATTGCTTTCCTCTCTCCCTGGGCAATCACACTCAGTTCAATGGCTTATTTTTTAATTAATTTTTATTTCTATCAAAGAAGCATATACAGAGCTAATAAGGCAAATAATACTGTTAAAAGTCTACTGATAATATTCCCTAAATATTAAATGCATTGGCTAAACTTATGGTTCTATTTCTCTTCTTGGAGTCTGCTTCTCCCTTCTGCTTCTCTCCAGCCTGGTTTTCTGAATGGCTGATATCTTTTGACTTACCTTCCCTAATCCCTTGGGCTAAGTGAAGTTTCTTCCTGCATCCCTTTCTTTTTCTTAATTTACAATGTAATTTTGCCAAAGGATATCTTGTCGTAGCTTTATAAAAAAGAATATAATCAATTTGAATATTTACAGCTATGAAAATATAGTATTTCCTCATCCTCTTGGTTTATAATTGATCTAGCAATATAATCCTATGTTATCATGACCATTCAGAATTTTGTTCTGTTTTCTTCTAATTATCAAAATTTCTGCTGAGAAGTCCAGTGTGATTCTGATTCCTTGTATGTTGTGTGTATTTACTTTCTTTCTGTCTGGACACTTCAGGTTCTTCTATCTCTGGATTCTGAAATTTCACAATAGGATGTGCCATGTTTAGGGCTTTTTCTTTCCTTTGTTACACTGGTAATTCAGTGGTAATTTTTTAAACTAGATAAATGTACCTTTTAAGAATTTTAATAAAATAAAATTATCCATACATTTGGTTTCTTGCATCAATCTTCTAAATATTATTTATTGCTTATTATTTATTTATTTGCTTTTTTCTGTGGTTCATGAGACTATTTCTTCTTTATCTTCTAAATTTTCCATTGATTTTTAAAATATTGTGGTCAGATTATGGTAAAATCTTTCTTTCACTTTGTAGATTTTTCTAAAATGTCTACTTTTCATATTTGTTTACTTATTTTTTATTATGATTTTTTTTTATCTTTTTGCAGTACCAGGGATGGAACCCAGGGACATTCTATCCCTGAGCTACACCCCCGGTCCTATTTTTTAGTCTTTTTATTATTTTAAAACAGGGTCTCACTGAGTTGCTAAAGATCTCATTAGGTAGCTGAGGCTATCTGAGAACCTTGATCCCCTGGTCTACAAGTGTGCGCCACCACACCTGGCTGTTTACTTATATTTAAAAGAGAATTAATAAAAACTGATTGTGATTTCTGTAAATTGGATGAAACTTGCCAGCTGGTACATTTTACTATAGATCATACCAGCCAAACTGGCATTTCTTCAGTTTCTGCAACATGTGAAAAACTTTCCTATCTTAGGGTTTTGGACATTTGAATATATTTGAAATACCCCTTCATCTCTCTCTCTCTCTCTCTCTCTCTCTCTCTCTCTCTCTCTCTCTCACACACACACACACACACACACACACAGACAGACACACACACACACACACACACACACACACACACACACACACTCTACTTATCCTTTACATTTTTGGTTATATATCACTTCTCCATAAAAACCTTGTATGACCAGCCTAAGTAAAATAGTGCCCATTTTTTGTTTCCTTTCTTTAGAATATGTACCACAATTTAATTTATGTGACTGATGGATTTATGTATTGTGTACTTGAGCACTTTCCTGGCTGTTCCCTATTGTCTAAAAATACATGGCGAGCAAGAGCCAATTCTATTTTCTTCAATGCTTTAGACTTAGGGCTCTGCATTCAAATACCATGTGTACAATTAATATTTACCCAGTTAATAAATAAATGAGTAAATGAATAGAAAATTTACCTTGTTGATCAGCCTCAACTCTATGTATTTTTGTAACCTTAGGCAACTTAATTAACCTCTCTGAGTTCTATTTTATTTAGCCTCTTCAGACTTAGAGCAATAGTGCTTATTCTACCTGTAGAGGTATTTATGAAGCAAAAATGAAATAACAAATGTAAAAGTGCTGACTAAAACGATTTTATATAAATTTGAGGGATTATAAGAACTGAATGTGACTTATTCTATCTTTTCTTATTTTTTCTTCTTTTCATATTGAGACCTTAATTTAACACTTCAGAGATCATACGTTGGTAGCACCTTCTAGGTGGTGTTGTTATTAAGGGTTCTTTTTAGAACTAAATTAACTAAACTCTTATATGCGATTAAAAGCAGACATGCCTTATTCTGATTCCTGAGCAAATAATGTCATAAGAAGATTCTAGTTTTTGTTCTAGTTCAATGAAGAAAATTGGCAATGCCAACTCATGTTCTACTTTCAAGCACAAAGAAAGAAAATAGAAATTCCTGTTTATGAATGAGGATTAAATCATTCCTATACTTATATCATCATTGTTCTTTAAGTTTGCCCCAAACTAGCCAAACATAAACTAGCATGCTTATTAATAAAATGTAAATTGATATAATCCTTTCTAGAAAGCACTTTATAAATACATATAATATGGCTTAAAGGTTATTTTATCTTTGGGTTCCCAAACTGTCCTGGGAAGTTATAAAAAGGAAATAATCCAAAATATAGAAATATCTATATAGTGTATCAAAAATGATCCTTTACAAAAAATGTAAACTAATAGTTTCTATTACTATAAAACATATATTTCTAATACTATATCAAAAGTTAAGTAAACCTAAGGGGATATACTTGGTAGAATAAAAATAAAAATATTAAAGCTATAGAGTAACCTGGGGGAATAAATTTTCATGATATAGATTATAGCACTATATTATATGCACAGCATTACTACTGATTTCAAAATAGTTAACTCAAAAGGAAGTTTACACAAGACTTTCCTCAATACACCCTTTGGAACCATGTTTTTCAAAGTGCATGACCTAACAGCATTGGCATCACAGGAAGCTCCTTAGAGATAAGAATTTGGGCCCCACCAAATGAACCAGATCTACATTTAGACTCAGGGTGATTCCTATGAACAGTAGAGTTTTGCAGGCATTATCCTGGAAGAAAAGCCATAGTCTCCTGTGTAGTAATAGCTAAAGTTCCACAGGGTCCTCTGAAGAAGTTTTATATTAGAAAACAAGTCCGAGTGGCATCACCTGGTCTCTTTTGGATGACTCTGCAGCTCCTCCTTGCCTTCATCAAGGTTGGTGAAGAGTCTGCTGACGAATGACTGTGACAAGCTTTTATTTTACTTCCTAATATGGGGCCCATCATTGCATTTGTCAAGGTGTGCACTCAGCTATACAACAATACTGTTACATTGCCTTCATGAGGCTCTCCTGCAAGGCACTGGGTCCCTGAAGCAATCTGAGACCCTAAAGTATCCAATAATTTCAAAGATGCAAACAAACTAGTCATGATCTTGTTCATGAGGCCAATAAATGGTTTGGGGATAAGTGTTCTAGAGGATACAGGTTACTATACTTGTACCTAAATTGTGAGGTTGGACATATTAGATTTAATTGTATAACACTTTCATTTTTGTAGGTCAAGAAATATAGTCAAGCCAGGCATGGTGGCACATGCTTGTAATCTTAGTACTTGGGAGGCTGAGACAGGAGGATAGCACGTTCTCAGCCAGCCTCAGCAACTTGTGAGGTCCTCTGCAACTTCGTGAGACCTTGTTTTAAAATAAAGAACAATGCTGGGTGTGGTGGTGCACGCTTGTAATCCCTGCGCTTGGGAGGTGGAGACAGGAGGATCGTGCTGGTTCAGAGCCAGCCTCGCTGGTTTAAGAGACCCTGTTTCCAAATTTAAAAGAATATAAAATAGGTCTGGGAGTGTAGTCCGGAGGTAGAAGGGCTTCCAAGAACCCAGTACCACCAAAAAAAAATTAAAATAAATAAAATAAAATAAAGAATAAAATTGGGCTGGGGATGTAGCTCAGAAATAGAATGTAGCTCAGAAGTAGAATGTCCCAGGCTTTAATCCCCAGTACTACAAAAAGTAAAAAAAAAAAAAAAAAAAAAAAAAAAAAAAAAAAAAAAAAAAAAAGGAAGAAAAAAAACAAAGAAAAGAAAAAAAAGAAAAGAAAGGCAGTCACCCTGGGTTTATGCAAGAAATTGACTGCACAGCCCTTGCATGGATACCAAAATCTGGAGATACTGAAATCTCATATAAGTAGCCTTGTGCTAGGATGTTGCTCAATGGTAGAGTACATGCTTAGCATGCACAAGGCCCTGAGTTCAGTCCCCAGGACTTTAAAAATATAAAAATAAAATAAATAATATAGCCTCATATCATATTCTCCAATATACTTTAAATCATCTCCAGATCACCTATAATATATAGTATTAAATATCACATAGCTAGTTATTATACTATATTATGTGGAAAATAAAAACATGAAGGAAAAGTCATTCATACTCAGTGACAGATGTAATTTCCCCTAGTATTTCCTATCTGTAATTGTTCAATTTGTGGCTGGAGACTCATGGGCACAGAGGGCCAGCTGCACTTACATCTTATACTTTTTAAAAAATTACTGTAGTCACTGTAATCATACATCTTGATGAAGTCCAGGGTGGTAGAGGCATACATGCACACAGCATAAGCCCTCCCCCCACTTTCACCCTCACCCCTCTCCTTTCCCTCCTTTCCAGGCTCAGCATAGTTATTGGCTTTGATAAGTTTGTGTATGCACCTCATGTTCATTGAGGTGTTTCTCTCTTCCCTACTTCCATCTCCCTTAGGTCGCCTTCTTCACTCATCTAAGGTTTCTCTTCCTTGGTCTGGAGTTCTTCCTATGCCTGGTTTTCTCCCTAGCTTCTGCATATTAAGGAGAACATCCTTCATTTTACTTTTTGTGGCTTAATAATCTCATTTAGCATAATGTTCCCCAGTTCTGTCCATTTCTCTGCAAATGACATAATACTTCTCTTCTATTGTGGATTTCATTGTGTTTTTTCCATAGTTTTGTAAACCTCTTATGTGTTGATGGGCATCTCAGCTAGCCCCATAGTTTGGCGATTGTGAATTGTGTAGCTATAAACATAGATATGCATGCATTACTCTGGTAGTTTTATTTCCATTCTTTTGGGTAGATAACCAGGAATGGTATTGCTGGGTCATATGGTAGGCTCATTCTGTTTTCCAAAGTGGTTGCACTAGTTTGTAATCCCACCAACAATGTATTAGAGTTTCTACTTCTTCACATCCTCACCAGCATTTGTTGTTGGTGGTGTTTTTAATGATTGCCATCCCACTTGGGGTTAGGTGAAATCTCGGATAGATTTGTATCTCTCTGATTGCTAATGATGTTGAACATTTTTTCATACACTTATCTGCCATTTGTATTTTTTCTTTTATGAAGTGTCTATTTAGTTAACTTGCCCACTTTTTTATTGGCTTATTTGTTTTTTGGTGGTGAGTTTCTTGAGTTCCCTGTATATTCTAAATATTAGTCCTCTGTCAGAGAAGTAGCTGGCAAAAATTTTCTCCCATTCTGTTGGCACTCTGTTGAGGTTCTTGATAGTTCTTATTGCTGTGAAGAAGTTCTTCAGTTTAATGTAATCTCATATATTGCTACTCATTTTAATTTTTTGTTGCTTCTGGAGCTTTGTTGAGGAAGATTTTTACCTGTTTCTACATATTAGAGTTTTTAATCCTACACCCTCTTCAAGTAGCTCCAAGGTCTCTGGTATAATTTCTAGGTCTTTGATCCATCTTGAACTTACTCTTGTGCAGGGTGAGAATGTGGGGTTTTTTCATTTTTATGTATATAGATAACAAGTTTTGCCAATATCATTTGTTGAAGAGGAACAAGACAAGGGTGTTCACTATCACCACTTCTTTTCAATATTGTACTTGAGACTCTAGCCAGAGTGATGAAGCAAGAAAAGGAAATGAAAGGAGTATAAATAGAAAAAGAAAAACTAAAATTATATCTATTTTCAGATGACATATTATACTTACAACACCCAACAAACTCAACCAAAAGGCTTATAGAACTGATCAACAAATTCAGAAAAGTGTCTGGATACAAAATAAATCTTTAAAAATCAGATAAATTTATGTATACCAACTATAAGTCCACTGAAAAAATACAGAAAATGTTTCCACTTACAATATCCTCTCAAACAATAGAATACTTAGAAATAAATCTAACCAAGGAGGTAAAAGACCTCTACAAGGAAAATTATAAAACATTTGAAAAATAAATTGAAGATCTTAGAAGACAGAAGGACCTCCCATGCTCCTGGATTGGCAGACTAAATATCATCAAAATAGTCAGTCACAAAAAGAAAAAATTGGTTGCTCTCTCCAGTATGCAGAAGCTAGGGAAAATTGGTCATAGGAAAAACTCTGGCCATAGAAGGAGAAACCATAGATTAGCAAATAAAGTGACCTAATTGAAGGAGATAGGAGGGGGGAGAGGGAAATTCTCTAGTGTATATGATTTACCTTCACAAACATATCAAAGTCAATCACTAAGCCAAATGTGAGAAGGAGGGAGGGAAGAATGAATGGGGTAGGAAGTGGGGAAGGGCTAAATGAGTGATATGTGCATGTATGCCTCTACCATCTTGTACCCCATTAAGATGTGTGACTACACTACACTAATAAAAATAAAAAATAAAATAACCATTCTTTCAAAAGTGTTTTATAGATTCAATGCAATACCCACTAAATTACCAAGGCCATTCTTCACAGACAGAGAAGAATATCAGTCCTTAAATTAGTTAGGAACAACAACAAAACAGAATAGCAAAAGTCATTCTTAGCAATAAGAACCATACAGAAGGCATCACAATTCCTGACTTCAAACTATACTACCATAGTAATAGAAAGAGCATGGTATTGGCACAAAGCAGACATATAGTCTAATGGAACAGAATAAAAGACTCAGCAACAAATCCACACACTTACAGCCAATTAACTTTTAACAAAGGGGCCATCTTACATGTTTTAATGGTATTATTAAAAATTCACATCACAGACTGTGTGTGTGTGTGTGTGTGTGTGTGTGTGTGTGTGTGTATGTATGTATGTATGTATGTAATTTTGGCACTCAGTATTGAACCCAGGGGCATTCTAACCCCAACCTGTACCCCAGCCTTTTTCTTTTTCTTTTTTTTTTTTTGGTAGTACTAGGGTTCCTGGAAACCCTTCTACCTCCAGGCTACACTCCCAGACCTATTTTTTATTTTTGGAAACAGGGTATATTAAGCCAGCGAGTCTGGCTTCGAACTTGTGCGATCCTCCTGTCTCTGCCTCCCAAGCACAGGGATTACAAGCGTGTGCCACCACACCCAGCCAGCCCCAGCCCCTTTTTAAAATTTGAAACAGGCTGTTGCTAAATTGCTGAGGCTGGTCTTGAACCTACAATTTTCCTGTCAGTTTCCCAAGTACTGGGATTCTAGGTGTGCACTACTGTGCCCAGTTTAAATGCTTACTTATTGAATGTTTACTATGTGCCAGGGCCCTTGGACAATTTTTACATGCCCTTGTTCTAAATTTTTCTCAAAACAACTTTGTAAAATAAATTTTTGTTTTCTATTTTTATAGACAAAGAAGAAGCTCACAGAAGTTACAAAATTAACCAAGATTATTCCACAAACCAAGGCTTCACTTTCAGAGTCCAGATTCATACAATCAAATCATATGGCCTTTCTAGGAATCACTTTCTTTTTCAACTTACAGTCCACAAAACCTTTTTTAAGTCTAGGTGTACAAAAACACTTTGTGAAATGTCATGGCTTATATTTGAGCCAATATATTAAGGCAGAAAAAGGGCCTTAGATATTCTGACTGTGGTGCCTACTGTGCTTCCTGGCACCTGTCTAGGGACCCAGTGCCATCATGAATGTCTATTGACATTTGCCAAAGAGACTCACTGAGCCCTGACTTTGCTCTGCCCTTCACCACTGGTTCTTGATGGTTTTCAATCTCTAGCACACATTTCAATCACCTGAAGAACTTGCTAAACACAAATTATTAGACTGAACCTCCAGAATTTCCAATCCCATAGGCCTGGAGCTGGGCCTGGTAATTTGCATTTCTGCCAGTCTCCCTGGTGGTGCACACACTTCTGGTTCAGGTGAACATACTGTGGGGCCCACTGCTCTAGACCTCGGCCAGCCAATCTTCCAGCTCTTCTTGGAGTTAAGCTCCCCTGGACCGCTGGCCTTCCCACTCCTGCTCATTGCCAAACTAATCTAAGAAGCCATTTTGACTGAATAAATTCATGGGATAATAACAGCCATACTTAATTTAGTTTATAGTAATAATTGACAATAATAAATATCCAAGGACATTGACCACACATTTAGATACTTACGAAATGAGTGTTCTTACATTTCGACCCACTGCAAGGGTAGATCTTACCTCTAAGGTGTCATTCTTGTGTCAGAGGTACCTGATTATTTGCAGCGGAGAGTACCTTTGACTTGCCTTCCAGTATTCAAGATCCTTTTTCTTGCTGTCCTGGCTGCACTTATAGAAATCCTCAGGATGGTGACAGAGAAAAGAGCTGAGTGAGAAGAAAACAATGTTTGTGCTTATGATAATTTAATGGTGTTCTGCTACATGTAAATGGTGGTAAGAGCTGAGCACATGCACAGCAGAGGGGCTGGAGGTCTTTTGTTTCTCTCCCCTGAGGTTTCCAGTAGTAGTGTTTTGGGAAATGCCCTCTGCTAGACTCTCTCTCCTTGGTTTCTTACAGTGGGAGTTCTTCAATCTGGATCCATTTATTTGGACACCCATGTCTCAGGCCCTGCAGCACCTTCTGATCACAATGCCCTTGGCTTTAGTTTTTCCACTCCTCCCCTTTGTAGCTTTGATACCCTAAGCCTGTGTTTTCTCCAGGATCTCATCTCTCCAGGAAATAGATAGTTTTATCCAGTTTTTGTTGTTGTTGTTGTTCAGATATACCTGTATATCATACCTCCAAGTCATTTTTTATGTCCACTGTTGGCAAAATTTTTCATTCATTTCACACACAGATTGAGTTACTTTTTGTGTGTGTAGGACTGGGGATTGAACCCAGAGCCATTACTTCTGAATTATATCCCAGCAGTCCTATTTTACTTTGAAATAGGGTCTCACTAAATTGCTAAGGACTTCGCTAAATTGCGAAGGCTGTCCTTGAATCTGCCATCTTCCTATCTCATTCTTCCAAGTACTGGAATTACAGGCATGTGCCGCCAGGCCCAACTGAATGATTCTTATTCTTTTAAACACTAAGAAATCAGATGCATATTACATGCAGTATTTTCCCTAAATAACACCTGTATTTTACTGAAATCTGAGTATAAAAGCATTGGAAATCCAGCTATGAAGAACCTTGATTTTTTTTGCATGTGATTTTATTGAAGTTAAAATAACCGCATTGATTCCCATTTGACTCAGGGTCATTCTTATTCATAATGAATTGGGAGTTGCAGAGCAAGAGTGATTTAGAGATTTCTTCCCAAGGTGGCACCCAAGTCTCCTCTTTTTTGCTGTTTTGGTTGTGGTATAGGCAATACAAATGTAAGATATTTACTTATATTAATTTCAAATTCTGTTTTTCATCGTAGTTATTAAAATAAATAAGATATAGATCAAAATATATTTTATATGGGAGAAAAATTTGAGGGCAGCATCATGACTTCAGTGTATGAACTGCGGCCCAAGAGGTCAAAAGTAATATGTGTTTTTTTGAAGATTCCTAGCTAGCCAGAAATTATTTTGCGACTATTAGGTATTTGTTAGGAGATAGAGATAAAGATTTGACTATCAAGACTCTACAACTGACTAGATACTTTTCTTTGACAGTACATTTTTCTTATTCACGAGATCCAGTTGCACCTACCCCTCCCTGTACCACACTTTGGCTGAGCACCCTTTGACTCAGTATCTCAACGTGAGTTTCAAATGACCATTTAAAAATTTTAGTGTTGTATTATACCAGATGAGTAGTCTCCAAACCAGAAATTACGTGTTTCTGGGAAGCCCCAGCATATTAGCAAGGAAGTTGGCAAGTGACTTTATAATTGTTTACATTCCAAAATACCTTTCTAAACATAATGGCAACAGCTCACACCATAAAAATAATGATTATCAGTCATGGTGAAAAATGTAATTTTTGGCATTCATAATTACAAAGATCATTTTAAATGTAATTTATAAGGTAGGGATTTCCTTGCAAAATTTATGATTTTATATATATATATCTATATTATATGTTATATATATTATATAATACATATGCATTATATATGTGTGTATATACATATACATATATATATATATATATATATATATATATATATATTACTGGGGATTGAACCCAGAGCCATTTTATTATATATATAATATATATATAATATGTATAATATAGCCATTATATAATATATACAACATATATTATATATTAAGTAGTAAGTACAGAGTACCTACAAATCAATAAAAAAGAAATACCCCAAATGAAAAGGTATATTAATCAAGGTAATATTTAGAGCAAAGCCTCAGTGACTTACTATAATGGATGTTACTTCTCATTTTCAAAGAGTCTAGCATAAGTGATATGTTCTAAATATCTGTGTCTTTTCAAAATTCACGTGTTAAACTCTAATCACTAACGAGCTCCTACTAAGAGATGGTCTTTGGGTAGTTATTAGGTCATTAGGGCAGATCCCTTGTGAATGAAATTTATGCCCTTATAATAAAGGACTGCATTCCCTTTGACCTATCACCAAGTGAAGACACTTAGAAGATGTCATCAATGAATAGGCCCTTAATAGACACTCAGTCTGCTAGTGATTCAATTTTAGACTTCTCAGCCTCTTGAACTGTGAGCAGAATTTTTTGTTTATACATTACCACATATAAGGTATTTTGTTGTAGCATCGTACATAAACTAAGACAATAAGTAAGGGTTCCTCATTGGTGAGAGGCTTTTCTCCCTGTAAAGATCTAGGGCCCTAACTCTTCCCACTTGTGACTACCATTTTCAGCATGTGACTTTCAAAATTGTTTAACTCCACTTCATGAATTGATGGGAGAAAAAAAAAAAAACTAGAAGGATCATGCTTGGAAATTTTTATGGGCTGGAAGGCTTGGAACTGAGATGTTAACATGGGAGTACTTAAGTGCAGGGTGGAAATATCATACAGCTATATGCTCAGGAGGAGAAGAACTGATACGTGAATGAACATCTGTCTAGTCTCTGCCACAGTGGATCTTCAAATTTTATGTATCACAGGAATTGAGAGAGAGAGAGAGAGAGACAAAGAGAAAGAATCAACTTATACATATTGAAATAAGACAACGAATATGAGATGTGAGAGTACTATGCTGTATCTGCAAGGATGTGTTCACAAAGAGACTGACACCTCAGCCTCTTCTACACCCCAAGAGAACAGACAGGAGAACTTATTTAGAGATAGTTACTGGTGTTTCTTGTGTCCCATGCTTCTCCTTCTCCATGTTAAGTATAGGAAACAGACTTTTTTGAGACTATATAGAGAACTCAGGTCTATCCTCTGGAATCCCTGGCAGGAGTGGACTCTGGGTTGCATCTTGGGAAGTGGCTTCTCTCCTGTCATTTCTTGTGGTCCAGATATGAGGACCACATTCAGGGAGGGTTGATGAGCACTTTGTTTTTAGATATCCAAGAGGGAACACTTGGTATGGGGTGGGGAATAAGAACCTCAGTAAAGTGAGCAAGAGATGTACTGCCAGAGGCTTAGAGTGTCAGAGAGGAATCGCCATTGGCCAGCCACAAGAAATATATCTACTGGTATGAAGAAAATTACAAGTGAGATATTCTCAGCAATATGGCATGGTGGGGGATTTCCAAAGAATTCACTAAGATGCTCCAAGAAAGAAGAAGATTAAACTTGCCAGTCATGATAGTACCAAGGCCAACTCATGCCAGCATCAGTCAAGCAAGAATTCTCCTCTGTCCTCTGCCCCCTGTCCCTTTCTTTCTCTCATTCCCTGTGCACTGGTGCCATAGGGCCAGAAGCCACGTGGGAAAGTCAGAGAAGTAGAAGGGCTGGAGCGAGAAAGAAGCAAAAGCTCCTCCTTCCCCCTGCAGGCAGCTGCCCTCCATGGCGTTAAGATGGCGGGGGGGGGGGGCAGGAAATGTGGTGGAAGTTTTAACCTTTAAGATTAAAGTTTAGATTGTTACTCTGGGCTGAACCAAACTGCTCTAAGACCAAAAACAACCAAAGGATTTCCCATTGTTCTAAGTGACCTGGTTTTCATCCAAGGGGAGAATCAGGGAGATTTTATTTTTTATATCTACTTTTACTAGTGCATTGCCCTTAGACCTCATAGTGAAGTTCAATGTGATATAAACACATACGTGCCTAACTCTTGGTGAACCCCACTCTTCACCTCCCTGTTCATGTTAGTGGGATTGGAAGTGATACCTTCATATGTGAACATAATATTATTTGAACTATTTCCTTCCCGGGTCTTTCTTGCCCCTTCCCCATATCCCTTCCTCAGTTCCCTTCTACTATTCTACTTGTCTCTTTTCACATTTATCTAATTATCACACTTATGTTTCCTATTTTCTCTCTAGCTTCCACATATGAGAGAAATCAGAGAACCCTTAATTTTCTGAGATTGGCTGATATCATTAAGCATAATAATCTTTAGTTCCACCAATTTTTCTGCAAATTACAAAATTTTGTTCTAGGCAGTTCAAGACCGTATGTGTGACTTCAATACGACACACATATATAAATATTTCTGAAATGAAAATGACAATATACTAATAGACATAATATTTGGATATTATGTCTATTATATCTGGATAGTAGGGTTAGGGCCAAATTAGTTTCTCTGTGTGTATATATGTAAGTTCCTACATTATATACTATGTTTACCATACAGTAACCACACACACATATGTATGTGCTATACTGGAGAAGGCAAAGTAGACATAATTGTAAAATATTGTGCCATCTTCTCTTTTGCAAGGTTACCTAACCTCAAAATCATTGAGTATAAATGACATGTGGGAACACTGCACTGGACACTGAGTCCGTTTTAACTGGCCATGTTAGGTATCAGCCCATTCCTAATAGGACTTGAGTGAGCATTTTATGGAGAATGCATCACTACCCTTTTGCCCTCCAAACACTTGTTATTTCCATATCTTTTTTCTCGGAATCCTTGCTAAGGTTATCTCAAAGAGGGAAATACTGGCATCCACCATGAAATTTGTATTCTCCAAGGTTTCCATCACTCCTATGTATATCTCTTCTATCTCTAGCCCCCCACATAAGTTAATGTGGACCATACCAACTCAGGCACTGACCACATACTGTCTTGTGTGGAGAGATGGCTCACTTTCCCCCAAATGTTAGCCGTATTTTCTTAACAAGATGGAGGTTTCTTGAAGCTAGAGAATGCTTGCCATCCTCCCAAGTGTCTTAAGCCTCTGTCAGCTTATTCCTAGGCACATATTAGATTAAGGGACAAACATTTTACTCTATGTGGATTTAGAAAAGGGACATCCCCTTTTATTTTCATGTTTTCCCTTATGTGACAGGCTCTGAGATACTGAGCCACTCAGGAAAGTGTTCCTATTCAAAGTTATAGGATTATTGTCATTTTCATGCTTTTTATTCTCTTACTCTCTAGTCTCTTGCCTATCAACAAATTTATATGATGGCCTGCATTTAAAGGATTTTGCCCAACCATATGAGGCTCCAGAAAAGAAGGAAAAATTAATGTAAATACCAGCAAATGCCTCAAAACACATGCACGTGTGGTTTGACTGGCTGGGAATTGGACATGGTCAGTGGACAATTTGCTTATGCTAAATCTATTCCCCATATAAGAAAGTATAAAGCATTATCTATTTTTGTTATACTTAGCTACTTTTTATTGATTGAATTTTGTGTGTATATTATGAGGTACTTTGTAAACATAATCTTAGTTTTCACAGCGCTGATAAAACATAAATTATTTACCCTCATTTGCAGACGGGAAGCAGAGAAGTTAAATGACATTTCCAGGGCCACTCAGCTTCTAAATAGCAGAGTTGGAATGTCAGTTCAGATTTTTTGGCTTTTAATGTAACACCAAGACTTATATACCAATGTTAATCACAGCTTATTTGTAATATCTCAAATCTGGAAACAACCCAAATGTCCATTATCAGATAAATACAATGTGATGTGTTCATATGATGGAATATTACTCAACAATAAAAAGGTACTAACTACTGGTATATGCTATTTGGCTGAACCTCAGAAATACTATTCTAAGTGAAAGACTACTTTATAATTTTATTTCTATGAAATTTTAAGAAAAGGCAGAAAGCTAGATATTAAAATATGATCAGTAAGATTGATTTGGACTGGGGACCTAAGTCTAAGTGGAGTTCTGTGTGTGTGTGTGTGTGTGTGTGTGTGTGTGTGTGTGTGTGTTGCTGAAGATTGAACCCAGGGGCATTCTACCTATAAACTACACCCCCCAGAATTATTTTATTTTTTATTTAGAAACAGGATCTTGCTACATTGTGGAGAGCCTCTCTAAGTTGCGGAGACTGGCTTTGAACCAGTGATCCTCCTGTCTCAGACTCTTAAGTACTAGGATTACAGTACCAAGCAGAAGTGTAGATTTGCTACAAATGGAGAGGAAGGAAATTGTTCAGGTGATGGAATTTGTGGGATCATGTTGATTTCACAGCTGTTTAATTTACAAAAAATATTATCAAAGAGAGAACTATGTGATATTTTGACTTCAATAAAGTGGTTAAAATAGATATACCCATTTGAAGTGTACAGTTGAAAAACATATCACTCCATTTATGATGTAGCCATTTCCATAAGCCCCAATTTCCCTTGTACTCCTTGCCAGTTGGTACTTACTTGTCCTGTCTCTTGGTTTAGGCAGAGACTGATAAGTTAGTTTTTCTTTTATTAAATTTTATGTAAATGAAAGTCATATAGTGTTTTCTCTTTTGTGCCTGACTTTTTTCATTCAGTATTATGTTCTTGAGATTTGTATCTATTATCATATACACCAGTAATTAATTCCATATTTAATTGTATGGATATAACACATTGGTCTATCTATTTGCCTGTTGATAAAAGTTTGCATTATTTCTAGATTTGGGCTATTATGGATAAAGATAACATAAGAATTCATTTACATGTTTAAGGGGCACCTTTTGGCTTTGTTGATTTTCTCCATTATTTGTTTTCTGTTTCATTTACTCCTGCCCCTAATTTTATCATTTACTTTCTTCTACTTATTTTGGGTTTCATTTGCTTTTAATTTCTAGCTTCTTAAGGAGGAAAATTAGATCATTGATTGTATACTTTTCTTTAGTTCTAACATATCAATTTAAATGCATAATCTTCCTCTAAGTATGCTGCAGATTTTATATATTGTATTTTCAATATACTCCAGTTTGAAATTATTTTTGATTTTCATTATGCTATTTTATTTAACCTATGAGGCATTTAAATTAGTGTTGCTTTATTGCCAAACATGGGGCATTTTTAGGTAACTTGCTATTGATTTTTAGCTAAATACTCTTAAGATTAGAAAACATATTTTATGAGTTACATCCTTTGAAAATATATTTAACCTGGTTTTACAATCTACCATAAAGGGACCCAGTATAAAGGAAAATATCCCCATGAGGAGAAAAAAACCCTGCTATAAAACCCCAAATCTATATAGTAAATCTTGTTTTCCATATATAAAGGGACCTGTGGACATTTTCCAGGGTGGTTGTGAAATGGAGAAAAGAGACTAATTAGACTTAGGATATTCCAGGCACCTGTTCTGAATTGATACTAGGCTGGAGAGGCACGCTTCCATTGTACATCTCTTGGCAGAGTAGGGATTTTGAAGGTTAGGTGACTAATGTTATTTTGGTTCAACACATAGTGAGCCTAGTTATGTATTCAGTCCTGAAATGCAAATTTGACGCGGAAATAGTAAACAACTGGGAGAATCTCTACCTTAGCTATACAGTTCGTGGAATAAGAACCATCATGATAGTAATTGCCAAATTGAAGCCACAGAAACTATCTCTACTAACAGAAATAGCAAGCAAAAAGCAATGTTACCCCATTTCTAGAGGGATAACAGATTAGTGATGCCCTCAAGGGACTTTAAAGATATAGGTATGATGGTTCCTACCACACTCTCATTCAATAATGCAGAAGACACACTGATGCTGGAAAATGACCATGGATTATCATAAACTTAACTGAGTGGACAGAATGACATTTTCTGTGGACACAGGTAAGTCTCTTTCCTCAGCCACTTCTATGAGCCAATTAGCTCACAGACAATGTAGCCATAGTGACATGGATGAAGGTTAGGCATTGACTCAAGGACACTGTCTTCTACTCATGAAGTACAACCTGGTCCCCACTATTACAGTATGCCCAAGCTACCAACAACCTGCTAACCCCTGATCTGGCATGCTTCCCTGGGGGCAATCATCCTGCTGCTGGAGGCAGGTTGTTTACCTTGGGACACATCCAGTCTGGAAGGAACGGAGCTGTATGCCTACTGGAGAAAACACTGACTTTGAATACAGACCTGATTTGCTTTCCTACCTACGATATTTCTGCCCAAACCACCAACCATTCCATAATATTTAACATAGCTTAGCATCTGTTAAAGGATCACATTTTATAGCAAATACAGTACTACATAAGGCTTACGCTCATGGTCTGACCATGTTTCTCCAATTACCCGTAGAGTAGCTGGCATGATAGAGTATTGAATGGCTTTCAAGGCTGAGCTATAGTGCCAACTGGGTAGCAAAACATTGCAGGGTTGGGACAATGTCCTCCAGGAGATGGTATATGCTCTAAATCAACAACAAGTAGAAAGTGATGTTTCTCCCATAGACAGGTTTCATGAGACTGTGGCAAGGGGTGGAAATGGCAAGGACTTCTCAGACTATTATTCCTCATGACCCACTGGGTACCTTTTTATACCATTGCCACAACTGTGCAATCTGCTGTTCTGAAGGTTTTGCATTCAAAAAGAGCAATTCTTCCCTCAAGGGGCACAGCCACCCCTCCCTGAGAATGGGACTGAAAGTATGACCTGACCATCTGGAGTTTCTCAGGTCAATGGACCAAGAGACACAGAAAAGGTATGTGTGTGTGTGGGGGGGGGCTACTATATTGACTAGGGTGGTTGAACCTGACCACCAGGGGAAAAGTAGGCTGTTATTATACAATGAGAGAAAAAAAGAATGTCTGGAATGTATGAAATCTCACTGGGAGCCTCTTTTTCCTCTCCTGTCCTGTGATAAAAAGCTGTAAGTCAATGTAGGTTAAGACTGCTGTTAGTCAAAACTCTTTAGGAATAAATATTTGTGTCACCCCACCAGGCAAGGAACCACATAAGCCAGTATGCTTGCTGAGTGCAAAGGCCATATAGAATAGTTAGTGGAAGAAAAGAATAATAAACAGAGTCACAACAACCTAAGCAGAGGTAGGCACAGACATGAAAACTTCAGGATTTTTTGCTTTGTTTTTTTAATTGGGGATTGAAACCAGGGGCATTCTAACTCTGAGCTATATACCTAACCTTTTTATTTTTTTTTCTAATTTTGAAACAGGGTGTAACTAAGTTGCTGAGAGTTTCACTAAATTGATGAGATTAGTGTCAAGTCTATGATCCTCCTGCCTCAGCCTCCCAAGTACTGGGATTACAGATGTGGGCCACCATGCTTAGTTTACAGTAGTAGTTTTGAGTAGTTCTTATTTTGGTATGAAAAATTTGGTATATATAAAAACCATTTTCTCACCTCTAAATCTTGTACCATCTAATGTAGGATATGTTAATAACAGTTGTTCTTCTATCTCAGTATTAAGTCATAGGATATTGTATAGGAAATCTGAAGCATGTATAAAAATAAAATCAAGAAAGATATATATATATAGGATTGCTGTATCCTTTTTAAGTGAACGGGGTGTGGTAGGCAGATTTACAGCCCCACCCATGTGCACATCTGAATCATCTAAACTTGCAAATAGGTTATATGGCAGAAAAATAAATAAAGTTGCAATTGTGATTAAGCTTACTAATCAGCTGACCTTAAAATAGGCAGATTGTCCTGAATTATCCAGGTGGGCCCAATGTAATCATAAGGGACTTCAGGAAGGATAAAGAAGAATAGGCAGAACCAGAAAGATGGCAGCGTGAGAAGGACTGGGTGCTCCATGCTGTGGGCTTTGAGGATGGGAAAGGGAGGTTGTGAGACAAGAAACATGGGCAGCTTCCAGAGCTGAAAATGACAAGGAAATGAGTATTCCTCTAGGTCCTCCAAAAAGCACACATCCCTGCCAACATTTTTATTTTAGTTGGGTGAGACCCATTTTGGACTTCTGACTGCCAGGACCATAAGATTACACCTTTGAGTTGTTCAAAGCCATGAAGTGTTTGATAATTTGTCACAGTAGCAAGAGGAAGGTAATATAGGAGGCAAGTGGGTTTTGAAGTATTTCACCACTTGGCTATCCCCACTTGACTGATGTGCAGGGCAGCTGGACCCACTGCTCTTCCAGCTCCCATTGAAGCCTCCTCTAACCCCTCCAAGTCCTGGTTCAGATGAGTACTTAAATCCATGACAAAGGATGCTACCTCCTCCTACAAATGCTCTACATCATCTAACTTAGAGGTGTTGGCCACACTGAGAGGCTGTGGTGGATCCAGTCTATGATCTTGGGTTTCATCTCCTCTACATGTGTTTCAGTGTGTCCCCAATCTTCCCTTTCTAGTGGTGCCCTTTTGACCTTAGGCTCAAGCATCAGAATGATTATCAATTTTTTGACCTTATACTTAAGCATCATAGTGACTATTTATCAGAGCCTCTGGTGATTACTTAACAATTATGTAATATCAGATTATTATAATAAATCCCTTATTATATCTACAACTCCTCCTAGTGGTTCTTTTTCTCTACTGATGTAGTTGTGCATTTAAGCTCCTTTTATTAATATTAGAGTTATTCCAGCATTTTTATGTGGTTGGAGCATGAATTTGATCCTTGTATGTTAGTTCATTCTGCCCTGTGAACTACAAGTCTTCCAAAGTTTGTTTCCATATTATAAATCAATAATTTTCCTTACACATTCCTTTTACCTAGTGAAAAAGCTTCTACTTGGTAGCAGATTATTTGGGCCCTGAACTTACTAGTCCCACTAGTAAGAATTACTCCATAGAAGAATCACGTAAGAGTGGAATTTGTGTCTTGATGTTTTTGCAGATCTTGTCGGACATGGAAAAAATTTGTGTACAGCTGCAGCATAAATTTGGTCCAGCTCCCACCTATCATTGCAATGAAGACTCCATTACTCTCTGGCCTACTATTTCATGGACTGAGAACCAGTCCTCCTGAAGTGGACCCAACTGAGGTATATTGTTTAAGAAAACATGAAGAATGATTTTATCATTGTTACTAATGCATTGCATTATCATGCGAAAGTCATCTTATTCCCCTGGGCCTTAGTTTCCTTGCCCATAAAGTGAAGTAATTATGCTTCATACTTTAAAATACCTTCTAGCCTCAATAGTTTGCTATTATCTAAATAATGGGGAAACATATTAAGCAAGGGATGAGAAGATCCTCAACTATTCAACTATAGTTCCTTACTGGGACAGAAATGGCTCTAGGCCACCCTATTTGTGATACTTCTCGATAGGAATTAACAAAGATCAGATATATAGATAGAATTATGGCAACTGTGGTCTATAGAAGGAAAACATGGCTATATTGAGATGCAAACCAATCAGCTAAATAAAGTAGTGAAGGAGAGGGAGAATTGCCACTTGCACTCACACATTTAACCTATATTTATAATTGCAGCCAGTGTGGTCATGAAGGGGTCAAATGTGAACAAAACAGCCATGGTCCCTGCCTACATGGAGCTCACCTTCTGGTAGAAAAGAAAAATATTTATCCCATAGCCACACAAAGAGGTAACTGTAATCTAAGTTGATGTTTATGAAGGAAAAGCACAGAACCAAGGTGAGAAGACAAGGCAAGTTTTCTTGGAGGTGCATTTGAACTGAGGTCTGAAAAAAATTAACTGATGCTTATTCATGGTATGCTCAAGACTTGTGGAGGACATTTTTAGACACATTGGGTTTGAGATGCTTTGGGATGAAGGCAGCTAGATACATAAGTCTGAGGCACAGAGGAGAGGAGAGACTAGGGCCAGGGATATGAATTGGAAGGTGCTGTGGTAAACTGTTCCTTGGCAAATAAATACAAGGTAAGAAGATGATAGACTAGGGAGAAAAGTAAGTAAGGAGAGACACCAGTGGAGTGATGGAGGAAGGCTGGGAGGAAGATTGATAAAGGCAACAGTTCAAATAATGCAATGTACATATATGATAGTAACTTTTACAGGGAAGGGGAGGAAATGGGTACAACTCAGAGGGGAACACACCACGTGCTGTGTGCATGTGAACCTCATCATGATGTATAATTACAATGCACTGGGGAAAGTATAGTTTAAAAAGAAAGAAAGAAAAGGCAGTGAGGCAAGAAGGAAGGTGAGGAGCAGACTCGGAGGAGCTGCCACATTCAAAAGGCAAGAGAAAGGAGGTTAGGAATGAGGGGCCAGGCTCCTGATGGTTTCCTTTGCTGCAGCTTTTCAGTTTTATGCCATCCCATTCCTTGATTCTCAGCTTTACTTCCTGAACTTTAGGGGGCTTATTGAGAGAGTCTCTATCAGGGCCTATATGTCAGAGAGTTGGTCTTTTGTCCTCTTGTAGTAATTTGTAGGAAAACAGGTAAAATTGAGAGTATTATGCTAAGTAAGATCAGCCAGTCTCAGAAAGGGTGGAATATTTTTGCTCATATGTGGAAGCTAGAGAGAAAATAGGCAACATGAGGGATTTTGGTAGATGGTTGAGAACAAGGACCAACAAGGATAGTGGAAGGCCGGGCATGGTGGCGCACGCTTGCAATCCCCGTGCTTGGGAGTCGGAGACAGGAGGATGGCGCAGGTTCAAAGCCAGCCTTGCTGGCTTAAGAGGTCCTGTTTCCAAATAAAAATATAAAAAATGTGTGTCTGGGAGTGTAGCCCTGAGGTAGAAAGGTTTCCAGGAACCGCAATACCACACACACACAAAAAGAAGGAGAGTGGAAAGAGACAGGAGAAGGGAGGTATGGAAGGGAAAATAAGAGCTGACGAATGAAACAATTCAAATTATTCTGCACCATGTATGATGGCATCACCACCAACCCTGCTATTATGTTTGGGGAGGGGTGGGTAGCAGGGTAGGGCCTGAAGGGACACACACACACCAAGACTTGTGTGCCTTTGAACCTCACTATTATGTATAATTACAATACACCAATAAGAACATTAAAAAAGAATTAGTGAGAAGAGAGATAGGAAGATAATCCAGAGAGAAAGTGACGTACAGAAGATGTGGTAGTGGTGATGAATACTACTTGCTGGGGGCCCAAGGGAAGGGGAGAGTCAGGCCCACCAGGTTCAATGACAGGGGCCTCAGTGGTGGGCCTAGTGAGGGCTGTTCAAGTAGAGAGAGCCATGGAGTCAGTGGGAGATGAGTAAAGAGAGTTTATGCAATTCCTTACATAGTCTAATAATGACTACAAAAGTATTGCGCCTAAAGAGATGTAGGAAGACCAAGACTGGTAAAGTGCCAGAGCCTCCAATTTATGGATTCATTGCACACATCAGCAGTTCTGGAGCATGGTTGACCTACTGACTCAGTCAGTGCATCTGCCCATTCTCTTATTCATTCAGTAAGTAATGTGAATGAGAGGCTGTTTCTTCCTTTAAGAGTGTACCATCTATTACAGTTTAGTGTCTGCTTAAAATACATTACTTGATTATCTGTCCTGTGCAAACCACTTTGCAGAGGTGGACACAGAGGTGAATAAGTGTGTCTGCTCACTATCTTTAGAAATGGAATCTATTGGGATGATACAGGCATCAAGGGTAAATGCAATATGGCATCCCCAGACTTTTTGGTTCATGTCAAACTGTCATTGTTAATGACTAATGACTACAAGTCTAACTTTTCCCAAGTTCTGAACTAAAGAAAACCAAGTCCAGTGTTAAACTCGTTATTGTTTCTTCTGGGGAGAGGATTATGGAATAATGTTGGGTGTCCATAGAGAGGATTATGGAGTAGTGTTGGATATCCAGGGAGAGGATTATGGAAAAGTGTTAAGTGTCCAAGGAGAGGATTATGGAGTAGTGTTGGGTATACAGGGAGAGGATTATGGAATATTGTTGGGTGTCCAAGGTGAATAGGACTTCAGAGTTGTATAGCTATCAATTGCTGCAAAGCATATTATCACAAAATTAGTGTCCTGAAACAGCACATGTTTATTATCTCATTGTTTCTGTGGGTTGTGAGTCCAGGTAGAGCTTAGCTCTACTCTTTGATTTCTCTCAAAGCCGCATGGAACATGGTTTCACCTAAAGACTCCACTGGGAAGGGTTGCTCCCAAACATCTGAGCCTGTTGACAGAATTTAGCATGCTGGGGGCTATCACACTGAGCATATAGCAGTTCCTTGCTGGATGCCTGCAGAGGCTTCACTCAACTCTTTCCTATATGGGCTCTACAAGATGGTAGCTTGCTTCATCACGGCCTGTGAGTCAAGAAGGCACCAGCAAGAGTCTGCTGGCAGAATGAAGTCATTATTTTATGTAACCCCAGGTACCAGCATGAGTATCTTGAGTTTGTCCTCTAAGTCCTGTTTTGTTTTCCAGATCAGCCTGGCTCTGATGCCTTTACTGCGAAAACTTGCCAATCCCAGGTGGCAGGAGGACTGGACCCTGTTTTGACTTATCGGAGCCTCTCTGAACCACAATGCTGACCCTGACTGGACAGCAGGAGAGACTGCTGTCCTCCTGCCATCTCCACCCTCTTGTGTTGGATCCCTAAGCTGGGTCAAACCTAGAGCTGTTTCTTGGAGTTGTTCTGAAATCCTGACCCTTTCTTGAGATTAAAGAGCTATCTCACTAGATTTCTTCCCATCAGCCACATGAGTGCTCTGAGACCTGCCCAGCCCACATGCTGGCTGGGAAGCCTCTGTCTTAGATCTCACATCTTTTTAACAGCCTCACTGAGATATAATTCATGTACCATAAAATAATACTTAAAATATACACTTCGGTGACTTTTAGTGTATTCACAGAATTGTGCAACCATCACTACAATCAATTTTAGAATTGATCTTTGATCCCCAAAGCAATTCTATACCCATTAGCATTTATTCTCCAAGCCCTATATACTAGACAACTATTAATTTACTTTGTCCCCATAAATATTCATAAATAAATGGAATCATATACTATGTGGCCTTCTGTGTCTGCTTTCTTTTACCTAACATTTTCAAAGTTTTTTATTGTAGCATGTACCAGTACTTTATACATTTTTATGAAAAATAATATTTGATTTTCATAAACCATGCACATCATAAATATCTATGTATAAAATCAACATACAAGGTATTTTATGAATATAACATATCTTATTTAAGCATTCATTTAGATGGCCTTCATTTTTTGGCTATTAGGAATAATGATGTTATGCACATTTTTAAATACATTTTTGTAAGAACACATGTTTTCTTTGCTCTTGGGTATATGCTATGCACTGCAATGGCTGGGTCACATAATAAGTTCACATTTAATAATTTAAAGAACTGCCACTGTTTTCCAAAATAACTATGTAATTTTACATTTCTGGCAGCAATTTAGGAATGATCTAAATTTTCCACATCATTGTTAACACTGGTTATTATTGGTCCTTTTGGTTATTGCCTCCCTAGTGGTACGAAGTGGTATCTCCCTGTGGTTTTGATTTTCATTTTCTAATGGCTAGTAACGTTGAGCACTTTCTCTTGGGCTTACTAGTCATTCGTATGTCTTCTTTGGAGACATGCCTGTTTAAACCTTTACTGCTTCAATTATCCTCTAGGCCCTCTTCATGAGATAAGGTACCGTGCCCAATTAGAGCCTATACCCATTCTGAGAGTCCTCTGCATATTTAGAACACTGGAATTCCCTCTTTAAATAGGATCTTTGAGATCTTTTAGGTTATTGACCTGAAGGAGGCTATACTGCCATTGTGTGTGCTCTAAGTCCTGAGGATGGCTACCATGAGAAGCTGTTTATGGAGAATAAGGAGGAGCATGAACACGTAGTTAGGGGTGTGGATATAGCCTGTGACAATGTAGGAAGATCCAGGGATGGATGGGAAGCAAGGTTAGGGCTCGTCTGGGCCCAGATATCAGTTCTACCAAGTTCTAGAGCAGAGCTCCCGGGGATGTGAAGATTCTAAAATTCATCCCTAATATCTTGGGTTGTTACAAAGATGATAGTTTTCAAAAGCAGGTATAACTTATTTAAGAGTTTTCAGGCATGATTTATAACTATTAAATAATTGGGTAGATAGTTTTCAGCCTCCATTTGTTCTTTTGTTCTGACTCAAACATAGCATAGCAGGACCTGAATGTGTTCCTACTGTACATGATTCCTTTGCTAGTGACGTAAGAATTGAAGATACAGAAAAAATACACAGAGTCTCAAAAGTGAAATATACCTGAGCTACTGGAACCTCTTTAAATATAAGACAAGAAACTGGTGAGCGACCCAACCCAGACTTTGGCCTTTCTTCTTGGCCTATTATTCTTGCCCAAAGTAAAAGGATGCTAGAGCAATATTCATGCTTCAGGGAAACTGTATCTCTACTCTGACTCCACCTCTAGTCCAGCCCCTAGCTTTTGTCCAGGGTAACCATGCTATATCCATACTTTTACACATATTCAGAAGTAGCTCCTCATTAATCAACATCTTTGACCTAGGGGTTGTTGTTTCTCCCTCTGGAGATGGCCCATATTTTCCCTGGAATGTGTGTTCCTTGCTTTGCCCCCAAAGCTTTGCACTCTCAAGATGGCCACATTCTCCCTTAAATATTTATTTGCTTTGCTAAATAAATTTGTTTATATCTCTGGCCTGTGTTGAAATTCTTTTGTCATGTTTGCCAAGGACTCCACTTGTCCTGAGTTGAAGGTTTTTTCTGCAGATTGAAACTCCTCCAGTGACACTAGGGTCTCTGGAGCTATAGGCTGAGGTTGGCCAGGCCCCCAAAGCAAAATGCAAAGAGCAGTAAGCAGTGTGCACAAACCAGGAGAGTTTTCCAACTAGAGGCAGAGGCTCTAGAGCAAAGCTGTCTAGATTTTAAGTTTGATCTCTGCCATTATTGGCTCTGTAAAATGAATTAAAGTCTTAAAAAATTCTCTAGGTTTGTATATGCAAAGTGAGAATAATTATACTATCTTCCTCAAGAAAGTTTTGTGCATCTTAAATGAGTTAATACTGCCGGGCGTGGTGGCGCACGCTTGTAATCCCCGCTCTTGGGAGGCAGAGACAGAAGGATCACTCAGGTTCGAAGCCAGCCTCGCTGGCTTAAGAGACCCTGTTTCCAAATAAAAATATAAAAATAGGTCTGGGAGTGTAGCCCAGAGGTAGAAGGGCTTCCAAGAACCCCAGTACCACACACACAAAAAATGAGTTAATACCTTTAGAGGACTCAAGATAGTGCCTGGCTGAAAGGGAAGCATCCATCGGTACCTCTGATTATTGGAAGGTGCTGTGGATGCCAGAGAAAGGAGACTACTTCAAGTATGATTGTCTGTCCTTCATTAGAAATCTTCCTCAAGGTCATTCCAAGGTCTCAAAACCCTGCGTGAAAAAGAACACATTCCTGGGGTTGAAATTCTTTCTGCTTGTTTGGTCTTTTGGAAAAGTGACCCTTCCCAGCAAATACCAACTTGCTTTTACACTCAGCATTTGCTAGAATCTGCAGGAGGAAAAGCTGAGATTAGCTTATGCTTGAGAAGAGGGACTTAAGTGTGGGTTAAAAAAAAAAGACCAAATCTCGGAATAAAAAATAACAGCTTTAGGAAAAACCAGAGATGTCTTTCTTTTTTACTTTTACTCTCAAAATGCATTGTGATGAATAATGCCCCAGGGCTGGTATATGCAAACTTCCACTGTGCTTAAGGAGATAATTGAATTCCTATAATGATTGGCCAAGAAAAAAAAAAATCTCACCAAAATAAAAAAGACACAGACAGACAAAGCTCAGAGTCTGTGGATGGGCCCAGCTTGGCTTCTAGCCCACAGCACCTACAAGTATGCTGCACTGATTTTTATTTATCTGTTTAGTGCTCCCACTAGGTTGGGAGAGAAGGGGAAAATGTGAGAGAGGGAGAGGAGTCTAGTCATAATTCAGCCCTTATGGTTAGGCAGCAAGCTCAAAATTGAAAAAGTTGTTCGAATGGATAATGAAATGAGGCTGAGTTTCTAATGTCGACCTCTATAAGAAGATGACATAAATTGTGGGTCTTGGCAAATGGCTTGCATGTTGTCTGTGATGAGCTTATTTAAGAGTCAGCTCAGTGATGTTATAGAAGGCATTATCCCAGGGTGAGTGGTGGACATTTGCACTTACATAAGAAGAATGAAATCTCTGACTTTGGTCTTGAGGTCACTTTCAGCCACTGGGTAGAACCAGGCAGGGCCTCCTCTGTGGTGCTCAGATCTTCAAAGGTGAGACTCTGGGCAAGAACTTTCTGATTAAGTTGTGGTCCTAAACTAAATGTTATTTATTTATTTATTTATTTATTTATTTATTTTTTTTTTTTTGTGGTACTGGGGTTCCTGGAAGCCCTTCTACCTCTGGGCTACACTCCCAGACCTATTTTATTTTTGGAAACAGGGTCTCTTAAGCCAGCGCAGCTGGCTTCGAACCTGCATGATCCTCCTGTCTCCGCCTCCCAAGTGCAGGGATTACAAGCGTGCGCCACCATGCCCGGCTTAAATGTTTTAAACATAGTCAAATATCATATGTTCCTGAGTGTGACCTGGTCCAAGGGACAGGTTGAGGGCTGGCAGAGCTGTAGCCACAAACACATCTTTTCTCCCCTTGTCTATGGTGAGTGTCAGCCTAAATAGTTTTCCCCATTTTAAAAGCTGGCAGTCAACACCTGGTGATCACTCCTACTACATGTTCCACCTATAATCCTTGGCAAAATTCCACAAGAGTTTTACAGTTACAGCACTTTTGTATACAACAGTTCAGGGAAGTGGGTAATATACTCTAAGCATTTTATACATTCAGTATATCAATAACTACAATGTCATGAAGTATGGTTGGATAGTCTGCAGAGCAGAGGTGTGAGTCTGAGGCTCTGGAAGTTACCTTGGTGTTTAAGCTCATGTCCTTGACATCATTGGAATTTTGACACTAGGCTGTTGAAATCTGATACTTCATGATTTAGCTCAGAAATATCCAGTAGAACTTTCCATGATGAAATGGAAATATTCTATAACCTTGTTGTCTAATATAGTGGCCCCTAGCCATGTGTAGCTACTGGGCATGTGAAAAGTAAATAGGGTGAAGTTGGGCGTGGTGGTGCATGCTTGTAATCCCAGTACTTGGGAGGCTGAAACAGGAGGATCCTGGTTCATGGCCAGCCTCAGCTTCTTTGTGAGGCCTTGTGTAAATTAGTGAGACCCTGTTTCAAAACAAAGAATAAATAATCGAGCTGGGGATATAACTTAGACATAGAATACCCCTGGGTTCCAATCCCTAGCGCCCCCCAAAAGTAAATAATGTGACTTGAAGAACTAAAAAAATCTCTATTTAAATAGAGTAAACCTAAATTAAAACATCACACGTGGCTAGAAGCTACCATATCGGGCAATGTAAATGTATTCATCTATTCGGTAGTCAGAAAAATCAGCCCCACTCCGGCCGTAAAGTGGTTTGAAGCATGTGCTCAGGATCAGGCTATTTCATGCAATCTCCAGTCAAATGAGGAATTCATGAGAAAGTGGGGGCTTTGAAAAAATTTGACAAAGTGACTTAGAAATCTCAGAAAATCAATATCTAGATGTTTTAATGTTGTTGCATTGATATATAACTGAAGAAAGAATAAGAAAAAACTGGGAAAGAAAATGTAATCATTTTGTTTAATTTTTCTCTCCCTAGCAATATCTTCCTCATGGAGAGCTATGGAGATGCTGTAAAGTTTGACAGAAAGAGGCTTGGTTTAAAAAATCATAGTATTGCTTGTAGAAAAAAAGTGGATTTTAGCAGACAGAGGATGCCCAGAAGGACAGTCACAGTCTCATCTGTGAAGGAAACTGAGGGATCAAAACTTGAAGTTGAATACCATATCTGAGACACAAACATATGGTAGGTACCCAGGAAACCCCAAGATTTGGAATAGATAAGAGAATAGTGGAATAGTTAAGAGAAAAGAGTCAAGGAGTTGCCTCTTTTAAGTTAAAGTGAATAGGAATTCAGAAGTCTGGTACCCAAGAATCATAAAAGTTTCAGATTCCATCAGATGTTTGTTGTCAGGATATATAGAAAAAAGAACCAGGATGTATGGATGCTCCCACTGCAGGGAGGGGCCCTGAGGGACCAGGCTATGGCAGGCGAGGCATCAGCCTTCAGACTCAAAGCAGCAACATCGAGCAAGAATGTCAGTCAGGATGCTTCTGGTTATAATAAATGTGTCTTAGACAATAGGACATTTATTATTTCATGTGATGATAAGTTGTAGGGGGAAGAGTGGATTCAGATTTGATTACATTTATCTAATTAAATTCTCATGACAATTTCATGAGGGAAGTTAATTTCTTAGCCACAAAGAAGTCAAGGCTTTGGAATGTTAAATTACTTGTCCAAAAAAATCACATAGATTCAGAGATGGACTCATTAAGCTTTGGGTACTAGGTGGTGTGGTTTATCTTATTATAAAAATTGTTAATATTCTATAGCAGCACTAGAAGAAGGCCTTTTGGTATAATTTCAATTTTACAAAAGTGAGAATCCATAGCCAGTAAGATTGTAACGATAGGGTCTAAATCACAGTATAGCAGAGTGATGATGAACCCTGTGGTTTTCAATGCAGAGCTACCTATCAGAACAACCAGGCATCATTCCATGATTCCTATCCCCACAGGAAATACTAAACAGGCAACCAAAACCAAACAGCACACCACAGAGTGCTTGGGACGCACTCTCTGAGGCCAGTTTCACATCTTTCCCTCACATTCCCAATAGCTTCTGTTTTGTGTTAATGAAGAGCAAAGCCAGATACAGGAGTGGATACCTGTAATCCCAGTACTTAGGAAACTGAGACAGGAGGATCACCATTAAGGCCAGCCTCAACAACTTAATGAGGCCTTCAGACACTTGGGGAGGCTCTGTTTCAAAACAAAAAAAAATTAAAAAAATAAAAAGAGCTGGAGGTATAGCTCAAAGGTAGAACACCCCTGGATTCAATCTTTGGTACCAAATGATCAAACAGGAACTCAACAAACTGGAGAGACAGTGAAGGATTGCCATGGATTCGAAGCAAAGAGATAGGCACAACCCAGTACCTACAGCTAAGAGAGAACCAGCCTAGGGGAAACTGACCCCTCAAAAGCAAAGGAAGCCCTAGGTAAATCTAGGGAGGCACAGTAACAAATGTTGAACCACGTGACTTTCCATATTGGAAGTCTCAAAAGGACAGTCTATCAAGCAGTATCCCATAAACTAGAAAAAAAAAAAAGCCCTTAAACATGCTGTTCTAAGAGGGGCTTTAAAAATATGCAATCTGAATGTAACCCAGTAAAGGGTATTATTTTTGGTAGAAGAGAGCTTCTACAATTGGAAGATCTAAATATCTAAATGAGACTTAGTAGATAGATCTAAGCTTAGTTTAGCCTATGGGAAGGACTATTATTTCCCAGAAGCCAATCATCCATTCATTATCTGTTGCCAATGTCACATAATACTGAGAAATTGATCATCATATAGACCAAAATGTCTCAGATGTGGGAATAGAAATAACTGCCAAATATGGATTAAATTGATAAAAATAATTCCAAACATGATTAGAGTCACTCTGTTGTATATCCTGCACAGCAGGTGGGAAATCCTTGAGAAGAATTAGGGAAAGGTTTAGGGAAAGCAGGTTAATGGAGAAAGATTAAATGTGTTTCAAAAGCAGTACTAAACATATTTTAAATGGCAGTACTAAACATATTTTAAATGACAGTCCTTCCACAAGCAATGTTAAAAGGTACTTGGGCACATGCAGAATTCAAGTGCTGGGTTTAAATGTACTTCGTGCAGTATATATGTGTCCTTGTGGCATAAACTGAGCACACAGTAGACACTTGGAAGTGACAAAATAACTGCTGATTGTGCTTTTTGTTCTTTATATATTTACATTTAATCGAACAGGTGTTATAGAAAAGTGCTCTAACTGTAACTAATTTAAACAATAAAAAAGTATATAAAAGAATTTAAGATCCCCCTGGATGCCAAAATTGTCCCCATTTTAATATCCCTACTGGGCTAACTGGTGCTAGGTGTAGCATGCAGGCTTCTGGTCCTCTTTCTATTCATCTCTCTACATATAGAGAGATGTGCATAGAATTTCTTTTTTCTTACATAAATGTAGACAATAATGCAAATACCACTTCTTTATTTGCTCATCATCATATACTGATACATTTTTTTAGCTATTTTCATATTAGTTCACACATATCTACCTTATTTTTTAGTGTCAGACACAGTATCCCATGGATATTTCACAATCTAGTCAACCTATATCTTACAGCTAATACTTGGTGTGTCTGAAATTCTTTACTATGACAAAAGTCCCAAAGAAGGCTTGCTCATCAATTTTCGAAGAGATCTCAGGGAAAGTTTTATTTCTAGTAGACTCATTTAAAACTCTCTCATGACTCTGATGAGCAAGGCAGCCTAAAATGAACCAATTAGTGTCAATTCTGCCCTCTGGCCAAGGCCAGGCCACCACTTGCCATGACCCTCCTATTGAATTATTGGCATTCTAATCACTGAGATTTAGGGAGGCTCGGCCATAGGATCTGTCCCTCTCACAGAAGCAGATGCTATTTACTATCTATGGAATGTCACAATCCCTTTCCACATATCTCTGTCTATACATACCCCCATCCCACTCACATAATAAATATCAGCTATATCTCAATGGTGGAATATTATGAGATTATTTATACTTATTTGTATTTTATGTTTCTACAGTCCACATATATTACTTGTATAGCCAGCACATAATAAAGATATTTTTAAAAGGCACATGATTTAAAAAATAGGAAAAGAAGGCAAGTGAGCAAGCATGAACCTATAATTCACACAAACTCAACCATGAAAGTGAATTTTAACATGTATGTTTTATATAATAGTAAATATGTAAAAAATGCAAAACAAGAACAATAACATGTACCTCTGATTGTCAGAAATTTTGAAAACTCTGGAAAGTCTCATATCTAGCAACCTGAGATTTATTCTATAGACAGTGAGGGCACCAGAAACAGAACCACACATTCCTGCAGCAGCACAAGGGAAAAAAGGCAACCAAATCCATGGCCCCATCTCTCCCTACCTCCCTCACCACTGTGTACCCAGAAACAGAGTTTGCCTTAAACATATTAGTTGATTCCTCTAAACCCTACTTCTGAGGCTGGACCAGATAGGACAGGCCTATCATAGCTAACAGGCGGAGCCATCTAGCACCCTACACACAGAAGTTTATAAATACACAGGACACAAACTGCACTGGCCTATGTATCTGAGACCACTCTTTATTAGGGAAACTACAAACAGGTATCTGGTCTTTAACACCCGCCATCCAACAACACCATCAGTTCAGCAGGCAGAGCCCTGGAGCATCACAATCTCTTTCCTCATGTCTCAGTCTATACACCATCCCGTTCACATAATAATAGCAGCTATATCTCAATGTGAGATATTATGAGATTATGTATACTTATTTGTATTTTATATGTTTCTACACTGCGCATAAATTACTTGTATAGCCAACACATAATAAAGAAATTTTTTAAAAGCACATGATTTTAAAAAATCAGAAAAGAAGGCAAGTGAGCAATCATAAACCTGTAATTCACACAGACTTAACCATGAAGCAGCCCAGTGCTGGTAGTCTATGGGTAGAACACAGGGGTGATACAGGACACATACTGCAGAGATGATATTGTAGGGTGATAAATACTTAGTGGAAATCCATGACTACCCCATATGGCTGTGACTATTCATTTTTAAGACATACCTTGTGTTGGGTCAAGGGTGAATAGGGCCTGATAAGTTTCACAACTACACTTATGTGGCTCTCACAAGCATAGCTGTGTCATGATAACACAGGGAAGTCTGACCCACTCGAAGGAGCAGTTCCCCAAAATAAAAAAAAATGTCACAAGGAGGTAATATTTCAACCCTGATGACCAAGGCCAGCCCTCCGCCACCTGTGATAAACTGAGTCCAGCTGTTCCCAGGAGCAGGCACAATCTCCTCCCTTGCTATCTCTGATATAAACATTTTTTCACTTCCTCCTACTGCAGCTGGTCTCCTGCAAGAGACTGCCTGGCAGGTAATCTTGCCCGCAATAAACTTTCTTTAATTGAACCAGCCTCCAGGGTCTCTTGTCTCTTGGGCCCCACCAATCACTTTATAGCTTGAAGTAGATGTTTACCTCTAGAAGAGGATATCAAAAATAAAGCGAATGATTAGACATAGGGATTCCACAGAGTGAGGGAGAATAGACAAACACAACAAAGATACAAACTTAAGAAACCTAAAAACATAAGAAAGACAAATATAAATAAAACAATGATCCCTCACAACCTCACAAAAACAAAACCCAACAACTCAGAGTTATAAAAATGTCAGAAGGAAAATTTATAATTTTAATAGTTAAAATGATTCAGAATTTTAGAAAAGAGTTCAGAAATAGTCTGAAAGGTATGAAAGATCATATTAACAAAGAAACTGATAACCTGAGCAAGAATAAAAAGAAGCTCTAAAGGAAGTGAAGGATGAAATAAATAAAATGAAAATGTTAATATAAACCAACAATGGTAGACTAGACCACATGGAAAACAGTCTCACTCCTAGAAGATGAACACTCCAAAAATGAACGCATAGCCTATAATGTAGAAAAATTAACTCAACAAAATGAACAGGTCATCCAAAAGATTTGGGATTACTTTAAAAGAACAAATCTAAGAATAGGCATAAAAGAGGGTTTAAAGCTAAAACTAAGGGAATAAAAAAAATCTCTGAGAAATAATATCTAAGAATTTCCCAAACATAAAAGGTCAATATATATGTACAGAAAACATATAGAACTACAATTAGACAAGATCCAAGAAAAGGTTCACCACACCATATAATAACCAACTGGACTAATGTAGAGGCCAAGGAGAGAATCTTAAATGCAATAAAAGTAAAAACAGTAATATCCAGAGGTAAAACAATAAGAATCACTCCATACCTTTTGAACTAAATCATGAAAGCCAGGAAGGCCTGAAGCAACATATTCCAAACCTTGATCAAAAACAACTTACAGCCAAGATTACTCTACCCAGTGAAGACATATTTCAATTCTGACAGAGAACAAAAATCTTTCATGACAAACAGAAGCTCAAAGAATTTATATCTTCCAAACCAGCACTAGAGTAAATACACAAAGAAATAAATTACAAAGGAGAAATAAAATATAAATGTCAGACCCAGATAAAGGATTTCCACCAAATGAACAACTAGGCAAAGAACAAACTCTATCTCAAACAGAAAGTACAGTTCAGAATGATCTTTCAATTATTACATTGAATATCAATGACCTAAACTCCCTAATTAAAAGATAAAAAGTGACAAAATGTGTTAAAGATCACAATCCATCTATATGCCATATGCAAGAAACACATCTTACTGGTAAAGATATTCATAAATTAAAGGTGAAGGAATGGAATAAGGTAAATGAAATTCTAAGTCAAGCAGGGGCAGCAACTCTCATATTGGACAAAATAGACTTCAAGTTTAAGCTTATCAAAAGATACAAAGTAGGCCATTTTTTCCTGGTAAATGACAATCCAACAGAAAGATACTATGATAGTCAACATTTATGCTCCAAATGAAGGTGCAATCACTTTTATAAAACAAACTCTCTGTGACATTAAGTCTCACATAAACCCCAGTACAAAAATCCTGGGAGACTTCAATACTCCTCTTACAACACTAGACCAATTATCTAGACAAAAGATAAGCAAAGATCCCTCAGACCTAAGGAACACCATAAACCAAATGGACCTACTGGACATTTACAGAATATTCTATCCAACTACAGCTGAATATACATTCTTTTCAACTGTTCATAGGAGCTTCTCCAAAACAGACCATATCCTGGGTCACAAATCAAATACTAGCAAAAATATATATATAAGATAATTCAACTTGGAAAACAGTGTGGAGGATCCTCAGATGAATGGGAATGAACCTACCATATGATCCAGCTATACCACTCCTCGTTATCTACACAAAAGAGTTGAAACCAGACTGCCATAGTAATGCATACATACCTATGTTTATAGCTTCACAATTCATAATTACCAAACTATGGAACCAGCCAAGATGTTCATCAACATATTAATGGATTACAAATTTATGGGGTATATACACACAATGGAATTCTACTCAGCCATAAAGAAGAATAAAATTATGTCATTTGCAAGGAAATGAATAGAACTGGAGAATATTATGCTAAGTAAGGCTAGTCAGTCACAAAAAGTGAAAGGTTGGATGTTTTTGCTCATATGTGTAAGTTAGGGAGACATTGGGTGTCAGCAAGGACTACAGACAAGGAAGGAGAAACCTTAGTGGAATAGAGAAGGGGGCCTGAGGGAAATGGGAGAGAGGAGAAGGATTTGAAGAGGAAAACACTCTAATGCACATGATATATACACACAAACTCATCTGTGCCAATCACTGGGTTGAACATGGGAAGATGGGGAGGGAATGGGAGTGGGGTGGGAACTGGGAAAGAGTTCCCTTAGTTCTGTGTGCATTGTGCCTCTCTCACCCTGACTTCATCAAGATGTGTTACAATGCACCAAAAGAGTAAATATGTAATAACATGTAATGTAATACTATATTGTCTATAATTTAACAATATGTAATATATAAAATATATGATACTTTCTCTAGTTATCATGTATAAGTTAATTGTATAAAGTCAAGCAAATTACTCAACCTAAGATCAGACTGTTTTATTAATAAAAAGTGAGGATGATAAACCAAACTTAGCATTAATGTGATGAACACATGAAATATATATGCAAAATTAATCATGATACAAAGTAGGGACAAATAGCAAATAGTATAACATAGAGGTAAAAACATTGACTTTGTGATCAGATGGACTGTGGATCAAATGTCTATTTCTTACTTCTTTACCTAAAGAATGTTTATTAACATTAACCTCTTCAGAGCTAAGTTTCCTTATCCATAAAATGGAGAAAAGGTAATTTCTTTATGTAACTGTGAATATTACATATTATAGCTTACTATCTGACCCAGCATATGGGACGTGCCCAATAATTCTCTTATTCCCAAATATCAGTTACCTTCCTGTTCTCTTTTCCTTTCTGTTGACTGAAGAAAGTAATTAGTATGACTTCACTACAGAAAGCTGACATGATTACTAATGCTTATTTCTTTACATTTTGCACCTAATTTAGTAGACATTGTGCTGTTTGATTCTCATAAACTATCCCATGGGTAACCATAAGACCTCATTGTCTTCCCTAGGATGTTTTATTGTTGTGAAACAATTTCTGTGGGCCTCTCATGTTTCTGCACACCTTGGGAGCAGATGTACTAATAACAGCTGTGTGGGGAGGGGCATCTTATTAAAGATGTTTCTATAGTGAACATCAGCCTCTGGACTAAAGAGCAGATTTGTTTATTGTTCAATATAGAAATGATTATATATTCTTCTATGACAAAGGCCTATTGTAAAAGACCAGTGTTTCTGGAGCATAGAGTTTCTCTACTGGGATTAACGGGGCAACAGCATCCATCTGGGCTACTCTGTGAAACTTCACAGGACTTGAGGGCAAGTGAAACCAAGACAAACAGGAAGCTCACACTGATCGCTATGCCATGAGTATCAAGTCCTTTGTCTCTGAACCAGAAGCCTCATGTCTCCTACCAGTATCCATAAAACTATAGCAGACTGTCCTGTTAGTTTTCAAGTGAAATAACATCTCAAACTCTTTATAGCTCTTGGGAGCCAAACAATACCTGGAATGGCCATTCATTACCTAGAGAGCATGGAATTCACTCTCAACACCTTCATCTCCTTACATTTCTACATATTCTAGCAGCAACCCTGGCTCGTCTTCCCTGTAAATATGACCTTGATTTGTCTAATTCTCTCTCTAATATTACTGCCACCCCAGTTTAGGCTCCAGCATCACATTCTGAATAATGTTATGACCTGCTATTTCTCCACCTGCAGTCCTTTTGACTTCGCTCAGATCCTCTATTCCTATAGCCGCCAATCCTCTCAGCAAAATGTGGATCTGATCTTGTGGTTTTCCATGACTTAGAGAACAAAGACGCTATTCCTTCACATGGCCGCCACCATTCTCCCCTGACTTACCCTGCATCATGACCATGCTCACTCTGCCAGGTGGGGTCACAGAGGCCTTCTTTCATTTCTTAAATTAGGGTTTCCTTGTACAGTTCTGCAGGTTTTGCACTGCATGACACTAAGGGGGTATCAAGTCAATAACCTTCTGGCAGATGGCAATAAAGTGTCTGAAGAAAAGAGATATATTTTCTTATTGCCCAGGGGTATCATATGAGTTAGAATATTCTTTATGACCATAAAAGTGTCAAATATGCTCTCTCATTTTCTCAGGGTACTCTTTGCTCTTCTTTTTTTTTTTTTAATTTGTTCATATTAGTTCTTCAACCCCTATTCAAGCTCCACTTTCTCAGGAAAAGCCAGTTTTCTCTGGTTCCACTTTTTATTAGCCCTTCATGGCACCTGCCACAGTTTATATTTTACCTTCTATTTAAATCGCTTTTTACTTTGTGTTTAGTTAATGTCTGAATGCTTCCTGGACTACACGATTTGTGGAGAGAAGGTGCATTCATGTGTTTTACTATCCTCAGTGAATATCACACTGTTCAATAAATATGGGGTGAATGCTGAGTGAATAGATAAGATAGGTAGGGAATAGAATAGATAAGGTAGGGAATGTTTTCCCAGTTTTATAGATGAGAATACTGGGGTCCAGAGATGATTACGATTACTGAGTTTCTTATGGTCAAAAGGCACCACATCTCCCATTCAAGTTTCCTAAAAGTGCAAGTTTCTTCCCATGGGTGTTGTTCCTGTGAGTCCAAGACAGACTGGAAAGGTCAGCTTCAGGGGAACAGTGCAGGAGGGGGGCCAGAGGGGAGTTTATTTTAGGGAGGTTGTGAGAACCATGTAAATATGAAACAAAGGAATTGAAAGGGAAATAGGTCAGATGAAATGACAGCGGGATGGAGGGTTCCAGAAGGAGGGGTGGGGAGTACGGGAGAAAGATGCAGCAGACTTGGCAGCCAGGAGGGGCCAGACGAATGTAAGAGGGTTAGGGTCTGACTGTCCTAGACTCTCTGGGCACTTGTTTGCAGAACAGAGAAATGTCCCTAAGTAAATGAAACTTTCTTATAATAAAAGTAACAATAGCCATTCTCTATTGGGTGTCTAGCATGTGTCATGCACCGTGCTAGGTGCTGCACAGAACTTCTTTTAGCGCAGGCTGAGTACTGGCCAGAGAAGATACTAACCTTAGATCTCCAGCTTGTCCTTTTCTCCTTCCAGTTGTTTCCAACATTCTAATTACTATGCCTGTGAAAATTTTCTCTTTTGCTTTTCTCACTTCTTTGTCTCCTGGTTTCTACAATATCATCTTTTCACTGCTAGATGCTCAGGGCCTTATGATAGTCTCCATGAAACTCCAGGGACTGCCTGACTATGCCCAAACTCTTTCTATTAACCTGACTGCAACTAGGTTTAAGTGACCAGCAACCAATTCTCATTTCACTCTTACCTTTCCCAAAGACCACTGTACTAAAGTGTTCTTGGAAAAAAAAAAAAAAACTTATGGTGTTATTTTTTTCTGTATGTGTTAATAGAGGTTTACCCCAGGGGCATTCTACCTCCAAGCTACATCTCCAGCCTTTTTAATTTTTTAATTTTGAAATAGGGTATCGCTATATTGGTGAGTCTCACTGTATTGCTGAGTCTAACCTCAAACCTATAATTCTCCTATCTCAGACTTTCAAATACTGAGATTACAGACACAAGCCACCAAGCCTGACTTAAAGTATTCTTTTAGCTGAGTAAATAAATGTCCAATGATACTACTTCAGGCAGAGTTATAAGATTTTTTTTTTGAAGGACAAATGCTTTACTAGACATTTTAAATTGCATCCACACTTAGGTCTCCACTAATTTAACCTCTTGGAAGATTGATTCTTCTGATTCTCTTCCCCATCCCTACACCCCTACCCCCACTTCTGTGTTAAGATTCTATGACTACACATGGCTCATGGGCAGAAAAGAACATTACCCTTCACATATAACAGCAGTTCTCTCCACTGTCGACGCTATTTGCCTGCACCCATGGGATCCTTAGGAAATGAGAAAGCTGAGCTGTCCCGAGGGTGTGGAGAATTAGGGCAGTTGCTTAGTTCTCCTTTCTACTGGGGAATGATTGAGATAATTGAGAAAAAATATGTCTGAATTGGACTTACTTTCTGAATGCATGTTATACACACAGGCCAAGAATCATCAGAGGTCTACTAGCAGGAGTGGCTAGTTGACCCGTAGTCCATTGAAGGTGCAGTCCGAGTTGGCAGGTGATATGTGGAGCTTTTTACCCACCCATAGCTGAGTTCCCAGAATCTCCACAGACAGCTGAGGGACATTTCCCAGGACCCATTTCCTTCTCCACTGAACATCTTTGCATTCCTTATATACTGGGATTCCTGGTTTCTAACTTGTTGCCTCAAATCTAGATTGTGCCTTTTGGCCCAAATCCTGTGCATCAGCACTTTGGTTGAACTGCCTACTTAGCTTTTGATTTTGATTTCACTTATAGATTTTGTCTTACGGATTATCTACATTTCTAATTACCACAATTCTGAAGATCGGTCTCTCTATACCCTCTACGCATTGCAGATTTTTATGATTCCAGTGTTTTGGCTCACATTTATCTAGGGAAATTTTTGACATGCCTTGTTTTACACTTGCACCCCCAAAAGAATTGTTTGCCAAGTTGTACCATCAGAAGTAACAATGAGAGTGATGCTTAAGCCACTGTCACACTGGGTAATATTTGATCGATCTTACTTCCTAAACAGAGGAGGGCTCAGAACTCATGTCCTGGAGCTCGGAGTGAGTATAGAGATGTGGTAGACTGAGCACCCCAAGTTTCATACATAAAGCTAATTATTATTTGACAGAGAGAGCCTAGAAGCAATAAAAATAAAAATCCAAGCTATTGTGATGACCAAAATCCAAGTGTGTGTGGATGAACCTAGAGGAAGGATCCAGGTACTAAGCAATGGAGCCTGAAAATATCTGATCAGAAAAGGCAGAGACTGGAAACCAACACTGAGTGACTGGAATAAACTCCCCCAATCACTTTTTATAGGGTGCTAGTAGCCTCAGTCATAGATGTGCAGAGAGATGAGAAAAGAGGCTAAATTGATAATATATATAGATATGTGGTTGAGAGATTCATGTGTCAATGGTTTTCAACTCTGAGTCTTATTAGAAAGGAATATATTAGGTAACTGTTTTGAGTGTATCAGTTAGCTTTTGCTATGTAACAAACCAACTTAATGCTCAATGGTTTAAAACAACTGTATACATTCATAAGAAACACTGTTATAGCTCATGCTTCTGGGTTTGCTGGGGATTGGTTAAAGTAGGCTGGGCTTGTCTGGGTGTCTCTCTTCATCCTTACTGGGCTTATTCATGCATTTGTTATTGGCCAGGGCAGGGAAATGGTAGCCCATCTTCTCTGGACTAGGGCAGCTTAGTTAGATTAGTTCTACCCCACATGTCTTCTACCCTCTCCAGAGACTATTCCAGGCTTTTCTCACACTGATGGCAAAAGCACAAAAACACAGCAGGAACATATAGTCTCCTAAGGTCTAGTCTAGGAACCGGCACAGTGTCACAATCTGCCTCATTCTCTTGCCCAGAGAAAATCTCATGACAAAACTCAAGTCAAGAAAGAAAGAGGGACATCATGCTCACAGTGGGATGGAACTGGAAAGATAGAGCAAAGAGTTATGAAGATGGAAAGGTATGTAAGGTAATCACTCAATCTATATGATGTACTAGGAACTTATCTGAGAGCTCTAAGCTCTGACAGGTTTCCTCATATGTATAATGAGGAGGTATTATTATCTTTATTTGTAAACAGCTCAAAATGCTTATATCAGGCATTAGGGTAATATACCAATTAGGTGGCAAACAGATTTCATCCCAGATTTGTCTGATACTAAATGTGAGACCTTTTTGCTATGGAATTCAGATTCACTAAATTATCTATCCTCTTTTCATTTCAATTACTTTTTATACAGAGCATACATACAAATCCAGATGTTATATTTGATAATCACTCTAACAATCCAGTAAGTAAAATAATAATAAAAAATCTTAAAACACATATGTTATATTTGATAAACACTTTAACAATTTAGTCAATTAAATAAAAATGAGAATTAAGACAAAAGATCTGAATTTCATTGTATGCTCTATTTGCCACCAATCTCCATGAGTTTGTTATAAAATTTTTGTCATTTATTTTTTATCCTTATAATATCCTAGAAAGTTCAACATCTTGCATTGATGATAATTTTTTCTGTCATTTATATCTACACATATGGAGTTGGTATTCAATACACTATAACATGGAGCTCATTAGCAAGGCAATTTTTTTCCCAGCATGAAAACATTCTATTACTTAAAACAAAAATTTATAACACCCTAACATTAAGTACAGCAATTAGCTATCAGGATGCCCCTTTAACACACTTTCAGAGGGTTCACTTAAAGTCATTCTGCCAGTCAGTCCTGTGGATGTGTAATGACTGGAATGGACTTAGTGCACAGATTGCCTGAATTATTATGCCCATGTCTCAAAAAGGTTATTCTTAGAGGCAAACTGTTTTTCTACAAATTCAAACAATGTAGGTTCCCAGAATGATTGTTGCAAAGGGGCTGTGTTAGTTATCAGTGACTTGGCCAACATCAAAAAAGCAACAAGATGATGAATTTTAGCCTCAGTGAAGACATGGCTAAGAATCTCTGCCGACAAATCTCCTGGCTAGTTTGTGCATTGTTCCAAAGTGGGACCCAGAACCACCCATTGGCTACAGCAAATCTCATCTGTCTTCTCTCAATTAACCTGTGTTAAAGCCTGAGACAAGAACAGACCCATCCTCACTGTTGTACATGGAGGATTGTTTATAGAACCACTGTGAATGGTGATGGAGAAGGCACTGTAAAGAACCAAGGGACTGAGATCAGGTTTGTAGTTAAACCAGAACCAAGAGTCAGGAGACCCAGATCCTGTTCTGGTTTTACTATCAACTAGATGTGAAAAGTACATTACTTTTCCTTTCTGACCCTTAGTCTTCTCACTGATCAAGTCTGAGAACAAAACGCTAACAATATAGCACCAGGCAGTCCTAGGTTCCCACACATCCATAACAGGAGCCAGGAGTTCTTAGTCATATGACATTCAATCCCAACCCGCAATTTTCATCTACTTATTAGGCACTATACGCCCCACTTTCCCTTTCCCAGAAGGCTGAGAAGAAGAGTGGTGATAAAGAACTACTAATTTGTTCCTTTACTTTGATTGCTCTCTAACTAATGTTCTCTAATTCCCAAAACTAGACTAATAATGACTTGAACAATTTTTTATTCTATGAGACATGTCCCTCTAACAAGTCACTAATAATAATACATCACTGTACAGCTCTTTCAAAGACTTTTCTCCCACTCCCTAATTTACAAATGATAGACATTCTTGTTGGACATTTACCCATTGAAAGAGTCCCAGACCAATTTGGAAGATAATGTTTGAATTTTTTTCAGTCTCTTGATCTCTCTACAGGTCTTTCATATGCTTACATTTTGATAGAATTGCACAAGATCACAGTAGGTTTCACAGTAATAAAACCAAAATCTAGATTGAGTGATGATGTTTTGGCCAATTTTTACTAGTTTTTATATCTCATCTCAAAATCATGTAGGAAAGATCACATTTTCCCATTAATTTTACTGCAAGTTTTAGAGGAAAGGATTATTCTTTACTTAAATTCTGAAAAATAAAATGTGTTTAGGTGTAGAATGCGTTTGTTTTGCCTGACTTTTATTACTTCTGTCAGTTTGGACCCCAGTAGTCTGAGGAGCAATAGCTGAAAAGCACAAAAGCAACAAAAAACTTTATCTGTCTGATCACCAGGTACATTAAACAGTTACCTTTAACTCTAAACCAAAGCTTCCTTTAGGTTAACCAATCCAGAGAGGTAATGAATAGTGGTCTGTAAGACATGGAAAACTATAAATAGCATTTATATTAAGATTTTAGGTATATTGTGCCATTTAATTCTTGTGTCTATAAAACATTAGTGATGCAAAGGAAATGAACAGATATATGATATTTAATTTTGAACTTACTATTTGTTGGTATATAGTATTGTCGCTAATACTATTAATAATTATACTATAATTAATTAAGTAATAATGATACTTTCATAGAGAACTTTACTGTCTTCCAAGTATCACACTAAGAACTTATTTTCCTTATGTCATTTAGTTCTTCTGTGATCTAGTTTGATATCCTTCTTATTCAGAGATGAAGGCTCTCCAAGGTTTGGCCAGCCAATAAATTTGTGAAACCATTCATTGCTTTCTACCAAAGAGATATAGGAATTCTGAAAGAAAGAATATAAGTTTAAGGAGTCTCTAATATTATATAAATACATTATATAGATACAGCCTAGAGGTGAGAATTGGGCCTTTGAATGCCCACTCATTGCTAATTTGAATACAGTGAAGCTTGGCTTGTATCATTCTGACAAAGAACACTGAAATTTGTTTGCTGGGTGAAGGAGCAGTAAGTAAGTAAGTAATGTTGGTGGTAAGTTTGTGCACAGGTATTTCATAGTCAAAAATATTCAGGTCAAGTTTTTAGTGTGATCCTATCTTCTTATGCGCTGCTTCCCTTAGGAATCAATATAACATAATTTACCCCACCCCATGAAAAGAGATCTTTAAAGAGACATTGAAAAAGAAGCATGAATGAGGTCAAACCTCATTCATGGATGTGGCGATTTCCATCCAATGTATACCCTACAAAATTGGCGATTGTATATGGCTCAAGCATAAAAAAGCAAATGCAGTTCTGGAGGTTTTGAACACGTATAGTAGTTCTGATCCCTCCTAATATCTCACATAAACAAGGCAAATATATTGTTTTAGAAGATAAAAGCCCACAGGGAAGAGAAAACTGGATCGGCAACAACAATGATAAAACTCTAGAAGGTGAGAACAGGCAGGTGAGTAACAACTCACTGAGCGGGTACAATAAAGCTAAATGTAAGGTGAAGGGAGGAAAGCTAAGGACCAACAAGAGGTGCAGTGTATAATCTCCAGAAGATCCAGCAGCCATCAGTACTGGAGTCTCTAGAACTGGGACGGAGGAGATAGGAAGCCAACGTCAAATGGGTGAGGACAGGTACTTTTTTAAAGGCATTCTCCTGTACTGCTTTTCATTCCAGGGTGATTATTTTTTTTCCCTCCGTATCATCAAAACCTTGGAAGCTTATTTTCAAGAAAGGATTAAACAAATCCCTGGACATGGACCAGGGATGTATAGTTGATGGCAATGAGTAACTATTTACATACCTACTGCCGAGAATGTTCATTTCTGTTCTGTGGGTAAGTTTCCAGAATGATGGTGCCCAGACTTGTGGATTTCAAACAAGATGTGGTAAAAGTATATTTCAAGCCCTATTGAAAAGACACAAAAATATTCACATAAGAATTTCTCCTTGACAGCTAACCCAGAAAATTCTATAGTACAAGCCAGACTTCATCAACAATGCCCTCCCCTCCAATCATAAAAACATAAGTATCTTTTAACATTTGAGGACAACCCCTATCACCGAAGACAGAGGCAAAATGCAAATTATACATAGAAAGTAAAATGACAAATATACAGTCAAGTACCATTAATATCCTCAGAAATGAGAAAAACTTTATAAAACAAATATAGAGCAAAATGCTGTGAAAAAGAAACACAACAAGAGCATGCGCGCAGACACACACACACACACACACACACACACACACACATGCACATATATACACACGCACTTTTAGGAAAGTTAAAAACATAATGCCAAGATTTAAAATCTCAACAAAAGCACTTTTGTAAAAAAATTTTTAAGTGGTACTGGGGATTGAACCCAGGGATATTCTACCCCTAAAGGACACCAGCCCTTTTAATTTATTTTATTTTTACTTTTGGGGGTGCTGGAGATTAAACTCACAGGTGTTTTACCTCCAAGCTACACCCCAGCTGTGTTTCAAACCCGAGATCCTCCTATCTCAGTCTCCCAAGTACTGGAATTACTGGTGTGCACCATCACATTTGGCCCTTTTTATTTATTTATTTACTTATTTTTGAAACAGGGTTTTTACCAGGTTACTGTGAGTCTCACAAAATTGTTGAGATTGGTCTCAAACCTGTGACCCTCCAGTCTCAGCCTCCCAAGTACTGAGATTCCAGGCATTCATCACCTCCAGCAAAAAGACTTTTTAAAGTCATAGAATTAAACGATGCATTTTAAAAATGTAGTTATATAAAAAACAAGAGAATAAATCTCAGAGACAAAATAATCAATAAATGACTCAAGAATATTTTCTTCAGTGGAAGGAAATGAATTTACAGAGTGATAGCCCCACTTGGGTACAGTGGAAAATGAACTTCCATCAACATCACTATCGCGAAATCTCATAGTGCTTGGCTTTAAGAAAAGATCATTCAAACTGCAAAGGAAAATGAACAGGTAAGTAAAAAAAATGGAATAACTTTTTTTTGTTTTTAATTGCCAAAAAACAGCATATTTATGTGGTATAGTTGGATGTTATGATTCATGTATACATTGGGTAATATTCAAATCAGGACATTCAATGTATTCATTGTCTCATGTATTTATCATTTCTTTGTGGTAAGAACAAATACTTTCTTCTAGCTATTTTGGAATACAATACTGTTGACCATAGTCACAGTAGGACACCAGAACTTTTTTCTCCTATCTAACTGTAATTTTATATTCATCGACAATCTTTTCCTCATCTTCCTTTTCCTCCCTCCCTTCCTACCCTGACAAATGGTAACCACTATTCTACTTCCTACTCTGTGAAGGCATTTTCTTTAGATTTCATATATGAGTGAGATAATTTCTAAATGGCATCACAAAAAAACTAGGGGGCTGAGAATCTAGCCCAGAAGAAAACCACTGGGAATCCTTGGCATGGAATTGTCTTAGATAGCACTGAGCTGAGAGAAGGGAAAGATGAAGGTGTTCAAGATGAGTACACCCAATAAAAAAGTTTCTTGACATGGTTCACTGTATGCTGAAAAGCCTTTGTGGGAAAAATTACCAATATATGCAGGTAGTAATAACAGAAAAAAGCCCCATAAGGAAATCCACTTCTCAAGACAAAAGACAAGGAAGAAGGCAAAAAATGTACTCAGTAGTTGGAAATAACATTTGCATAGGGATGTATGGTAATAACTGAATATTGATTTACCTGAATACATAGGGCCAGATAGGAAAGTTGAAAAAAGCTAAAATTTCATCTGTCATAACAGAAAGCCAAAGATAATACTTAAAATTCATTAGTCCAAGGAGAGCAATATGTGCATATTATTTAGAAATGTGTGTGCTTAAATGTCAGAAAAAAACACTGAAAGAACAAAATGATTGCCTCAAGAGAGAGATTGGAAAGTGTATGGAGCCCTGGGGCAGGGAATTACTTAGGAATAGTTATGAGCTCTTAAAAACTAAGTTGACTTTAAACTATGTGAATGTATTACTTTGATAAAAGAAATATTAATTTTCAAAAATTCAAGTTCAAAAAGCATGATGATATAACCTCTTTGGGAACAAAATTTTCCCAGTTGCTATCAAGGCTTTCACTTTTTTTTCTTGTGGTACTGGGTTTAAACCCAGGGGTGTTCTACCTCCGAACCTACTTTTTTTTTTTAAACAGGGCCTTACTAAGTTGCTGAGAGCCTCACAAGATTGCTGAGGCTGGCTTCGAACCTGTAATCCTCCTGTTTCAGCCTCCCAGTGACCAAGGCCTTCTGAATGTGATCAACACTACTAGAGTGCATGAAATGTGCAGAGCATCGCTTTAAGCACTATTTCTATAGTCACAAGAATGTATAATTTCAATAAATTCATCTTAGAAAGTCCAATGCTTTGACCTTTTAAGATTAATTTAAAAAGAAGGATCAACACTTCAGTGCGTGTTAACTGGAGCTATAAACTCAGGAAGCAAATCTGAGTAAAATGACAATTATTAGCAGATAACCTCAAGAAAACAATTTCTTATTTCCCTTTACTGAGCTCTAAATCTTCATTACTTTCTAAAGCGATCTTTGTGTCTGTGGGACTTTGTTGACAAGCCATTTCATGTCCTCTGAGAGGATCTTGGAACATTCTCTTTGTGTTTCCAAGGAGAATAAGAGTCTTGGCAAGAAGCTGCCCTTCAACGAGCTTTGCATCTCTTAGCAGCTCTGGGTGGATGTTCCTCCAAGGGCCCCTGCTCTGGGCCAACTTTGGATGGCGGAAGTGTGACATAATTCTTATTTTTGCATCTGATCACTCAGAAGAGCTCTTTGTCCTTTCAGTTTCAGTTCTGACAGGTCATTTTCTGCTGGTCTATCTGTGAGGAGTGCTGTTGAGAAACACTCTTGGCATAAACACTAGACACCTCTTCTCTCCCTTCACCTTATCTCCTTTTCTTCATTCTTCTTTATTGGACTTGCTGGTCTCAGTTTTCTTTTACCCACTTACTGTAACTCTTATTATTCTTTTGCTTGGCTCCCTCATTCTGATGAAAAGGGCTCCGTGGCACCTGTTCCTACATTAGCAAGTTCAGAGTTGTCTTTTCTATCTCTGAAAGCTCCCATTTGTGTTTTCCCCCTAACTTCTATAAAATATCTAGTATTGGTGCTTTCTCATGTTTTTAGGGGGATTGTGCCAGTGTTGGCATCTTCTCTGTGCTCCTGTTGGCATTCTATTCCACTCTTGAGTTGGATTATGGGTGTGTTTCACTGACTCCCTCCTACCTTCCCCAAATTTAGACCTTGGTTTGGGGACTTAGATTCTGACTTTTGATTGGTGCATTTATTCATTTCAGTTGCCTTCATTTGAGTTGTTTTGGTTAGTTTAAGTTACAATCAGAAGAGGAACCAAAAGTTTAAACTCAAAGATGCTGAGGACAGGGGACTACCCATTGTCTGGGAGCCAATGAGAATACAAGTCCTGGGAGTTCCAGGTGCAGGCTCTCGGCAGTCCCTGTGATGCACTCATTCCAACCTGTTCCTGAGCAATGTCTCCAAGTTTTTCTCTGGGAGAATGCTTCCTTCTTAGAAATCTGTAGTTAATAAAACTAAAATAAATGGGGAACAAATATTTGATTCCAAGAACTCCTGTTTCCAGTCAATGTGGCCAGAATACTTGCATTTAATAAAGTAAAGCCAACTCTCTTTTCCTTAAACAGTTTCAAAGAAGATTTACATATGTTGCTGATGGCATTTATCCAGTATTCATTAAACATTTATTAAGCATCTACTAAGGTCCAGGTACTATACATTGGTCTATCCTTTCGAATCATAATTCAGCAGCACATATTTAGAGTCATTACTATTTTCATATATTTTGTACCAGTAATCTGGCTCGTGGGAATTTGTCCTAAGGTAATGATTCATATGGAAAAATAATTAATATGTAAAGCATATTTATAGTAGAATTATTTTTAGTGATAAAAATCTAAATGCCCAGTGATATGGGAATTATGATAACTATGGTATTTTCATTACATGAACATTGGGTACTTATTAAAAATGGTAAATACAAAGTATAGAAAACAGAAAAAAGCACATAAAATGTTAGGAAAAACAGAAACAATTCTATGAAAGTATAATCGCAACTGTATAAAACACACATGTATGAAACGTAGAGAACAGTTGAGAACCATGAGTAGGTATGTGATTGGAAGACTAGATCATGTTCTTATTTTCCTTCTTGAAATAGTGTAAAGTTCTTTTAAAACTAGGTAAAAATACTGAAACAGTCTTTTAAAATCTTTAAAATGACCACTTTTTGTAGAATTTGGCAATGTGCACTGAAGGTGGGACTTCTAGGGTCTTTAATAATAATCATTTGGTTACATAAGGGAACATTTGACCTAAGATGTGAAAGGAAAAGATATTCTCAGAAACTAGTGGTGTTGACCTGTATCATTCAATAGTCAAGGGCGTGCATTCACTAGACTGAGGAAGTTTCTTTTCCAGCCCGAACTTCAGTGGTTTCTATCATTTTTCACAAGTGTATGGAACTTTCATCCTTATCTACTGCTTTCAAAACCTTGAACTCCCTGGAGGTCACTTGGGGCAATGGATAATTCGAATCAAACTGAGTTAAAACCTTATTCCTACTGAATTTCTGGATGATTTTGAATAAATCAATCACTATTTCTGAGTCTGGGTCTTCTCTGTAGAATGAGGATGATGATAGCAACCTCCTCATCCTCATGTCATGACAGAGTCTGCAGAGCTTCTAATACCATGCTGCTCCTTTGCAGGAGGACCCACTAAGTACAAGTATCCTGTTTCAAGGCTGAAAAGCCAAGTGTGAAAAGGTTGTATGACATTCTGCCCATATCTGCCTCTTGCTAGCTGGTACTAAGTGCAGCCCTCTGTAGAGAGTAGCCTCAGGTGGCAGAGTGGGCTGTCCCTTAATAGCAAAATTCTGATAAGACCAGTTGACTGCTTATTTTATTATCACAAAGGCAATATGTGCTCACTAAATTAAACTTGGAAAGGAGTTAAAAATGGAAAACAATCCCCTAAAGTCTCCCCATTTGAAGAAATGGCTGTTAGCGGGTTGGCATATTTCCTTCCAGGCTTTCCCCGATGTGTAGGTTTTGGCAGGTTTTTATACACAATTGTAATTATGCTGCACATAAAATTGTGCATTCTGAATTTTTCATTTGAATGTTGCAGATAAGCTGTTTTTGTGCCATTTTATGATTTTCAGGAGCATCATTTTTAATGGCCACATAACATTTTTGTTTGGAAATGGTACAGGTGGCATGCAAACAGACTTAGCTCCTTTCTCATGCCAGTAAGACTCTCGAACAGGCTTTTTATTCCTATGAAGACATCTGAGTTTTCCAGGTAGCCCCCAATTACACAGCCAAAGGCATTTGGGAGCATAAAAATCTTCCTGGAAAGAGTAAAAAAAAAAGAAGGAAATAGAAAGAAAGAATGGATAGAAAAAGAGAAAGCCTGAGAGAGGAGGAAGAGAGGGAGAAAGAGAGAGGGGAACTTAAAAGGAAAAAATAGAAAAGGAAAGGAAAGTTAAAAGAAGATGAAATAGAACAAAAAGTAAAAACAAAACACAAAAAGTAGAGATGGAAAGAAAATGGGAATGAGGAAGAAGGAAGGGGAAATTTGGAGGATGAAGAGGCTAATATCTGGAATCTTCAGTAAAAATGAGTCACTTGGATAGCCACATGGTAGATGCTTTCTACAGTGATCTCTTGGCTTCTAATACATCACCAGCCTCTGATGTTTTTGTGCTCTATCACTCATATTTAATGCTGTGACCATTGGTCTTTTGGGTGCTTGGTACTTCTTTATTTTGATTCACAAACACATTTGCCTGACATCCTTCTTTCTAAAGATTCATCATTATTTAACTACACAGATGAAGGTCTCTAATTCCTTGGATTTTAAAAGTATAGGCACCCCTAGAATTCTCCCTCCTGGGATTTTTTTCTATATTCCTCTGTGGTCAGCTTCTTGGCTGGGATCAAGACTTTCTTTACAATATTTTGTACCTGTCACCATAATCGAATTTTGAGACTTGTGGCCCATTAGCCACATGCTGGCATTTCTATACACCTAATGGGGTTCTGGGCCCATGTGTTTCCTCCTGTTTTGGAGAAATATGGTTTCTGGAAGACTCAGAAAGCCTCTTACCCTGCTGCCAATTGATCGGTGCTGCTGAAATTAGGGACTGGAGTCTGGCTCTCACCCATCTGCCCTGGGGACCATCTGCATTTTGTGAGCCTGGGACCAGCCATTGCCCACAGGATGACTGTGAACATCAGGGGCATTGGCAGGGACTCCAGTAAAGGCTGGAGCAGGGTGTGATCAGCTTGCCTGCATGCCCACTCACTGCACTACCCCAGGAAGTGTAAAGCTGCACCACAGAGCCTTGGCCAGAAGCCTCTGCCCATCAGTGAGTGTACGAAGCCCTCTTCAAACAAGGGCCAGGCCCAGCAAGCAGACAGGACTTATCCCTTCTCACCTGTTACCTGGGGCAGGATGGAGACAAGGTAGCTTCTCTGTCAGAGAGAAGCCAGGCCAGAGAATCTCTCCCATTTAGGTCCTCTATGATGTAAGTTAGTAAAATGCCCTTTATACTCAGACTCTACATCTGTAAAATGGGAACAAGGATACCTATCCTGCCTACCTTTCAGGCTTGGCAGAATTGCAGAGGAAATAAGGAGTATCTTATGATACTCCTTATTGGTACATGATAAATAAAATGGTACGTTTTATTTAAATAAAATTGGCACATGGTAAAGAAAATGTTCTTCATAAGTTAAGGAAGAGGGAGAAAATATTGTTTTGGATTGAGGAGACCCAAGTGCAAATAACCCCTCTGCTGCTTAGCACTCAGTTTCCTCATTCTGTACATGAGGCTAACAAAGCCCACTCATTGATTCACACAGACTTTGATGAAGTTTAATGAGTAAAATCTAGAATTGCTTTAAGTAAGACATTATGCTACCACGAGTGACCCCATTAGGGGCACCATTGTTGGAAGCATTGCTCAGAAAGTTATGCTCAGCTATCCTCAGAATCTATCAATGATGATAGACTAGATATTTGTGACCCTTCCAAATTCATATCCGAAATGTAATAGTCCCAGAAGGTCGGGCCTTAAGGAGTTTGTAGGGCAGGATGAGATCATGAGGTGGGATTCTCAAGATGAAGTTATTCAGGGCTTTCAAACACAGAGAGCTTGCTTGATCTCTTTATCTTTCATGTGAGGAAAGGGGCCCTCCCTGGAACCGCCATGGAACTGCCTAATCTTGGACTCAGTCTATGGTATTTTGAGCCTGAGCAGATGAAGAAACTTGATGTTTGGCCCAGGCAAGATTCCTTTTCCTGGCCTAGAGTATGGGATTGATCACACTCCATAGCTGGCAGGCACTGAGGGCCAAGACCAGGGCCAGGCAGGTGAGACTTTTGCCTCCATGCAAAATTGATTTTAATGCAATGTTAAAAACAATTATTTAATGAAAATAATTAGTCCAGGATGAATAAAATACAAAATTATAAACATGAAATCAGTTATAGAGCTGTGCCAAGTCACACTGGGTCCTGGGGCAAAAGAAAAAATTATTAATAGTGATCCTATTGGTATGTAAAAATATGACAGTTTATCATGAATTTTTACATTTTTATTTTTAAAAGGATATATTACATTTGAAAAAAAATTTGGTGGTACTGGGGTTCCTGGAAGCCCTTCTACCTCTGGGCTACACTCCAGACCTATTTTTATATTTTTATTTAGAAACAGGGTCTCTTAAACCAGCGAGGCTGGCTTCGAACCTGCGTGATCCTCCTGTCTCCGCCTCCCAAGCACGGGGATTACAAGTGTGCACCACCATGCCCGGCTGAAATATTTTGATTACTAAATTTCTTCTAAAGTTTTTTTCCAAAACAAGTGCCTCGCTTGTCTAAGCCCAGCCCTGGGCAGGAGTCACCCATGATATTTCATTTCAAGGGTCTACCAGCCCATGTCCCTGTTTCAGCTTCCTCATTCATAGTTGAAATTTACTGCCTACTGCCTCATTTTTCTAGGCCCTGTTCTGTTAATCCATACTGAATATTAATTATTGTTTTCCTCTCAGAAATGGGCGATTAAGCAAAAAAAAAAAAAAAAAGAAAAAGAAAAAAGAAGAAAGGGGGGAAAAATCCTGAAGCCAAAAGAATGAATCTCTCATGGTGAAATGTTAATTTTTCATTCAGTAAATACTTAAGTACCCAGTTGTGTGTCTGGAGCTGGTACAGAGGACATGCTGATGAAACGACACCGTCCTTGGTCTGAAGGGCTCACAGCTTGGTGAGGAAGCTAGATAATTATGATACAGAGAGAAGAGTGCTCCAAGACGGCAGTGGTGATGGGGACAGGAAGGGAGCTCTTCGGTCTTTCCTTTGGAATCAGGAAAGTCTTTGCAGATGAAGTGATGCTTGAGCTCTCAAAAACTGTTAATCATTTTATTCTGATTCTACTTTATATGTGTTCATTGTAGAAAAATCAGAAAAAAGAAAACATAAAAGATTTACTCTCACATGCCCAGCATATGACTATGGTTAATACTTCAGTTAGCTCTTTTCAATTTAAATCGATATCTTTATATCTGTAATAAGTGTATGCTCACAAATAAGATGCATTTAAAATATATATCTGTTAAACTTGGCAAAATTATCTTCCCTTTCTTTGCTCTGAGCCCCAATTCCAAAAGACAGAATTAAAGAGAAGAGAGGAAGAGAAAAGAAAAATTAGCATTTCCACTAAAGTAATATTATGTCTTAAAATAGTTTCCCTTTATACTAAAATTCAATCAATTCAAAGTTCAAACTCTCCAATGGTATTTTTCCCTCCTTACAAGTAGATTCCCCTCCCTGCACCTTCCCTGGTGCCAAGGGTGAAGGAATCCATGTGTGTGTCATCTGAGGGGCCAGGTCTGCGTTGGCCTCCCATGGTGAAGTCCTGGGGCACTGAGGATCCTGCACTGGGCTCTGCCAAGCTGGGTCTGGGTCTGGCTGGTTTGATGGGCTGATCCCATTCCTGCTGGCTAGTGTCAATCTTGCCACCACCCTGGTGGCTGCTCCAACAGTCCTGTCTGCTCCCCAACATGAGTGTGAATCAAGTTCTCTCTCACTACCTAGTTTTGTGGCTGCAGATGAATTTGGGGAGATAGACATTTGCTAGGTTATATATGCTTTCCATGGAAGGGAAAGAATTTGGATTTTCCTCAAAATGCAATGAGAAGCAGTTTGTTTGTTTGTTTATTTCTTTATTTATTGGTACTAGAAATTGAACCCAGGGGCTTTCTACCCCCAGCCCTGTTTTATTTTATTTATTTTGAAGCAGGGTCTTGCTAAGTTGCTGATGGCTTCACTGATTTTCTGAGGCTGGCCTTGAACCTGTGATTCTCCAGTTTCAGCCCCCCAAGTACTGGGATTACAGGTGTGTGCCACACCTGGCTCAGTTCTCGTATTTAAAAGGTCATATCTTGTTCTGTGACAAGAGACTGGGAGGGACAGGAGTGGTGGCAGAGAACTCGACATGAAGCTGTTGCATGGTCCAGGACTTTAAAGAAAGTGGCCTAAACTTAGATGGTAGCCCTAGAGAGGTGAGGTCAATTTCAGAATCTGAACTTGTAGGAGCTGCTAACAGGTTGATATGAGAGGTTTAGGGGAACACAGGGCAGGGTGGTGGTTGTACAGCCACTGAGATGGAGGACCCTGGGTCAGGTTTTGGGCAAGGCTTGGGTCAGGAGTTCTGTTTTTTTACATGTTATATCTCAGGTGTTCCTGAGGCCTCCATGAAGAGACACTAATTATGCTGTTGGATGTGTAAATTGAGAGAAGAGGTGTGGGCGTCATCAGCACACAACAGGTATTTAAGCCCATGGGGATGAAGGCTATGTCAACTACTGGGGGAAAGGAAGAAGATCTGGTAGTTAGAGCTTGAGCAGAGGAGGCAGAGGCTATGAGCCAGGGTCTCCGGAGAGTTGCAAGCAAGAGGAGTTAAGGTTCAGTAAGGAGAGAGTGCACCCTAGGATGCTGCCCTGAGGCTGTCCAAGGTGAGGCCATTCTGGGAAGCACTCCCCACTTCTCTCAGCAGCAGGGTACCTCTCCTCCACAACCTCACCATCTCCCAGCCCTCGGTTCCTCCTGATGCACTCATCAAAGGAATGACAGTTGACAGATCTACCTCTCTGTCTAGTCTGGGAGTGATCCCAATTCATCCCTTCATTTCCCCAAAGCAGTGCATTGTCTGGCTGTCTACATTCCCAGTACATATTAAGAGAGTTAAAAAGATCCATGATGGACATGAGTGAAGAGATGGTGTGGAGAATTGGAATAGATGTCTCGAAGGTTAGGATGGGCCATGCCTTGATGGACCAGAAGTGAGCAGGCAGGCACCACTGTAACAGAGATGTGGACATTGCAGGTGACCAATAACTAGGCTGGCTCCTCTGACCTCCACTGGAGCAGCTCTTCTCTGCAAAGAGGAAGGTTCTACCTGAGAATTGGGTCTACCAGTTGTTGGCACCTGTGGGAGATTCAGAAGGTGGAAGGGAGGCAGATTGTTTGCTCTCTGCTGACAAAGCCAAGGATATGCCGTTCTTCCTCAGCTCCATGCCAGTGTATATCTAAGCCTGAGGGATTCAGATGGCAGGAGCGGGGCAGTGGCTTCCTGTGGTTGTGTCTTAGTGACTCAGCTCCAGGAGCCACCTCCTGATTACACTGCTCCCTATCCAGTCTCCTAGCATTTAGCCAGCAAGTAGGAAGGAAAAAAAACATCTAATCCCCCTTCCTTTATTGCCCACTCAACTTTTTTGGGCACACAACCTAGAAACATCTTCACCCAAAGGTGGTTTTCTTACATGGAAATCCATGAAGGGTATGAAACTGGGTAATGTATGCTGATGTAAGGGTCAATCAGGAACAAGCAGGAACTTGGAGATGAAGGTGAATACGATGGCAAGCATTCTATGTGGGACACTGTGTGCAGGCCTTCAAATTAAATGAAAAAGGTGGGGATTAATGGAAGGTTCAGAGAAGGAATTGTGAAATGGCTTCTGGCAGCAGCCTCAGTATTTTCTGCTCTCTGTCATGATGCCATTGTGTCTGGGACTTGTAAATTTTGCTTGTACTAGATTTATTATTTTTAAACCACAGAATTCCAAAAGATGAGGCAAACCAGAGCCCAAAGGTTGTTGTAGAAGCCGTGGCAGCAGCAAAGAGAAGGGTCTTTGACAGCACATCACAGGTGCTAAAACTTGTCTGACAAATATAGGGCTGGCAATAAAGGATTTCCCCGAACTGGCTGTGAGCTGCCATCTCGTCTCCGGTAATTGTTCTTTGTATCCCCCACCCCAATAGCCTGTCCTCCTTTCTGCCAGTTTCTCCTCTCTGTCCTCCTCAGACTTGAAGGGCTTCCTCCTTCCTTTATCCCGAACTGCACTTGTTAAGCCCTGGACCAGATCCTACTGCCTTCGAGCTGTTGTAATTCTTGGACCCCTCTGCCCGACAGTGGTCTCTCTCTGAATGGCCAGCACCTTGAGCTTGTGCAGCCATTGGATGGTTTCCTCCTGCTGAGTCATGGATCTAGCTGAACAGCGCTCATGTTGCCACTGAACCTCCCAGGAGGAAAACCAGATCACCTGGAGTCCATTTACATGCTCTGCCCTTTACAGACCTTAACACCTTCAATGATCTATCAACCTGCCAAGGACATGAGGGGCTTGGAGCTTAAATAGCTTTTCCAAGAACACCTGGCTGGTAATTGACCAACCTCAGAATCAGACGGACTTGGTTTAAACCTGTTTGACTCTCAGATCTTGGAGCTCCCACTATTTATTCTGTCTCCCCTGGCCTCAGCATACTTTCCAAACAAGATGCTGGGCCTCATGGTCCAGAATCAAGTCCTTTCATACTGATGCCCACTTTGGTTTGAAGGTAATCTGCCCATAATAGCCATTAAACATCATTTAGTGAATTGGAATTATATGACAGTTACCTTATAGTTGTTTGGTATTTTAGTCTTTATTATACATTTGCTAATTTATTCCTTATGATGGGGATGCTGATTTAACACTCCCCATTAAACATATTTAAAATAAATAACAACTAGAAACAGCACTGAGGGTAAGTGAATTTCCCAATGTCAGATAGTAAGAAATCTTGGTCTCTCATACTTAATGTAGTATTTCTTTCAACATAATAGTCATACATACAATAAAAAGGGATATTTCTGAGACGGTTGGGATTATTGAAAACACATCACATAATATTAAGAAATTGCTTTGGTTTCCTATTTCTATTATAATAAATGATCAAAAGTTTAGTGCCTTGAAACTACTCTAATTGAAGATCAGAAGTCTGAAACGGGTTGAACTCAAATGTCGACAGAACTGAATTCCTTCTGGAGGCTCCAGGGGAGAAGATTTTGTTGTCATATCTTTCCCCAGCACCTAGAGGTCACCTGCATTTTGGCTTCTCCTGTCTCCCTCTTATCAATGCCCCTGTGATTATACTGGACCCACGTGAATAATTGAGGCTAATCTCCCACCTCAAGAGCCTTAATCATCCTGCAGTTTTTGCACCAGGGTAACATATTCACAAGTCCCAAGGTTTAATACAAAGAGGTCTCTGGAGGAAGCACGATGGACTAGTATTCAGTTTCCCACTGGAACTATTAGCAATTTTGATAAATATGTGGTATTGTTATTATGTTTTTTAAATGATCTCACTTGTTAAAGATACCTGCTGAAGTATTTATGGTGAAATAGCATAATATATGACATTTGCTTTAAAAATTCCAGAAAAATAAATGGTCATATGTGAAGATAAATGGTTAAAAAAAGATTGGCAAAGTGATAGTTATTTGAAATTGTGCATTAGATATGTATTTATATATTCTTTCATGCATATGCCTGAAATTTTCCAGTGTGTGTGTGTGTGTGTGTGTGTGTGTGCTTGTTACTGGGGACTGAACATAGAGATCTACCACCAAGCTATACCTCCAGCCCTTTTAATTTTTTAATATTTTGTTTCAAAATAGGGTCTTGCCGGGTCACTAAGAGTTTCACTAGGTTGTTGAGTCTGGCCTTGAACCTTTGATCCTCTTGTCTCACCTCCCAAATACAGGGCTATGCCACCATGTCCAGTTCCATCATACATCTTTAAACTATAACTACTATACCTTCCTCCCTTCCTTCCCTAGAGCTAACTGCAATGTCAAATTTGATGTTTCCACTCCCTCATACACCATTTTTAGTATTATTACGAATATAATTAGAGTATTACTACACATACATGTCTTAAACAACAGATGATTGGTTTGCACATTTTCCAAATATTACAAATAGTGTCATATTGCACTTTAATAAAACTTTTGAGATTTATTTATATTGATATATGAATAATCATAGTTCATTTTAGGTGCCATACATTATTCAATAGCCTAGATATATCTCAATCCATCCTGTATGTTGATGTGCGTTAAAGTTGCTTCCAATTTTTAGTTACCACAAACAATTTTGCAATGAATCTTATAACTATCCCCTATATACATGTGTGAAATTCCTTCTGGGATACTAAGCAGAGAAATTGCTAGCCTGTAAGGTATAAGCATCTTCATCTTTAGTGGGTCTTACTATGTTAGATATTGAATAATATTGAGGCAGATATTTAATAATGAGGCAGTGCCAATTTATACACTTCTACAATATAGGGGGTTTTCCATTCATATTTACGTCCTCATCCACATTTTAAGACTTTAAAATTTTTTCTGAGTGAATGTAAAATAGTATCCCATTGTTTTAATTTGCAAATCCCTAATAACTAGTGAAGCTGAACATTTTAAATCTCATTAGTACCATTACATTTTTCTTTTTACTAATTGTTCCTTAAATTATGTTTAATCTTAAACTTATCTAGAGCATTTTACATTTTAACATTTTTATATATCCAACTTTATATTTTCTTATTTCTTTGTCTTTTGGCATTCTAAACATTCTTATTTTAAAGTATTAGCCGATTATATGACTCATTTTATCCAAAATGATATCATGAGTTGACAGTTGGCTGTGATTTTGTTGACTTTCTTAGATTTCTTTGTTAGTTTTTGAGGCTCAGCTGTTTGTTGGTTTGGAAGGCTCAATTTGAATGAAGAATTGGGGTCTCTAATGTGCTTTTCTTCCTCTGTGCACATCCCTTCCTGTCTAGCACTTGTCAGTAGCATTTTCTTAGATCCCTACCTCCTCAATTTAGATTCAGAGCTCACTGTGTATTTTAGGGATCCTTTACCAATGTGATACTGAGATCACTGCAGGCTCAGTCATGAAGCTAGGGAGGAGCTTGGGTCAGATCCCATCTGGGAACAGTATCTATACTATTGTGCTTTTAGACATGTGTAGCTTGCTAAGGAAAAAAAAAAAAAAACTCCAGGTGGTGATCAATAGAATTTAATTTTCAGGTTCCTCTCACAGATAGGATGGCCTCCAGCAACTTCATGCCTCAAGAAAGGAGCTTGATTTTGGAACCCTTTGTTTTTAATAGAACAATCTGGTCTTAGTTACCCCACATCTGCAAAAGGCCCCGAAGACCCCATTTGGCCTGGCTTCCACCCTACTCTGGTTATCACTGTGAACTGATCTTCTGTTTATAGTTTATAGACATGTTAAACTGATTTTGTAACACAGGTCTGATTTTTTGGTTTTTCAATTGTTTGTATTATTTATATGTGCCTAGAACACAAAGGATAACTTAGGTGTGATTTTACATAGTCCTTGGGATTACAGACACAGATAACTTTGTTCTGGGAGTTGACTTTTTATATCCTGAGCACCTTTTCATACCACTGTTGCAAGAGTCTGATGAGACAAGATATGTAAAATACTGAAGCCACAGCTTTGAAGGCAAAATTCTATTGTGCTTAGCATTGAATGTTACTAATATGATTATTGTTCTTTTGTGAATAACAATGACACACAGATACATACATGCATATATTCTTATTTCCATTTGAAAGTATTTAGGATATCTCTCTAGTTACTTACCTGTGTATAATGTGTTTGTTTCTATTTCAAAGTATTTACCCTTTTCCTAGAGTCAAAGTCAATCCCTCTGTCTCTATCTCTGTCTCCCTCTCTCTCTCTCTGCAATACTGGGAATTTAACCCAGCGGCATTCTACCTCCGAGCTACAAACTCAGCCTTATTCTTTATTCTTTATTTTAAATAGAGTCTCACTAAGTTGCGGAAGGCCTCACTAAGTAACTAAGTCTGGCTGTGATCCTCCTGTCTCAGCCTCCCAAGTACTGGGATTATAAGTGTGGGCCACCACACTCGGCCTGGAATTTTTTTTTATTCTTCATATTTGACATTTCACAGGATGAGTCAAGGCATGGTCCTTTTCATTATTTCTTACTGAGTTTCAGTGAAGTCTTTCATTATGAAGACTTGTATCTCTCTAGTACTGGGAAAAACTTTTATATTATTTTAAAATTATTTTCTCTTTATTTCTCTGTTCTTCTCTTAGTGGATGTTGGTGTGTGTGTGTGTGTGTGTGTGTGTGTGTGTGTGTGTGTGTTACTCGGGAGGATTGAACTCAGTGGTATTCTACCTCCAAGCTATGCCCTCAGTCCTTTTTATTTTTATTTTTTTGTTTTGAAACAGGGTCTTGCTAGGTTGCTGAGAGTCTTGATAAATTGCTGAGGCAGTCATAGAACCTGTGATACTTCTGTCCCAGTCTCACAAGTACTGGAATTATAGAAATTCACCAAAAAAGCAGGATAATTCTTCTTGATTTTCTGTGTCTTCGATTTTACCCTTTCTCTTTCTCACCTATGTCTTTTTTGCTTCATGTTTCGGAAAATACTTCAATATTTTCTAGTACTAGTTTAAATGAGATTGTTTATAAGTATACATATTTTGTCTTTCCATGAATTCTTTTTTATTTTTACCTAGTTATTTTTCATAGTGGCCTGTTCTTGCTTTATGGTGAAATATATTATTAACTCTCCCTAAGGATACTAATAAAAACTATTTTTTACAGGTTTTCCTCTTTCCCAGATTCCCTCTTTACCTCTTGGGTGGTTTGCTGTGAATGCTTTCTTGTTGCTGGATTGCCTCAGCCGTTGGCTGCTCCCTGGGCATCTTTCTGTTTATAAATAAGGCATGCTGAGCATCTGAACCTAGAGAACATCCCACGCAGCCTTGTGAGCATCAGCTCCCTCTCTAAGTTTCTGTCCACAGCAGGCAGACAGACTTGCTCCCTCCTCTGCCAGATCCACTTGGGTCTTCATGCAAAGAAGGCTCTGCCCTCCCAGCAGCCTTTTCCTCTATTTTATCAGTTAACATGATTCCATCCACCTTACAGTTCTCCAGAAGTTTATCAAAATCTCTGCTGTGGATATACCTCCTCCTTTCTCATTCTCAGCACATGAAAATAAAAGTCATTCTATATTTCCTGGTGGGACATGGAGAAAAGAAGTGGTAGGTCACTTAAGAAGTAGACTCAATTCATCAGCTTGGGGCCACCCAAGCTGTGGGGAAAAGGAGTTGAATGGGGGCAGGAGTTAGAGCTCAGAGTCCAGGTAGCACATGTGTTTCAAGTGCAAGACAATGGCTGGGTGCAGTCCTGTAATCCCAGTACTAGGGAGGCTGAGACAGGTGGATCACAAGTTTGAGGGCAGCCTTAGAAATTTATGGAGAACCTCAACAACTTAATGAGACCCCGTTTTTGTTTTGTTTTTTGCCATACTGGGGATGGAACCCAGGGGCATTCTATCTTTGAGCTACACTCCCAGACCTATATTTTATTTTTTATTTTGAAACGGGGTCTCATTGAGTTGCAAATAGCCTCACTAAGTAGCTGAGGCTGTCCTTGAACTGCAATCCTCCTGTCTCAGACTCCCAAATGCTGGAATTACAAGCGTGATCCACCACACCTGGCTGAGACCCAGTTTTAAAATTTAAAAAAATTGGATTTGGGTATAACATGGAAGCAGAGTTCCCCTGGGTTACAATCCCTAGTATCAGCAACAATAATAAAACAAACAACAAAACCAAAAAAAGACAATGGAATTAGGTCTAAACTGAGGGTGTGGGGAAAAGAGAAAGAAGAAGAAGGGTGGGGCATGTGTTTTTGTAGGCAGGACTGATAGTGGTCTCCTTTTCTTTATTCTGGTTGTTTCAGAACTTGTGTGAAATACTAGGATAAGAGGGATGCAGACTGTGAGTGTACAGAGAACCATAGGAGAACAGAGCACTGGGCTGGGGATTTAAACTATAGAATGTGTTCTTTAATGGGTTGCTTCTTAGCCTTAGCATCCTCACCTATGAAATGGGACAACTACTATCAATTTCCATTAGCTAAGCCCACCCGATAAAGGGGGATTATTATAAGGATAAAAGCAAAAAAGCCTGGAAGTGGGAAGGTGTTCTAGATCTAACCCACCAATCTCTCTGCACCTTTCTTTAGCCCAGAGGATTTTTCCTGCACTGTATTTCCACTTCTAAGTGTCTATTACAGCTTTGTTTTATGAATGCCAATTTGCAGGAAATGATCTGATTGGATTAACTCATTGATATCAGCCCAGTTTGAACAAGCCCTTTCTAGCAGGACACCGGTTGCTGGCCAGTGAGTGAGAGGTCCATTTCAGGTCAACTGACCACCTGGATTACAGTCGAGGCTACTTCTGTGCAAAAAGAAACACAACTCTGCTTTCCTGGCCAGACGGGACTCCATGTGTTGAGATAAAAAGGGGCTTGGAGGGACACTAATTACCATGGCCAACATGTCCATCGCCCTAGGGCTGATGTGAAAAATAAAAGAAGACAAGTAAAATATGTAGTGGATTACAGATTAAGATGAATCTCTCGTTTCATGAAGAGACAAGCAAACAGAAAACCCTACTTGTATTTCACAGAGGGCTCCATAGTGGTGAGGCTCCCCAGTTCTTCCTATTATGGAGCACCCTAATTGGCAAGATTTATCCTAATTGCGAACATGAAAGTAGCCTTTAAAATGTAACTACAAATAAAGATGAGAGAGAAATAAAGAGCCCAGGAATTTGGTGAAATTACTTAGTTTCCTTGGTCTTATTTCTTTCTGAAATCTCTGTGGTAGAATTGGCGGGCTGAAATAATTGGGTCTGATACATGTCTTTCTTTATTTTTCTTAAAACTCCAAGTCAAAAATTGACTTATATTTTCATGACTGCTCAATATTCATTTCTAAATCCCTGTGGTTAAAAATGTATATAAAAACGGGACCTGTTATACTGTCGTTTAATTAATAAAGGCCGGATTCTCAGTTTTCTACCATATGTATTTTTTGTTCAGCTGCAACATAGGTGCTATTTTCTGGGCTCCTTTTTGAGTTTTAATAAGCTTCCTTTCCGTAAAGTGTGGATAATGTTGTAAAAGAGCGGCTAAAACATATTTTCAAAAGAAAAACAATCCTTAACTGAAAAATGATCCAAAGGAAGGGGGGCAAAAGGGAGTACCATGACAGATTTCCACAAATTTAACAATCCTTATGTGTTACCGCTTGTTTGACAGAAAGAGGAGGAAGAGAAGAGCTTCACGTCTTCTGATTTAGCATTTTGTCACCAGTTCCTCGTGTGCCGCCTCATTACCGTGTGTGCTTCTGTAGGAAATTAGAGGCTGAGGGGAGAGGAAACAGACTGGTCTGGGTGGTTGGCACGGGCCCTGGCAGCTTCGGAGCCTGAGTATTTTCGCCTCTTGTGCCTACTGATTGCTACTTCTATTGATAACACAGCGGGAGGACTTGGAGATGAGTACCAGCTGGGGACTGTGAGGCACATTTCTCCCTTATCTTTGACCTCATCTGAGGTGTACACAGGTTTGGATTAGGTCACAGCGCCCCAAATATGCAGCTCAGCACTGCTGATCTGGGATTCCCAAACATCTGTTAATAATGAATCATGTAACAAATGTTAATTTTTTTCAAATCATTTTTTCCAAATCATTTTCAGTATTTCTTCTCTCTCTCTCTCTCTCTCTCTCTCTCTCTCTCTCTCTTCTCTCTCTCTCTTGCGTGTGTGTGTGTGTGTGTGTGTGTGTGTGTGTGTGTGTGTGTTATCCTAAGAAAGCCTCTGGTTGGTACTAATATTTCCTGAACACCTCTCTAAGCCTTTACTGACTTTCTAAGTTATACACAGTAAACCTCAGACTCAGAGACTTTGGCAGGCAATAGTGTCTAGTATAATTTAACCCCCCTCCTACTTCTCATGGTATTTGATATCTAAGGTTACTTCCTGATTATGGCCAGCAATCCTTCTAATCCTTCATAGAAAGGATTTTCTTTAAAATAAATGGAATTAAATTAAATTCATTAAAATAATTTTTCTTTAAAATAAGTGGAATTTAAATTTAAAAAATATGTCTAGTGAGTATTCTTCAAAGGCAAGTGGATATGGCTGGAATAATCAAATGTATATTAGTCATCTTTCTGTTACTATAACAAAATACCTGATATGATCAAATTATAAATAGAAAAGGGTTATTTGGGCTCAAAGTTTTGTGGTTTCTAGTCCATAATTGGTTGGCACTGTTGCTTTTGGGTCTGTGGTAAGGCAAGGAAACACGATGGAAGAACACAGGTGAAAAAAAAAAAAAACACTCACCTCATGGCTAAGAAGCAAAGAGAGAGCAAGAGGCTGTGGAAGGGCTGGGTCCCACCATCACCTTCAAGGGATGTGTGAATGATCTGAAGACTTCCCACTAGACTCCTCTTCTTAAAGGTTCTGCCACTTCTCAGTAGTGTCCCACTCAGGACCAGGGCTTCAACATATAGGTCTCTGGGTGCCCATCAGGATCCAAGTCTGACATCAAGTGATAGAACTTAAGAGAGAACCTGGGTCTCAGGGTTCTGCCTGGGCTCCTGCAGCTCAGAACCTGAGCATACTCACCACCTGTGCCCACTGATTGCCACGTCTACTGGTAACTAAAGCACATTTTCAGAGAAGAGTAAAACACCCCTACCCTATTTTTCTTATATGAAAATTAATCTGGCTCTGTGGTCCCTCAAATATTGCTTTTAAATGCAAGAAGAACCGATCGTGCAGGATCCTGGGTTGTAAAGGAAAGTGAGAACATAATTCTTTAAAAGTTTTAGGATGGCTGTTAAATGTTTTAGGGCTCCCAGTTAAACGTGCCATATTAAACACACATATTTATTTTAGCTTTCTCTCAAAACCAAACTAAAGAGACATAAAGAAATAAGACAGACTCAAGCTACAGAGACAAAGAGAATGCAACAGGAGACGGAGGTGGATCAGAGACCTTACCAATGTATTCTGAAAGGTAGAAAACTGGTGGGTAAGGAATGATGGGAACACAAGTGCAAAAGAGGTGCCGGTGAAGCGGCTGATCCATTCACTAGCACCCGGGAACGCAGGAATTTGAGGGACCAGGCTCCTCTGAAGGCCATGTGCAGGGTGGCTGCTGGAAGTCATGTCTGAAGCAGACTCTTTCAAACTCAGCACTACCAACATCTGGGACTGAATCTCCTTTGTTTTGGGAGCAGTTTACATTGTAGGAGGTTGAGAGCCATTCCTGGCTTCAACTCACTAGATACCAAAAAAAAAAAAAAAGGTCCCAAGACATCTTCACCATCTTTCCAGGGGCAACAGTTCCTCTAGTTGAGAACTGCTCATCCAAAGAGCCCTAATCAGTTTCTGAGCCAATGTAGCCAAGTTTCCACCACATTCTACCCTGACAAGAAGTCAGAGTAAGCCACCTCTTCTATGGATACAGAGGCCAGAGAATCTCTAGACCTGAGAACAGGAGGCTTTTAGCAGGCCAGGATAAGGCATGTCCCTAAAAGCCAGTAAAAGCTAGGTACAGATGCCAGTCTTCCCTAACTCAACTGCTAGAACACAGTCAGCCTGCAGATTTCCAGCCAGGAATGGGATGGGTGGGATTCTCTGGAGAAACTATTTGCTCTAGAGAATACTTCATATTTGAGGGTACCCGCATGACAACCAGGACCTATTTATCTCTTTGGGAAGCTCTCAGTCCACAAACCCAAACACACACTCACAGACACACACAGACACACACACACACACACACACACACACACACACAAATACACATACGCACACAGAGAAATAAACATACCCACAAATCATACAAATACAGACAGCATCTGACCAGTCTTAGAATGTGCCATTTCCCAAATACATATTGATGGCCAACGAGTATTTGTCAGACTCTGTCATGACAACAAACAAACCCCAAATCTCAGTGGCATATGGCAATATTTGCTTTTTGCCCACTTGTCTTTAAGTTGGCTGTGGCATAGCTTTGATCAGGCTACAATTCAGTTCTGCTCAGCTCCATATAGAGGGACCTAAATTGCCATACTGAGTCTCCTGAAAACCAGCACAAGGGAGTTTTAAGACACAGCAAGAGGCACATCAACCTTAGTTTTCAAAATGCTATAAAGAAGTTCCTAGAAGGTTTGGTGATGGTGCTTGCATATAAACAGGAATTAAAATGGCACACGACTGCTTATCAGCAATATTAGACACTAGAAGATAATGGATCACTACTTGCCAAATTTGAAGAAAAAGGGGACAATCCTAGACTTTATGCCCACCTAAGTTATCAACCTAGCATATAATACATCTATTTTTGCCTGGCAGGGTGGTGCATACTTGTAATCCCAGTACTTGGGAGGCTGAGACTGGCGGATCCAGATTTGAGGCCAGCCTCAACTACTTAGTAAGGCCCTCTGCAACTTAGTGAGACCCTGTTTAAGAATAAAGAGTAGAGCCAGGCGTGGTGGTGCATGCTTGTAATCCCTGAATTTGGGAGGCTGACACAGGAGAATTGTGGTTCCCAGACAGCCTCAGCTAATGCTTAGTGAGGCCCTTTGCAACTCATGAGACCCTGTTTCAAAATAAAGAGTAAAAAATAGGGCTGGGGGTGTAGCTCAGAGGCAGAATACCCCTGGGTTTCATTCTCAGTACCGCAAAAAATATATATAAATAAAACATAAAAAATAGGGCTGGGGATTTAGCTTGGAGGTAGAATGCCTTTGGGTTTGATTCCAAGTACCGGCAAAAAAAACCCCAAAACAAAAAAAAATCTATTTTTAGGCATGAAAGGCTTCCAAGAGGTATTTCATATCAGCCTTTCATAGAAAATTATTTGTGGATGAGTTTCACCAAAATAAAGGAGTAAAATAAAAAAGAAGATGCAGAATACAGAAAAAGCAAAAGGGGGATTCACACAGTGGTGGTGGGAGCAATACCTGCCTAACAGCTGGCACCTGCAGGGCAGCCAGTCCCATTGGAGTAGGAGGGAGTCCTCCAGACAGGATAAGAAAATTAACACAATTCAAGAATACCAGGTGATTTCGTGTGTGCTCAGAGGCAATTTGACTAAGCTCTAGGCAAGAGAGGCCTGTTCTCTGGATGCTCCTTCTGTCTTGCTTCTCCCCATTGGATGAGGAACTTTTGAGATCAAGGGAATATTAGCCCCCTCTCTTGATAGGCCACCCTATATGTACTTGAGGCACTGGGTTTCTCTGACCAAACAGCCCCAAGCTTTCTTCTGGAACATATCTGACCTTCTTCCACATTCCTCCTTCTGAGGATGAACTGTGAAGGGGTGGCAAGATGTCTATCTTAAGGGAGCACAGATAGAAGTCAGACATTGGTTAATGGCTATAGCCCTGGCTGATGCAGGACAGAGCCATGCGTGGGCAGAGAAGGGCAGTCTGCAGCCTGGGGTCTGCACGTGGCTCCAAGGCCGGCCACCGCCACCCTAGTCCTCGGCTACAGTGCTCTTTTGTCCAGATCCCTGAGGAGTCATTGAGTTTTAAACTAAAACCTGGCCTTCAACTCTCAGGTTCTTTGGAGAATGTCAAAGGGTGATGCTGGTGGAAGAGGTTTGGGCATGGGGAGAGGTGAGCTGGGGAACCTGGTAAGAAGATATGTCCAGGCTCGAACCAGGTGAGGGCTCAGTGCTTCCCAAGATGTCAGAAATGGAGCGGGTGCTGGAGCAGAGATAGTGGACAAGCCGCTGGGCTTCTAAACAAAGGAAAAAGAGAAAGTGGACATTTACCTGGTAGATCTCCCAAGCATCGGAAGGGGTCATGTGAGAGGCTAGCTCAAGCAAAGCAACAAATGAGAGGAAGTCCTCCTCCTCAGCCCTGGATGTGGTGGCACCTCCACTGCCCGTGGAAAGAAAAGAAAAGTCATCTTGAAATGGCACAATTATTCACTTATTTATCATGAACTTTATACATATTGTTATTTTTATATTGATATGTTTTTCAAGGAGATAGGAGGTCATAACCAATTATATAATGGTCCACTAGCTTTATTCGTACCTTTGAACTATATGAACATATACTAGTGGGCTTTCATTTCTTCTCTTGGCCTGAGCCTGTTGAAAGGAATTGCTCCCTTCTGACAAAGGTTAAGTAGTAAGACATACAAAGCTAAAAGCAGTTATTAGTTCTAGGAAAAACAAAAAGGTAACTAAGAAATTAAATGTATTCATATCGTACTAGGTCATTAATGAAATATGCACACATGTATATATATGCATAAATATATACATACACACATGCATACACATATACACACATCTGTCTTCATGCATATGTTTAACTCGGTATTTAAAGTGATATATAAACTGAACATTACTCTTGTTAAAGCTGTGATATTAAAATACAAGGATATATGGAACAAATAGGTATGTCAGTCCTGTGTGGGGGGATTGTTTGCCAAAACCCCACTTTCTATGGGAAGATGCTAATAGAAAGTCTATTTTTCATTAAAATAAAAGGCAATATATAGATCATATGTATATAATCTAACAATGCAAACAAAATTCTAGAAAAAAAAACTAAAAGTGTTGAAAGTGGTCATCTCTGAAGAGATAACTTAAATATGGAGCAGAGTGGGATGGGTAATGATATTTTTAGTATAAATCTTTTAGTGCTACTTTGCCTTTTGAACTACAGAGGTTTTTTATATTAACAAATAATATTTTCTCTTTGGGATACTGGGAATTTTATCCAGAGGCAGTCTACCTCTGAGTGACACCCCCAGCCCAATTTTATATTTTTGTGTTGAAACAGTCTTACTAAATTGCTGAGGCTGCTCTTGAGTCTGCAATGCTCCATTTTCAGCATCCAAAGTACTGAGATTACAGGTATGTGCTACCAAGCCTGGCTATAATTTTTCATTGAGTAAAGTATATTGAATGACAATGAGGGTATTAATGATGGATAAATGAAGAAAAGAGGATATGTATAAAAGGAAAAGCACGATACATTTTTTATGTCTACATGGGATGAAGGATAGATAGAATACATTGGATAGGGTGAGGCATATGTCAGCAAAATAAAAGATAAATGGAAAATCATAGGATGTATTCTTTTTAAATAAAGGAAGGAGACCCAAATGACATTTGTTATCTACTGGATGGCAAGCACAGTATTACAGGTTTTCTATACATTATCTTATATAGTTCTCGTGGCAATTCCATAAAGGATAGTTTCATTTTAATGGCCAGGAAACTAAAAAGTATAATTGGGAAGATTCCACAGTGCTTGGGTCTAGAGTGAGATGTCAAGGTGTAAATCAGGCTTCTGACATTCACGAGCCACTGAAACCCGAGGCACCCACTCTCTTTCCCTTTTCTTCTGGCTCCTCCTAAAATTGGGATGAAGTTAAGAATGAGGATTATTGCTGTTATATCATTACATCTCTTAGGAATATGTGAGCAAATACATATCGGGCATTTATAAAAAGCACGTGCCATACTATAAGTGCTATTACTGTAAAAAGGCACTCAACAACCCATCAAGACTGTATGAAAACAATGAGTTTTTCTGAAACTCAGTTTCTTCCTTTGATTTGGTCTCTTTGAACGTTTGGATTTACTGACATCTCCCACAAGGTCACATAAGTATTAATGACACTAGACTTTGAATTCAAGTCTCTTTTTTCAAAGCTCAGGGTATTTTCTCTATCATCTGCTATCATCTTTCCTCTATTGTCTCTCAGTTACTAAGGGAGAAAATGGTAGAGATACAAACGCAGGAATACCAACTCTGGAAAACAGTGGGAGGGAGAAGAGAGAGCTGGCAAGCGAAGGAATTAAACAAGATGGTGTTGAGTCAGATAGGGAGGGAAGTGTGATCCATTAGGATAAAAATAAGATGGTAGCACAGGTAGGAGAGGGTAGAAGATTGTGTTACTGAGACAGAGATAATGCCCGAGCAAGCTCCAGTAAGTAGGACATTATGATTGGCAGAAATGAATTTAAGTAGGGATGGTCTCAGGAGAAAGGCTTTAGTCAGTCTTTAACATAGCTTACTTTAACTCTTGGGATGCCAACTGAGAGGTCTCAGCTGGACTTTCAGACTTCTCCAGTTTAGGAAGCACTCGTTTCCCTTCGGCCTCATGCACTCTCATTTCCATACTGTAATCAGTTTTCTCATTGATTGTTATCTATTCAGTATCTTTCTTCTGGACCGCCAGCCTATGAAGGCAGGGGCTATGTATTTCTTGCTCAATTATGTTTGATCCAGTGGTCATTCCATATTGAAAGAAGGAACACAGGGAAGGAAAAGGACATGCTTATATATTTAATAATTTATAATTTAATGGTGTCCCTAAAGGCCAGAAGACCATGCCTATAGTAAAAAAGAAAAAAGAAAAAAGAAAAAAAAACCAGTTTTTAGGATTTTGATCTATAGATCAGAATGAGCAAGCTCGAGGGAATGTTCATTTTTTTCCCTTTAACTCTTTATTAAGTGTTTGCAATGTGGTGGGTCAGACACTAGTCATTATAGACCTAGAGAGAAATTAGACACAACCCTGCTCTTCCCAAAAGGCACTTTCAGCCTAGAACAGGAAAAAAAAAAGAAGACAAATCAATGAAATAGGAGGTGAGACAAAATCTGTAACAGAAAATATGGATGAAAACATGGAAAGCAACAATCCACTCCTGGAACTACCCATTAAACATTTTATATTCATTCACACTACATCCAAGGAATACTAATTCTGCCAAGCACTCAGGGAAATCCAGACTTTCCCAAGGAATAATGGCAAGTCAGAGCTCTAAGTGTCCTTTCCTCCAATGGGCTTGGGGAGGCAGGGGCTCAGCTGAGAGCAAGCCAGCAAAGAATACCTTGTGCAAGTCCCACCTCTAACCTAGTACAGTGGTTTTCATATTGGTAGTTAAGAACATATCTGCCAGGCCTGGTGGCATACACCTGTAATTCCAAGACTTGGAAAGCTAAGGCAGGAGGATAGCAAGTTTGAGGCCAGCCTCAGCAATTGACAAGGCCCTCAACAACATAGTGATACCCTTAAGCAACTTAGCAAGGCCTGTTTTAAAATAAATACCAGTACTTGGAAGAGGAAAGGAGGGTTACAGGTTAATATAAAGGGCTGGAGGTATAGCTTGAAGGTAGAATGCCCCTGTGTTATATCCACAGTGCCACCAAAAAACAAACAAACCATAAAATAAAACACAAAATAAGGAAAGGTGCAGCTCAGAGGTACAGTGCCCTTTGTTTCTATCCTCAGTTCCAAAAACCAACCAACCAACCAATCAAACAACACCAGCAACAACAAAAACAAACATATCTGTTAATCTGTTGTGACAGAAAATTGCTGGCTTTAAATCTTCCCCCAAAAGGCTTAAAAAAAAATAATCTCCAATATATCAACTATATCCATTACTTTGTTGCTGTTGTGTTTTGTTTTAGAAATAAAAAATTAACATTTTAGTTGGAAAGCCCTATAGGAAGGGAGTATTTTGGTAATTGAAGTATTGTTTTTAAAATGCAGTTTTCTTTTCCATGTATAGAGCAGGACCCTGGGATGCAGGGAGCTGAAATGACTTGGTGAAGGTCACAGTGAGTTGTGGGCAGAGCTGGGACCAGAACCCAGTGACTCTGGGATGCCAGAGAGGATTCTGGAGAGGATTCCACAACCCACAGTGATGATCAAAATCTAAACAAGCCTTTTATTTTAAAATACATCCTGTGAAAGTAGGTTTCCATTTTAAAATGCCAATACCACCTTTGGAGGTTCCAGCTAGTGATGGCACAGGCTGAGAGACAAGAGAAAGCATGTCCTTTTAAAAGGAAAAACTGTATAAACAAGAAAGTTGATTAAAACTAGGTGGCTTCTACAGAATAGGAGATCTTTGCCAGATATCCCTCTGATAGAGGACTAATATCTATAATATATAAAGTACTTAAAAGACTTAACACTAGAAAAACAAATAGCCCAATCAAGAAAAGGGTAGTTAAATTAAATAGACACTAAACAAAGGAAGAAATACAAATGGCCAATAAATACATGAAAAAAAATGTTCACTACTATTAGCAACCAAGGAGATGAAAATCAAAACTACACTTAAATTTCATCTAATCCCAATCAGAATGGCAATTATAAAAAGATAAAAAACAATAAATACTGGTAACAATGTGGGAAAATAGGAACTCTTCTACACTGTTGGTGAGAGGGCAAATTAGTACAGCTGCTATGGAGATGGGTATAGAGATTTCTCAGAAAACTGGGAATAGATCCATCATATAATCCAGCTATTCTATACCTGAGTATCTTTCCAAAGATACTATTATTATATTATAGTAGTATATGCATGTCTATGATTATAGCAGTGCAATTCATAATAGCCAAATCATGAAACCAACCTAGGTGCCTATCAACAGATGAATGGATTACAAAATTATTAAATATACACACAATGGAATTATACTGAGCGAAAAAATAAGAAAATTATGTTATTTTTAAGAAAATGGATGGACCTGGAGAACATTATGTGAAGTGAGATTAGCCAGTCACAGAAAATGAGGAAGCTGGGGAGTAGTCGAAACATCAGAGAGACTTCAGATCATGGAGAAGAAACCTCAGTGGAGCTAGAGGTGGTCTAGGGCAGGATAAGGGGAAGAGGGAGAATAAATGAAGGAGTCACTTCCATTGGCCTTATGTACCTATGTGAGAACACTAATGCCAATCTCAGTATCCTGCATGGGGAAGAGGGGCTAGGGAAGGAGCCAGGGGAAAGCCTGCCAAGTGCTATGGACGTGTATTCACCATGACTATGATCTACATTATGATGTGAGACTATAATGCACCAAAAAATTAAAAATATTATAAAAAACAAAAATAAAATCTCAAAAAGTAAAGAAAGTGAGTAGCTTCTGAAACACGAGTTCTGGCTCTCATTAATAGCATGCAAGTGTTTTCTTTGGCATGTCTTCACTCTGCCCAAGACAGGAGTGGCTATTTTGAAATGCTGTGCATACATAGTACTTGGTAATGAAAAGAATTAACCTTTATGTGTCAAGCCTTTCATTTATTATCTTACTTATTTTTTCTTTGTAACACCACTATGAAGTCAATGTAGTTGTCATTTCCAGTTTAGAAAAGAGAAAACTGTGGCTGAGAGAGGTTAACTAACTTACTCCAGGTCACTGAGCTGGTAAGAGTGGAGACATGCAGGGCTTGAACTTAGGAAGTGTAACTGTACCTTAAAGTCTTTTCCATTGTGTTCTGATGCATTATTCTGTAGAGCATTGTCAGGCACATGTCACCACCAACCTTATGATTGATATCTGTCAACCTAAAAATGCAGGCCAGGTATTTCTCCTAATGACAGTAACTAACAGTTACCTGAAGCACTGAATATTTTGCAAAGATGGGTTCTTTGATCTTCTATTCACTATAAGATATGAAGCAGTGATAAGTATTCCCATGAGGTGCTGAAGCTCCAAGAAGCCACATAAGGTGCCCAAGACATCTTGCAGTAACCCACCTGCATCCAGGGTCTACCTCAGGTACCTGGCTTCTCAGCCTGGAGGTCTTAGTAACAGTTTCACTTTCTTGTCTCTTTTCTCCCTCTGACTTCAGAAAAAATCTCTGGTGGGTTATTATCCAACTGGTTTCATCTCTTGCTGAAATTTTGCAGTTGGGTTGGACATTGAATGAATGTGGCAAGCTCAACATACAGAATAAACACTGATTCATCTAAAAAAGTTTAGATAAATCCAAACTCTTATTAACATATGATAATCATAATAATCCAGGAAAATGGCCCAGATTATTTTTATTTTTTTGAAGATTTAAAGAAGTTTATTTGAAAGATAGAAATACAGAAAATAGAAATACAGCTTCATACCAGACTGGCATGGAGGGGTGACTCGAAATGAATACATCCCCCAGATTATTTTTAAATCTCAAAATGTCAATAGGACTGATTCCATTAGATTTAGGATTCTTTAAGGTTATCACTGAAATTACAATTACCTTGCTAAATTTGTGTAGTTCTTTGCATTTTATAGAGTATTTTGTTATCTCATCTGACTCTCACATGAACATAGTCATATTCAATTATTGCTATCTCCATTTAACAGAAAAGGATATTCACATTTGGAGAGGTTACAGCTTACTCTAAGTGACTAATGAGAGAGGGAACTTGGCTTAATCCAAATCACCTGACTCTCAGGTTGAAATTCTTTCTACATCTCCAATGATAGCCTACCCATTATGTGCTCTTTAAAAAAGGAGACTCTGAAAAGGATTCCAGATGCAGAATATATGTACCCTTGCTGGCATTGCCTGACTTTTCTGGGAAACCAAGTTCATGGATCTCTGGCAAGCATCCCTGGGGCTGAAATGGTACTTCTGGGCCAGGAACTTCTTTCTTCAGTGTGAATAAACTGGGGACACATTCGGAGGTGAAAATAGGAGCCGGATGCTTTGGGGAGGATCCTATCTGTGCACAAACACCCACAGCAGAGGGTAATATGAGAGGAAGGAGGTGTTTACAATGAGTAGGAACAGATACAGCTTGCCAGGTGTCTTATATGCAGATATTAATAAACAGGAGCTTAAAACTTGAACAAATAATAGAACTGCCCATCACTGCAGCAAACATAAAAATAGATACCAATTCCTAGCCCAAATTTGATACACAAAATTCCACAGAAGAACATCAAGGGTGCCGTTCCTTAGAGCCCTGATGATCCTTGCCAAATAGCTTACAAAACCCAGAGGGACAGAGGTAAAGTGACTAGCAGTTGGTCATTTAATGAAGTGTATAGTTCTGTGGCATCTTCTCTGTTCTTTTGCATGAGGACATCCTGTCCTTTCCCCAGATACCAGTTCTGTTTTCCAAAAAGCAAAAAACTACTACACCTCCTTGGTTAGGCTTTCCCCAACCTCTCTGGGTGGGCAGACTCTAATATTCCTTTCTTTGGGCTTTAACTAGCCACACAGTATAATAAGACTTTTGTACCTCACCATTAACTGGAATAGGCACTCATGAGACCAAGCACTGTCCCACCCCTAGAACAAACAACAGAGTGCCTGGTTGTTACACTTAGATATATACTGTTCTCTAAAGAGCCTATTTTATTAATATTCAGGATTAATATAGTTGATCATGAGAGTTGTAATCACAGCAGTGGATAAATTCATTATAATGGATTTATCTGGTATGGCTGGAGAGGTGGGTCCCTGGAGTTCAGCCTTGGCGATTATATATGGTTCCTCCTCCCCACACTCCTCTCTCTCTTGCTTCTGGCCTACATGATGTGAGGAGCATAGCCTATGTTTTCTCTCTCTCTCTCTCTCTCTCTCTCTCTCTCTCTCTCTCTCTCTTTCTCCCTCTCTCTCTCTCTCTCTCTCTCTCTCTCTCATTCTCTCTCTCTCTTCCTGAAATCCTTGGTCCTCAGCTTCACATGGACTGAATTGAAACCATAAGAAAAGAAATCTTCTTTCCTCTAAGATATATGGCCAGGTCCTTAGATTATGGCTATGAGAATATTGACCAGAACAGAAAATAGTACCAGAAATAGGGTTGCAGCAGTATCTAAATCTGACCATGTGGATTGTGACTCTTTGGAACTGGTTTGTGAGAGAAAATTGGAAAGGCCAGAATGCGGCTATAAAGGCAGATGGTAGAGACTGTGCTCAGAAGATTTGGGATGGCAAAGAGGACTCCCTAGTGAAATGATGGGCTGAATAAATTGGCAGAGGAAATATCAAAACAGCAAAATATCCAAACTTCATTATGGATATTGATATTTGCATTCAGCAAACTGTAGATGGAATTTCAGGAGTGGAAAGTAGAGCAGAGAAACTTTATAGATTTGCAGTTTGGCCAGAAAGGCATATGTAAAGCTGGGTCTCAGAGAGATGATGTCATGGAAGGAAGGAAGATGGCTGAGAGGAAAGAGGAAGCTGTGGTCATGATGGAGGTGGAAACAGTGATGTCCATGATGGAGGTGGCAGATGCATTTGGGGCAGTGACAGCCCAGCTGGATTTGGAGAAGGCTCAGGGGCCCAGTGGCAATGATCAAGGAGAGCATGACTACCTTTTCTGCGGGAGGCCCATCTTGGAGTCCATGCAATGCTGACTTTGCTAGGAAAAGGGAGCCATGGAAGCTCCCCACCATATTTCAAAGAAAAGCCTAGGAAGCCAGGCAACATGTGTCCCCATAAACAATCCCAAATGGGGCACTTAGTGAAGGTGTAAGAGTGAAGCCAAGGTTGTGAGAAAACCCCTCAAGATTTAGAAATGCAAGAAGCATGAAACAACCGTAAGGGAAGAAGTCTGATAATTGCGAGCCATGGAGCCAGGCTGGGAGAGGCAGTAAGCCACCCATTGCAATTAGCCAGGCTGCAGGGGTGGCTGCCAGGGCCCTTTGGAGAACGCTTCTCCCTGCCATGTTCCACGGATTCCAAAAGTAGAGCTAAAAGAGGAAGTGCTTGCCCTGCCAGATTCGTTTACTGCTTTGGTCCCATTCTTTCTTTCTATGGCCCATTCCTCCCTTTGGAGATGCAAATGTTTACACTTTGCCATTGTATGTTGGTGCATGTAATTTGCTTTTTTTTTTTTTTTTAATCTTTATTGTCCTTTACAGGGGCTCACAATTTCACCTTGAGTCTCAGAGGACACTTTGGACTTTGGGACTCTTCAGCTAAGCTAAAACTGTTAAGACTGTGGGAACTCTTGAGAGGACTAAATGCATTCTGCATTTTGAGCAGGGCATGAGCTTTTTAGGGGCTGGGGGTGCAATGTTATACTTATATGTAAAATGTCCCCTAAATAGCTTAGTTATTAATATTCAGAGTTGATATGGTGGAGACATAAGGGTTGTAATCTCAACAGTGGATGAATCTATTACAGTGGATGTATCTGCATGTGGCTGAGAGTGTGGGTCCCTGGAGGTTCGGCTTTGGGAATTACATATGGTTCCTCCTCACACTTCTCTCTCTCTTGCTTCTGGCCTCCATGATGTGAGGAACACAGTCCACGTGCTCTTCCTCTCTCTGAGAGGAAGATCCTTGGTCCCCAGCCTCACATAGACTGAACTTTAAACCATAGGAAAATAAATCTTATTTCCTCTAAGTTATGAGTCCAGGTCTTTATATTATGGCTGTGAGAATCCTGACTGGAACATTGGTTCAAATGAGGTCCATGGAGATTTTAGATGGATGCATAGATGAAAAAGAGTAGCACTGATAGTGAGTTATTTTCAGCCAAGTTGGATATTCAGTGATGGGAGAAATTCAGTGACAGTGCTTTGTATTTAGTTGAAAATTCCCAGAAAACTATCTGCTATCTAATTGTAAATAATCTGTCTCAATTTTACCTGTCTTTACTCATTTTTAAATGGTAGAAATCAGTGAATATAAAAAATCTGTCCTTCAAAAAGTTAAAAGGGCTGTAGGCAGAGCTTGGAGATAGAATAGCTCTGAGTTTAATCTCCTGTACAAAAATAGTCTTCACTGTGTTGTGTTAGCATACATCTAATCCAGTACTTGAGACGCTGAGACAGGAGGATTGCAGATTTGAGCCGCCCAGCCTCAGCAACTTATTGAAACATCAGCAACTTAGGGAGACCTGTTTCAAAATAAAAAATATAAAAGGCAAGGGATGTAGCTCGGAGGTAGAATGATCCTGAGTTCAATCTCACTATTTATTTCCCACCCCAAATTAAAAAGTCCTATGTAGTAGTCCACACTTATAATCCCAGTACTTGGGGAGCTGAGACAAGGGAATCACAGGTTCAAGGCTATCCTCAACAACATAGCAAGAACCTATTTTAAAATAAATTTTTTTTCAAAAAGGCTGGAGATGAAGCTCAAAGGTAGAATACACCAAGAAAATCTCTCTTCACTGTACAAAAACAGAGAAAGAAGTATTTGAAACCAACATTATTTCACTTCTAGCACCATTCACAGCTGGAATGATTTGTTGAATGTCTGTGTCCTATATTAGACTTTGTAAACTGTGCCAGGGCAAAGAGCAGCTTGCACTGTTGACAGCTGTATCTCTAAGGGCTCTAAGCCATGAGTAAATATATAATGCCTGGCACTAAATAGATCTCAGCAAAATTTTGTTTAATGAATATATAAACAATCAATCAAGGGCTTCACAAGATGGGTGAAGCCTCCCATCATTAATACTAAACACAGAGCTAGGCATGGTGGCACAAACCTGTAATCCCAGTGCTTGGGAGGCTGAGACAGGAAGATCACAGGTTTGAGACCAGCCCCAGCAATTTAGCAAGTCCCTCCGCAACTTAGTGAGAACTTGCTTCAAAATTAAACAGGGTTAGAGGTATAGATTGGAGGTAGCATGCCCCTGGGTTACACCTAAGCATGCATGTGCATGTACATACACACACACACATACACACACACACACACACACACACACACACACACACACGTACATACATTCACACATATATGCATCATACCTACCTACATACATACATATTGAATACAGAGCCCCCATTTGTAGAGTGTCCACTAGGGATCAGCCACTGTGCTTAACACCTATAAACTCACTTAAAGATTATTGCCTACATTTATAGATGGAGACTCAAATACTCAATTTTGGCAGGGCCATCATTTGAACTATGTTCTGGCAGATCCCAAGGGTAGTACAGGGAAAGGCAATTTCTGAGTGAGGAAAGAACATGGGCTGTTGAGTTTGGTGGAAAACACCTGTAATATCAGTACTTGGAACGCTAATACAGGAGAAGTTTAGGTTTGTGGCCAGCCTCCACAATTTATCAAGACCCTCAGCAATTTAGTAAGGCTGGAGGGGGAGTATAGCTTCACAGTAGAATGCCCTGAGTTCAATCTCTAATACCACAAACAAAACAAAACAAAAAACACAGGCAAAGGTCTGTAGGTAGAAATGTCTGAATGGCTCAGTCGGCATGAGATGGGGTAGACAACAAGGTAGAGGATGTGAAAGAAGGCTGGGTAGGGATCCTCAGTACCCAGAACTGTGCTAACTCCAGAGTTTTCCTGAAAGTAAAACGTGTAAATAAATCCTAGATCGTAGCTAACTTGTCAGATCGTCTGCTGAATGTAAAAGTATAGGGAAGAAAAATTCCAATACTTTAAAGTTCATAAAATTTTACCCTAAAAGAAAAATTTCTACCTGGATGCTTAATCACAATTGAATTTTTGAAATTTTGAAATAATTTTATACTAACATAAAATTTTCTGAAATAGTAAGGAAGCTCTCATGTACTTTTTAAACAGTTTTATAATGTTAACATCTTATGAATATATTGTGCAATGGCTAATGTTAGAAAATTAAATTGGTACAGTACTCTTAACTAACTCTAGATTTTGTTTGGATTTCACTAACATTTCCTCTAATATCCCTTTTCTGTTTCACAATCCACTCCAGAATACCACTATCATGCATTCTTAGTCTCTTCTCTTCTCTTCTCTTCTCTTCTCTTCTCTTCTCTTCTCTTCTCTTCTCTCTCTGGTGAATATTTCTTTTTTGTGTGGTACCACTGATGTTGCAGGTTCATTTAAAAATTTTCCTTCCACAGTCCTGAAATCAACCACTCTGCCAAGTTGTGCAGGTTCTTTTTGTTAGAGAATGGTATTTAGAAATCAATATCTGGGTATATGATGTGCTTCTTGCTAACAAGATACCATCTTTTCTAGATCATCTCACTGAAAAATGCTAGAAAAAATATAGTTCTGTTAACCTGTGAGTACACACATTTATAACTATTTCTGCATCCATCATTTTATAAATATCTTGCAAAGATATTGATGCTAATATCTCGGATCCCAGTGCAACACCACAGAATCCATGCAAACTTTCCCTCTTTTCTTAATAAATGCTTAGCTTTAAGGGCCAATTTTTTGCCTCTCCTTGTATCTAAGCATTATAGCCTGTCTCAGAATTCAGAAGGTCTGCTGTGCTTACTGAGCTGAGAAGAAATGTTTTCTAAGGTGGACAAGAGTAAAAGTACCCCTTTAAATTTTCATTGAGAATTGTTATGTCACCCACAACTAACACAAAAAGACACTAGCTAACACCTGTGACAACTTGAAAGGCATTCAAAGGTATAATATTAAATAATCATTTGAAACTCAAAAGAGCCCTTTTCTTACTTTCCTATATAACACCCTTGGTAAAGGAATACTGTGGATTCAGGGTCTTGTTGGCATTTACCCTTAGGACAAGAGGGAGAGGGTTACAGTTCTCTATTCGTAGTTAGGTAAGGGAGAGGTGACAGATCGCTATTGGTAGTTATGTAAGCCCTCTTATCAAAGGCCAGCAAAACAAGGCCTTTTCAGGTTCGGTTTAAAGGGATCAGACTTATCCTGTCTGGAGGATAAATGGACAACTGCAGAAGAACCAAAGCCCTTTTCCAAAAGCACTTGCAGCTATGCTTTCAGGAGTACTCCTACCTGGGAAACCATGATGGCACACAGGAGGGGGAATGTGCAAGGACTCAAGTCCCCTGCGTAATGCTGGAGACAAGAGAGACTCCCATGGAGGCATGCCTCACGCTAGCATCATTTCAGCAGGACAATGTGTTAAATAAGAGTTAATTATAACCTGGTCTAACTTCTGACATAAAGAAACATTTCTTTTTTCTTTTTTCTTGGTTTGTGCATGATACTAGAGGTTGAACCCAGGGTCACTCTACCACTGAGCATGGCCTCCAAATAAGATGTTGCTAAGTTGCCCCCACTGGCCTCAAGCCTGTAATTCTCCTGTCTTGAGCTCCCAGGTACTGTGATTACAGGCCTATGAAATCAGGCCTGGCTAAGAATACTTCTTTTATTATAAAGTGGAATATTCAAATTTCAGTGGGAGTTATATTTGTAATATGACCAAATGCTGGATTTGTTTAATTTACTGTGCAATGAATCCCTAATATGTGTCAGGTACCCTGACAGGTGTGGGATGGATAAAAGTGAATAGGCAACTAGCATTGAATGGGTTGGATGAAACATGATTCAATAATATTAGTAATAATGACATTGAAAGTTGGAGACTCAAAGCTTAACTATCATTCCATGTTCTCTTCTTGTTAGCTTTTTGTTTTCCAGCCTGGTGTGATAATGCATTCCTTTCAACTTCTGTTGAGAAATGTATACGTGTATCCTTCATTCTGCCCAAAGATATGTTCTTCTATGTTTATCACCATACCCTCTTGATAGTGAAACTTTTTCTTGGTCTCTAGCACACTTCCTGTCGTGATCCCAATGACACACTCCTCACTGTCTACACTGCCAATGGGAATGCAAAACGGGGCCCTTTTCTGCATTAAACACAGGGTAAAAATGAACTGACCTAAAATTTTTCAAAATGCATTTAATATTTCCATGTCTTTAGAGGCCTGATAAATGTTTTTGTAAGATAGGAGACGGGGAAAAGGAAGGGGCTGGGAGAAGAAGATGAGCTCATGAAAATTTAGAAGTCAGGTCTAGATTTGCTCAGATAAAAGCAACAGCACTGACACATGGGTCAGCCTGCTGTCCAACGAGACTCAAGACATCCAGCCACTTGCACATCTCTTTTTACTTTTTAAGCAAGCCCACATTCTTACAAGTTCCATGAAGGAGGAGAGGTTTATCAGTAACAGTGCTGTTTTCAAGCACCTTTATGGAGGCTTAAAAGAGAAAGTGAAGTTTAATGTATGTATCAATGAAAACTGTTTACAAGGCAGATGATTGCACCCTGCATGAGCTCTCTGACACATTTATCACTTTACTCCAAAGCTGGGTGGGAAGGGGCAACCTCCTTCTGACAGCTGATGCTTGGTAAATAGGATGAAGAAAGTGTCAGGAATTTTATGAATTTCTGCAGGCAGTTATAATAGTGAAAATGATCATGATGCTTTCCTCATCTCAATTCATAAATCTCTACCAGTACTCAGAGATAACACTGACAATCTATTGTAGTCTTTCAACAGAAGGTACCATTGAGGCAGCTTAACTTGGAGCCCAGAAGTGGTACCTGAGATAGGAAGCTTCTCAGTATGGTATGCACTGATAAGATGCTGAAAGGAGAGAGAGAGAGAGAGAGAGAGAGAGAGAGAGAGAGAGAGAGAGAGAGAGAGAGAGAGATAGAGAATATTAGTAAAAGAAGCAAGAAGGTAGTTGGGGAAATGTTGGGAAAGAGGAAGTTTCTTGCCTTAGCTGAACTGTGCAGAGCTAATCACTTAATGTTCTTGTGATCTAGTTTTCCTTGTCAAATAAAAATAATAATATTAACTTTTCCTAGCTCACAGGAGAAAGGTGAAGAGAAAAAAAACACAAAATAATAGATGTAAAATTACTTTGAAAAGTTGAAAGCACTATGCTAATAAGAGATATTATTATTCATATTATTGTGCTTGTGTTGTGGAAAATGTTCAAAAGAGATGGATCCAACTAATTAGCTATAAATACGTAGCTTGGAAAAGATATTATGTGGGTGACATCAGGCTGAAAAGAGAAGTTCAGGCTTGTACTGGCAAAGCAGAAATTTGACATGAGTTCAGTATTCCATGTTGCCAAGCTGATATGATAGTATGTGCTCGAGGAACATGTATTGACTGTTTACTTTCAGTACGTTGTGTAATATACATTTGTTTCTGCAACTGTGTCCCTTATCATGTTACTTGCTTAAGAGTGGAATTATGCTTACTTAATTTATTGTTATTTCTCTGCACCAAACTTGGTACTTGTTTTAAGTCTGGCATTCAATAAATATTTATTGAAAAAGTAAATGAATAAAGTAATTAAACAATGGTAAATCTCTCCACAATGTTGGGAAATCAATTGAACTAACTGGCTACTTAAAAAGCGAATAGTAAGCTAGGTGTACTGGCACCCACTTGTAATCCCAATACTTGGGAGGCTGAGATAGGAGGATCGCAGGTTCTCGGCCAGCCACAGCTACTTAGAAAGGTCCTCGGCAACTTAGTGATACCCTGATTCAAAATAAAGAATAAAATAGGTCTGGAGGTGTAGCTCAGAGGTAGAATGCCCCTGGGATCCATCCCCAGTAACACACACACACACACACACACACACACACACACACACACACACATGAATAGTTAGATCCATGTCAGTTTGAAAGACATATAACCTGATTTTCAGAATAACAGCAGCAACAAAGACAAAACTATATTGACCAATGAATTTTGCTATTCATCAAATTGACTTATGAAATGATATGAGAGAAACAAATTCTTATTTATGCAGCCAAGTAATGTGTGTGTGTGTGTGTGTGTGTGTGTGTGTGTGTGTGTGTGTTACTGGGGATTGAACCCAGGGAAACTACTTCTGAGCTACACTCCCGGCCCTATTATTTATTTATTATTTATTTATTTATTTATTTGTTTATTTGGAGTAATGGGGATGGAACCCAGGGGGATACCCCAGCCCTATTTTTTTTATTATTCTTTATTTTGAAACAGGATCTCACCAAGTTGCAAAGGGCCTCACTAAATAGCTAAGGCTGTCCGCAAACTGTGATCCTCCTGTGTCGCCTCCCAAATACTGGGATTACAAGCGTGCACCACCATGCCCTGTTGTATTTTTTATTTTTGAAACAGGGTCTTACTAAGTTGATGAGCCTCATTACTTGCTGAGGCTGTCCTCAAACCTGCGATCCTCCAGTCTCGGTGTCCCAAGTACTGGGATTACGGGTGTTCGCCACCATGCCCAGCTGAGTCAAATAATTTTTCACACCAGGCCTGGTGGTATATGTCTGTAATTCTAGTGCCTGGGGGCTGAGACGCTAGGAATGAAGGTTGGAGATTAGCCTGAACCACATAATGAGACCCTTAGCAATCTAGTGAGACTTTTTTTTTTTTTTTTTGGTGGTACTGGGGTTCCTGGAAGCCCTTCTACCTCCGGGCTACACTCCCAGACCTATTTTTACATTTTCACTTTGGAAACAAGGTCTCCTAAGCCAGCGCGCGCGGCTGGCTTCGAACCTGCGCGATCCTCCTGTCTCCGCCTCCCAAGCGCGGGGATTACAAGCGTGCGCCACCACGCCCGGCTCTAGTGAGACCTTTTCAAATGAAAAAGGTTTGTGGGTAGAGTGCAGAGGTAGAATGCCTCTGGGTTCAATCCCTAGTACCACATACACAAATAAAATAATTTTTTACAAGGAAGAAATAAATTAATTTTTAAAACTTGCTAGCATCACTGAGAACCTCAGCTCCTATTTCACGTCATATCCATAAATTAATTCAAGGTGTATCATAGATATTAAAATAGAGCTAAGACTCTGAAACTTCTAGAAGTAAGCATGGGAGAATATCTTCATGACCTTGGAGTTAGCAAATATTTTATTGAGAGGCCATATAAAACATTAATATAATGCCAGGCGTGGTGGCCCATGCTTGTAATCCCTGCGCTTGGGAGGCGGAGACAGGAGGATCACGCTGGTTTGAAGCCAGCCGCGCTGGCTTAAGAGACCCTGTTTCCAAATAAAAATATAAAAAAATGGTCTGGGAGTGTACCCCAGAAGTAGAAGGGCTTCCAGGAACCCCAGTGTCACCAAAAAAAATTAATATAAGAGAAAAATAAATAAGACTCCACAAAACTAAAACCTCATCAAAAGACATGATTATGAACATAAAACAAGAAGCCTTAGGCTGGAAGAAGATATTCGCAATACACTATTTGACTCCTCTTCTTTTTTTATACTGGGGATTAAGCCCAGGGTCATTCTGCCTCTGAACTATACCACAGTCCTATTTTATTTTCTTATTTTTAAACAAGATCTCACTAAGTTGCTGAGGCTGGTCATGACTCCATCGCAGCCTCCCAAGAAGTGGAATTACAGGTGAGCACTACTACACCCCAATATCTAAGTCTTCTTCAGACACTGTTCTATCTCAGTTCCCTCCACAGGCAAGCTTCTTTGAAGGATGCTTACTGCTGACTACTCCTCACGGTGTCCTGCAGACTCTCATTCTGCTTCCATGCTGATAAAGTCTTTGCTAGTGATGGCCACTGGACCAATTTCCATCTTTATTTTGAGTGTTCTCTCTGAAACTGGAGAGAAATGACCATCCTCTCTGGGCATGGAATCCACACCACATATCCCTCTTTTTATCTTGGCTTTTTCCCTTCTCTTTTGGACTGTCCCTCCTAGACCTTTGGGGTGGGGGCTTCTTTTCTTCTTAGCTCTTACACTCAGTATCTTTGAGCTGTATCTTTGGCTCTCCACACCTGTCTTTCAGGATCTTGTCCCAATTCATGATCAACATTCAGCCTATCCATTGATAACTTTCAAACCGACATTTCTAAGGGGATTCGTCTCATAAACTATGGACTTGTTTGTTCAATTGGAGGTTTTCCGCTATTTCCTTTTGGATCTCAAATTCAACAGGTTCATCACCAAATTCATCTTCCCCTCTTTTTTTCATATCTGCCATTCCTACTGTTTGAAATTTCAGTAAATAAGAACACGACCACCAGGTCATACATGTTGGAATTTTCTGTCATCAAAATCTGACCACTGTCAAGCCCTATAGATTCTTTGCCCCAAGAATTTCCTCAGGTTGGTCCCCTTCTGTTCATCTCCACTTTCACCGTTTTTTGCCTTAGATGTTTAGCCTTTTACAACATCTGCCTGTATTTTTTTTTTTTTGGTGGAACTGGGGTTCCTGGAAGCCCTTCTACCTCTGGGCTACACTCCCAGACCTATTTTTACATTTTTATTTGGAAACAGGGTCTCCTAAGCCAGCACACGTGACTGGCTTCGAACCTGCGCGATCCTCCTGTCTCTGCCTCCCAAGCGCGGGGATTACAAGCGTGCGCCCAGCTAGCTGCCTGTATTTTTACAAGAACTTCCTGACTTCATTGCGTTTAGAGCCTGAGCCCCTCCTACTTCTCCATCTATTCTTCTTATAGCCAGAGTGATCTTTCTAAACATAAATTTCATGTTGCTACTGTATTCAAAATCCTCCAATGCTTTCTTATTACCCTCAGGAAAAATTTCAAACTCTAGCTTGATACCCAATGCTTTCTCACTTCTTTACCACTGAACAACACCTCTTAATTTCTGTCTCTGCTGGCAGCTGTCTGAGTAGATCAACCATCCATCTCGTCACCTGCTCACTTCTGTAGGAAATTACTGTTGAATGTTCATCATGTCCAAAGAACTATGATGCTTCACCTTCCTGAATCTTTTTTTTTTTTTTTTGTAGGTCTGGGGATGGAACCCAGGGGCTTCCATTCTTTCCATTCTACCTCCACGCTATACCCTCTGCCCTATTTTTTATTCTTTATTTTGAGATAGGGTCTCACTGAGTTGCAAAAAACCTCACTAAGTAGCTGAGGCTGTCTGTGAATGGAGATCCTCTTGTCTTAGCCTCTCAAATCCTGGAATCACAAGCGTGAGCTACCATGCTTGGCTCTGAATCTTAATACTATAGTACTTGCTATTAGTGTGTGTGTGTGTGTGTGTGTGTGTGTGTGTGTGTGTGTGTGTGCGCGCGTGCATGTGTTTTGGTACTGGGGATTGAACTACCAATCTATACCCCCATCACCAAGCTACATCCCCCCCAGCCTTATTTTATTTTTATTTTGAAACAGAGTCTCAATAGGTTGAAGAAACTCTTGCTACTTGCTGAGGTTAATTTCAAACCTGTAATCCTCTTGTTCCAGCCTCCCAAGTACTGAAATTATAGGCATGCGCCACAACAACACCCAGTTCGATGTATTTTGCTCTGTTTTTGGATCTCCCTGGGAGATGTTAAGTTTCTAAGGCTGGTCTTGAACTTGTGATCTTCGCATCTCAGTCCTCCAAGTACTGGGACTACAGCATGTGCTATCCCACCCAATTTGGATATCACTAACTATCAGATACCTTAGAGACTCCATTAAATGCCCTCTCCTTCAGAAAAGTCTTCCTGAATCCCAACCCTTCTGATATCCTCAGAACCCATGACTACAGCATACTTGGCTTGGTTCTTGTGTAACATTTCCAACACTGAAATCCTCTACCTCCTTCTTCACATGCGATGCCTCCCCAGCTCAACTGAAAACTCTCTAGAGGCAGCATTTCACATTGTAACCCACTGGAATAGGGTGAGTCTGTAGTAGATGCTTGCCGGAATTACCAAATGAGGTCAACTTGGATGTGCATCATTATTTTCCAAATTACCAATCATCTTGGGAAAAATATTTAACCTGAGAAATATCTTGGAAGTCCTTTTGTCTCTGAGCATATCTCCAGAATCATATTTTGAAGAGATCAAATGATAAAGTGGATGTAAAACTCCAAGCACTAGTGGATATCTTACAAATATTAGTTCTAGCAGTTTAACCATCACCTCAAACGGCCCACCTCAATGGCCTCAAATGGCATCACCTCAAATGGCCCACTCTAGAATTCCAGAAAAAGAGACCGTGAAGTATAAGCTCTTAAAAGAGACACTGTATTTCTATAGCTGTTTCATCCCGTGTGAGTCCGGATATGTTTAGAAAATAAAAGCTGCACAGATGAACCACATACAACACACGGAATGAAGAACAACTGTAGAATCAAGTTGAATATCATATAATACAACACAAACCCTTGAAATGACTCCTGCAAGTCATCTCAATATGAAGTTAGCTTTCACCCAGAAATGTTTATTCCCTTAACAACTAAATGCCCTTTATATACAAAATCCTATGCAAGATGTCAGATGGATTAGGAATCATAAAGACATAGATGCTGGCTTGGTGAAGAAACAGGAATCCTGGCCAGAGAACCTTACCTTGTTCCAACTCCTAACTTTATTATTTGCTAGCCACACAATCCTGAGAAAATCTCTTAACCTCTCTCTAAAACTCAATTTCCTCAGTTGTAAAATAGAAATGCAAATAAATGCCTCCTTTAAGTTGCATACTAAATGAGGTCGTGTAGAATCACGTTATAAATCTCAAAGTACTATGGAAATATAACAATTCAAATTGATGCCCTATTTTTAAGAAATCTAGAGTCTAGTGGGAAAGATAAGACATCTCAGGAAGAGGGGACGATAATGACCGCTGAGTGAGGGAGTCTGGAGTGGCTCAAGCATGCATTTCTTACATTTTGATTTCTTCACTCAAATTGAGGCACTTCGATTTTTTGCATCTTGCTTTGTGTTCTCCTCTGGTCGATCCCCTTTTTTTTCAGCCCCATTTTCATGTTTTTGCCTTTGCTCTTGATGTTCTGCAGAAGAAGCAAACAAACCTAAAAGCCATGTGGCCAGTCCACCCAATCCCACTTTTCCAATCACAAATATTTATTTTGGCCCTGAATTCTTCTGAAAAATGAGGGATGCCGGCCTGTAGTTGTGGCCAGAACAGAGAGATAGAGATTGGGGGCTTCCTGCTGACAGTGATTCTTGGGTAGCAATCTTCAGCATCTACCCATCCCTGCTTAAGAGTTGGTGTTCAAGGACCTCTTTTTACTCCATAGTTTCATCTGTCCTAACACACCAGAGGAAGAAAATGAACCATAAACTCTCTTAGCATGAGCTGTTGGGGAAGGCATAATCAGTACAACTGTCTCTGATTGTAATGGGGTTTGTGAAGATGATAAATATAATTTTTAAAGCCTGGGGTGCATGATTAATAAAGCAAGGCATCTTTCTTCTCTGACTCATTTATAATCTAATTTATATTGTTGCATCTTTTGCTTAATGTTTTATTAAAAGACCATATTTTATTATAAGGAGTTGTTTTTTTCCAATTAGTATGCACTTATAATAGGTTTTCTGCATTATTTAAAGTAATTTTGGGTCCTAGGGCCAACATAGCTCTGATATTACAACATCAATAAGTGGGAATAGGAATTTGGTTTACTTCAAGTGTTTCCTGGGTATAGCCATTTCAAAAATCATGATAATATGGCATCTAAACTTAACATAATGTTAAAATACATTAATCTTGTGACTAGGTGTAAGCCCCTTTTTATTTTTAAATAGGGAGCAGAGTGCCTTTGTATCTATAATGAATTTATCATATTTTCCCATGTCCAGTATGTGGCATGGACCCCATATACAGAGAGAAGTGTTAACACAGCAATCTTTATAAATTTAAGATTTTTTCATTTTATTTATTTTTTATGGTAACGAGGATTGAAGCCAGGGGCATTCTACTTCCACCTACACCCTCAGTCCTATTTTTTATTCTTTAATTTGAAATGGGGTCTTACTAAGTTGCAGAAGGCCTCACTAAGTAGCTGAGGCTGCCCACAAACCTGTGATCCTCCTGTCTCAGTCTCCCAAGTACTGGGATTACAAGAGTGCACCACCAAGCCTGGCTTCTTTTTTATTTTAAAATAAAGTGTTGAGTCAAGATCAAGCTTTACTTCAAAGTGTGCCTTGTGTAGTCTTAGAGGTCCCAGCATGTATTTTGGATTCCACCACAAAGAATAAGGAAAACTCCAAACAGAGTTCTAGGCCTTCCTAATTATATCCAGAGAAGTTCTGCTCTTATTTCCTTCTTATATCTTCAGATTTTTTTTAATAATTGGAAATAAGATTATGGGCTGCTAAAAACAATAGAATTTACCTAGATTAACCCTGGGATCTATATCAGGGAATAATTTAAAAAATTTAATGGCCGGGCGTGGTGGCGCACTCTTGTAATCCCATCACTTGGGAGGTTGAGAATGGAGGATCACACAGGTTCAAAGCCAGCCTCAGCAACTTAGTGAGGCTCTCAGCAACTTAGTGAGACCCTGTTTCCAAATAACCTATAAAATAGGTCTGGGAATATAGCCCGGAGGTAGAAAAAAATACCCTGGGTTTTACCCTCAATACAACAACAACAACAAGAAATAGGTTGGGGGGGTGCGTAGCTCAGTTTGGGGTGGGGGGACGTAGCTCAATGCCCCTGGGTTTCATTCCAGTATGATAAAACAAAACAAAACAAAACAGAAAACTAAATTTAATGAAAAACTCACTTTCTCTTAAACACCTAGAAATACAGGATAAAACATATCAATGACTTTTTAAAGTCTGACTAAGTTTCAACAAGGAAAGGGTAATCTTTAGAAGATAAATACTAAGAATAGGATCAAGAATGATCACATCCCACTGGCACTTGGACCACTCTTGGGGCCTTTGCTGGTCCCTGGGATTTAGTGGGATTTAATGGCTACATATGAGGGCTTCTTAAAAGCTTGGGACTCTGCATGGTATGAGGTAGATTCTTATAAATAGTAAACAGCATTAAAAGGAGTCTTCCCAGGAGGATCACGCAGGTTCGAAGCCAGCCGCACGCGCTGGCTTAGGAGACCCTGTTTCCAAATAAAAATGTAAAAATAGGTCTGGGAGTGTAGCCCAGAGGTAGAAGGGCTTCCAGGAACCCCAGTACCACCAAAAAAAAAAAGAAAAGAAAAGAAAAGAAAAGAAAAAGTAAATATAGGTCTGGGAGTGTAGCCCAGAGGTAGAAGGGCTTCCAAGAACCCCAGTACCACCAAAAAATAAAAAATAATAAAATAAAATATTAAAAGAAGGAGTCTTCCTTTAGTGAGAGAGGGTGGGCTAGAGGACACTGGCCTGTGGCAAGAGAAGAATGTTAAGCTGAGTGTCAATTCTTGTGAGGAAAAAAGTTTTCCTTAAGAATTTGTGTACATGTGTCTGTGTTCACATGGACTTTAGGCTTCTTTTTTGACAATGGCCAAAGGACAAATTCATAACAGAAATGAAAACAAACCCTGTAAAAAATTACCCTCCAAGTGAACTTTGCAGAATTCACACAGTTACAACTAAAATAAATAAGTTACGAAGCCCAAATTATAATGACATAAAAACAAACCAAAGTTAATTAGGGCTGATGAAACTACACAGAAAAGATTTAAGCTCCCATGGACTTCAACAGCAATTTTCTAGAAAAAGACTACACAATTGGTATTTCTAAAATGTATAGGTCAGATATAGTGGCAAACACTGTAATCCCAGTAATTGGGAGGTTGAGATAGGAGGATAACAGTTTCTCAGCCAGCCTCAGGTACTTAGTGACACCCAAGAAATAAAAATAGGGCTGTAATTGTAGCTCGGAGGTAATATGCCCCAGATTTTAATCCCCACTATCACACGTACACATACATGCAAACATGTGTATAGAGAAAAGAGAATTAAAATATGATCAAGGAAAAATGTATTGTTAAAATATCAGGATACCAATAATAAAAATTATGTAACTCTTAAAAAATTAGTAATTAAACGGATGGAGAATAGAATAAACAGAGTTAAAGAGAATTAGTGAACTGGAATAATGTATAATACTAAAACAATTGTTTACTGTTTAGAGAAGACAATAAAAATATGATAGAATAATTTAAAGAAACATGGAAAACTGAAAGTCTAGAAACATCTAATCAAATATATGTTACATACATAATCAGATAAATTAGGAGAGGATATTATTTGAATAATAATAATTTTCAGAATTGATGTAAATCAAAAATTTTCACATTCAAAAGATACCACAAATACCAAACAGAAAAGAAATATAGATAGGTAGATAGATATAGATATAGATATAAAGTCACATAAAAGAGATAAATAAAAATAGCAAAGGCAGCTTAAAATTATTAACTTCATAAAAATAACATTTGGATTCACATAAAACAGCAATAAGAAAATAAAAATATAATGAAGTAATACCTTTAAAATTCTGAGAAAAATATCTGTCTGTCTACCTACCTACCTACCTACCTACCAATCTCTCTTCTTATCTCCAGGAAAAATACCTATTTAAAAAACTGAGAGGACTTCCGGGAAGATGGCGACCGAGAAAAGCGGGGCTTAAGAGTCCCACTAACAACCAATCTCCATTACCACAAAAAGAGCACCTTTCATAGCCAGAAAACACCATCACCAGAAAAACAAAAAAAACCACCAGGCTCCAGAGAGAAAGCGGACTGAGAACAGAGCTCAGGGCCACAGAGGAGACACACACGCCCGAGGACGCGGCAGCAGCGCCATACTGCCGGCGGCAGTGGCGAACTCAACGGACGGCTACAGCAAGCCAGGTGAGCCGCTGCGGAACAGCCAGGCGGGATCTTTCGGCGCAGACAGCATTTAAAGCTCCCAGTGGCTGAGCTCAGCACACGCTGCAGGGATTCAGAGTGGAAATCAAAACCAGAGAAGAAAAAATACGCCAGCCTCATGGCCGAGGGCGTGGCAGAGGCACCATATTGCCACTGGCAGCGGCAGCAGCACTGAATTCACCGAGTCCAGTACAGCTACATCTGCGTACTCAAGAACAGTGAGTCAAATTGCGGGCCACAGAGGAGAAATCGCAGTATTGTGCCTCCTGGGACTTGACCCAGTGAGGGAGTGGTGGTGGCAGAGATATCACACCATAGGAGAACGTGCAACCTGGCACCCCCCCATAGTTTAAAGCAGCCTCTATCGACTCCCTGGGTCGGAGACTCTGTGATACGACCCAGTAAAGGAGTAGTGGGGTCTGAGAGAATACAGACTTGAGATCCAGAGCACCTTAAGTGAAGCCATAGTGACCCAAGGGAAGAACCCAGAGAAGGCACAAACCTCCGAAATCATGGGAAAGAGGAATAACACTGGAGTAATGAATGTGCACAACCCCACAACATCAGAACCTGATAAAACAGAAAATCAGAGATTTCTAGAAGATCAAATCAGGAAAATAACTGTAGAAATAATAGAGGTGCTTCGAAAAGAACTCAGAGAGAGCCAAAAAGAGATAAAGGATGCAATTAATGAAGTAAAGGCCTCAATTCAAAGCACAAACAACCGATTAGACCACATGGGGAACAGAATCTCGCTCTTAGAAGATGAGCAATCCAAAAATGAATGCATAGTTTCTAATCTAGAAAAAAATATCCAACAGCAGGAATCTGACATTGAAGAAATATGGGCCCATCTTAAGAGAGCTAACCTAAGAATAATTGGAATAGAGGAGGGAAAAGAAAGTGATACCAAAGGGATCAACAATCTCTTCAAGGAAGTAATAGCAGAAAATTTTCCAAACTTAGAGCAAGAGGTTGATACACAGATCCAGGAAACTTATAGATCTCCCTTTAGACAGGATCGGAGAAGAGGATCCCCACGCCATATAATTGTCAAAATGACCAATGTGGAAGCCAAGCAGAGAATCTTAAAGGCAACAAAAACAAAGGGCCAACTGACATTCAGAGGCAAACCAATTAGAATCACTCCAGACTTCCCAAACCAAGTCATGAGAGCCAGAAGGGCTTGGAGTAACATATTCCAAACTCTGAAAGAAAACAACTTCCAGCCAAAAATTTCCTATCCAGCAAAACTTTCTATCAAATTAGATGGAGAAATAAGAAGCTTCCATGACAAACAGAAACTGAAGGAATTTATGTCTTCAAAACCAGCGCTAGAGAAAATACTCAAAGAGATTAACTACAAAGAAGAAATAGGTAACACTCACCAGAACCAGAGAAACAAGAGTTTCCATCCAACAGACAACTAAGATTGGTTATCTGTGGAGATTCATTATTTATGTTAGTCTTTTACCTATCTCTAAGTTGTATTGTTTGCCTTTATTGTTGTTAATTTTTAGGATTTCTAGTTGGAATATTAATATACCTTCAGATATAGCATTTGGAAATATTTTATCCAATTCTGTTAGTAACTTTTAACTCTGTTTACATTGTCTTTGGATATACAATATTTTCTTTTATTTTTTAGGGAGTTTGTATATTCTTCTGTTGACTGTGCCATTGAAATCATATCCAAGAAATCACTGCCAATTTCAATGTTGTGAGGTTTTATGACCCAGATTTTCTCCTAAAAGTTTATAGTCTTAAGATTTATATTTAGGTCTTTTATCTATTTTGAGTTAATACTTGTATATGGGATTAGGTAAAGGTCCAATTTTATTCTTTTCCATGTAATTATTATTTTTCAACAATATTTAGTTAAAAGATTATTATTTCCACCACCAAATGTTCGTGGAAACCTTGTCAAAAATAACTTGACAATATAGGGAAGAATTTAGCTCTAGGCTTGTATTTAACTCCAATGGTCTATATATCTGCCTTTAGAACAGTACTACACTGTTTCAATTATTGTAGCTTTATATGGTTTGAAATCAGAAAATATATATCTGCTAGCTTTGTTCTTTTTCAAGATCGTTTTGGGTATCTAGAATTCATATTCCATATTAGGATAGATTTTTTTCTGAAAAATAAATATATAAATATATGATAGTTTCACCTAAAAAAACAGAAAAAAATATGCTCTAGTAAGAAAGAAAGCAAAAAGAAATATTGAAATGCTATCTTTAAATCATCAAACGCTTGGTATCAGACAAATGAAACTGTTATGTGAGATTATCATTTTTAATTTTGGATAAATTGCTATAATACTAGATGTCAACCACTAAGCCAAGCATGGGAAGGAGGGATGGGGAGAGAATGGGGTGGGGATAGGGTGGGGGCTGACTGGGCGATGTGTGCATGTATGTCTACAAAAGTTTGTATCCCACTACGATGTATGAATACAGTGCACCAATAAAATAAAATTAAAAAAAAAAACTGAAACAAATGATTTTGAGGTAAATTTGAAATTTACCAAAAGCAGACCTTTAGTAAAGGAATATCTAAAGGTTAAACTTAAGGAAAAGTAATTATGGTCCTAAAAGGAAATTGTGTATATTAAAATGAGTGAACAAAGAAATAGCTTTCAAAATTGAAATGCTGTGACTCTATGAAATTTGTTCCTACTTAATGGTAAAAAGTGACAGAGAAATGAGAAAAGAAAACTAAAATTTGTGCTCTCTAAGACTTAGAAGTATTATTTCACTAAAAAAGAATTGCCACAAATCTTTTTAGAATCATAGCTACCAAAAATGAAGGCAAACTGGGATCCATACGTTTGTGAACAATGAATTCCAAACACTATCCAGTAGTGAACAATGTATTCCAGTGGCTGACCCTATTTCATCATTACTTGCACATGACTTGGGTACAGTTCTTAATATTTCCTCATGTATTATTCCTGTGCATGCTCATCTTTTTTGAATTGGCGTACACACCAAAGAAATGCCACATCACTATCTAACTGCTGCTTGGTGGCTGCCTTTACTGTCATCAGAAACCAGGCTGTGTGTGTGAGGGGGGGGATTCTCAAGAGTGATGCTGAAGCCACTATTTACACCTCTTTAATTACCTTAACTGAGCCTATTAGTAATTAAAGCAGCTTCTCTAAAATATGTAAATAATAAATAGCGGATAAAAGCTCATCATTATGTAAAGTGTCAATCCAAGTGTGCACACCCTTCGTTAGAAATTATACAGACATGGTTCAGGTTAGTGGCCACCTTGTCCAGTCAGATTGTATCTACTTGTGACAAGTTGCTTCTTATCCCAGGCACTTTCTGGACAAATCCTCAAAATGGCAAACCAGGATTCTTCCTTCTCCCCTCCCTTCTCCTCATGGTACTGGAGATTGAACCCAGGGGCACTCTACTTCTGAGCTAAACCCTAGCCCCTTTTATTTTTTGTTTTGAAGCAGAGCCTTGATGAGAGGCTCATTAAGTTTCTGAGGCTGGCCTCAAAACTGCTATCCTCCTGCAAATAGTATTCTTTAAGCTCAGAACCACTAGGCATGGATTCTGGAAGCAGCTTTATTACAACTGGCTGAATATCAGCATATAGGAGTGGATGTGCTCATCTTCCTTCTCTTGACAGGGACCTGTCTTTACTCTCTCTGTTCATCCCAGCCATCCTGAAGGAGGAACATGTGCTACTAATGTGCCTGCTTAGCATCCTGGTATTCACTGGACTCCTGTACTAAGGAGCACTGTCACTTTATGTCACAAACCCAGGCTCGCTTTCTATTTTGTTATCGTCTCATCAATGCCACTATAAATAAGTGGATTCAGGTTCGGCTCTTCTTTCTTTATACATTCCCAAGCATGATGGCTACTCTCTTCCCTGGTTAATAACGAGTCAGGCCAGACACCATAAGATCAATGATTGGGATGCATGCTTTGAGTGAAGCACCCTTAGACTTTAATCCAAGGAGCCGCTGAGAACTCCGCATTGGGTTTCTGAGGGGCTTCTGCAAGCTGAAAGCAGAGGTCCTTTGTTTTGAATTCGCTAACTATTCCTATGTATTTCTCTCCCGAGAGATAGTAATAATTGCCAACATTAAGTGAGTGCTTAATCCTTGCTAGGCATGGTTTACAGTTCTTAATGTATATTAATGTTATTACAATAATCCTCTGAGATAGTACCAAAATAGTCTCCTTTTTACAAATGAGGAAAATAAGAAATGAGGATTAAATAACTTGTTAAGGTCACAGAGGTAATTAGAGAACCTACAATGTCTGCTCACAGCCAGTGTAGTACATTTTTCTGTCAGAATGGAAGGGGGAGATGGCAGAATGGCATTCTGTGGATCTTTGAGCCCTGAGTATAAATCCAGGGAGTGGATCCAGTTCCTCATCCCAGCCCAGCAGGGGCACACGGGAACCTCCATGTCCAGAGGTTATGGCTCTTCCCAGAACCTTGTTACTTAAGCAGCACTCATCATTGGCCTCTTCCTTGATTTCCCCCTATTCCCTGAAGTCCACCAGCTCCCACATCTTAAATCAGGCTGACCTATCCATATTCATCTAGCAGCCCATTAATAAAAAAAGATGGGAGCACTTCAGACCTCTTTTAGGGAAGTTTATTGAAACATTCGCTTTCTCCTCATCTCCTCCTGCTTTATTCCTGCGTGACTTGAGTCTTGGACCTCTGTGTCTTATCATTCATTTCCAGGTCTTGATTCCCCAATGCCCTTGAATATGATACTGAACTTTGGTTTCTGTCATTATACTCATCACCTGGCCTACCCTTTCCAGGCACTGGGTAAAAATTCAAGAGCCCACTGTGAATTTGGAGTTCTGGGTTCTCACACTAATCTTGAATGGTTGTCCGTGCAGAAAAGGTGAACTGGACCTCCACATAGAATTGCCAACATGTTAGGCTAGACCTCTCCCAAACCCTGGCCAGTGGGACCTTGACACCACCTCCCATTCTCCCAAACACGGTTAGATACTATCCCACCATGGGTTAATCACCTAGAATCACAGTTCTTCTATTTCCGTGACTCACACATTCACTCACCATTTATATTTTATTTATTTTCCCCATCCTCATGTTGGAGCTCTTTGCCATCATAAATCTAGCTCTTTTAGATACTATGCTTATTGCTGAAGGTCAATTCTGTACTAATTAAGTTCTCCTGGATGCAATCCCATTGAAGTTTTCTCTTTTGTTCCACTTATCTTTGCTACTGGAAGCCAGTGTGTGTGTGTGTGTGTGTGTGTGTGTGTGTGTGTGTGTGTGTGTGTTACTGGGGATGGAACCCAGGGGCTTTTCTACCTCCAGGCTATACTCCCAGACCTATTTTATACTATATATGGAAACAGGGTTGAACTAAGTTGCTGAGAGCCTCACTAAGGAGGTGAGACTGGCTTCAAACCTATGTGATCTTCCTGTCTCAGCCTCCCAAGCACTGGATTACAAGCCTGAACCACCACACTTGGCTCCAGCCAATGGGTCTTATTCCCAAGCACACTTGAATTAACCAATGACTAATAATGAAATCTTAATCAATGACTAATAATGAAAAAAGTACCCTGAAAATTACCAAATCACAGTGGGGAGATTCTCACAATCCTAACAATTATTATCATTGCATGTTTAATGGTTTCAACTCTCAGAGGACTGAGTTCTTTGCAATTGTTTTATCTTTCTAATGCTTAGCATATTGTAAAAAAAAAAAAAAAACATGGCAAATGTCAGACAAGTAGTATATCTGATGGGTGAATCTGTTGGTCAGGATCTTCTGTCCTGTGGCTGGAATCACTCAAACAACTAGGAAGTTCAAGAGTGGGATTTCTCTTGGAGAGTCTGAAGAATTCAGTGTGCTACTAGGATTCTCTCATCCTCTTTGTTCAGCCTAATTTCTTTCTGTTGTCCACAGGGCTTCCTCCATTTGGATAAACAATGGGGGCAGCGTCACAAAATTTGGTTTATTTCATCCCAGTTTTGGGAACCCAGGAGAAAATGAGGGCTTATCTCACTTAGTCTCTAGATAAAATTCAGAAAAGTATTCTGCCCATCAGAACATGAAACTATTCCTGAGCGAGTCACCATAGCCAAGGGTCTGGGGTACAGAGGTCAACCAGACAATGATCATGTCTTTTCTATAGCCAAAGGGATAGATTGTATGATCATTCTTCTCTTTAGAATCTAATAGACTGTAGGATGGGCCTTGTGCCAAAGAAGGGGTTGTAAGTCACATAAATCAACAGCAGATGGTCACTACAGCAGGTGCCCTAGGATCGGTTCAGGTGTGTGTGTGTGTGTGTGTGTGTGTGTGTGTGTGTGTGTGTGTAACTTCTCAAACAACTCTTCAGAACTGCATGGATCTCTTCAGCTGAATGTCTTTCCCTCCTGTCTGCAGCCCTGATTCTGAGTCAGTACCTCATCTCATAGCAGATCACGTCCCATCTGCTGCTGCACACATTGCGAGGCAGACCTTCCCAAGTCCCCCTTTCTTTGGGATGGTTTGAGTTCCAGTCTGGATCTTTGTCATTTTCTACCTCACCATGATCTTGTGTCCTCTTCAGCCATAATTCTGGTCAGCCCTTCTCCATCTTCAACTGAGCCTGGGTTGTCCCATAACTCTCTGGAACTTCTGGCCTCAAAACTGCAACTTCAGACAGCCCCCAGTGTGTTTGCTGGGACTCACACTACCATAAAGTATAACCTATGACAGCCTATTGCCCCCCTCTCTCTGCTTAAAGGATATCTAGATTTTTATTTGAAATTGGAGGGAGTTGAATGATATCTAAACTGTCAGATTCTGTTTTTCTTTTTCTAATCCCCTTTTGCTTTAAATAAAATGTTCTCACTTAGCTTTTTCTCTTTTGGTGTAGCTGCTTTCTGTTGTCTCTAGATTTATGGTTTGACTAAGGAGGAATCTAGCCTTTTCTTTTTCTTTTGCACAATTGTTCCTTTGGTTTCTACTGTTGTTGTTGTTGTTGTTGTTGTTGTTGCTGTTGTTGTTGTTGTTTTGTGGTACTGAGGAGTAAACACAGGGTCATTCTATGTCTGAACTACACCCTCAGCCATACTTAATTTTTATTTTTTATCAGGGTCTAAGTTGTTGAGAGTATCACTAAGTTTCTGAGGCTGATCTCAAAGCTTCAGTCCTTCTGTCTCAGCCTTCAAATCCTGGGCTTATAAACATGTGTCACCACACCTGGCTTAGAAAGTTATTAAAATAGAACAGTTATTAAAATAATCACTTAAAATTTCATCAGTTGCCAAACACATAGTTGTTTCTCCTGATAATAAATTTGTTTAGTCTAGATGTAACATTTTCTTCCTTTCATTCCCTGTTTTCCTCATGGAGAAGTTTCTCAGGAGACCAGCAACTAGTCTTACCAGGCTGTTGGTGAATATGCGACAAGAGGATGTAGCAGCTGCATAGGCTGAGAAAAACATTACTCCTGCCTTGAGCTGATTTGTCAGGTGCCACCACACCTGCCTCTCTAAGGCCTGGTCTATTTTCTCTGATGCAAATGAGCACTCCAGACAAAAGCACTTTTGAGTATAGCCTGTCTCTCAACCAGCCTAGTCTTACCCTGAGCCAAACCTGGAAGCAAGCAAGACTTATTTATAGTGCCACAGAAGGGGCCGTGTTCAGGTTGTGGAGCTGATCTTTTACATTGTAAAGGTATTTTTGTGCAATGGTTAAAGGTTTAAATTTTGCAGTTAGCAAAAATGGGTTAATATCCCACCTGTATTTCTTACTAGCCAGGCAATCATGGGAAGTTCAAACTTCAGTTTTCTCATCTGTAATGTGGCCAAACATTTTTTCAACACTTACTGAGCACTTAGTACATGTCAGATGATATTCTAAGTATTGACCCCCCCCAAATACCATGAAGAGAGAAAATATACAAATAACTGATTCCACAGCATTGAAGGTGGTAAACACTGGAGAAAACAAAGATGGTGGGTGAGTCTATACTATACTGTCCCCGGTGAAATATGAAAATTGTGCAACTGTGTGGTTCTATTTATTTCCCATTTTCTGTTATTTCTATAACATATAACATATTTACATTTAACATGAACCCGATAATATTGTGCTATCATACTATTTTTAAATAATTATGTCTTAAAATATTTACTGGTCTCTAAATTAAACTAAATATATACTTGTTTTATTTCCTTTATACTTACCAGTGTTGATTCTTTTTATTTTATAAAAAAATTCTTGATATTTTGTTATTGATAGATATGATTTGTTTATGGGTGTTCTTGCATATCCAAGTTTCCATCTATTGCCATTTCTCTTCATTTAGAAGAACTTCTTTTAGTATTTCTAAATATAAATCTGCTAGCAAGAAAAAAATGTTTATATTTCTGCATAGGTGTGTTCACTTTGCTTGTGTGTGTGTGTGTGTGTGTGTGTGTGTGTGTGTGTATGTATGTATGGTACTGGGGATGGAACCCAGGGGCATTCTACTTTGAGCTATGTCCCCAGCCCTATTTTTATATTTTTGTTTTGAAACAGTTTTTTTAGGTTGGTGAGAGAGTCTCCCTACAATGCTACAGCTGTCCTTTAGCTTATGATCTTCCTATTGCAGCCTTCCAAGCACTGGGATTACAGGCATACACCATTACATCCTGCATGTCTTCATCTAGCAAAATATATAAAAGTCTCAGAATATGAAAAAAGTCTGAGTTGCTAGATGTTTTCTTATAGCAAATTGGAGGTGTTACCTCATTGTCACCTGCCTTGTCTTTTTATTTTTTAACTAAACATCAGTTATCATTTGTTCTGTTGCCCCTTTGTTTTACTATCACTTTGCTCTTGTTATTTTCCAGATTTTCACTTTGCTTTGAAGTTTTAGTATAAAATGTCTTAATGTAGATCTTTCATAGGTATACTGAGGTTTACTAAGCTTATTATATCTGAAAATTTAGTATTATTTTGCCAAATTTTAGAGCATTTCTGCCATATTTATTCAGATGTTTTCTTCTGTGCCATTATGTTTCCTTTTGGAACTTCAGTCACACACATATTAGACGGTCTTATATAATATTATACATTAATTTAAAATTTTTCATTGAGTCTAAGTAATTTTTCTCTCTGTTTTTATATTGGCTAATTTCTACAGATCCATCATCACTGTCACTGACTCTTTCTGCCACCTACAATGACTTCTAAGGCCATCTTATAATATTTTATTATTGTACCTTTTATTTTTACAAGTTTACTTTGATTCTTTTTAATAGTTTTAATTACTTTACAAGATTTCTAACCTGTTTATTCATTATGAATATAGTGTCTTTTAATTCTCTCTCTTTCTCTCTCTCTCTCTTTTACACACACACACACACACACACACACACACACACACATTCAACTTTTATAGTTCTATCTGCCAATATAAAAATGTAAAAAAAGAGCCTTCTGATAAGATGGCAATGGGGGAAAGCAGCATATATCAGTCCTGCTGATAATCAATCTCTATCGCCAGGTAAACAGCATCTTGATTAAAGAAGAAAACCAGTATCAGTTTGAACAGAGCACCAAGATTTGAAAGACAGTCAAAACAAAGCTAGAAAGCAGAAAGTAGAGCAGAAAAGTACCTGCCCAAATTTTTCTACAGCCAGGACAACTGTAGCAGCACCATCTTAACTCATTGCACCAGCACTATGGCCTCCAGAGACCCCAGGAAAAAATTCAGTACCCTGAAGTAAAGCAGCTGCAGCTCATTAGAATTGTAAGTGATCAGCTTCTCCTTTGTGAACATTAGCAATGACTTGCAGCAGTGATGGCCAAGCTCAACATGCCCTTCAGAGATCCAGAGTGATGCTCAAGAACACCATAAGTGAATTAGCTGTCCCTGAAGGAGATCTCCCAGCATGGCCTCAGGGACTCACACAGCACATGATAGACTCACAGGGCCAGAAAGTTTGCGGTTCACCTTGGTGAAGGTAGGGATGGAGTCTACTGTTGACTCAGCAGAGGCACAGATTAGCAGACACCCCTTCCCCAGAGCCAATCAGGCAAAAAGGCTTATAGTCCCTAGGGCTCAGAGCCCTAGTAAGGACTCAAGAGACTGCCACAGACCACCCAATCTGGGTGATCAGGGATAATTGAGACCAACCCAGCCTGAGCTGTGGAGAACATATACTCCTGCATATACACTAAGTCTGGTCCCAGCAGCACCAGCTGCCTATGCAGACAGGGAAAGACATGCACTCAACATCGGTGAAAAGCCTGAAAACCTGCACTTAACATAGATCCAGCCCCAGTGATACTGGTCACCTGTATAGACTGAGAGAAACAGACCCCTTTTGAGAGCTCAGAGTCTCACGTTTGAAGTGGAAAAGGTGCTGGTGGCACTCAGAGCCTGCATACTAGGCCAGGGTCTCAATTATTGAAGGAGACCAACAAGTGGGGCTATAAACTGACATCATTACTATAGGTTACAGAGCAAATGAGAGTTCTTGAAACATGCACAAGTATATATTCTAGAATGTGGACTTTAAGCAGCTGAAAAAATCCATCCAGACCCAGGATGACTGCAGGAGCTAAGTATGCTCATTATTCATATATTTATAGGGTTGTATTATTTTGTTGTTGTTTTGTTTTATTTTTGTTATCTTTTTTTGGTGTGTTTGTATTCTTGTTTGCTTGCTCTTTTCTCCACCCCTTTTACAGGCTTCTCTCCTATATATTTACTCTATTACTTCTATTCCTTTTTTTTTCTCTTTTTTCTTTGTTTTGTGTTAAATCCACTTTATATTATTATACTAAATACTCTACATTGGTTACTAAACTCTTACTCTATATTCACTATCTCTAATCTCTAAATTACCAAACTCAAACTCTCATTCCATTTAATACTATCTACTACTTTACCCTATTCTTGCATTTACTACTTCATCATCTTTCTCCTCACTCAACCTTCACCATTGAATACAACACAAATTGCCCTTGTCTATACCAGCTGGCATGTATAGAATGAAAGAAGGCTATTACAAGCAACAAAGACACAACATTAAGAAACATTAGAAGGAGAAAGAGCAAGGAAGCAATGAATTCCCCAAACCCCACAATAACAGAACCCAAACAAAATAGAATTGCAGAGATTGCCAGAAGGAAAATCAGAAATTTAAAAGTAGAAATGATACATAATTTTTAAAAAGAATTTATAAAAAGCCTAAAAGAAAAAGAAAACCAAATAAACAAAGAATATGACATGCTGAACAGAAATCAGAAAGAAGCTTTGAAGGAAGTGACACATGCAATCATTGAAGTAAAGGCATTAATACAAATTATAAAAAATAGATTAGACCACATGGAAAATAGAATCTTGCTCTTAGAAGATGATCACTCCAGAGTGGTCCTGTGGTACAATTGGTTAGTGCGTGATACTGATACAGAAGATAACTCCAAAAATGAATGTGTAGTATATAATTTAGAAAAAAACAAGTCCACACCATAAATTGTACATCAAAGAAATATGGACTCATCTTAAAAGAACTACCCTAAGAATAATAGCTGTAAAAGAGGGAATAGAAGGTGAAACCAAAGGAATCAACCATCTCTTCAAAGAAATAATATCAGAAAGTTATTCAAATATAGAAAAAGAAGTTGATGCACAGTCACAGATAAGATCAGAGAAAAGGTTCACTATACCACATAATAGTCAAACTGACTAATGTAGATGCCAGAGGAGAGATTCTTAAAGGCATCAAAAGTAAAAGACCAGTTGACATTCAGAGGCAAACCAATCAAAATAACTCCAGACTTCCCAAACCAAGTCATTAATGCCAGGAGGGCCTGGTGCAACATATTCCAAACTCTGAAAGAAAACAATTTGCAGCCAAAATTTCCTACTCAGAAAAAATATCTCTCAAATTTGACAGGAAAAAAAAAATCTTCCATGACAAACAGAAGCTGAAATAATTTATCTCTTCCAAACCAGTAGTAGAGAAAATACTCAAAGAAAATAATTATACAGAAGATATAAGTAATAAAATGCCAGAACCAGAGAAACAGTAGTTTTCATCAAACAACTAAACAAAGAAGAATGAACACTACCTCAAACAGAAGTTAAAACTCAAAATGTTAGAAATTAAAAATCATCTCTCAGTAATCACACTGAACATAAATGGCCTCAAATTCCCAATAAAAAGACATTAGGTGACAAATGAACTAAAAACCAAAATATATCTATATGCTGCTTGCAAGAAACACACTTTACAAGATAGTCACAAACTCAAGTTGAAGGGCTGAGGCAAGTTAATCCACACCAATGGAGTAGCAACTATATAAGACAAATTAGACCTCAAGCCCAAGCTTATCAGAAAAATCAAAACAAGTCAGTTTTTACTAATAAAAGAAACAATCCAGCAAGAAGAAATAATGAGGCCTGGCATGGTGACACACCCTTGTAATCCCCATGCTTGAGAGGAAGAGAAAAGAGGATTGCTCAGGTTTGAAGCCAGCCTCGCTGGCTTAAGATACCCTGTTTCCAAATAAAAATATAAAAATAGGTCTGGGTGTGTAACCTGGAGGTAGAAGGGTTTCCAGAAACCCCAGTAACAAGAAGAAGAAGCAGAAGAAGCAGAAGCAGCAGCAGCAGCAGCAGCAGCAGCAGCAGCAGCAGCAGAAGAAGAAGAAGAAGAAGAAGAAGAAGAAGAAGAAGAAGGAGAAGAAGAAGGAGAAGAAGAAATAATATTGATTGTCAACATTTATGCCCTAGACATAGGTGCAGCCACTTTCATAAAACAAACTCTTTGTGATATTAATTCAAACATAGATCCCAATATAACAATACTTGCAGACTTCCTCACTCCTCTCATATTGCTAGAACAATCTTCTAGATGAAAGATTAGTAAAGATGCCTCAGACCTAAAGGACACCATAAATCAAATGGACCTATTAGACATATACATAATACTCCACCCAACTACAGCAGATTTCACATTTTTATCAGCTGCTCATAAAGCCATCTCCAAACTAGACCACATCCTGGGCTACAAAGTTATCACAAGAAAATATATGATATGCTCCCCAGCATCTTTTCAGACCACAATGGAATAAAATTAGAAATCAATTATAAGAAGAACCAGAATAATCACATAAACACATGGAGACTGAACAGCACACTACTGAATAAGGAATGAGTCACTGAAGACGTAAGGGGTGTTATTTAAAAAATTCTAGAAACAAATGAAAATGGAGACACAACATATCAAAACCTCTGAGACACCTTGAAGGAAGTATTAAGAAGAAAATTCATGGAACTGAGTCCTCACATAAGAACAAAAAATTATCAAATAACCTAATGACACACCTCAAAACCCTTGAAAAGCAGCAACACTCTAACTCCAAAACCAGTAGAAGACAAGAAATTATTGATATCAGAGTAGAAATCAATGAAATAGATAATAAAAGAACAATACAGAAAAATCAACAAAATCAAAAGCTGGTTTCTTAAAAATAATAAACAAGATGGATAAACCACTAGCCAACCTAACGAGAGAGAGAGAGAGAGAGAGAGAGAGAGAGAGAGAGAGAGAGAATATGAATCTATCCAATGTACAAAAATAAGAGATGAAAAAGTAGATACTAGCTGGGCGTGGTGGCGCACACTTGTAATCCCCACACTTGGGAGGTGGAGACAGGAGGAAGGAGGATCCCGCAGGTTCAAGGTCAGCCGCGCTGGCTTAAGAGACCCTGTTTCCAAAAAATAAATAGGTCTGGGAGTGTAGCCTGGAGGTAGAGGGTCTTCGAGGAACCCCAGTACCACCACCACCAAAAAGAAAAAAAAAAAAAGAGAGATTATCACTGTCAGCATGGAAATATAATCTATAGAGTTAATAGAAATTACTTTGAAAAACTATACTCCAACAAAATAGAAAACTTGCAAGAAATTGACAATTTTCTAGATACATTAAAACCTTCCTAAATTGAACCAAAAAGGCATATGAAATTTAAAACAACTAATAGCAATCAAAGAGATTGAAGAAGCAATAAAGAACCTACCATCAAACAAAAGCCCAGGACCAAGTGAATTGTATAAAACCATTATAAAAGAGCTAATCCCAATACTCCTCAATCCAAGAAAAAAAAGAAAAAAAGAAACAGGATTTTGTGTCCCAAATACATTCTATCAAGCCAACATCACATTAATACCAAAACCAAATAAAACCAGCTCAAGAAAAGAAAATTATAAGCCTTTATCAATATGCTTTCAAAACCATATCAAGAAATTATACACCATGACCAAGTAGGATTCATCCCAGGAATGCAAGGCTGGTTCAATATACAAAAAAAAAAAAAAAATCCATGTAATTAATCACATAAACAAAACCAAAGAGAAAAATCACATGGTTATTTCAATAGATGCTAAGAAAAGCATTCAACAAAATTCAACACTCATTTATGCTAAAAGCTCCACAGAGAATCAGGATAGGAGGAACATACATCAATATCATAAAGGCGATATACAATAAACTCACAGCCAACATCATATAAAACAGGGAAAAACTACAAGAATTCCCCCTAAAAATGAAAAAAAGACAAGGATATAAATTATCATCACTTTTTTTCAATTAATACCTGAGACTCTAGACAGAGCAATAAAGCAAGAGAAAAAAATCAAAGGAATACAAATAGTAAAAGAAGATTAAAACTATCTCTCTTTGCAGATGATATACTATACTTAGAAGACCCAACAAACTCAACCAAAAAGTTTATAGAACTGATCACAAATTTTGAAAAGAGTCTAGAAATAATTAATCTTTAAAATAATAAAATTTTCTTTATGCCAACCACAAAGCCACTGAAAAAGAAAATCCAGATCTCACAAACAAATAAAATTTCTTAGGAATAAACCTACAAGGAAGTAAAAGATCTCTACAAAAAAAACATAAAACATTAAAAGAAGAAATTGAAGAAGACCTTAGGAGATGGACAGATCTTTTATATTCTTGGATAGGAAGAATAAATATCATTAAAATGGCCATTCTTCCCAAATTGATCTACAAATTAAATGCAATACCCATTCAGTTAACATTCCTCACAAACAGACAAAAATCAGTCCTTAAGTTCATTTTGAGCAACACAAAATCCAGAATAGCCAAAGTGGTTCTCAGCAACAAGAACCATTCAGGAGGCATCACTATAGTTCAAACTATACTACAAAGCCATAGTAATATAAACAGAATGGCATTGACACAAAAACAGACACATAGACCAAAGGAGCAGAACAGAAGAATCAGAAACAAATCTGCACAAATTGCTTTTTTACAAAGGTACCAAAAACATGCACTAGAAAAATAATAGCCTCCTCAACAAATGGTGTTGGCAAAACCAGTTAACCATATGCAGAAAAATTTGAATACTCCCCACTTCCTCACCCTGCACAAGAGTTGATTCAAGATACATCAAAGGCTTGGAAATCAGACTGGAGACCTTGCAGCTCTTTGGAGAGGGCATGAGTCTAACACGTCAACGCATAGACACAGGTAAAAAAAACTTTCTCAACAAGACCCCAAAGGCACAAGAAATTAAAATAAGTATCATTATGTGAGATTGAATTAAGCTGAAGAGTTTCTGTATAGCAAAGGAAACTATCCATAACCTCAACAGAGAGCAGACTGAAAGGGGGAAAAATTTTCCCATCTACTCCTCAGATAGAGGAGTAATATCTAAAATATACAGAGAACTCAAGAAACTCAGCCATAAGAAAACAACTCAATCAAAAAATGGGCAAATGAACTAAGTAGACACTTCACAACCAAAGAAATTTAGATGGCCAACAAATGTATGAAAAAAAAAATGTTCAACATCATTAACAATCAGAGAGAAGCAAACCAAAACCCTGAGATTTCACCCAACTCCAACTAGATTGGCAATCATTCAAGACACAAACAACAACAAATGCTGGCAAAGATATGGAGAAGTAGAAACTCTAATACATTCCTGGTAGGATTATAAATTAGTGCAACCACTTTGGAAAACAGTATGGAGGATCCTCAGAAGAATGGAAAGGAACCTACCATATGATCCAGCAATACCACTTCTGTGTATCTACCCAAAAGAATGGAAACCAAACTACCAAATGAATGCATGCATATCTATGTTCATAACTGCACAATTAACGACTGCCAAACTATGGAACCAGCCAAGATGTCTATCAACAGATGAATGGATCACAAAACTATGGGATATGGACACAATAGAATTTTACTCAGCCATAAAGAAATGCATGGAACTGGAGAACATTATGCTAAGTGAGATAGTCAGTCACAAAAAATAAGAAATCGAATGTTCTCCCTAATATGTGGATGTTACAGAGAAAAGGAGTCATAGAACTCTAGAAGAGGGAAGAAAAAGCATAGATGAACAAATAAGGAGGCCCAACTGGGGTGATGGGATGAGGGAAAGGGAAATTCCCTAATGCACATGATGTACACTCACAAACATATCAAAGTCAAACAGTAAACCAAACATGAGAAGGATGGGGAGGGGAGGGAATGTGAGGTGAAATTGGGGAAGGGCTAAATGAGTGATGTGTTGCATGTATGCCTCTACCATCTTATACCCCATTAATATATATGATAAAAATGCACCAATAAAAAATTAAAAATAAGTCAGGCATGGTGGTGCACACTTATAATCCCAGCATTCGGAAGGCTGAGACCAGAGATCGTGGTTCACAGATAGCCTCAGCTACTTAGTGAGGCCCTCTGCAACTTAGTGAGACCCTGTTTCAAAAATAAATAATAAAAAATAGGGTAGGGGGTGTAGCTCAGAGGTAGAATACCCCAGGGTTCCATCCCTAGTATTGTAAAAAAAACATTAAAAAGAATCTGGGTGATTTTCTATTGAGTGTTTATTTTTTAATTCAGTTTCATATCTCTGTTTCTTCATTTGTTTAGCAATTATTTTATTGTCTACTGAATATTATGATAATAGATTATAAGGAATCTGGATTCCACTATCTTCCAATGAACAACACTTGCTCACACTTCACAATATATGTTCCCTAAGATGGGAAGGAGCTGAGATTTATTCTAAATTATTTTGGTTTGTTTTTGCTGTTTCTACAGAGACTTTGGAGTCTTTCTTGAACATACACAGTTCAATGTCAACTCATTATCTAAAATAGCTTACACTCTTATTTGGGGGTTTAATCCTTTTGCAGCTCTCTCCTTTATGGTATTTATCCTCTCTTTAATTTTCAAGCCACTTTGCCAGCCCCAAACTCTGTCCTCTGTCACCTCGATTTAGCAAGTCTATGACTTTCTTTACTTCTGCCTCATGTGGAATAGAGGGTGCCCTCAGGCAAAAGGCACAAATCATACCTAATTTCTGTTTATCAAAACGTTAACATTTCTAAAGTTTCTTTTTACATGTGGTTGCTATTTCTTTCATATGTGTTTTTTAAGCATTTCATCTGATGTTTAAAGTAATACCTATAGAATAGATAGTTTAATCAGTTTGTGCTTGATCAGAACCAGGAATTCAGTTTTTAACATGTTAGGCTTGACATATTTATGTAACATTTAGGTGAAAACTTTGAGCATGCACTTAAACACATAAGTGTGGATCTCAGAGTAGAGATCCAGGCTAGACCTGTAAATTTGGTAGTCATCAACATGTAGTTGCTATGGAAAGCTATAGATGACAGGATATCACCAAGGGAGTAAGCATAGACAAAGAAGAGAAGTGATGCTCGGAATGGGACATAGGAGGTTTCCAGAGTTTAGAAGATCTAGAGAAGAGTTGACAAAGGAGATTTAGACCAGGTGGAAAATATGGCTGAAGAAAAACCATCAGATGGGCAGCCTGGATTCCAAGTGGAAAAAGTCTTACTACAAGAAGGATGTGATCAATTGTGTCAAATTCTGCTGACAGAGCAAGTAAAATGAGAAGTAATCCTGTTTATTGGATTTATCAGTGTAGAGGTCATGGATGACCTTGGTGAGAACAATTTTAGTGGAGTGCTGGGGGTAAAGGCCAGACTAAAGTGAATCATAAAAGCAATTGCCTACTTCACAGAATTATTATATGGATTTATAGAACAAATCATTAATTATCTTAATATATAAAAAGCTCATAAAATTAATAAAAGAATAGAGTTATTGTTTAATAGATACAGAGTTTCAGTTTGGGATGATAGATACGTTCTCAAGATAGAGAGTGGTGACATTTTTGTACAACAATGTGAATATGCTTAACACCAGTGAATTGCATACTTAAAAATGGCTATGATCAAAAAAATTTACATCATGTGTATTATACCACAATTTAACAAATAAACAAATGGTAACTCAATATAAAGATGGACAAAAAAGAAAAATAAAAATACATACAAATGGCTATTAATCATATAAAATGATTTCTTCCTGATAATTAAACTAATATATTAACAAAATGAAGATTAAAATTAATAAGTGATGTGAGCCTGGAGAGGTGGCGCACCCTTGTAGTCCCAGCATTCGGGATGCTGAGACCGGAGAATCGCGGTTCTTGGACAGCTTCAGCTACTTAGTGAGGCCTTCTGCAACTCAGTGAGACCGTTTCAAAATAAAGAATAAAGCCGGGCATGGTGGGGCACACTTATAATCCCAGCATTTGGGAGGCTGAGACAGGAGGATCGAGGTTCATGGACAGCTTAAGCTACTTAGTGAGGCCCTTTGAAACTCAAAATAAAGAATAAAAAATAGGGCAGGGGGTGTAGTTCAGAGGTCAAATGCCCCTGGGTTTTCTTTCTGCTCAAGACCCAGAAAGAAAGAAAGAAAGAGAGAAAGAAAGAAAGAAAGAAAGAAAGAAAGAAAGAAAGAAAGAAAGAAAGAAAGAAAGAAAGAAAATAGGGTAAGGGGTATAGCTCGGAGGTTGAATACCCCTGAGTTCCATCCCTAGACCCCCCCAAAAAATTAATAAGTGATGCTTTTCACCTCTACAATTGTACATGCTAAAAATGTTTGACAATATATTTTATGACAATACAAGAAAGAGCAACCCTTTTATTCATTAGTGATAGAACACAAAAAAGTAAACTGTTTTCATAAGTAAATTTGGTGATATCTATCAAAACCAGAAAGAAATATAGAATTTGATCTAATCATGTCATATGCTTACATATACATGTAATTATCCATTTATCATTTCTATGCTATATATTGACACATATGTGCAATGATAAATTTATACATGTTTTCCCTGCTGCATTGAATAGACATGAGCTAACTAAATCAACTATGCTTTGAAAATGTCATCCATGATATCTATGTAATCTTTAAAAAGGAGGCAAATCTATTAGTTAAAAACAGAAGCAAAGTGCACAATACTATGTGCAATGTACTAGTATACAGAACATGTAAAAAGAGGAACATACATGTTCATTTATAAATACAAATATACACAACATGGATACATACAATCTTAAAATGTCTTTGAAAAGATTTGAGAGGAATTATTACGGCTTTTCCTCTAGGAAGGGGACACACAACATTGTGGATCTGAGGGAGACTTATTCTCTTTTATATGTCTTTCTATACTTTCAGAAAAAATTAATATTTGCCCATATTTCTCTCTTACAAAAAATTAAAAGATGTTTGTGGAAGTATGATATAGATTTTAAAAGTGCACCTATCACAAGTTTGCAGCTTTATGAGTTTTCACAGAATGAGCACACTAATGTCATTAACATAAGAATCTTACCGGTATTTCTAAAGCCTTTACTGTATACTGTTCCAAGTACTACTGCCCAAGAGACTGTCCTTGCATTTTAATGGAATATTTAGACATGTTTCTTCAATGCTTGGAGTTAATTATTATATTATTCTTCAAAGCTGGAGAAAATACTTAGCATGTTTGCAGTTCCTTATCTCTTTTTCATCCTGCAAAATATATATATAATATGCATGTTTACCATGGTGATCCCATGGCTAACTAGAACTGCAGTGGCTGCCCAGCATCATGAAAAGTTTTGTTTTTATTGTATATTACTAGTCCAGAAAGTTCAAAATTCCAAATTTGAAGTATAAATGCTACTCAGAATATCACTTTTGCACTCTTTTAGAACAAATGAAGAAAGTGTAAGCTAAACCATCATAAGTCAAACCATTGGAAATCAGTGGCAATTTGTACAACTTATTGATAATTAACAGAGTTTACTATGCTACTGTCTCACACTTCTATCTCTGATCCATCTCTTGGAGTCTACAAGGAGTCAGAAGTAACAATTGATTTTTTTTTTGACTGCCTCGGATCTCATCTGCCTCAAATTTTCAGAAAATTTCTATTTCATCATCTGAACCTTGCCTACCACAAGAGCTTTTGAATGTAACAGAAATTCCCTTTCCCAGAATGCCTTGCAAACACAGGGCAGGTTTTCCAGTCAGATGCATCCTGAGAATGGCAAAAAATCTGTCTTGATGATGGAAGGTAGAATTAATAACAGCCTGGTCTCCAGGGGATTAAGGAGTGGTTTTTCCAGTGGAAGTATTCATTCAACATATTTCTAAGATGTTTCCATGTTTCTATGCCCATGCCTTATGTCCAAAGTCCATTTTACTACTTTAGAGTATTTCCATTATGATGCCAAGGAATATTTGAGTTGTTTCAGATTTGTTTTGTTTTGTTAATTTCAATAAGAATGACAATAAAATATTCTCAAGTTCCATCCATTTTCCTTTAAATGACATGATTTTGTTCTTTTTATGGCTGAGTAAAATGCCATAAAAATATTATACTAAACAAGATTTGCCAGTCTCAAAAAAAGAATAACGATGTGTTTTTTCTTGTATATGTAAATTAAAGAGATATTCAGAAATAAGGGTAACATCACCTCAAAGAGCAGAGACTTCAATGGAGTAACTGAAGGAGTTTAGGTAAGGGAGGAGGAGGGATGAAGACATAAAAAGTGTAACAGTTGAAATAATGCAATGAATGTATGCAAAATTACCATTTTCAATTCCAAATACATGTAAGGAATGGGAGAAGGAGGTTAGAATCCTTTGATAAGTTCTTCAGGAGTCATGTGCATGTATTTTTCTATCACTTTATAGCCCGATATTATGTATAATTACAAGGCACCAAAAAATTCTACAACCAAAAAACTTCAAAACTTCAAACATATTTACTTCTGTACATAGAAAAGAGGTTTTTTCCTTGGACACTAAATACCCATACAATATCTTAGAAAACAATTTCACAATATATAGGAGTGGGGTCACAAAACTGATAGAAAATAGATTATTCATATAAGATAAATCTATGAGATCACCAGCATCATCATTGTTTTACTGAGCATTCTTACTACTATCAACCAAAAGACATGACCACAACTTAGAATAAGAAAGATTTATTTGCTTACAGTTCTGGGGATTTCAGGGGTTCTATCAATGTCAGGATAGTTATATCAGTGGAGCTCAAAGTTTGGTGTCAGGGGGCAAAGAGAGATAGAGGTACAGAGCTGTTCCCATATCATGGAGAACAGAAGCAAGTGAGCCCACAAGGGTATTCAGAGACATAAGCACAGTTCATAAGGCCACATCCCCAGGGACCCATCTCCTTTAGCCAAACCCTACCTGTCTGGATTGCCATCCAGTAAATACATTACAATGGTATATCTACTAATGAGGTTACAACTCTTATGACTTAATTGTATCAGATCTGACCATTAATACATGAGATTTTCAGGGACCATTCTATATCCAAATTATAAAAATTATCATCCCCATCCCCATCACCATCACCATCATCAAATCCTAGATCAATCAACTGCCTTTATAAGGGGAGGGAAGATGCATCGCATATTCATTTCAGCACAATTCTATTCTCTTCTCTTTTAGAAGATCCAAGAGTTTTAATGGTGTGAACTTTTCAACCAATCTTTTCAATGACCTGCTCTGGAGAGAATCAAATGCCCTCATTAATGCTTAAGAGTTAATACCCTATTGTGAGTTTCCTTTGCATTTGAGCAGGATGCAAATAATTATTTAGCACAAGTAGAAAAATTTTTAGTATCTGAATATTAAGAATCCTCATTTGGACAGTTGAAGAGAGGATATTCATCTCATTCTCTCCCTCCCTCCTTCCCTTTTTTTTACATAGAGGATGCCCTCTATGCAGCTGCCTTCTCTATAGATTAGGCTTGCATTCCTGAGAGCATTCTAAAGCCCAGGGCTCATTTGCATTTCTAATGGAAGAGGTGCAAGATGGTCCATGGGTTGAATCCTAGCACAAGTTAGGCTTGGGAAAGTGCTTCAGGCAATAGTATTTTTTCAATTCTGTATTGGGAAAACCTAAAATGTACTTAGCCAAACACTCTGAGCCCTGAGGCACTTGAAGCAAAATGTAATCCATATGTTTCTGATTCATTTCACTCACCTCAAAGGCTCTTCAGAGTGGGGTCTCACTACTAAGAAGTCTTCGAACTGCTCAACTTTTCTCTCTCTCCACAATAAGGAGAACTCATCTTCTGAATCCATTTCCCAAAAGACAGCTCAGCATTCAGAACTCATATTTTTGAGGGTCCTATATGCAATTGAATATATCCTTCAGCCTTAAAAAAATTCTATCCTTTTATTGCAAATAGAAGTATCATAGCACCCTAATAAAAAGTTGCAAACGAGGGAAAATGAACCTAAGGAATGGCTTTGTTTTAAAGACCCAGAGGTTCTTAAGGTTAGAAGTGAGGTGAAATTCTATAATTTAATTTGATTCAATTTCTCTCTTATTTCATACAGTGTTGATTATTCTTAATATTTTTGTCTAATATGAAAAGAATTTATTTTCTCTTTCCTTCCCTCTCCCCTCCCCTTCCTCAATTCCTTTCAGACATCAAAATTTAAAAACTATGCAATATAAGTAAAAACAATTTGGTGCAGTGTTACAGTATGCTAGAGATAATTCAATCTTCTCCTTTTCTTTCCTTAATTGGAAAATGCAATCTTTATATAAACAAACAGTAAAGTATGAGAGTGTGTAGAGATCAGAGGAGATCTTCAAAATATTTTGGCTGTCCAAGGAAGTGAAAAGAAATAGCAGAGAAGATTATCAGAAATCCCTGTTTAAAAGTTGAATTTAAGTAGAAATCTGGCAAATATGTTTAGAGGATCCACACTCAGTGAGAGAGATTGCTGAGTGCTAATCCCAGGGCAGAAATATTTGCTTTTTGTCTCACTTTATATAACCTGCTACTCATATCGCATCTTATAAAATGCTTTGCATTTATCATTTTGTTTAATAAATAATAGCCAGGAGAGAGTGTTCAACTGTCTACTCCTATATCTTTGTGCACAACCAATTAAAACATTTTGATTAAACTGACTAGTCATTTCAAACTGTGGGTCAATTTAGTCAAAGAACTAGTTAATTCTGTTGGTATACTTGTAAGTTTTTTTGAAAAAAAATTGAATTACATTTCAACTGAATTCAAGCCTGTCAAGTTAACCAAACTAGTTATGGCTTAAGTAAAATAATTATTCTAGTGAGCACTGTCCTAGAATAATTTTGAATTCACAAAATTCATATTACTGGCCTGGATCTTCAAGTTACTCAGGTCTAATAGTTTTCCATTCTACCTAGAGCCATTATGACATATGGTAAATGAAATGCAATTTTCCCCAGTAGCTTATAAAAAGGGCTAAAAATAGCTTTTACTTCCCCTGCAAAACTTTGCTACCACATTTTCCCTTATAAAGAGGAAACAAGTCAATAAAGAATGTATAAAAAAGGTATGGAGAGAAAAATGTCAAAGAGAAATGCTACTGATTGCCTTTCAAATCGAAGTCCAAACCCTGATCTGGGGCAATCCAATTCTAGTGTCATTTGCTTTGGGGAAAGCAACTGTAAAAGCAGAGTGTCATTGTGTTCAGTCCCCATATTTTAACCCCACAGATAGAATGGGGCACTTATGTAATGTTCCAAGGAAGCAGATCAAATACTGTTTAAAGGTATATTGTTTTCTCTTGTCTTATGTAAATTTTGCATACTTAGTTTGAAACTAGTTGACTACTCTAGTAAGCAGGATTATAAAATAAATGCTTTGCAATATTCCTGAAAAGTTACAAAAAAATTTCTTGTGGTTTGTTAGGTGTTAGCTTAATGGAAAGGTTCTTTCTTTCTTCCACGTAGCCAAATATGTGTGACTGCATGTACTACCGCTATCCTCTTACAGTGCCCAGCCCCCTCTCTATCCCACTCCCATCACAATATGTTTAGCGTACAGAAGTGTTTAGGTTTCCCATTAAGGAATTCAAAGTCTGGTATCCCTAGTCCCTCCTAGTGCAGGACCCTACCCCACCCACACTGGTGGGTACTATGCCTGGGTAATACCACGTCAGACTCTTAATGTCTGCTGTTCATCTCTGACATCTTGCTACGTCTTCCTCTCTGCTTTACTTATGTGGCTCTTACCCATCTTTTTATTTTTAAATACTTTTTATTTTTTACTTTTTTGTATACTAAAAAGAATGTTCTACCTCTGAACTACAATCCCATTCCTATTTTTATTTTTTATTTTGAAGCAGAGCCTCACTAAGTTGTTGAGGGTGCCCTCGAACCTACAATCCTCCTGTTTCAGCTTCTCAGATACGAGGATTACAGGTGTGTATCACTAGACCCAGTTTCTTACTCATCTTTAAGATATTTATGTTTATTTCCACAAAGGTGGGAGCCTTTTCTTGTCCAAAAACTTTCACCTTCCCTGGAATATTTTAGTGCTTTCTGCTCCCACCCTTCATCTCATGATGACTATTGTTGCTCTTGCTCTACAGGATCCCTTACATTTTCTCCCATTTCCCTTCAACTACAATGCAAATTCATCGAGGAAAGAATTCATATCATTCGTTTGGATAGATATATGGTAACAAACTCCAGTTTTTAACACCATTATCATCATTTTCATTATTATTATTATTTATTTATTTATTTTGGTGGTACTGGGGTTCCTGGAAACTAATTCTACCTCCAGGCTAAACTCCCAGACCTATTTTATATTTTTATTTGGAAAAAGGGTCTCTTAAGACAGCGAGGCTGGCTTCGAACCTGTCTCAGCCTCCCAAGCACGGGGATTACAAGCATGTGCCACCACGCCCAGCATCACTACTATTATTAATTATAATTTACATTAAAATAATCACATGCTGTGGTTTTATATATAAAATCAGAGTTTACTCATTCTTACTATCACCTTTTAAAAAGTTATAAAAAATTATTTCCCTTTCACAGAGAAGGATACTAAGGCTCAAACATTATTGTCCAATTTCATATAGCAAGCAGATAATATGGTTTGAAGCCTGGCCATTTTTGGGGGAGGTGACATGGTGATGAGAGGAAAGATTAAGAAAAACAAAGATTCATTTTAACTCCAAGAAAGATAAATTTAACAAAAGAAGCAATTTACCAGTTACTAACGATGTATACATCTTCCTAGTTAAAACTACTGTCATTCACTAAGCATGTGTTCTTTATTACTAATGCATTTACATGTATAATACTATTTAGTCCTCAAAAAGTTCCTGAAAAGTATGCACCATTATTCTTCATTTCTAAATGAAGAAACAGAAACTCAAAAATTCTAAATAATTTTCCTAATGTCACATAACTAAAAGTGGTTATTGCCTACAACATATAACCTTCCAGAGCTGGTTCCAAAGTACATGCTCTTCTTATTACATCATGGTGCCTCTTTAGGTAACTAGAGCAAAAGAAAAAGAGAGAACATGCCTTATAATAAATTGTGTGGAATTTATCTTTATTCAGAGACAATAAAGATACTCCTCAATAAAAAATAGGTCCATAATTTGTCTCAGCTAAAGAGTAACATGATAGATTTAATCTAAATATGCTGACAATTTTACTAAATATAAATGTTCTAAACACTCCAACTAAATGATAGAGATTTCCAGCCTGGAAAAAAAGCAATTATATGTGGTCTAAAGAAATCTACTTTCAATATAAAGTAGTTTAAAAATAAAAACATATTATATATATACTCATAAAAAGGATATGAGGGAATTATCTAAGTTTTTCTTATTGCCTCCCTAGCTTCATATCCCATTCTCTGGGCCTGCTCTGTTTTTTAGTCAGGTAGTTTATGAGAGTAGTAAAGGACTCAAAATAGTAACCAGGCTATCTGTCTACTTATTAACTGATCCCCAACCAAGACAGAAAGCAAAGTACTTGCTGGCTATGCGTTGCTGAACCACCTGAGCAGGTGGTGACTTTTCTTCTAAAAAAAAAAAAAGAAAGAAAGAAAAGAAATAGTATACAGGCATGTTTTGTTTACAAACTTTTAATTTTATTGATGAAGATGATACCTATTTTAGAAAAGTTGGGATACCTTTATAAGCATAAATAATAAATTTAATTTCTCTAGTACTATGCTATCTGTAAAGAACTATTTATCATAATGTCCTGCAGTTCTATCCTTTTCACTGTAAATAATGTGTGTTTTTCTTTATGGCTGAGTAAAATTCCACTGTGTACATATCCCATAGTTTTGTAATCCATTCATCTGTTGATGGAAACTTTGCTGGTTCCATAGTTTGGCAATGGTGAATTGTGCAGCCATGAACATAGATGTGTATGCATTAGTTTGGTAGTATTTCAAACATTTCTCTGTAACCAAAATTGAATATATATGTTTTACAAAAATGGGATTAGATTGTTTTCCACTTTAAAATTTTTGTGTATCTTTTCATATCAATATAACTTCTGCAAAAATGTAGCTAAGATATTCTATACTAGGGTACACTATATAAGTTATCACAATAATAACTACAGGCAGCATGTGCTGAACATTGACTGGGGGCCAGAAACTGTGCTAAGAGTTCATTACTCATTTTGTCATTCTTGTCTAAGGTTTAACTCTCTGGATAACATTAGTTGCCATGATAATATTCTTTTGTGTTGTCAATAGGCCAAATTCTCATTTTTAATATATATGTTGTTTTTCTTTGGCATTGGCTAGTCAATTAATGCCACTCCTTGTACCTATGCTGTGTCTTTCTATTCCTATTTCACAGGCTTACTCAGTCCATTATTTCACACGTTGAATGTATCCATGACGTAGGCAATTGCAATAAAGAGTTTTATGCATGGATCCAAACTTAGCAGACTCTGGTGTTTTGAGCGCTTCAGCATTCCACTTTGGTACCCCATTATCACTTGCTTCGTGTCACTCATTCCTGTCCAAGATTTTGATAATTTGAGCAATGTGGTGATGATCATCTTTGGAGTATATTGGTCAATTGCATCCAGATTTCAGATGATCTCACTCACTCTTAAGACGTTAAGTACAAAAATAAGTTTAATTCAGCAGTGTGTTGAAGTGAGTTTCTGTTGACACATAAGAGTTGGTTGTATGCATCTTTTTTTACCACTAGACCTTCAGTTGCATGTCACTGAAATCAGCCACTGAGGGAATATTTCCATCACAAAGACAAGCAGACACCATAGATCAGGGAGGTTCTCCACTCCCCTCCCAGGACCTGTTGTTGAAGACTTACCAGCATATCCTTGGCCTCATTAATGAGTTAATACAGGTATCTTGTATGCAGCACCACACAGTGACTCAGTTGGCATAGTTCCTAATCAATATAGAGTTGTCTACCAGCCAAGCAGTCTGCAACACAGCAGTACTGAATATATAGTGTGGCCCAAGGTTACACAGCCAGGAAATGGAGGTCTGAGCTCTAACCCCAGGTGATCCCTGTCTCCGAGGCCCAAGATCCTCTGCTGGGTCTTGCTATTTCAGAAGAGACCAGTGTCTGGAAACAGTCGACTTGGCATTATCACTTGACTGGCTGTGCGGCTATGGGGAAATGATTAGTTTCTCTAGCCTTGACTTTCTTCATCTGCTAAAAAGGAGCAGGAACTGTACCCATTTTGTTGTAATATGTGAGAGTTAAAGGAAGTAATGAATCCAGGGAACTTAGCACAGTAGTCCATGATAAGTATCCAATAAATATCAACTATGATTAATATTTTGTTAAAGCATGAATTATGATAAATGGTTTCATTTATCTAGAATTTGTTTCTCTTTTATCCCACAATGTTCTTTTAAGGTTAGGAAAGTTTGACAATTTGTTTTTTATACAGCTTTAACATTAATGAAGTGCAAAAATTCCTTTGTATTTTAAAAAAGCTAATACATATTTCAGTGTAAAACTTACCATTTCATTATGGAATAACTATTTATCAGTTTATTTAGTTGATCAAGTCCCCTTAAAGCACTAAATGAATTCACAGGAGCCTACAGATATCTGGAGAAGTGATTTCCTTTTGAAAAATTACCACACCGTGACCTGAACACCTTGATTTTGGCAATCATTAGCAATCCAGCTATTGCCACCTGAACAAACATAATCTGCTTACATCTCTTTTTATTAGGAAGCCTGTGCTTTGGACATAATGTTCTTATCATTTGAAGGAACATCTCTTGATAAATGGAAATATTAACTTTCAGCAGTGAAAACTCCTACCAAATCTATTTAAAGTGAATTTAATATTCTCCTCATACTCTTCTGTCAATTGATGGTATGGAAAAAATTTTAAGGTCATAATTACTTATAAAACAAAAGCAACACACTGAACAGAATAGTGTCTGGTGTATAGTAGCTCCTGTTATATGTTAACCAAATGAATAATGCATCAATTCAGAGTGAAGATTGTGATGAACACACACACACACACACACACACACACACACACACCTTTATAGAACTAATATATATAACATTCACATATCCACACACAGATACATCTAATAAGAACCATAAAATTGAATCATATTGGAATGTAGATTATCTCTGTGCTTTTCTTGGGGTCACCTGGAAGCCCCGACACTGAATGCAAGGTAAAGGGGACAGCGGCCTGCGAGGCCCTCATGGGGAGGTGGAGATGCCTTCGTGGTAGCCAGTGGTGCTCTTCTTTGTTGCAGTCAGACCTGCTACAAAGAGCCCATTTTCTCTGCTCCGAATGATCTGCTCAGCTGATAACCAAACTGTGATGACAAAGCCTGAAAACATACCCAACATTTGAAACCTTTTCACTATTGCTTTTACTTTCTTGATTCTGATGGCATGTCCTCTGATACTTAGGTAAAACCTTAAGACAGTTTCCAGTTTTCTGGGGAGTTTTGACTACTGAAGGCATTTTCTCTTGGTATAAGCCATCTTGCCTTTCAGCTCTGCCCCAGCATCAGCCAGATGCAGGGCCCTGCCAGACTGCTGAGGATCAGGGGCAACCAGAAAGGGGCTGGTACCCATAATTTCCTAGAGCATGTTGATAATGCCATTTTTTACTGGAATCAAACAGTGACACATGAAGAGTATTTGTGTGTGTGTGTGTGTGGTACTGGGGTTCCTGGAAACCTTTCTACCTCCAGGCTACACTCCCAGACACCTATTTTTTATATTTTTATTTGGAAACCGGGTCTTTTAAGCCAGCGAGGCTGGCTTCGAACCTACATGATCCTCCTGTTTCCGCCTCCCAAGCACGGAGATTACAAGTGTGCTCCACCATGCCTGGCCACATGAAGAGTATTCAGTAGTATGTCAAAGTCCCATAGAGTATCACAAGCAATTAATCTGACTCAGCCAACCCAATAGTTGTCCAGTGGCAAAGATACCCAGGCTGCCTACCTTCCCCACCTCCCCGCTCTCTGCTCATCTCAAGCTGTTCTGGTTAAGGAAAGGAAGGAGTTCTGAAGCTGGGTAAGTCAGTGCAGAAGTGATAGGTATTTTATGTGTCAGGGAACAGAGGTTCTGGCCCTGCCTCTGCCATCACTGATCAAATGAAGTAGTTGTTTTTCTTTACCTATCTGGTCCTCTGTTCCCTTAGCTATACAAAAAATATATATATATATATATATATATATATATATATATATATATATATGATAAACCATGTGATCTCAAGGGTTTTATAAACCTTTATAAATGTCTCTTTTATAAACATCTTCTTTATAAATGTATCACCTCTAAACATCCCATTTAAGCCAGGTGTTGTGGCATACACTTGTAATCGCAGTACTTGGGAGGCGGAGACAGGAGGACCACAGGTTCACGGCCAGCCTCAGATACTTAGTGAATGAGGCCCCACAACTTAGTGAGACCCTGTTTTAAAATAAAATAGGGCTTGCCAGGCGTGGTGACACACGCTTATAATTCACGCGCTTGGGAGGTGGAAACAGGAGGATTGTGCAGGTTCAAAGCCAGCCACGCTGGCCTAAGAGACCCTGTTTCCAAATAAAAAGTATAAAATAGGTCTGGGAGTGTAGCCCGGAGGTAGAAAGGCTTCCAGGAACCCCAGTACCACCAAAAATAATAAATAAATAAATAAATAAATAAATAAATAAATAAATAAATAAAATATGGCTGAGTCTGTTGCTTAGAGGTAGAATGTCCCTGAGTTCAATCCCCAGTACCACAAAAATAAATAAAAGTTTTTTTTATAATTTTCTGTCCTCCTATCCAGTGGCATTAAGAACCTAGTTCTCTATCACTTGATGGCAAATGTCCATGCAACACAAAGAAACTGCAGGATCTTATCTGGGCATTTCATTTGTGCAAGCCAGGCTCAGTGGAGTCCGGAAGTCTGTGACTCATCCGTCAGCTTCGGAATCTCTTTCAAAATTTACTGATCTACTGACAGGAATGGGCAATGGTTTCACAGAAAATGGAAAGCTCTGAGCTTTTGCCAAACTCTCAAACCCAAACGAAGCCCAACTGCTCACACTGAGGATGGGCATTAACTTTGCTTTTCCTGGCTCCTGCAAAGTCAGAGATGTCCCTCCTCCCCTCGCCCAGGCTTAATGAATGACAAATTAAAGCGAGCCAAACCTGCACCTGGCAAGGAGGGACTAGGTTCTGATCTAAGAGCCTCAGGATTTTCTCTCACATGGTTGAGCCTGAGACAGTCCACTTGGAGGAAAAGCAGTTAAAGGAAATCTGATAAAAATCTTTCATTACTGCTAAAGCAGAGGTTTTAGGAGGTGGTGTGGTAAAGTAGGGAGAATATGTGCTTTGGTTTCTGTGGGACCCTGACATGAGTCAACTTCATTCTTTAACTAATAACCGTGTGACCTTAGACAAGTTATTTAGACTCTCTGAGCCCTAATTTCCTCACCTATAACTCTAGGATGTTACTTACCACATAGGTAGGTTGTGAGGACTAAGCAAATCGTGAAATGCATCTAGACACACATGGTCGGGACTTTAAAGACTTGTCATCTAAAGAGCCTCCAAAATCTCAGAATTTTAGAGTCAAAAGAAATTTACAATATTGAACTCAGATACCTAATATTATAGATTAGAAAGATGAAACCCAGGGAATCAAAATACATAGTCATACAGCTAATTAATAGCATTCCAGTTCATTCTCTCCACCTTGAAGTTTTTCAACTCATACATTTAAAGATATAACTACTCATAAATCAACACAACTTATGGAGTATCCTCTATGTATTCAGTATTGTGCTAAAATTTTTGAAGAATTAGAAGGAAGAAAGGAAGGAAGAAAGGGAGGAAGAAGGAAGGAAGGGAGGGAGGGAGGGAGGAAGGAAGGAAGGAAGGAAGGAAGGAAGTCAGTCTCAGGCATTATCAACAACAGGCATTAGGACCCTGATGAGTTGAAGTGTTCTGACCTCTCAGTTCTGAGAATGATAAACTAAGTGTAAGACAGATGTGTTGCACACCACCAAGGAAAGTTAATCAGATAGTTCAGAATTCATATGAAACAAATAAAAAAGGTGACTCATGGGAGTACAAATAGTATGGTTTGGATGTGGAAATAGGAGAAGAACATAAGCCAGTACTAGAAGAGTCAGCAACTCAAGGGAGTTGCTGAGCCTTGAAGGATGCAAGGATGTGCTGCTGGGAAGAGACTTAGTTGGAGAGAAGTAGCTATTAGCCTGGAACTTCTCAGCTGGAGAAGTTACTGTACTTAAAGTTCCATTTGCCTCATATGTAAGAGATGAAATAGCTCCTACATCACAAGCTGTTGTGATGACTACTCAAGATGAAAAGAATTATGTACTTAGCATGGTACCCTGCACATGGTGAGCACTGAGCACTTACATACTCAACTATATACCGAGCTGTATGCTCAGAGCTCACCATGAGGCAGCTATCATAGATCTCTCTATTTTACAGTGAAGAACCTGAGCTCAGTTCCTTGCCAGTTAACACAGCTAGAACAGGGCCTTGAGGTCAGGCACCTATGATACCAGTTCCTTAGCCACTGCAGCCATTTAACTAGCCATATAGCATAGCTACTTTGCCACCATCCCATATTATTTCTTGATGTGATTTTAAAATTGATTCTTCATCCAAACAATGTTTACTGAGCACCTATTTTGGGCAAACACAGTGTGTTAGGTTCTGTAAAAGAAACAAAAAGAGAAAATGTAGTCCCTGACTTCCTTTGTTGGGGGGCTTAGAGGGTTCCTGTGCCCCTGGGTGGTTCTTGGCTTAAAGGGTTCCTGTGCCACTGAAATTCTGCTCCACCCCTTCCTTTTTCCCATCCCTGCATCCCTACGATCTGCCCAAGAAACCATCCATGAGATAGCGCCTATAACTAAGAGATAATCAATAAAATAAACCCACTTCACTTGAAAGTCACGGAAAACTTCAACTCAGCAGAAAACTGTGACTCCCAGCTTGTAATCCTTAGACTCCCTCTTCAACTGGACCTTGGAACTCTTGTTCCATTACTGCTCTATTTATCACCGAATCTGTGCAACTGAGTCTGGGATAAACAAAGTGTCCCACATATGTCTCAGGATGCTCCATCCACTTTCCTGCTGATATCTGGTTCTCCTCTCCTGACATAGTTATGGCAGAGGCCTCTAATGGAAGGTTTTTCCACTAATGTCCCCAAACTGCAGGGTCTGCAGGTCAGGTGGGGCTTTCCGTGCTCATCACTGCTGCCTCTGAGCACCAGTCCAACACAAAAGGAAATTTGTTATTTTACAGTTCTCTTTCAAATTAATTAATTTTTAAAGTCGACAAAATTTGGATATATATGCAGTATACATTGTGATGTTTTGAAATATATATTGTGAAATAGCTAAATCAAGCTCATTAGCATAAATTATCTTGCATACATATTTATTGTGGTGAGAACATTTAATGTATACTCTTGCAACAATTTTCCAGCATCCCATAGACTAACTACAATCTCCATATTGAACAGTAGATCCATTGAACTTATTCTCCTCTAACTGAAATTCTTGAGTCCCCTCCACCTCCCCAGTCCCTGGTAACCACACTTCTACTTTCTACTTCTAAGAACTTTCTCAGATTCCACAATAAGTGAGATCATGCAGTTTTAAAACAGTGCTCTTCTTAAATATAGGTCACTAGGATATAACCGCCTACTCCACCTCTTGATTGCAATTACGTCCTGTCTGAGCTCAGGTTTATCAAGTTCCTCTTCACCACATTTCTGTGTTCACTCTTAGATATCAGTGACATTGATGTCTATTATGTGTTTCTCCCTCTAACCTTACAAATCTATTCTCATGGTCAGATACTAGACCTTATAATTACCAGTAGTTATATCACTTTAAAAAGCTGTTTAAAAATTCCACCTCATACTAGCCCCTGTGGTCTCAGTTCCTCTGGTATGCCCATTCTACACATTACTTACTGTCCTGGGTCTCTAATCTATTATCTAATTACATTTTATATACATTATTTCTTTTATGTCCTTGTCCAGATTTAGTGCCATGACTCGTCAATCACTGGCACCACTCTCATCTACTTATACTCTTCTATACAGTTATTTATTTCCCTGAAAATCCTTATCTCTGGATAAATTCAGCTTTTTCACTCCATTTTTGTACCCCCAAAACTGAATATGGCTGAAGAAGGAACAGGCTGTTCAGTTGCGCTTTCAATGCATATCCACAAATATTATGCATTTCCTTAGTCAAACTCTATTTCTCAAAATCAGATTTTGTTTCTAATAATACAGTATCTATAATTCCAGACTATAGCTACTCTTAAAATCAGTAAAAATTCTGATTTAAACATTTTTAAAACTCTTTTTTGGAAAGCATTAAAACTTAAGCCAAAATCCAGATAAACTTAAGAATTTCTCTGGCATTGAGGAAACTTGTGCTCTGCATATATTTTTATTTATTTACCTTTAGAATTTTATTGATGCGATATAATTATACATCATAGTGAGATTCAAAATGATGCATTCATATATGCACACAGCATTTTTTGGTGTTATTCCCTCCTAATCCCAGTCTGCTACTCTCTTCTTCCCTCCCTGAACACAATTGTAAGGTTGTTAGTGATACTGATATAACACTATTTAGTCTATTTCCTTCCTCAAGCCTACTTTGTTCCTCCCCTCCTCCCTTCCCCAAGTCCCTTCCACTATTCCACTGGTCTCACTCTGTATTATCACACAAGTATTTTTAAAGCAAACAACAACCCTCATAAAACTGTGGGACTTGAATTTCAGTTCTTATATCCTGTGTCTCTATATGAAGAGATTCATAGCAAGCCTCCCTTCATAATGCTATCAAGAATATCTCCTTAGTGAAAGGGAGAGCTAAAAACAAGCTATCCTATCTCCAAACCTCAAACAATTGCAAAGAAAAGTTGCAGTGATGCTAAGAAGAGAAAGATGAAAATTTTCCTGATAAACTTATACCATAAGCCATCCCTAAATTGCATTTGCAATCTAGATTTAAAATACATGGATGGTTCAAAATGTTGTTTTGTTTTGTCTTGCTTTTGTGATACTGGGGCTTGAACTCAAGGTCTAGCATACGTTAAGAAAGCACTTTACTACTGAACTATATCCTAGCCCTTTTTATTTTATTTTGGCTCTCACTAAGTTGTCCAGGCTTCCCTCAAACCCTCCTGCCACAGCCTCTTGAGTAGCTGAGATTATAGGCACCAACCACTGTGCCTATCTGGTTCAAAATTGATTAGCTATGAATTTGACTAAAACTATACATAGGTGGTAGTTGCCCCAGGCACCTGGCAAAGGCAAATGCAAATTATCTATAGATGAGCTAAGTTTTATCTTTGGCCTCAAAATAGCTTCATTAATAATTTTCTAAGAAAAGTGATTATAGCATAGTGTTAAAAAATTATAGAGAAACAACAGGCAGCAGAAACAGACCAGAAGAGACTTTTAGTGTTGGAATTATACACAAACTTAATACAGCCATGTTGCTATCTTCAAGAAGAAATACTAAAAAATGGTCAAGAAGATTTTTAAAAAATTAAACCTATAAATAAAATGTAATAATTAAAAATAAATACTCAATTTAATGGTTAAATCCAAAATTAGAAACTATTAAAATAGTGAACTGAATTTTTCATTAGAAGAAATAATTCAGAATACAGTAAAGAGATAAATAGGATATATAAAATTAAGTATAAGAAAGATAAAAGATAGTGTGGGAATATATAATATCCAGCTAAATGAATTCCAGAAATAAACACAGGAAATTAGAAAAAGACACTATTAGAAGATGGAATTGTTGATAAAGTTTTCAGAAATGATAAAGATACCTACCAAAATTCTAGTGATACTCCATATAGAAATAGAAAAGATAACCTTAAAGTTCATAGTGAATCAGAGACAGAGGAGAGAAATAGCCATAGCAATACTGAGAAAGGAAAGCAAAACTGGCAAAGTTAGATACATCTCACTTCCTGATTCAAAATTCTATTACAAAACTATAGGAATCAAAAAAGTATGATATTGGCATATAAAGAAAAAAATTAGTGAAACAGAACAGAGAGCCCAGAAATAAATCCACACATAGTCAACTAATTTTTAACAAGGGCACCAAAGAAATATGGTAAGGAAAGGATAGTTTCTGCAATGAATGAGGCTGGGAACACTGGATATGAACATACAAAACAATAAAATTGAGCCCTTATCTTAAAATACACACAAAAATAAAAATGGATAAATGATCTCAATATAATATCTAAAAGCACAAAATTTCCAAAAGAAAGCATAAGCAATGACATTAGCTTTGGTGATGATTTGAGATATCATATCAAAACTACCACTGAAGCAAAAGTCAATACCTGGGATGATATCAAACTAAAGCAAATGAGAAACATGAAAAAGCAACCTGTGGACTGGGAAAAGTATGTAAATCACATATCTAATAAGAGTTTCACACCCAAAATATGCAAGGAGCTCTTACAACTCAAATAGCAGAAAAGGAGTAACTCAATTAAAAAATAACTGTAATCCATTCATCTGTTGATGGACATCTTGGCTGGTTCCATAGTCTGGCAATTGTGAATTGTCCAGCTATGAACATAGATATGCATGCATTAGTTTGGTAGTTTGGTTTCCTTTCTTTTGGGTAGATACCCAGAAGTGGTATTGCTGGATCAAATGGTAAGTTCGTTCCCATTCTTCTGAGGATCCTCCATACTGTTTTCCAAAGTGACTGCACTAATTTGCAGTCCCAACAACAACGTTTCCTCACCAGCATCTGTTGTTGTTTGTGTTTTGAATGCTTGGAGTTGGAGTTAGGTGAAATCTCAGGGTAGTTTTGGTTTGTCTCTGATTGCTAATGATGTTGAACTTTTTTTATACATTTATTGGCCATTTGAATTTCTTCTTTCATGAAATGTCTATTTAATTCACTTGCCCATTTTTGATTGGGTTATTTGTTTTCAAAAGATGAAGACATTACAAAACTGTGGAATATGTACACAATGGAATTTTACTCAGCCATAAAGAAAAACACAATTACATCATTTACAGTGAAATGGATGGAACTGGAGGACGTTATGCTAAGTGAGATTAGTCAGTCACAAAAGATAAGAAATTGGATGCTTTCCTTAATATGTGAAAGCTAGGGAGAAATGGGTAACAGGAGGAACTCTAGATGGAGAAGGAGATCCTATAGAGGAGCAAATAAAGAAAACTAACTGAGAGGATGAGAAGGGGGAAGAGGGAAACTCTCTAAAGCACATGATGTACTTAAACAAACATATCAAAGTCAATCACTAAGCCAAGCATGGGAAGGAGGGATGGGGAGGGATTGGGGTGAGGAATGGGTGAGGGCTAATTGGGTGATGTGTACATGTATGTCTCCACCATCGTTTATCCCATTAAGATGTGTGAGTACAATGTACCAATAAAAAAATTTTTAAAAAGAAAAAAAAGAGCTCTATATACATGTGTCCAGAGACATAAAAATGGCCAACAAATATATGAAACAACATCAGTAACTGTCAGGTAACAGCACATTTAAACCACAGTGAGATATAATCTCATATCCATCAGAATGGGTATTATCAAAAGATAAGAGATTTAACAAAAGCATCAAGCTGTGGACAAAATGGAGCTCTAGCACATTGTTGCCAGAAACATAGGTTGATACAACCATTATGGAAAACAGTATGGAGATTCCTAAAGAAAATAAAAAGAGTAATACCATATATACCAGCAATCCCTCTTGCAGATATATACCCAAAGGAGATAAAGTCGCCACCATGTAAAGATAACAGCCCTCCCATGTCCACTGTAGCATCATTCACAATAGTTGAGATATGGAAACAATCCAGTGTATGTGGAAGGATGGAGAGAGAAAGAAAATGTGGTACATGGGTACAATAGAATATTATTTAGCTTTATACATGGATGGGTCTGTAGGGCATTATGCTAAGTGATACATACATACAAAAATATTATATAATTTCATTTAGACATTAAAATTTAAAAAAGCAAGGACAAATATAGAGAGAATAAAACGGTTTTTAGCAGGGGTAGAGGTTAGGGAGGAAATAGTAAAATAAATAAATATAGAGATTAAGTTAGAACAGGACTGACTATAGTTAATAAAAATGTTTCATATTAGGGACTTTGTTAAATAAGTATATTTTAGCCAGAATTGGAGCCCCAGAACCGGCCTGCCACATGGCAGGCTCTGATCCCGGCCTTGCTGACCCCAGTACCGGCATAACCCCTCGATAGGCTCCAATCCCCGCCTCAGAGGCCTCAGTAGCGGCCTTGCCTCATGGCAGGCTCCGATCCCGGCCTCGCTGGCCCTGGCACTGGCCTAACCCCTCCGCAGGCTCAGATCCTGGCCTCGGAGGCTTCAGCACCAGCCTTGCCTCACGGCAGGCTCTGATCCCAGCCTCGCTGGCCCCAGCACCGGCCTAACCCTCAGAAGTCTCCAATCCCAGCCTTGGAGGCCTCAGTAGTGGCCTTGCCTCATGACAGGCTCCAATCCCAACCTTGATAGCCCTGGCACTGACCAAACCCCTCGGCAGGCTCCAATCCCGGCCTCAGAGGCCCCAGCACCAGCCTTGCCTCATGGCAGGCTTCAATCCTGGCCTCGCTGGCCCCGGTACCGGCCTAATCACTCGGCAGGCTCCGATCCCAGCCTCGGAGGCCTCAGTAGTGGCCTTGCCTCACAATGCTGGCCTCACTGGCTCCAGCACTGGCCTAACCCCTCAGCAGGCTCCAGTCCAGGCCTCAGAGGCCCCAGCACCGGCCTTGCCTCCCAGCAGGCTCCAATCCCGGCCTTCCAGACCCCGGCACCAGCCTAACCCCTCGGCAGGCTTCGATCCCGGCCTCAGAGGCCCCAACACTGGCCTTGCCTCATGGCATGCTCCAATTCCAGCTTTGCTGTCCCCATCACTGGCCTCACACCTCAGCAGGCTCTGATCCGAGCACACTCTTCACCCAGCAGGTTGTCCTACGTTCCCGAGGGTGCGTGGTGGTAGCTTTCTGCCTCTGGGGTTATTTCTTCAAAAAGTTCCAGGTGTAATGCATCAGATCTCTGCCTCCCCTGAGTACTGGCTGCTGCCATTGCCACTGCCTCCATCATTTCATATCTTTCCCAAGCTGTTTTTCCACTCTGCATGTTGTCCAGTGTTCCTAAGCATGCGTGATGGTAGCATTCAAAGTTTGGGGTAATTTCTCCAGAAGATAAGGTTGGTAGGATCAGATTTCTGCCTCTCCCGAATACAAGTCTCCACCGCCATCGTGGCCACCACTTCCAACACCACCTTCCTCCTAGGTCTCCGCTAAACTCTCTCCTTACAAGGTGATGTCCAGAATTCTTAAGGATGTAGAGAAGAAATAGTCCTCCTTCGCGGGGAATTTTTCCAAAAGTTACAGTTCAGTTGGATAAGTTTTGTCTGCATTTCTAGTATCCTGGCAGCCGCAGCGATCCTCTTGACCCCTCTCTGATATTTTTATTTTCTTTTTTCTTTTCCTTTTCCTTTTTTTTTTTTTAATAAGAGAAAACAGTATGAGTGGTTTGAGGAGGTTGTAGATCAGGCACTCGGTGGCACTGTGGCCCAGGCCCCGGTTCTTCCGGGGGTCCAGCGTGCCCCTCGCAACCCCCGCTCGAGGCCCAGGGCCTTGTGATCCGGGCCCCGGTTTTTCCGGGGGTCCGGTATGCCCTGCGTGACCCCCGCCCGTGGCCCAGGTAAGGCCCTGGGCCCCAGTTTTTCCGGGATCTGGCACCTCATTATCACTTTTATTTGACAATTTTATTGGACACCAGAGATCTTAGCTAGAAAATAAAAATAAATAAAAGCACAGTGATTGCTGGAGAAGAAATATACTGATTTTTGTTGTTGCCGATTATATGATTTGATATTTTTCAAAGCCAAAAGAAACTGCAGGTAAATTATTTGAATTAGTAAAAGAGTATAGTGAGTTTATTGAATAAAAAAATCAATATACAGAAACCATATACTAACATTCTACATAATAGCAACAACTAAATTTTTAAAAGATGCCTTTAATGCCCCAGCAGTATAGACTACTTAGGAACGCAAATACTGAAAGATGTTCAACACCCTTTAAAAAAATTATGAATCTTCATTAAATAACATCAAAGACATAGAAAAACATAATTTTCATGGGTTAGAACACTTCATATGACAACTATATCACTTCTTTCCCAAACTGCCAATATATTTAATGTGTCCCAGTCAAATTCAGATAGAATTCTGAATTGAACTTGAAAGGTGATACCATGAGGCATATGGCTGGGGGCTCTCTGTTCTAGCTATATGGAGAGAGGAGACCCTGGGGAGTCAGAATGGTGTATTCTCAGAGAGCAAGGCAAATGGTGCCTTTGAATGGCTCTATAAACACATGTGGAAAGAGGGCAGCAGGCTCTTTATGGTTGAGGAGGGGAAGGGGAACAGAAGTGAGGTGTTGGAGAGAAGAGTTTAAAAATAAATTTTCAGAGACTTCTGACCACCCACTGGAACTAAGTCTTAACAGTTGGAGTCTGAACCAAGATTTAAGATAAAGAAGAGGCAACTTGAAGTCTAAGGTTACATCCAGGGCTGGGATTTATGCAATAGATCAATGTATTTGATTTATTGGAACAATTTTTATAAATATACTTTAATAAACAGTGAACAGTATAGGAGTAATCGTATATACCTCTGCATTCAGACTGTACTGTTTTAATTGTGAGCTGTCATTTTGTAAAGAAAGACACAGGTGCTCGTATGGTTCAGTAAGTCATCGTTCTTTTGGCCAAAATTGGGAAAAAAGATATGGAAACCTAAAAGATCTGATTCCCAGGCCATACCCACACCCTTTTCAGAACATCTGGGGGTGGGGCCAGTTTCCAACTTCAAAATGTGCTCCTAAGGTTTATTTATGTATGTATGTATGTATGTATTTATGCAGGTCTGGGAATGGAACCCAGGGGTATTTGACCTATGAGCTACACCCCTTGTTTTAATTTTTTTCTTTATTTTGAAACAGGGTCTCACTAAGTTGTGGTGGGACTCACTAAGTAGCTGAGGCTGTCCAAGGACCATGATCCTCCTGTCTCTGCCTCCCAAATGCTGGGATTACAAGTGTGCACCACCACGCCCGGCTCTAAGGTACATTTAATGTGGAGCACCCTGCTCTAGATTGAATCTGTCCTCTGGTATCAGTGGATTATTAGAAAATAAATTTAAAGCTCCCTATATACCAATTATACCAGAGTCTCTTTGGGTAGAAAGAGACATTGTTATTGTTCCAAGGTTGTCCAGGTGACTCTAGGGTGTGTCCAGGGTTGAGGACCACTGGTTTGAGAACTTTTACTTAATATTAGCCACCACAGCATTGCTGTAACCTTTCACAACATTGTCAATATCTTCTGGTGACTTTCTGCAATAGTGATTTAATTCCAAGGCATTTGAACAGCCTTGGAGGGCTGACTGGCTAAGTCCAACTAAGAAAAACGTATCCAACACTGAATATTGATTGGAGACAAAGATAGTATTTGTCTTTAGGTAGAGAAAAACTCAAATACATATTTTAGGTTTTGGTCAATCGTCGGTGGTCCCAGTACTACCAAGATCTGTAAAAGACTCTAACAACAGTAAGGATGGCTTATTAAGATACAATGCATGCATATATCTTTTCTCTAACCCCCCAAATCCAGCCCAGTCATCTGAACCATATAGCACCTCTTCCATTCTCACAGCTCGGTGAGAGGGGAGAGGGTAAGGTGCTGATAAGAGAAGGCAACATCACACCAAATATTATAATAGTCCTGCCAGCCCTGTCGTACCTGAGAAGTGTAGTTCACACTCACAAGAGCACTGTAGCAAGTTACGCTCCTCCTTGACAAGCATGTAACTCCTAAATGACTTAGCAAAATTGGGAAGTATGAAGGCCAGGACACTCTTTTGAAGCTGAAATACCAGCAAAAATCATCTGAGGACCCCCTAGCTTTGAGTGGTCTCTCTCTATGTGCCCCTTAGTCAAATCCAGTTCCTCAGGAAAACCCAGCCCCAGGAGCACAAATGCAAAGTAGCCTCCAGTAACAAACCCATGAACCAATTGCCTCAATTGTTTCTACTTTATAAATTTCTCTTACAGATGTTATCTCACAAATGTTATCTCGTGCAGGATAGTACAGTTGTTCTGTTAAGTTTTTATATGTGAGCATTTCAGGATCCAGAAGGTAGAAGAATGGCTACCTTCCAAGAATGGCTATCTACCATCCCAGAATCCATGCTTCCCACTAAACTATTCAGGGATGCTTGTCATCAGCATGATGCCTTAAGGTGTGTAAAGCACATGCCCAGCTATTAATGGAGATAGAGAAAGTAAGATAACAGGACCATGTTTAGCACATAATAGGCACTGGGTGCCTGAACTTGCTTCTTTACATATTGTTTACTGTCTTCCTACCCTCAAAGTATTTGAGTAGATGATAACCTTTATTAACTGCAGGGCCTAATAACTCAGATTAGCCAATTATTGGGGCCTCAAACATGACTCATTTGAATTAAAGTTCAGAACATAGGATTGGACAGCACCTGACCTCAGGATTCACAAGTCAAAAGGAGAATGATCAGTAATTATACACATCAGAAAGTGACACAGTCACAGATCTGAAAAATAAAAACAACTTGGAGTCCTCAAACCTCAATTCTAGATCAAGTTTCCACTAGGGTGTTCATTTTTACTTTGAACATAGCTGTTGCAGATTGATGCAGGGGTTTAGCCACTTTTATGTTATTTTGAACAGAGGAATAGTTGTCTTCCTGATAATCACTCTTCCTCATAATCACTCTACCCCCATCCCTTACCTAAGAGTACTGCACACCCAAGGTACAACAACAGAAAGGGAATGGAAGTGACAATGTATTAATAACCTTGTCAGTCTGACTCCCAAACAAAAATGCTGATAAAATACTCTCTTCAGTGTGCGACTTAGGGATGAAGCTAGAGTGGACAGCCGGCCACTCTGTTCCCACCTCTATGCCCAGATTCCCAACTCTAAGCTATGAGGCCTGTGAGCATCACTTAAGGCTGTGGGGAGGGAGAGGGGTGTCCAGGCTGGGGTCATCGCTCATCATCTAGGCATATGGAAACATAGGAAGAACAAAGGGAGACAAGCTATCCTGGTCAAGGGTACTGTCTAGGGAGGAAGATGTGTAGGAGAGCTGGAGGAGAGGAACAGGAATGACCTGCCCTAGCTGTTTAAGGCACAGTAGCCATGTTTGCTGGTAAAATGTGGCCCCATGAATGGTCTGCACTATGACATTGTCACCTCTCCTTCCCCTGCAGGGAAAGCAAGATCTTGGGGTAGGGAAACTGAACCAAGCTGCGTTGAGAATATTCATGTTCAATTTTTTTCTTTCTTTTTTTGTCTTTTCTTACCTTTACCCTAAAATATGCTTATAGATTTGGTGATGTTTAAGTCTTAACAAAAACCAACCAACCAAACAAAAACTACCCACTAACATTATCTTGAAGTAAAGACAAGTGCTGTGCAACCCCAGAGCCATATTCTGACAGGCTCTGGGACACAGAATAATAACTATGCTTCTCTCCATTTCCCTTGTATACAGTGAGAATTTCTCTCTGGGTTCCTGAGTTCCCACATATGGGCAGCCACTCTCTTTTGCTCAGATGTCCTAAGCCATGGGTCACTGTTATCTAAGTTGGAAAGGAAGCTTTGTGTTTCTGCCTTGGTTTCTGCTTACAATGCTGTTCTGACTACATGAAGAAGGCAGCAACTAGGAACCCTCTTGACCCACTTCTATGTGGAAGACATGTTCCTGTGACCTTTGGCCAATCGGGCACCCCTCCTTCTAACACTCCCAAACTCATTCTACAAATCCAGTATCTCTTTGATACCAAAACCAAATAAAGAAGCTTCAAGGAGAAAAAATTATAGACCAGGATCAGTGATGAACATAGATGCAAAAATTCTTAATAAAATATTAGCAATTCACATTCTCTTCCACATCAAGAAGATTGTATACCATGACTAAGTTGGTTTCATTCCAAGGATGCAAGTTTGGTTAAACACACATAAGTCAATAAATGTAATTCATCAGATAAACAGAACCAGTAACAAAAACTAGAGGATCATCTCAACAGAGGCAAAAAAAGCATTTGATGAAATCTCCTAAAGAGTCATCAGAACCGTCCCCACTCCCTACCCTATCCCACAGCAATAGGTTTTTGTAGCTTTTTTTCCCAGCTCAGTCTTTTCTCTTTCCGGTCTACATGTCCTTCCCCAGATTAAGATTTAATTCTGATTCTTTAGTTTTTGGTGGCTATCTGTCGCTTATGGCTGAAATTGCCAGCCCCTTAGCAAAAAATAAAAGGCTTTTAGGACCCAGCTTCTTTATGACCTCATTTCTTCCCTTGTTACTCACCAGCAGCATTATTCTTTGAGTGGTTCCTAGCAGACCGGCTCATGCTGTGTTCTTTTCTCCCTGTTCTCTTCGACTTTCTTCAGGAAGTATTCTTGCTATCCTTCTCCATTTCCTGCCACTGCTTCCATATGAAGTTGCCATGCTTCTACCATAGCACATACCATAATGTTTGTCTTTACTACTAGGCTACAGAGTTCCAGGACTGTTCCCTGCATCCCTAGCCTCCCAATGTCTGAAGTAGGAGCTCTTCCATACACAGTGCTTGTAATCCTGAGCAGGCCTAGAAATTGGTCCAGCAATAAACATGGGAGGCAAGCACTTGCTAAAATGACATGATTTGCAGGCAAAATGCAAAGTCCATTTCCCATCCCAATTTCATGGGTTAGCAGCAACTACCTGTATGGTCCTATTGAAGATTGTGAAATTTATGCAGATGTGAACATTAGCATGATGCCCAACATTGAGCAGGTGTCCTATGGCTGCCATTTGGGATATAGGAGAAAAGAATCTAACACACATTGATAATCTAGATTATGTAACAATCCAGTCAAGGTAATGTGGTTATTTTACTTTGTTTTTACCTTTGTTAATACTACTCTGAATTCTTACTTGTTACTGATCTCATGTGACTGATATGTACTGGTTGTCAGAGACATAATATAACCGGCTGAAATCATTATTTTGAAGGTAGTAGAATATGGAGTTGAGGTGAGAGGCCTGGAATTCAAGCCCTTTTCTGCCTAATTTAAAGGCCCTGCTTCATTCAGTGCATCAGGCATTGTTGTCCTTTAAGCTGGACTCCTGTTATCCAAGGTCAAATCTGTATTTACCTTAAATTAGGGAGGAACTGCCCCCAGTGGTGATATGATGCTGGAAACAAGCCTTCTTATAACCTTGGCTGCAGCTAATAGTTTACCTGGGAACCCACCTCTCTCTGTTCAGGGCTTGAATGTTCAGATTCTTCTGGATCCCTGTTCGTGCCACCTCCCACCCACTGACTATCTGTCTATGGCTTTGCTAATGAAAGACCTGGCTGGGCATGGCAGCTGCATCCACACCCATCGCTGGACTCTGCTGGGTCTTATACTCTTCCCTACAGGCAATGGGCAAAGGGGAGATTTCTCTAACTTTCCCCAGATGAGAGTAGATCAAAAGAAAAGGAAAATGAAATGGATGTTCTAAAGATAGAACAATATGGTAACTGAGACCACTCATGGGTCTGCTGTTTTCTTCATGATACCTGGGGGAGAATAATTCCTCAATAAGAAATTGTCCCAGGTCTTAGAATCTAGACCAAGCCAATCTCTATGCTAGGGAAGGATGAAAGGAAAAAGGGAGGGAGGAAAGTATGAGGAAAGAAAAGAAAGGGGGGAAACAGAAAGATAAAGAAATGAAAAGGAGGGAAATGGGAAAAGTGATTAACAAAAGGAAGTCAAAACCATGAGAAGCCTGTGGACAAACTGCTTAGAAGGCTTGGTGAAGAAACAGGGTTTCTGTGGGAACCAGAAAGCAAAATGGAGACTGTGAGTGGAAGATTCACAAGGACGGAGAGTCCCTCTCTCCACTCAAGTGAGGCTGCCCATTCCTGACTCTGTGTGAGGCTCCCTGATAGCCCCAACCATGGCTGCCTCCCACCAGTCTACCTCCAGGGCTCTCTGCAGTCCTCCCTTGCACAATGCCAGATAAGCAGAGGCAAAGCCATCTACACTGACCCTATTCTCCATGCACACAAAGGCCAGTTGCTTCAAGAAATAATGGGACAGATATTAGCAAGGCCAGGAGAAAGGCAGAGCATAGCATGACAGTACAGGTAAGACATCTGTTACATGAGTCTTGAGTCTTCCTCCAATGGACATCTCTCCTTGGAAGTTTAGGTGGCATACTTACAGAATGATCTTTAGACAACATTTTACAGGATGATCAGTTGTAGCTAATTGCTTATTGTATACTTCTCTCCATTCTTTTGTGTCTCACATTTATCTATTTGTCTCTTCTGTTCTATTTTCAGACAAAGGGGGCTTAAGCAAAAAAAAACCCACTTCTGAATGTATTCATGAATATTTTAGCATGTATTTTGTGTACACATTTAATATTCTCTCCAGGGCATACGGAGCAAGCAAGCGATAAGAGGAAGCTAGACCACGGCTTGGTGCTGGCTGCCCGGAGCTGAAGCTCTCAGAAGAATGGGGAAGAATCTCTAAGCTGACAATCCCTGCTCAGCTCCTCAAAGTCAGAGGACTATAGCTTTCCTGGGCAGAGGCAGAAGGACAGAGCATATGGGAAGGGAAAAAGAGGCATCTTCTGCATCTAAAGGGGTATGATGTTTCTTCTAGAATTCATTCACACATTCATTTTAAATAAATTTAATACTGACTAGGTCTTGGATTATTACTATGTGGATAAGTCACAATGGTTTAAGTTCACAGTCAAGAAGGTTGCTAGCACAGAAATCAGGTACCCTGGCCGGGCATGATGGTGCATGCCTGTTATCCCAGTCCTTGGGAGGCTGAGATGGGAGGATAGCAGGTTTGAGGACAATCTCAGCAAATTGTGAGACTCTCATCAACCTAGTGAGACCCTGTTTCCAGATAAGAAATAAAACAGGGCTGGGGTGTAGCTTGAAGAAAAGAAAAAAGGAAAAGAAAGAAAGAAGAAAGAAAGAATGTAAGAAAGAGAGAGAGAGAGAAAGAAAAAGAAAGAAAGTAGAAAGAAAGAAAAAAGAAAGAAAAAGGAGGGAGGTAGGGAAAAAAGAAATCAGGTACCATGATAAGATCACCTCCAATGCTAAAGCGGAAGCATCAGGGGGAATGAGAAGCTGGAGTAGTCGGCAGTATTCAGGAAAGGCATCCTCAGCCTTAGAGGATGAGTTAGCTTTTGGCAGAGGACCTCCACCCAGGAAACTGCATGTACAAAGGTCTTGATACAAGTGAGGCTTAGGCAAGGACCAAGGTCATAGTGATTATTCATGGCTGGAAGAAATGAGGGGAAGGGGCAATAGATAAGGAGCTCCCCATGTACATCAGCCTGCATGCAGTGCTCAGGGGATCTGAACCTCACTGAGGGACGGGGGAGGGAGGGGCGATGGAGACACAGTTAGGAGTCCAGGGATAGGGCAGATGACCAAGGAAATGTGGTGTATGTGGGAGACTAGTTCTTTCTCTCAGAAGTACCTATGGGCAAGGCAGCATAAAAGTAGTTAGGAGCTAGATGGCCTGGGTATAGATTCTCCTGCTGCTGTTTACCAACACTGTGACTTTGGGCAAAGTACTTAACCTTTCAGTGCATCTGCTTCTGCTCCCATAAGAGGAAAGAGTAATAAAAAATTAGCTTAAGACTGATTTAAGTGAATACTTTAAAAGACTTAGACTGGTACCTGGTCTATAAATAATAGTACTAAAAGTATAAGTTCAATAAAATAAAGTCTAGTAGAAGGAGGAGAAGGACCTGAGAAAGGGAGACCAACAAGCATGGCTTGGCAGTGAGGCTGTGTTCTCGTTGGGGTGGAGAGCAGCCTACACTGCAGTACAACTCAAATTGTGGCCCAGGGACCATTGCTGGTCCCAGGCACATTTCTTACAAATCTGTAACAAGTTAAACAACAAATCCAAAGTAAACATTTGTCAACCTTTACACCAATTTGACATTGTTGCTAGGTCCAAGGCATGTGAAATTTGGCAGCCAGGTGGATGGGAAATTTACAAACAGAATGGTCTTTTACCAGAGATGCTCTGAGAAAAATTAGTAGAGAAAACGGTTCTCAACATTTGTTTCATGCTAAAGCCACAGGGCTGGGGCGGGGGGTATTTTAGAAACCGGACTGACTCCACACATCAGTTATATCAGAATCTCTGTGCAAGGAACTTTAACCTTTAATATTTTTAAAGTTCCCTGAGTAAATCTAATGTGCGGCTACATTAGAGAACTTAATGGTGGTCTAGTTAGAGCTTTTCAAACTTTAATGTGCAAAAGAATCACTTGGGATCTTGTTAAAATATAGATTCTGATTTATGAGTTCTGAGTTCTGGGGCAGGGCCCATGTGTTTGTAACCCTTACAGGCTCCCAGGTAAGGCCCATGCTCTTGGCCCTTGGACCACACTGTGAATATGACCCATGTGAATAAGCTGTGTTTACCTATCCAAACTGTGGACACTCATGGAATGGTAGAGGATTTGATCTGCAAAGAAAACCTGAAAGGGAGACAGTACAAGCATGGAAATTGAAGCTCAGAGACAGATGCAAATCAGAAAGCAGTTGGGTAAATTTCCCAGTGCTCAGACCCGTCATGTCCCGGCTCCATTGTCTCTTTGTCCAGGTTATTTCTAGTGTTGGTTTCGTGCTTCCTTCTTTTACCCCCCCATCCTCAACCCCACCCTGGTCAGTGGTTTGTCAATAAAGTAAATCCTATGAAATGAAATAATTTTTTTGGTTGAATTAAAGAACCAAAGGGAAATTTGCCCAGATATAGACTCAGTTCTAAGCAAGTCTTTATGCACACCTCTCTCTTCTAAATAACTTTTTTCACGGACAAAAGGAGCCATGGACACCAAAAGAAAAATAAAAAAATAAAAGGATAAATTAATCCAAAAGAATGTCATCTAACAGGGTTAATGTACTTCTTTTAAAGGGATATTTGTTTCCTAAATGATGAAAATTTTTAAAAAGTCAACTGTTGACTTGGACATAGACCAAGTCCTTGAGGGTGATCCCCCAAAAGTTCTTTGCTAGAGTTTGGACATGGAGTTTTCCCCAGAAAAGCTCACAAGCTGGAAAGGCAGAAAATTTCAAAGGTTAAAATACTGGAATCAGGAATATGCCTCCATCAGTAGATAAATCCATTGTTGGGTTAGTATTCTTCATGAACATACAGGGTGGTGCCTGAAGACAGATAGGGTAGATCGCTAGGGATGTGGCCTTGGGAACTAGCATGTTCCTGACTTCCCTTCCACCCCATTTCTCAGTTCTCATTCGTCAGGCAACTGTCCTCTACCATGTCCTACCACCATGATGTTTCTGCCTTGGAGCCAGCCAAACATGAACCTCTGAAACCATGAGCCAAATACACCTTCCCACCTCTAAGTTGTTCTTGTCTAGTGTTTTGGTCACAGTGGCAAAAAAATCTAACTAAAACACCTTTTTGACTCCCTTAATTGTTTTACTGTATGCATTTGAAAATCCAGAGACTTAGCTGGAGCAAAGAAGGCAACTGGGTGTGACCATCAGAGAACCTTGGGTAACTTTGCAGCTTTCTGAATTCTTTACTATCTCCAGATGCTCCACGGAGCATTGTGTAGGTGTGTTCCTACATCAACACTAAGTGAGATGACTGTGGGACACCTCTCATCGGACCCTAAGTCTTTTCTGTCGTTGAAGCCACATCTCTTATGAAACTCTATGCTCTCAATTGCTGGGCACACAGGGATCGGCAACGCACACATTTCTGTTTTCCATGTAACGTGACTTAAAATAAAGATTATCAAGTAAATTGGAGAACAGGTATGTCATGAGAGTTAGAAGTGACATGAAGGCTTCCAACGGGACAGCAGGCTCTGATCACAGGGAAGGTGAAGGCCGGAGAGTGGGCACTTGAGGCAGAAGAGGACAAATGGACACAAGTAAGGAAAGATGACAAGATTATGGCATCGGTTGGAGCTACAGATTTCAGAAGCTTTTTAGCACATAGCCATGGAGACCTGGAGACTGCCAAGGAGTCTCTGAGTCCCAAATGATAGGTGGAAGGAGAGGTGAAGCAGTGCCCGCGGCCTCTGTCCCAAAAGTGCCTGCCAGAAACTGCTGGCAAGGGAAGCTTCCGAGGCGACAGATCTGGAACAGGAAAGAACTCCTACGTGTCCAGTCACTGTGCTCAAGTTGAAGGACATACCTATGTCGGGGAATTTGGCTGGAGAGGGCTGGGGAATTGCCAGCTTCCCAATCTCTCTCCTGTCTTAATAGTGTTACATAGTGTTTTATGTTAATTAAATGTCTACTGTAGGCATGTGCCAAGAGGCCTTGCAAAATCCAGTACATGGGGACAAGAGGACAATTGTGCTTACTGCAGTGGCCTTTCCCAGGTGTCTACAGACCAAGTGGGAGAGGCAGGAAGACCTCCATCTGGGCCCTTGGTGGAGATAATAGGAAGCATAGCTCATGTACAACATGAGCACTTGCAGCAGAGGGGCTGAGCAGAGAGCCCGGGCCTGCTGCTGAAAAGGTAAAATGGGATTAGTCTTCCACCTCCTCAGCCTCCTCCTTTGCCATCACAGCTCATCTCCTTGCTTTAGGTAGAAAACAACTCTATTAGTCAATTAAGAGTATATGGTAGGAAAAGAGAAGATTCATGTCACACAGAGAAGTAAAAATGCTACGTGGGCTTTTTCGGTGGTGTTATTTGTTGGTTGATTATTTGGGGATTGAACCCAGGGGCAGTCTACCTCCGAGCTATACCCCAGTGCTATTTTAATTTTAAATTTTGAAACAGTGTAATGCTAAGTTGCTAAGGGTCTCACTAAGGTGTTGAAGCTGGTCCGGAACCTGTGATATTCCTGTCTCAGCCTCCCAAGGTCTGGGATTACAGGCTACTCCACCATGCATAAGCTTGTTAGATGTTTTGATAATCAAGTTATGGCTTGAATTTTCTTCCTTTTTCAGGAAGAAATTAATGGGCAAAATTAATAGCCCACATGCAAAGAGTATTGACTGCAGGCCAGGCCCTTTGCTGGACATTTTATAAACATTGTTCCACAAAGCCATGCTTGGAGTTTCATTCAATTATTAAGAGGGGGAATTAAGCAATGTCAGGTCATCTTGGAAAGCTTCATAGGTAGTAAGCCGCAGAGTGGGGACTTGAGTCCACTGGGCGTGATGCTAACCCATGCACCGAACCACCACCCAGACTGCCCCAGCCTGTAAATTTGTCGCTGCTTCTGGCTCTGCAGCAAGAAAGCGGAGGGTGAGCAAGGAACTTGCAGAGCCAATCTCAGGCTCCTCCACCTCCCCACCTCCCCACCTCCTGTGGGTCTTCAGGCTCAATCTCTCTCATTGCAAGACAGAGGGATGTCATCAGCAGCTTCTTGGAGCATCTTTGCAGAGCTCCGCCTCAGTGCCCCAAAGTTGCAGCCTTGTCCAAACTGTCAGAGCCATCTGCCTGCAGTCCGTGTGGCAGAAAGACCATCTGTCAGCCTCTGACCCGTGCCTTCTCATCTCACAGACCACTTGGGCCAGCTCCACGCTCGCTGAGAACCTCTGAGGCCCCTGCCTCCACAGTCCATCTCCCCAACCTGACTGACAACTCCCAGGCAGTTAGAAGAGGGGTGCAGAGGGCAAGCTAAGCTGAGAAGCGCTGCTTTTTATGGGAACACATACACATATATGCACGCACAATACTCTTTCTCATTTGCATCATTTTCTTGGAAGAAAATAATTCTTTAAGCTTTGATTCTACACAAACACTGCTACATTCTGTAGGGAATATACACAAGGAGAGAGTATCATCTTATTCCTCCTCATCCAGTTAAGCCTCATCAAGATAAAAAAAATAGTATTATAGGATTTGGGGTTATCCAAAATTATTATTCATACTTTCTTCTTTTTTGTGGGATTGGAAATTGAGCCCAGGGGCATTCTGCCTCTGAGCTACACTCTCAGCCCTTTTTATTTTTCATTTTGAAACAGGGTCTCACTAAGTTGCTGAGAGCCTCCCAAAGTTGCTGAGGCTGACCTTGAAACTGTGATCCTCCTATCTCAAGCCTCCCAAGCACTGGGATTACTACAAGCATGCACCATCATGCTCAGCTCAATACTGTTGTCATTACTAAAGGTTTTCTAAAGATAGCAAAGGCAATCATATAGTATAATTAACATTTTTCATTCATACCACTACACCCAGCATAGTTTATGTTTTTTTTTAATCTTTGACCTCAAGGCCCAGTAGTTTTCAGTCCTTGCTGCATGGTAGAATAATGTGGGATGTTTTTTTTTAAATCAATGCTTGGGAAAATTAATATTCAATTTATGAAATAAGGACTGAATATAATATTTTAAAAATCCATTCCTGCTAGGAGTGGTGGCGCACGCTTGTAATCCTAGAATTTGTGAGGTGGAGACAGGAGGATTGAGGGTCGTGGGCAGCCTCAACTACTTAGGTAGGCCCTTTGCAACCCAATGAGACCCTTTTTCAAAATAAAGAATAAAAATAGGGCTGGGTATGTAGCTTGAAGGTAAAATGCCCCTGGGTTCCATCCCTAGTACTACAAAAAATAAAATAAAATAAAAATAAATTCCTCAATGAGTCACGGTGGAGACCTGGAAGAAGGGAATGGCTGGGGTTAATAGCAAGTCACTACTTGCTATTAGATGGTCAAGGAAGGTATTAGACGGTCAAGAAAAGAGCAAGTGCAATGGGCCTAGAGTGAGAATAAACACAACACAGTGTAGTAGAGAATAATGAGAAGGCAAGAAACAGGAACTGATGAACACCAGGGGGACAGTGTGTGGACCTCCAGAAAGCATGAATCTAAGAGTTAACATTTGGATTTTCTTTGAAATCTACTAGGAAGACATTGGAGTATTTTAAGTAACAAAATAGTATCAGATTTTATATTTTGCAAAGACCATCACAGCAGTTACATAAAAACTAGATTTGGAAGTGGTAGTGGCAGAGCAAAGGCAGAGAGAGGGCTCAGAGCTTGCAGGATGCAGGAGAGAACTGAGGATGGGCTTCAACTAGCCTGCTGCCTTGTGATGCCAGCACCTTGGGGTGGCCATTTGTGGACATGGTTGACAAGTATTAGAACAAAACTGCAATTTGCCACAGAGAGTGGAGGAGAAGCAGCACTGGTCTCCAGAGGCGTGGTTGAGCAGCTGAACCAACATGGACAGATGCATACCCCTGAACTGCTTATCTGAGAAAAAACAAGCCATATCTGTGATAGCAGCTGCAGTATGATATTTCTGTTACTAGTAGTTGATGCATTGTCAACCCGACAGAACCACACATTTGTTTCATGTGATGATATAGGGAAGTAAAGAAATAAAAAACGGTGCATCCCTGACTTGCCCCCCACCCAGATTTGAATTGTTCTGAACAGTCAGAAAAGATGCTTCTAGAAGCTGAAGCCAAACATAGTCCAGTGCTTGACTGAAGCACTGACTAGCTGCTTTCATTTGGATACATCCAAGAGGCAAGAGCAGCAGGCTGCGTTTGATGAGATCTGATTCTCACAAATCTGGCAATCACAGGCTAAGAAAACAAGCTGGTAGAACCAAATTCACAGAGAGGAAATCAGAGTTCAAAGAGCTATGGAGGGATTCACAGCATCTGGCCTAAGTACAGAGCAAGCATCTGTTCAAAGACAAGCTCTGTTGGTGTAGAGAGGAAATTGAAAATAGAGATAGGACAGCAGAAAAGCCAAGGGGACAGGGAGGGCTGCATTTTTTAGAAACATTAATTTTATCAATGATTAGAAGATACAGTATCATAGTTCTGGTGCACTTGAATGGCATAGTTCATTAGGGCCAGCTTAACATCTTTTTTTTTTCTTTAACACTCCTTGAAAGGCTACTGTGGTTAAAGTTTCAAACACATATTTATAAAGAAACTTTATAAGACATCATTTTTAGAAAAATTTTTTGGTACCCCAAAATACTTTATTTTATTTAGTTTTATTATTGATTGACCCCAAACTGTACATATTTATGGGAAACCATATGATGGCTTACATATGTAGTGATCAAATCAGGGTGATTAGCATATTTATCACCTTAAACATTTATTATTTCTTTTTGTAAGAACATTTGAAATCCTCTCTGTTTAAGGTACACAATACATTCTTGTTAAAGGTAGTCGCCCTACTGTGCAATAGAATACCAGGCATTATTTTTGTATGTGAATCAGGGGTTGCCTCTATTATCTTGATATCATGTATATAATATATACAATCAAGTACATACATTTTGGGCCTATAGCTACTGTGACATGTCTGATGTTTAATTTCTCGGACATTTCATTTTGAGTCATTGGACTGATAATAAATAAATATTTTTGAAACTGACGGCAGTGTCCTTTGAGGTTAAAAATACTTATTTTGCATGAAAATATCATTCTCCTAGAAAAGAATAACCTTTTCAATGTATGAAGCAGCTTTTAAAAGTTAGAACACTATGTACCTATAGAGACAGCCAAACTTTTTTTATTTTTAATCCCTCTGTTTTATCAAATAGAAAATGTAATGTTTACAAGACATTTTCCAATTGGCACAGAAAGGTAAAACATTTAGGATATTTTAGAATATATTATGAAAAATTATTAAGGCACCTTTATTTCTGAAATGTAAGTTTGACATTTTAAAGTAGCATTTAGTACCACTGACATCAATAGCCTGATGACTAATATTCAATTATAATTTAATTTTTGTGTATGTTGCAAACATTTTTTTCATTAAAGTGAATGGATTTTGATAAACTCCAGTGCAATTACTGTGATATTAAAAAGACAAGTTCATGAGATAAAAGGGAATGTTGATAAGATATGAAATATGTTATGACTAAGGATCATGTATCACAGTACAGGAATAGTAAAGTAAGAGAAAAACATCCATATCCACGATACTACAAACATACATGGTGCCTCCACAAAAGCATACCTATTTCTATACCAGAAGAAGGCTTCTCTCAACAACTTTGGGTGAAATTAGTATTAACAGAGAATATTTTCCACCACAGTACAATAAAATTGTGAATCAACAACAAAATAATAATGGTTTCTCTTTAAGAACTTTAAAATTAACCTACAGATTGCTAAATTATTCAGGAACAAAAGAGGAAATTGTAAAGAAACTACAAACATCTAGAAGGAAACAATGGAAAACCTCCAAATACAAACTTTCAGGGTGATGATGAAAAGTTAATCCTGTCTCCAAATGCTTGTCCTCAATACTTGTGTTAGAAAAGATAAAAAATTAATGATTTGGGTATTTTACTTAAAAAGTCGCAATTGGAACAAGTAAGGAAAATAACTGAAATATAAATAAAAGAAAGGCTAACTGATAAACAGCAGGAATTAATGAACCCAAACAGGGCAATAATAAAGCTTAACACATTAAAAAAAAAAAACTTGGTTCATTCAGTCAACAAAATCCAAATGGATAAAACCTCTGCTCTTATAGAAATTACTTTCTAGCTGGGAGACAGACAGTAAACAAGATGAACAAATAATTAAACACATGATATGCTAGATGGTAGCTAGATGGTAACATGTATTGAGGAGAAAACACTAAATCAAGGATTTGGGATACAGAGAAGTCGGGCGTGGTGGCGCACACTTGTAACCCAGGATTTGGGAGGCTGAGACCAGAGGATTCTAGTTCACAGACAGCCTCAGCTACTTAGTGAGGCCCTTCGCAACTCAGTGAGACCCTGTTTCAAAATTAAAAAGGTCTAAAAAATAGGGCTGGGGGTGTAGCTCAGAGGTACAATGCCCCCAGGTTCCATCCCCTATACTGCAAAAAAAGGAGAAAAGGAAAGAAAGAAATCCTATGGGAAATAGGAAATAAAACTAAGAATGGCTAGAAACTATTTCAAAATTTGGCTTTTTGTTCTTTTCTTTAAACTTCACAACAGATTATATTTTTTCATTTATTTTTTATTTTTATGTGGAACATATTAAAAATGGCATACATTCAGACTGTGCTCAGTGCCCTCTCCCCAACCCCGCCACTTCCTCTTTCCTTCTCCCAACAATGAGTGTCCAGGTTAACCATGCTTTTATACATGTTCAGATGTATCCCCTCCATTAATCAACCTCAGCCTTATTCCTCTCCTATCCTTTCAATCCAGCTTTGCTGAGGTTTGCCCTCCATTATCTGGAGTCCCTCTGGTGTCCCCATTACTCCCTAGTTTGAGCATATTAGAGAAAACATATGTCCCTTCTCTTTCTGTGCCTGGCTGATCTCACTTAACAAAATGTTCTCCAGGTCTTTCCATCTTCTTGCAAATGACATGACTTTTTTCTTCTTTATAGCTGAGTAGAATCCACTGTGTGTATTTCCCATAATTTTGCTATCCACTCATCTGTTGATGAAGACCTAGGTCGGTTCCATATTTTGGCTATTATGAATTGTGCTGCTATGAACACGGGTATGCATATGTTACTGTAGTTCTCTGACTTCAACCCCTTTGGACTAATACCCAGGAGTGGTAGAGCTGTATCAAATGGTGGATCTATTCCCAGTTTTCTAAGGAATCTCCATACTGATATCCATAGTGGCTGAACTATTCTGCACTCCCACCAACAGTGTAAAAGAGTTCCTCTTTCCCCACATCCTCATCAGCAATTGTTATTTGATTTCTTTATGCTTGCCACTCTGACTGGGGTTAGATGGAATCTCAGCGTAGCTTTGATTTGCATCTCCCTGATGGCTAGTGATATAGAACATCTTTTCATGTATCTATTGGCCCTTTGTATCTTCTTTTGTGAAGTGTCTATTCAGTTCAGTTGCCCATTTCTTGATTGGGTTATTTGTTTTGCTAGTGTAGAGTCTTTTGAGCTCTTTGTATATTCTGGATATTAGCCCCCTATCAGAGTGGTGGCTGTTAAAGATCTTCTCCCATTCTGTAGGTTTTCTCTTTAGGTTCTTGATGGTTTCCTTTGATGAGAAGAAACTCTTTAGTTTGAAGCCATCCCACTTTTTCATTCTTGCTTTAATTTCCTGTGTTTTGGAGGTCTTGTTGAGAAAGTTACTGCCTATGCCTATATTTTGGAGTGTTGAGCTTATGCCCTCCTCTAATAATTTCACAGTCTCTGGTATAATTTCTAAGTCTTTTATCCATCTCGAGTTGATTTCTATGCACAGTAAGAGGTAAGGATTTAGTTCCATCTTTCTACAAATGGATAGCTGGTTCTCCCAGCACCATTTGTTGACCATAGCAATAGATGCTGAAAAAGCATTTGACAAAATCCAACATCCATTCATGTTAAAAAACACTGCAGAAAATTGGAATAGAAGGAACGTATTTCAACATCATTAAGGCAATATACAATAAACCCAAAAGCCAACATCATATTGAATAAGGAAAAACTGCAAGAATTTCCCCTAAATTCAAGAACAAGACAAGGATGCCCACTATCACCACTCCTTATCAATATAGGCCTCGAGACTCATGCCTCAGCAATAAGACAAGAGAAGGAAATCAAAGGAATTTAAATAGGAAGATAGGAATTAAAACTATCCTTATCTCCAGATGACTTGATCTTTTATCTAGAAGACCCAAAGAACTCAATCAAATGACTACTGGAGCTGATTAACCAATTCAGCAAAATTGCAGGATACAAAATCAATCTAAAGAAACCAGTAGCTTTTCTTTATTCCAACAATGAATCCACAATGAAAGAAATAAAGAAAACAATTCCATTCACTATAACATTGAAACCAATAAAATACCTAGGAATAAACCTCACCAAAGATGTTAAAGACCTCTATAATAAAAACTATAAAACATTAAATAAAGAAATTGAAGAAGACCTTAGAAGATGGAAATATCTCCCTTGCTCATGGATAGGCAGAATAAATATCATCAAAATGGCAATCCTGCCAAAAGTGATCTATAGATTCAGTGCATTTCCTATTAAAATACCAACTACATTCTTCATAGACCTAGAAAAATCAGTCATTAATTTTATATGGAGAAAGAAAAGACTCAGAATAGCCAAAGCAATTATCAACAATAAGAACCATGCAGCAGGCATCACAATCCCAGACTTCAAATTATACTATAGAGCATTAGTAGTAAAAACAGCAAGTATTGGCACAACAAGCATACTGATCAGTGGAACAGAATAGAAGATACAGAAACAAACCCACAAACCTACAGTCAGTTGAACTTTGACAAAGGGGTTTTTTGTTCTTTTAAAAATGAACACAATTTTCCAGTTGCAGTGGTACATGTTTATAATCTCAGTTACTCAAGATGACCAAAAATTTGAGGCCAGTCTAGGCAAGAGAGACCATGCCTCAAAATAAAAATTTTAAAATGTCTGGGCATATAACTCTGTGATATAGAACTTTCCTAGCATGCACCAGACTCTAGGTTCAATCCCCAGTACTACAAAAAAAAAAAAAAGAAAGAAAGAAAAAAGAAAGAAAACATCCACAAATACAATAAGATAGCCTTGAGCCAGGTTTGGTGGTTAGCACTTATAATCCCAGCATTTGGGAGGCTGAGACAGGAGGATCGCAGTTTGCAGACAGCCTCAGCTACTTAATGAGGCCCTTTGCAACTCAGTGAGATCCTGTTTCAAAATAAGGAATAAAATATAGGGCTGTGGGTATTGCTCAGAGGTAGAATACCCCTGAGTCCCATTCCTGGTACTGTAAAAACAAACAAGCAAAAAAAAAAATACAATAAGAAAGCTTTGTAAAAACTGAACAAATATTTTAAAAGGACAGCAGCAGTGCTCACTGAAATAGATAACAGAAGCTTCTGTATAGTACTGCAAATAACTTGATGTATATAAATGTATACATAAATAAGCACAGATAATATTAGGAATGAACTGGATTGTGTAAGTGTTTATACAACATATTTTGATTAAAAAATCCTAAGAGTATTCAAAATACTACTTAAAGTCAGTAAAATGGAGGCAAAATAAAACATATTTGGACAAAAAGTACTACAACAGACTCACAGAGAAGTAATGAATGGTCCTAAAAGAACTAAGTAAGTTGACTCCATATTTTTTTTAAATTAACTTCAAATTTCTCTCCTGGTGCAGTCTACTAAACTTTCAAGAAAAAGCTTGTGGAGTTGAATGGTGGTTTCTCAAAATATATGTCTATGCCAAATCACTGAAACCTGAAAATGTTACCTTATTTGGGCTAAAGATCTTTACAGATGTAAATACCTTACAGATTTTAGGAAGACCATACTTGATTATGTAGGTAGGCTGTAAATCCAATGATATGTCCTTCTAAAAGACACACAAAGAAGAGACACACAGGCACACAAGAAGGAATAACACAGCTGTGGAGAGGGTGTTGGAGAGATGTACCCAGCAGCCAGTAGAGGTTGGAACAGGCAGAGAACAAGCCCCCAGTCAGGACCTCTGGAGGGAGCATGGACCAGCTCACACCTTCATTTCACACCTCTGGCCTCCAGAACTATACATTCTGGTTGTCTTAGACCAACTGCAGCCTCAGGAAACCAATACACACATAATACCAGCCTTATTTACAAAAAAATGTTCTAAGTCATAGGAAAGAAAGGACACAGCTTGCTAGTCATTTTATGACCCTGATACATTTTCAGTACCAAATTGGCTGAATTCATTTATGACAGTAGATGCATATATACCAAACAAAGTATAAATATCTATATCCTTAGTATAATACTATATACATGTATAAACACATATATGTATATAATTACATGTGTGTATGATATATCCTGGGTATATATACATATATATACATATATATGCATATATGTATATATACCCAGGATATATGTAATACTGTATGCATATATAGCATTGTATATACATATACACGGTATTCTATATACATATGTATGAATATATAGTATTACATCTGTATATGTATAGAATTATGTTTAAGATATTTACATTTTGTTTGATATATATATTATGTAAATATATGTACAATGTAATAAACTATCCCTAGAAAGGGATTATTTTTGAAATGCAAAGGTGATTTAAAAGAAAGAGAAATAATAACCTCCATTAACAACTTAAAGAAAAAAGATAAAAGTCTTAATACATATTGAGAATGCATTTACGAAATTCAGAATACTTAAATGATAAAATTCTTAGAAAACTAGAAACAAAAGAATAATGCCACGATTTCTTTTAAAAAGTACTAAAACCCTAGGTTAAACAAATTCAGTGCTGAAATATAAGGTCAAGAATAAGACAGAGGATGGAGAACAGAGCTGGCAGACCACATCAAACCGGCCAGCTCTGTTACTTGTAGGCAGGACAACAGTTGGGTGCCAGTCATGTTCCAGAGCTTCCTAAGAGGTCAGCTGCAACTGGACTTCAGTTAAACCCAAATCTTTGCCTAGCTGCTTCTCTTGCCCTCTACTGATCTGATCGCCTCCCTCCTTTGTGGTTTTAAGGGCACTCCTTCAAAGTACAACTCAGGTCTGCTTCTAGGCAGCCCAACCCAAGACACTGAACACATTTCAAGTTTTCTAGCCAGGTTATTCCTAAGGGAAAACATTTCCTGTAATTGCTACACAGTAGTAGAACATACCCACCTGCAGTTGTACTGTCACTAAAGCATTAAAGGCCAGTGCAATACAGAGACTAAAAAGAGGGCTGCTGGAATCAGAAACTCAATCAGATTCTCCAACATTTCCAAATCATTCTCATGTTCTCTGCTTAACCAGCCTCCACAAGGTACTATATAACTTAATGTCCCAGACTCTGACCTCTGAATTCTCATCCAGTTCTTAAATACTATGATCAATAACATTGGATTATATGCTCTCTTTGAACTTCAGAGCTTGAAGAGGCCCAAGAAACCATTTGCTCCATCCTTCTTATTTCCAATGAGGAAGAGGGAGGAAGAAAAGGGAAAAACAACAAGCCCAACCAAATATTTCCCGTGTTCTCTCAGCTCTTGCTACACAAAGGAATGGAACTGAGGGTTCTCTTGGGTAAATGGGGCTCATTTTCTCCTTTGCAGAGATAATAGCAGGAGCTCTCCCTCCTTATAAGGACAGCGAAGGGCTCTGAAACTTACCCCTGCAAAAAGAAGATTCACAGTCAAAGAGCTATGTGAAATTATCATTTCGAATGATAAAGATTTACAATACAAACAAAGTTGTTTCACTATTTCCAAAATAGAAGAATGGATCAAATATTTAAATAATCCAAATAAAAAACTGTAACATTAACAACTATTGTATATTGAGCATATTCTGTCACAGGCACATGATGCCTCCCAAGTCCATGATGTGGATTTTATTAATCATAATTTTTATGATGAGTCTAGTTGACTTCAAAGCCCCTTGGCCCTACAACCCCACCTTTTCACATCAGAACTGTTGATTCTCAAATTTGAGTTTGCATAGAAATCATCTGAAGATTTTGCTTAAAATGCACATTTTTTACCTCTTCTCTTAGAGATTCAGATTCTATTGATTTAAAATGAGATCTACAAGTGGTCACAGGAGGAAAAATTAAAAAAAAGACATAGATGATTGCACTTAAGCCGTCCTGAGTCCACACACCATGAGAAACACTGAATCTTGTTCATCTACCTTAGCTACCTAAGTGCTTGAAGAGCTTCTCTATGTCAGTAATAGGAAAAAGAGCAATCATACAGTTTGCTATAAAACCTATGGAGAGTTGTTAGCCCATCTCAACTTCTTTGCATAGCAATGTCTTTTAGGAATACTTATATCCATAAGACAAATAACTTACAGTAATTTTACAACCAAATGTTGAATTCTTCAATCAGGTTTAATCTTAGCTGACTTTAGCTACACATTTAGTACAAACAGCTAATTGAGTACACAACCAAATTTTAAAAACTATTGTGATTATAAACAAAAACAATTATGTTTTTGAAGTTTGTTGGGACATTAAACATACAGTTCAACCTCATTATTTTCAAAATAGGAAATCACTTAATTGGCCATAACACACAATTCTTGGTAGTGATCAAAACAGGAACCTATTTCTCTTCACTGCTAACTTTATGCTTTAATTACATATGGCTCTTTATAAAATACTTTTAGTACCTATTTCTAAAGTCTTCCCAACATACAACATTTTAGTCAAATGAAACCATTAAACCAGCCTACTATGTTTGTTTGTTTTATTCATTAATTTTGAGAACTAAGTCCCTGGAGGAAAGAACTAGGGCTACATGTATGTTCAACCAAGAAACGGCACACAGATATGAGTACATGAGCTGCCATTTCTTTATTGACCTGCAGGAAACTTTCAGAGAGGAGATTTCTGGGTACGTATTCTATCTATATTTGCTCATCACTTTGTGGTGGTAGCTTCATTCAAGCTGGAGGTACATTTGGCCTGTACTTTTTAAAGAAAAGAAAACAAGCCAATGGAGCATATTCGCCTGTAGCTCAGGGAAGCTCAAGGTCACCTGATGGCACTTTCAGGAGAAGGGAAGTCTTGACTTGTCAACAATCTCAGACAGCAAGATCCTACAATGGCATCGAACCCAAAAGAAGACAGGGGCCCAAACCAGCAATTATCATGACAGGGATAAGGGACAAGTCTTCAAAACAGCATTACCCATATGTCCTCATGTTTGGACAACAATGACTAAACAAAGTTAAGTAGCTCTGTTCTTAGAAGCTGCTCTGGGAAACCTTTGAGATGATCTATGACTCTGAGACTAAGCCAAAGCCTTAATGGGGAGCAAATATATTGCATTTAGAAGAGTTGACTTCTGTTTCCTACAGTTAAAGTGGAAGTGGGAAAGCAGAGAGGGGTAAGGAGCAAATCACAGGATTCAAATAGTGATAGAGGCAGGCACCCAGGGATAGACAGATTACTAAGAAATTTATGATATGGTAATTTCAGTTCTGAGTCATGGTGCTGATTTATTTTTAAGTTCCCATGCACTCTGGACAGCTCACAGTCAAAATACAACCATTTGAATTTGTAACATTTAATATCTATGAAAAGAATGTGAAACAAGAATGTCAATGATGAAAAAATGAATGCCTTTTTCTTAGACCATATTTTTAGATGCTGAGCTCTTTTCAGAAAACAACAGTGTTTATTATCAGGGATTCTGAAGGGGTTTTCAGGTCTTGGAAGTGGCCCTGTCTGGTATCAATGCCAAGAATTGCCTAACTTAAGACTTGATCATTACCTTAAGACTTGTGTCCTAAAACCAGATATCCTATATGAGGTATGGAACTTGGGGGTCAATTTTTTGGTTTCATCTTCAAAATATGATAAAAATAATAATTGGGCTGGAAAATCCAATCTTGTTTGCACAAATTGTGAAGCCACATAGAGGGGACTCAGAGTCCAACTTAACTTTCCTAGATCTACCACTCTACCGTCAATACTGTCCATCTTGTTTTAGAACTACTTCACACATCTGGCCCTTCTTCCCCTGCCCACCCATCTCTCACCCTCAGCACTCATATCACTGTCCTGACATCCATCTCCATTTCCATTTCCATGTTGCCTCCATGATGCCCAAACTGTGAAGCCCCTAGAAAATAAGTTGATGATGCCAGGTGTAAGGACCCCCACGAGCTGGAGTTCACATTTATGTAAGAACCTTCACACTCTGGGCTCTGGAATGGAATATATGGCCCACCAACTCTTTGAAAGTAACATTTTCTGGGAACACAGCTAAACCCATTCATGTACACATTGTCCATACTGCTTTCATAGTTTCCCCATGGCCATAAATATCTAATATCTTTAGAGAAAAGATTTGGCAATTCTGACCTAGGCCTCAATTCACTTTTTCCATCTATTTTTCTGTTACCAGTGTAAAGTTGTCTTCTATTCTATACTCTAAAACCAGACTGACTGACTATTCTTTAAATGTGTTTGTGTCTTTTAAGATTACTTACTTCTAAACATTGTTCTTTTGTCCTTGAAAGCCCATATCCCACTGCTAACACTGCTAAGTTTTCTTTAAGATTCAACTTAGACATGATTTTCTCTATCTTAATTCTTTATAAGTGATTCTGTTGTCCTATCACTTCTCACTTATCAGGGTCTCTCATAGCCAGTGAGCACATTGAGAGTAGCTGTCCCAACTATTGTGCTTTAAATGTCTTATTGAACACCTGACTTTTCTAAATATTCACTGAGTGGTGAATGAATGAATGATTTTCAGATCATGAATATAAACCTGCAGCAGTGCCCGTGGCATGTTAAATTACATTTTACTAATCTAATTAGCACAGTCATCTTGCATAAGAGTGTGCTCTGTTCATAAGGGAGTTGTTAAAAGATAATGTCCAAAACAATGTCCAAATTATCCCTACTGCAGAAAAATAAAATGTCAAAACAAAGGCTATAGTCTGTTTTGTTAAGAAGAGTGTATTCTTATGAATGAGCTAGCTGGACAAAAAAAGGAGTGTTTATAAAACAGATCTTTCTATTTGGTCAATTCTCTATTTCAGTTTTAAAGAAAGAAAGAAAGATTGCCAGATTTGAATTTTAATTAAAGCTGTACACTGGCATCACTTTCCTTCTAGTTGATAAAAATCCAATATATCACTAGGGATTTATTGACTAGAATCTTAAATTCCACTTTTCAGACAACATGCATATATCACTGTTCAGCCCTTTTGCAAACCTTTGTATTGACAAATCAACACATTTACTATTGACTCTGCCTTAGACCACAGGCATTAGCGATCAGTCTCATTTCAGATTCATCAAAGAGATGCTGGAAAAGGTACAAATAAATTACCAACATGAGACAGCCCATATTCCTCCCATCGTATAACATTTCCCAATGATTCCCAACAATGAAACAAACAGATTTTTTGTGTGTGTGGGTCTGGGATGAAACTTAGAGGCATTTGACCTTCGAGCTAAACCCCCTGCCCTATTTTTTATTCTTTCATTTGAAACAGGATCTCACTAAGTTGCGGAGGGCCCTACTAAGTAGCTGAGGCTGTCTGCAAGCCACGATCCTCCAGTCTCAGCCTCCCAAATGCTGGGATTACAAGCATGCACCACCACGCCCAGCTGAAACAAACACATTTTATGGAAGTTAAAATAATTGTTTTTTTTTTAATTTAATAGGCAGGAAAAAGCACAAGAAGAAAGTGTTCAATTCATACCACTGAAAAAGCACTAGAAGAAAGTGTTCATTACTTTTGTACCCGTATGGAAATAATTCCATTCATAATTTTAAGGAGCACTAGTCGTATAGATTCTTGAAAAGTTAAGATAAGTAGAAAAAAATCAGAAGTAAAATATTAGAGAATTCCACAGATCCCTCCTGGCAGAGGTTCTGCGGGAGGTTGAACATAGCAATGATGGCCCCACTCCACGTGAAGTCAGAACATCCCTCTACTCACTGTGGTTACACTGACTGGCAGGCAATGCCTAGACATTACTCCCCTTTCTTCTTTGGCCTCTGTCAGGCCACAACCCAGTTCCTAGGACAGCAGGTCTTGTAATGAGGTTACCAAGGTTGAAAATCAAGTTCACTCCCTGAGGCTGTTGGGAATTAAATGATTTTGACTCAGAAGGCTTGACCTTGAGCCAAGCTTTAAAAATCACTTCTGAACTTTCATGTTGTCATCAGGAAAAATCAAAAGAGTAATAATTGCAAAGATGAATCAATGAGTTAAGGTGGAAAATAAATCCAGAAAGCTAGAAGAAAATGGATCTATTTAAAAACCATCTCTTTGGTTGGAGAAAGCTTTTCTGAACATCACCACAAAGAAGAAACCAGAGAAGAAAAGATCAGTGGATACTTCTCCAAGGATTAGAGAAGAAATTGTCAATCAGAAATGGGTGAGCTGTGTGGGACCTTGACCTTCAAGGCGGTTACTTCTGCTCCTTTCTATGTTTGATCAGGGACTCAATGTTTCCTCAACACAGAGGCCTTCAAAGGCCATGTGTGCATATTGATTTTCCTGTTGTCCTAATTACTTTTAAATGTCTCCACATACTATTTCCTCCCTATGTACAGTAGTGATTATGGCTATTCTATATGGTGTGGGTTTTCCTCATTTGTCTTGCTTAATATATGAATGCCAGACAAAAGGAAAAGCCATGCAAGAATTAAAAATATTATAGTGGCCCAGGGAGTCTAAAATGGTTAAAAACCCATTGCTATGTTGATAAAAAAGACAGACTTTTTAACCAAGTGAAAAAAGCAAATGGCACATTATGAGAAAATATATCAACATTGATGAATATTTGATATTCTTAAATATTTTTATTAAAATTTCAGAATAGTTAATATTGACCTGTAGAAACATTACTAAAATAAAGCATGAACAAATAACTCACAAAGAAACAAAGAGCCAACAAACATCAAATTTAACCTTACCACTGTTCTAAGAGGCAAATTAAAGAAAATATATTGTTCATTTGTTAGAGTATTTCTCAAACTTTTGCTGTATATGAGAGTACTTTGAGAAGCTCTTGAGGAACACAGATGTCTAGGCTCCATTTCTCAAGGAATCTAATTCAGGAGATCAAAAGTGGGGGCAAGAATTTTTTCGGCAATTTCAAAAACTCATACTGAGAACATGTGCTCCCCTGATCTCCAAGTGGCTTCCATGCCTAGAAAGATTCATCCTCTTCCATAACTTTCCAATTCTTGAGTTTCTAATTTTGATATATGTAGCACTCTTTGTTTATAGAGGTATTTCTAAAATTCTCTTTGTTACCTTCTTATAAAGAGTTCTGGGTTTAAAATATATATTACCAATTTTCCTTTTTCATACATCATAGATATTTCTATATTGTTTTTTGCTTTGAGGTGGTTTGTTTGCTTTGCTTGGAGAAGGATTCTGTGGTAAACCTGATTTATAGGCAATATTTTTATTTCTCTGATGTGTTGCAGTGTTTTCTTCATTTTAAAAACTCAGAAACTTTGTAAGGATAAACTGAAGATAAGATTGTTTTTATTTTTCAAAGGTCTCTAAGCTCTCTCAATTCATTGCTTAGCACAGGAAAATTATTTCTATTACATCTTTGTTTACTGTTTCTATCATTTTTATTTCAATCTCAAAATTGCTTGTAATTCATTTATACTAGTCCCTGGCCTCCTATTGAACAACTTCTACTCACTGATTTTTTTTTTAATCTTGGACTTTCCATAAGGATTCTTTATGTTTGTCTTTGGTTTGGCATGGTGGTGCAAGCCCGCATTTCCAGTAATTGGGAGGCTGAGATAGGAGGTTTGCAGCAACTTAGCAATACTCTCAGAAACCTAGCATGACCCTGTTTCAAAACATAAAATAAAAAAGTACTAGGGGTGTAGTTCAGAGGTAGAATGCCCCCTGAGTTTAATCCCTAGTACCAAATATAAATAGGTATTTGTCTTTTCTGGGGGGAGTACTGGGGATTGAACTCGGGCATTCTACCTCTGAGATACACCCTACCTCTATTTTATTCCTTTTCTAAACAGGATCTCATTAACTTTTGGAGGACCTCACAAGTTGCTGGCCATGACCTTGTGATCCTCCTGTCTCAGCCTCCCAAGTACTGGGATTACAAGCGTGTACCACTATGCTGGCTACATTTGTCCTTATAGCACTATTCAGTTCATTTCTGCCGTACTGATACTGCTGCACTGACACTGCTTTGGTGGCTTTTAACGAGTGATTCACTTTAGGACCTCAAGCATGCCGAATACATGATCGACCACCCCAGCCCACAATAAGAATTCTGAAATTCTAATTTCTTTGTAGTCATTTCTCATTTTGACATCCTTTTGGCATATCTGCCGCATCTTACCATTTTGCTATGACAACCTGCTCTTGTTTCAGAGACGTCATGTCCTCTGACCTTTTATAAGGAAAATGGAGAAAAATATTTAAAAGTAATCTTTAAAGGTAACCTTTAAAATAATCTCATCATTAAAGGTAATCTCTTTAGTCATCAGAGAATATATCCCTTTATTTTATGATTTTCTATCTGTTCTAAGCAAATATCTATATCTAGATATCTTTATAACGTCATACTGCAATGTGTAGATTTTCTCCCTGCCTCCCTCTCTTCTTTCTGATCTTTTTTCATCCTTAAAGAGAGAAAATGTTCTCTGGGGTTGATATCTCAGCAACAGAGAAGGTAGGACATTAGCCCCCTAGACCTCCCACTGCCCACTTGGGCAGCATAGCTGCCCCTTCGCCTTCACCATGCCCATAGCACCTTTGTTTGATTTGCCATTGCCAGTTCTCCTCTAGTCTGGGTTTGTATGGTTGAGGCTTGATCTGATATTTGCCTTATTGACATGACATGGAGAATCAGTCACAGTTTGAAGCAACATCCACCATTCATAAATCGTTTTTCTGTCTTTACTCCCCTCTGTGATATTTTTCGTTTGATAACTAAGAGCTATTACTTTGTGGCATATTGCACACTTAAAGTTATGGTAACTGACTGCATTTTTAAAAACTGCTGATGAGTGGGAAAGAGTGGGATTCTAGGATAGAAGCCAGTACTTGATTGAGTTGCATCTACCAATTTTGTGGGCTGAGGCAGTGCCCGCTAAGTCTGGACAATGCATGGGAACTTCACTTTCTTAGCCAGTACCTGTGCTGCCCCTGATCACAGACTGGTATGTAGTTTATGGTGTGAACTCCTACCAGGGGATGCTCAACTTTGACTTTTTACTAATTTGGCTAATGTCAACTCTCCAGCCATGGAAAATTCTGTTGATAATTCTATCACCAATTTCTATCTTTTTATGTGTTTTTTAAAAGATATTTTTTATCAAAAATTTGGATCAGACTGACTGAGCACATCAAATTTACAACTGTGACAACTCAGAAGTTGAGAGTCATAAGTACATTTTCAAAATCTCCCACTCAGGACATGCATGTATCAGAGTTTAAAAGTCTGTAATGAATAAAGACAGAAAATGGGCTAATTGAACATGGTACAAGGGAATTAAAAACCCTAATTTTACAAAAATGTAGGCACTTTATTTTATTGTACCCCCTGAAGGTAAGCAGAATGTAATTGGGGAATAACTTCCGCTAACAAATGGAGATAGCTGAGACACTTTAAATTGGGTTAGAAATTTGGAAATATACTACAAAATGGATTATGTAAATATAAAACCTTTTGTATACTGCAGAAATATGGGGCCCAAATTTATCTTATTTGTGTCTATGTTATTTGTGTATGTGTATAATTTAAATATAAATTATTGTAGGTTGGAGTTGTGCGGTGAATTTGGTATTGCCTGCAGAAGGGGTGAACCTTAGTTACCATCAGCAAGAGAAATAATCTGGCACTCTCCTGTGCCCACCACCCACCATGATTCTGGACAATGGGCCTCAATGATATATAATCAAGTAGAGAAGGCATCTGAAGGGACAGAGGAATGGATAGCCACAGCAGAGGCCCTGCTCACAGCACTGGGGTCAACCTGGTATAAGGAGCGTATAAGTTCAAATGCTTATGTATTTTCTTTTCCTTTTCCATGTGTGTGTGTGTGTGTGTGTGTGTGTGTGTGTGTGTGTGTGTGTGTGTGTTTGGGGATTAAACACAATCCCCTCCAAGCTATATACTCAGCCATTTTTAAAAGTTTTGTTTAAAATGGGGTCTTGCTAGGATACTGAGAGTCTTGCTATAAGTTGCTGAGGCTAGTCTCAATCTGCAAGCTTCCTCTCAACCACCCAAGTACTGGAATTACAGGTGTGGGCCACCTTGCCCAATCCACAGGGTGATTTCAAGAGACACAGACTCCAATCTCAATCTTTATGTCTGTCTGTCTGTCTTTCTCTCTCTCACTCTCTACACATGCAGAATTAAAAAAAAAAAGAAACTAAACCACACATTATCTTCTATTAATGGACTTAATAGGGTATTACAGAGAAACGAAGTTGTTTGAGGCAGACCCAAACTTTCCAAGGTGACTTGGAAGGCAAGTGTGGGTGCCAGGGACAGAGCCATTCATGGACTGGCCCAGCCAGCATTGGTGCAGCACATCTGATGCCTGGTGACTGCACGGTGCATGATAAGTGTTCTCTTCACCTCCTGCTTCTTGTGCTTTCAAATATTTATATGAAATTGGCTGTGGATTCCTACACTTTCTTGTTATAATGCTCTTGTATGGTGCTGATTCTCAGAACTGACTTCAATAGAAAAGAAGGGAGAAATTAGATAAGGAAATACAACAGAAATAGGACACAAATAGAAACAAGGAGAGCATCCTTCCATGCATTGCCTCAAATGAACCTTCAAGGGATCCTGTGGCAAAATTTCAGTAGCAGGTGATTCTGTCCTAAAACTGGGGAACCAATGCCATTACTGAGAACTTTGCAAGACCCCGAAGGAATCTTTATAATCACAGTGTGTTCAAGGAGTCCTGAGAAGCCATCTCATGATGAATCTTTATTTTCTCTTTGATTTTGCCAGATAAAAATATGAAATGACTCTGGGCATGGTGGCGCACACTTGTAATCCCTGTGCTTGGGAGGCGGAGACAGGAGGATCATGCTGGTTCGAAGCCAGCCATGCTGGCTTAAGAGACCCTGTTTCCAAATTAGAAAAGTATAAAAAATAGGTCTGAGAGTGTAGCCTGGAGGTAGAAGGGCTTCCAGGAACCCCAGTACCACCACCAAAAAAAAATAAAATAAAATAAAAATATGAAACGACCATTTATCAAAGGGAGGACACAGAAGGAACTTTATAGTATTTCATTTAATTTTCAAAACAGCAGTCCTATAAATCCAAGGGTACTTTTACTTTTTAGATGAATAAAGCTTATAGATGCTAGAAGATTGCTGAAGGTCACACCACTATCAATTGATGGGCTCAGGATTGGAACCCAGATCTAACTTGTCTGAAATCCAAATTCTGAACCACTTACTGTGCTTCTAACGGAATTATAAGATGAGCATCAATATCAGTCTGCTCAGATGACAAATGAGCCCAAATATCTGGAGGAGAGTCATGGAGCAGAAGGAGAAAACTTCACTCTGGTATCAAGGGTAAAGCCAACAGGTAAGTGACAGGGTGGTGAATCAGGGCCGAGAGTGCAGGGTCTCTTCTTCAGCCAGAGCCTCTACAGTGGGGTAGAGTGTCTGTAGCAACCTTGTCACCATGCCATCACAAGCCAACCGTGTATGGACTTCTTGCCTTCCTTGGCTCTTTATCCTCACCTACCCCCATGGCTCTGAGCTTAGCAAGCCTCTTGGGCTCAGCTTTCAGCGTTCTCCTCTCCTGAAGAGAACATGGCCCCCTAGCTCACCACAAGTCTTCTTACTTACTCTATGAGGTCACCTTAGTGGCCTTTAATGCCTTTGCTGCTATCTGACCCTAGCCAAGGCCTGGTTCTCTGCTAACCATGCCCTTGTGTGTGCTGACAGGTGGAAGGAGACCTGTTATGTTGCACAGTAAGAAGTCTGCCCCAGGAAGACCTTTGTGCAATGTGAGAAAGATCTTTATCATAGGGCTATTCAAAGATGAGATATTCCATAATATTGGTTATTTAAGGGATTCAAATATTATTATCTGATGACTTGGCGGAGAGAGTTTTGCATTTAAGTTATGGTACAGTTGTAAAGAACACCAAAACCTCACTGGCTTGCAGCTTCTGAGGTTTATCTGTCACTCAGGTTACATGTCCATCATGGTTCAGTCATGACTCTCCTCTCATCTTCCTTTGGAGGTCTGGGCAAACAGAGCAGCCCTCAGACCCGAGGATGCTGCGAGTCTCACATCAGATCCGAAAGAGAGTCATGGCAAACCATGAGTGGTCTCTTTGAGGCTGTGTGCACATATTTAACAGATCAGAGCAAGTCACATGGCCATTCCCACATTCCAAAGGGTGAGGGTATATAGTCTTCCCCCAGTGAAGGCCACAAGTCCCATGCCCAAGGTTTGCATCAGGAGGGCAGGAAGGAATAAGCATCAGGGAATCTTTGGAATAGTGAAATAATCTACCATAATGGTCATACTGTAACAGAAGTTATAGAAGTACTAATTCAGTGGTTTCAACCAGATAATTTGTAAGTTTTCTTCAAGCCTTGGGATTTTGTTATACTCAAGGACTCCCCTCAATTACTTTCTGGAAAGCAATTGCTTTGCGATATATTCAGGTGGGATGAAGGCTTGGAACAATAGGGATGGTGAAGTTTCTGGAATAGACTGGCAGCTCCTCACTACGCCTTTCCCTGCGGCTGACACTGAATGATCTAGTGCCCAAAAGAAATATAGTGTGAATGATATATGTATGTATCTAACAGTCCAATAGTCTGGTTAAAAAGGTAAGAGAAGGCCAAAGGTAATATTCCTTTAAATAATATAGTTTAATCCAATACAATTAAAGTATCATTTCAACATCAAATCAATATAAAATTACTAATGAAGTATTTTACATTCTTTGGGTTAAACTAAATCTTTGAAATGTATATTTTACACTTATAGCCCATCTTGATTTGGAGTATCCATGTTTTAAATGGATATATACCACATGTGGTACATATCACAATATACCACATGTGGGTAGTGGCTACTGTAATGGACAGAGTGAATTTAGTCAAAACTAGTGAGGCCCTAGCACCAGACAGACCTGGATTTGGGGTCTGAGGGTTGGGGGGTAGTTCTTAGCTGTTGCTATTGGGTGGAAAGATAAAGCAAGAATAAAGAAGGTTTTATATGTATCACTATAAAGACTGGAATTCAGAGGAGTGGTTAAGATTGCAGATTAAATTTAGACAGACTTGGTTTGAAACCAACTATGCCCAGCTACAAGCTGTGTGGTCTTGGATATTGACTTCTTTTAGTCTTAGTCTTCTTATCTGTAAAGAGAGGAAAGTCGCATCCCTCCTTGAATGACCTACGTGAGGATTATTGATAGAAAAGATATGCTGCCTGGCACACTATAAATGCTTAATAAAAAGTTATTAATGATAAATGTGCATTGTTATTTTGCAACGAAGGAATAGGGATACAGGAGATCATTGCACGGGGAAGGGCGTTCCCATGGCAGCAGCTGAGCGGGTAAAAGTTTACAATCAGAAAGTGGATACCAGTGGCTCAGCCCCAGAGACCCTGGGCACACTGTTTTCCTTACTTTTACCCCACAGATCTAAATCATTTTCTTGCTCTAGAACCATCCAGTTAACTTCTCCCATGTGTCATACTCTCTACTACAGTAAGTCTAGAGAGAATGGCCTTGAATTTTAAATTCAGAAGGGTTTAGTTCATAAGGGAAAATTAGTCCTTATAGATTTAAGATGGTCAGACTGGTACTTCAACGATCTTAATGAAGCTTATCACAGAGTACTGGCTTGAGATGAATAGGCCTCTTCATTTCTGGCCAGTTCCGCATACTGTGCAGACACAGAAATGAAGGAGGTCCTTTCCTAATAGAGAATTTTCAGCACCATCTTCAGGTCCAGTATAGAGCTGAAGAGAACATATCTCAAGACAGAGGGCATGATCCCAGATCAGTGTGTCTTATCTGGGAGAGAAAGAAGGATTGGGAGAGAAAGAAGACTGGGTTAAAACAAGCCAGAAGCTATTGCCGGCCCCTCTTACTTTGGCTCTGTCTCAAGAAATTATTCCCTTAAGTCTTCCCACAAGCCAGCCAGACCTCAGGTTCTTTACAATATGAGTGTCTTTAGAATGAGCACTCACTGAATTCCAAACTGTTATCAGGACTGTCCCTGGGATCAAAACACGAGCAATGCAGGTTTTACTTCTCACATGCCAAGTTTGAATAGACTCACAATACACTAATTTTCTAGGACAATGAGTATCTCAAAGTTGATCCTCAGTCCTGTAGCAACACAGAGAAAGAGCTAAGTCCTCTGACCAGCCAAGAAGCCCTGTTTTCGTAGCAACTGGCACCAGTAGCCTCAGAGGGGGATAAGCAACCATTGGAATTTCAAATGGCCAATTTCCCAGAAATGCATTCTTCTTTTCTGAGAACAGAGAAGATTGGCTGGCTTACATGAGGTACCTGGGTGATATCCTGGCACCCAATAGATAGCAGAAGTACTGCCTGGGTATTTCATAGTAGGAATCACTTATAATTTCAATTTGTGTATATCTTTAGCAAGTTTTTCATTGGGGAAGCACACATTTTTCTAGCAGCAAATAGCTAACCATCATCTGTAACTCTCTTAGAATCAAATAAAAATTTGCACAATTGAGATAGATCACAAAAATAGTTTTTCACTCTATTTGATCTTGTTATTTTACATGAGTAAGAAAACAAATGAATCTTTTATGAACCTCACTTTCATCATGAATAATGTTGTATATGACATTTAAACATACTTTTAATTATTTACTACATTTTTTTCTGTTAATTTCTGGGCACTTAAAAATAAATTGAGAACTTTTTTGAAAAGGGTTGATTTTGCATAAACATACCTCTCAGCATTTTTATGCGATCTATTCATTTCAAGGACATTTTCCATATAGGATCCAAATTCTCCATTTCCTTTGCGTGGCAGTTTAATGAAACTCCAGCATTTTTCTTGCTCCAAAAATGCCAAATGTAGTTAAGAATGCCTTGATAATATGCTATTGCTAAAAACTATTTATATTCATAGATTCCTGACAGTTTACTGCTTTTTGACATTGTATCTCTCATTGTAGAGGTTTAGCCAATATATATATATATATATATATATATATATATATATATATATATATACATAATGTATATTTGTATTACATAATTAACACATACAAATATTTTACTGTACTTTAGTCTCCAAGTACTAGTAAACTTATCTATATTCTGAGAAATACAAATATGTAAAGCACGTATTATCAGGTTACAATTCTAGATATACATCTATAAATCATCTTTAAGTGGTTATGAATATTTTAGAATCTAGGAATAATATATAGAGAAGTGGGATGCCCTAAATTTCAACCAATGCCATTTTCACATTTTACTGCTTCTGTCTGAAATAACTCATTACCACTGAGGATGGAATTACACGACAGAACCAGTTGCTTCTGTGAAGTTAATGTGTATACACACACACACACACACACACACACACACACACACACACGGGCTGGCTGAAACATCACAAGAAAGAGATAATCACATTCCAATCTATGTGATAACATGTAGGGTCCTTCCAAAGCAAATACACAGGATTCTTTATTCGTGAAAATTTGGGCCAGAGACGGAGAGGAGGTCTGCCATGGTGGTAAGGAGGTGTGCTAGCCTAAGAGGAGAGGAGGATGGGAAGGAAGACAGGTCTCTGGTCTGCCATCAGGAAGTCTCCCAAATAACTGTATAACTTTTCCAGTGGGTGGTTATTTGCGGAATCTTTCCCTGCTGGCCAGATAATGAGCAGGCGATTCCTCAGATAAGCATAGCTAAGTGACTATTTGTATCTCCTTCAAGGCCCTCATTGCACCTCACTAGCCTGGGCTGAAGCTGAGAGCAAGGTTGCAAGGTTCCTTGTGGGGATGGCCACAGTTCAACCTCTTTGGCCTCATTTTAAACAGATCACACACAGAATGTCGTGCCTGTTCCTGCATCAGCAAGGATGCGAACAGCCTAAAAAGAGAATGAATTAAAATGCTGTTAATTACGCTTGAGGCTATGACATTCCTTCCCGAGTAATTATGAGACGGAGAAAAGTCCCCAGTGTTTCTGGTCGCTGAGAGTCTGCACAGAAAGTGGGAAGAGTGTGCTATGCTCATCTCTTAAGTCCTCGGTCATCCCAGGCATCTGTGACTCCAGGAGCCTCTGCCTTATATTTGGAAAGCTGTCTGTGTGTCTTTAGGGCCACAGACTCACTGTTAAGAGACACTGAGCCAAGGATGCCGGTAGTGATAGAAACAATCTTTTCCTGATAGAAGAGAGAGATTAAGCACTTGCTGAGGAATCGCCTGTTTTACAGAAGCAGCTACTGAGGCTCAAGGTCGCATTGCTGATTAATGTAAGAACCTTCCTTCCTGTTTCCATCCTCCACAAGGTTTTCACTCACCCACTGAGTAAAAACAAAGAGAAAGGAAGGCAGATAAACCGACTAGTGAGAACTGAGCCCTGGGAGCTAAAAGGACTGCATTTTTTTTTTTTTCTTGAACAAATCTGTCACCTTGAGAGTCTCCCTTGACCTCTTGCCCCAGTTACCAGAGGGAGGGATAGAAGCACCAGGCGCCATGGAAATACGAACGTGACTCGTCTGGTACATTGTCTTCAGCAAATGGATGACAGGAAACTGTGATGCTTTCTGATGCTGTTTCAGCCGCATTTGGGGACAGTCTGGAGTAGTGGGATGGACCTTGGCAGATTACACGTGTATTAGAGTTCAGAGGTTTATTTGTTCTTGTGGAGATTCCAAATACTCTTGAATGCAGCAGAGAAAAATGAATTAAGAGGGAACAGGGCAGCTACAGGTACTTAGAGACGTGAGGAGACTTAATAAGGCTTCTGTGGAGATGAAAGGACCTCAAACTCCATTAGCAGTATCCTTGGGAAAGCGCGCACAAATGCACACACAGACACAGACAGACAGACAGACAGACAGACAGACACACACACACACACACACACACACACACACACACTTGCACCATTACAGGGTAGCCACCCAGCACAAATTGAAAGACTTTGTTTTGATACTAAATATTAACTATTTAGATGGTTTCATGGAGACAAAATTAAACACTTGGAATTGGAATTTACCTGGTGATTTTCACTCATTTTCCATAGCTAGGTATACCACTCAGTGATCTCACTTCACCATGGAGCTGGTCTCCTCCTGGGAGAAGTTGAATTTTAGGAACGTTCAATGAGGATTGGAGTTTGGAGACATTGAGGATTTCCTGGGACTGGACACCAACACTAAAGTATGAGTGGTCACTCTGCCACGGCTGGCTAAGTAAAAGGAGCAGGCAGCCCATCTCCTCTTCCCTGCCCATATTACCCTCCAGTCTGTCCAGCCAGAGTACCCCATATGAAGAAGGCTTCCCCTATTAAAGAGTTAATACATTGCCTTGAGTAAGTAAACAAGAAAATGTCTGTATTACTTATGCCCAAAGGCCATCACTCTTCCCACGGAACATACTAGTGCCATGGCCCTGAAGATCTAGTCCAATACTAGATCTAGTATTTTATTTGAAAGCCACTTAAATGAGGCTTAGATCCACAGTTGCTTGGCTTGTTGTTGTCCTTGTTTGGGGAGTGGGTGCAGAGGAAGGTGACCTGTATAAGTAGAAAACTGAATCAAGGCATCTTCTCCCAATCGTACCCCCAAAACCCCTTTCAGTCCTCATGTGTGGTGCTGTGGAGCACGACATTTTCATGATCAGTAGTGATTAGATTAAGTCACTGAATCTGGGAAGCAGTACTTGCCGTGATTCTTAGCATCACAAGGGGCTGGGGTGAAACCTGTCCACTGTGAGTGGGTGGGGTGCTCCTCCCTGCCCACCCAGTGCTCCTCCCTGCACACCCTGAGCAGAACTCTCTGAGGTGGAGAAGGACACTGCTACTAATGGGTGATTATTATGTATTTCACTTGCATGGTACGGTGATATATTTAAAAGAAAAAGCAACTGAGAATGATTGATTTTAAACCAAGAGTGATTAACATTTTGGCACAAATTAGTTGATCAGATGCTAGCAAAAGCCTTAAGGACAAGGACATGGGAGAGGAGGGAGGTGATGGGGAAGGAAGTGGGACAACAGACTCAGAGGCTTAACAGGAGGGACCCAGTTGAGGGATGGCCCTGAGGGTCTTGGCCCAGAGGGGAACGGAGGCAGGGAGCTGGGAAAGGACAAGGGTCAAAGAGGATAGAACCAAAAACAACAGTTCTAACGACAAGCGCTGGCTTCTCCCTGGCTCACCCTACACAGGCAAAGTCTAATAGGCCTCGCTCTTCCTAGTGGTGTCTTAATAAACTAAATGTGACCAGAAATGAAAACTGTCTATTTTTGGTTTTCCTTCTGCTATATTAATAGTAGTAGCTAACATTTATAAGCACTTGCCACATCTCTGATGCATTCTGAGTACTTTATACCATCTCTATGAGATGGGAAGTTATTGTCCCCATTTCAAAAACAGAGACCAGAAAGGTTAAGCAATCTGCCAAAGGTCACACAGCTATAAGTAACTGAGATAAAATTATAAATTTAGTCATTGAGTGCCTATCTCTCTCTCTCTCTCTCTCTCTCTCTCTCTCTCTCTCTCTCTCTTTCTCTCTCTCTTTCTCTCTCTCATCTATGTAGAAAGAGACAGAGACAGAGAGACATAGACAGACATAGTATTTATGCGTATATATAGGGCATAGTGTGACAGTTAAATACATAACTAGGGTCTCTGACATATTCAAACCCTCAGACAGACATAAATTATTTCTTTGTATTGAAGACATTCAATATTCTCTCCACGATGAACTATTTTCACCTATAGTACCCTGCTGTGCAAAATAGGACATTAGAAGTCCTACTCTCCCAGACAAGAGTCTGCTCATTTTTTGTAAGTGTCAGGAGTATGCGTGAACGTGCACCTCCAAGAAGAGAGGCGAGACTTGCATCTGCTTCCAAGAGAGGGCAACAGGCCATTGCTTTTAGAGGGCTTTACTGAGTCTTTAAAGAAGACAAAGGAGTCGTAGTTTTTAAGGGCTATGACTCCTTTTAGGTGGGCTGTTGAGTCTGAAAGAGGAAGACAAGAGATGGAGACAGGACTTTTGTAAGTTAGCATAAAAGAGGTGTTTATGGGGAGGGTGGGAGCATTACCTGGAGGAGGAAGGGGAGGAGGTGTGAGGACACAAAGGGACTGAGGGGTCCAGAGGCTGGGATCTGAGATATCCTTGCTGACTGTGGTCTCATCGTTTGTACAAAGCTGATTGAAAGAGAAAGGGCCTCTAACATTAGGGACACCTTTTTATAGGTCAGAATTGTTTCCATTGTACAGAGAACTTCCCAGTACTCTTTGATACCTGTAATACGTTTCTCTCTTGACAAAGTGGAAGCGCTTCCAGTCTGGATATAAACAGAATGTGCTCGGTTACAGAATGTCTTTCCATGTCATGTACTCATTTCCTAGAAGGAATCCCACATTTGCCTTTATTTTTTAAAGCATAGCGATTTAAAAAAATAAAAACAAAACCCTAAGTGCATCTGCTTATGTTGAAGGCCCCCATCTGTTTGATCTGATTTCCCTTGCTAAAAACTTCCAGAATAGCCCTGGCTTTTGTCTCTACCCAGTTCTCCAGTTGAACAGAAAAGGCCTGAAACTGCTTAAATTCCCTGTGCAACCAGTAGGGTGACAACATGTCCTGTGGGGACTGAGGCTGGAACAGGATGCTGCCTGTCTGGCTGCTACTATAGACCCCGTGCCCACTCCAGGTTAGCACACAGAAGCTCCTAACTAGAAGACTTGGGTTCAGAGAGATGAAGCTGTCTTCTCCGGGTTACTCGGCAAGGGTATTTATAATCTCCTGTTGAATAACAAATTCCCACACATATATTATCTCATGGTGTCTGTGGCTCAGAAATACCAATGCAGTACCAGGGGTACCGTTCAGTTGTATCGAGTATGCTTAGCATGGGTTAGCATGTGTGAGGCCCTGGATTCAAATTTCAGAAAGAGGGAGAGAGAGGAGAGAAAGATAGAGAGATATTAGATCGATAGATGATAGATAGATAGGTAGATAATGATAGATGACAGATAGATAGATAGATAGATAGATAGATAGATAGATAGATAGATATGATGACAGAACAAACTGCAGCTCATCTGGCCTCTGCTTCAAGGTCCCTCACAAAGCTAAATAACAGGGCACTAGCCAGAGCTATGTTGCTATATTTTCTCTGAAGGCTTGACTGAGGATGGATCCTCTTCTGAGCTCTCTTAAGTGATTGTCAGCAGGATTTAGTGTTTTGCTTGCTATTGGCTATAACCTTGCCACAGAGTCATCTCCTAAATATGATCACTTGCTTTGTCAAAGGCAGAGTCTGCTAGCAAGATGGAGATCACAATGTGTGTGTGTGTGTGTGTGTGTGTGTGTCTGTGTGTCTGTGTGTCTGTGTATGTGTGTGACTGTGTGTATATGTATGTGTACCTGTGTGTGTATTACTGGGAATTGAATCCAGGAGTGTTTTACTTCTGAGGTATATGCCCAGGCCTTTTTATTTTTTATTTTGAAACAGGGTCACACTAAGGTACTAATGCTGTTAGCCTCAAAATTATGATCCTCCTGTCTCAGTCACCCAAGTACTAGGATTATAAGTCTGTGCCACTGCACCTAGCTGAGAACACACTCTATACAACCTCATAACAGAAAGTGCCCTGTCACCTTTGCCATTTTCTATGGGTATTAAGCAAGTCACAGGTCCCATCTGCACTGAGGAGACAAGGATTTGAATACCAGGAGAAGCGGAACACTGGGGCCTCCTCGAAGTCCAGCCACCACAACCCGGTGGTTATCGCATACCTATGATAAGCACTGCCATTCCTTCATTTCCCTCCTTCTCAGCTATCCATACATGTGCATCTTGATAACACATGTAGCATGACTTGATGAGGAGGGCCACACAAGGATAAGCCATGAGTATGTTGGTAGGCACAATACTTCGGTCTTTATGTGTTTAAGTCTTCATTGGGCTGGCCCACCAATGCCTTCAGATCTCAGCTCCAATGTCATCTCCAGAGAAAGTAGTTAGGAACTCTCTCCTCCCATCACCACTACTAGTACTTGGTCACTGCATCCTGTGTGGCCATCACTACTGCATCTTCATAGAGCCCAGGACAATGCAGGTACTGACCACTGATGAAGTCATTACAGGGGATGATGGATCAGAAGTCTGTGCTGTGTTCTGTGCCACGGAGTACGTTGAGCCTGTGAGTATGTATGAGCAGAAGAGTGACACGGGGTAGCCGGGTTTCCAGATGACTTTGTGGTTGGCGGCTGCTGGACAGTGACACATGAATGGACAGCTCACTCTCAGAGTTCCTGCCAGTCTTGTCTGTGTTCTCCATCTCTCTAGCACCCAAAGATTTCCAGCTATCCACCTTTCACCAGCCAGGGAAAAGCTCATTTGGAGGGAGATGTTAGAGACTAACTGTGATCTTACAGAGAAATTTTGTACTTTGAAAGTCAATGTTTAAACCAGGCGTGATGGAGCGCACTTGTAATCCCAGTACATGGGAGGCTGAGACAGGAGGATTGTGGGTTCTCATCTAGCCTCAACTACCTAATGAGGCCTTATGCAACTTAGTGAGATCCTGTTTTAAAATAAAGAATAAAAAGTAGGGCTGGGAGTATAGCTCATGCCCCTGGCCATCCCCAATTTAAAAAAAAAAGGTCGGCGGTTAGCCCTAGCCACTGGCTTGAGCTCGGAGGTGCTGCATGACCTCAGGTAGGTCTCTTCGTATCTCTAAGCCTAAGTTTCTTCTGTAAAATGAGGGTCTTGGACTAGATGATGATCTGAGCTCATTATACTTGTTTCTGATCTATAGGTTGGGCATTGTGAGATATATACTGGGATAAACACAAATGGAAGTCAGAAAGACTTCCGTCTAGTAGTTTGCCATAGAGTATAAACTGGGAGCGAGGTACTGTGGTTTACGCCTATAATCTCAGTATTTAGAAGGATCACAGGTTTGAGACCAACCTCAGCAATGTAGCAAGACTCTCAACAACCTTGCAAGACTCTGTTTCAAAATAAACAATTAAAAAAGCTAGGGGGAGGTAGAATGCCCTGGGTTTCAATTCCAAGTACCACACATACACACATTAAAAAAATATAAATAGGGAGCTTTGGTATTGTTTCATGGTTAGACTGCCATACAAGTTGCACCTCTATTTAAACTCCTGTTTGACTGGGTGCACATTCCCCTTCTCTCAGCCGTTCCCCATGCACACAAGCATAGCATTCTTTTTTCTGGAAGTGCAGATGACTTCCCTTCTAAAACTTCAGCGGATTTGTATTCTGCTAAATTGAAATATTGCTTGTAGAACTCAGGACAGGGTGATGGAGCACAGTGGTAGTCTTCTCAGAGCACCTCAGGATAATCAATCTTTTTCAAGATCAGCAGGCATGAAGTGTGACGGTGCTCAAGTGTTTGGATCTGACACAGCTGACTTAGTGGAGTCTCTGCTTTAGGAGGATAACATATCATACCTTAACTGTGGGACCGATAGGATGCATCGTGTGGTCCTACATGCCCACAGGTGCTGACCGTGCAGGTGTTCCGAGTGTGAACGTTCTGCAGGCTTCCTTTCCTCTTGTTTCCTAATCTGTCTCTTTCTTAGCCCCAACTCTAGTCACCTTTTCTCCCCCAAATCTGTGAGATGTATAATTTCAAGTTCTGTATTCAAAGCACAAATATAAAGATCACATTTAAATTTCATCTTCTTTTTTATTTTCATCTTCTTTTATTTTCATCTTTATTTTATCTTCTTTTTTATTTTCTTTTCTTTTTTCTTTTTTTTTTTTTTTTGGTGGTACTGGGGTTCCTGGAAACCCTTCTACCTCCGGGCTACACTCCCAGACCTATTTTATATTTTTTTATTTGGAAACAGGGGCTCTTAAGCCAGCAAGCCTGCCTTCAAACCTGTGCTATCCTCCTGTCTCTGCCTCCCAAGTGCGGGGATTATATTGCATTCACAACAAAAAAAATTTCAGTAAATAATGTTAGACATTAACCAAGTTTTGCTCAAAAACACAAGTCATTTCATGAAGACTAGGAGGCCCATCCGATGTTTTCCAGACAACAACGACAACACTCTTCCCAGGACTTGGTGTAGAAAGGGACTAAGGGCATCTGGACCTTCCCTCACCTTCAGTTTTGCTGTCTATGAACTAGAGTGGCAGTGTTGGAGAGCAGATTGTGACCAGAGGCTGTTACCCACTCGATTGTGAAAGACTTACGTGAATATTTACCTAATCCACCTAAACTCAGTTAACTCACACGAAAAACAGATATGGCAGCACTCAGATGTGATTTGAGGCAAAGACAGCACCAGCTGACAGGCTTAGCTCAACGCGGGTCCATTCTGAGCCCTTCACTAACTGGGGAGCTGCTAATGGTAAGATATAAATATTCAAACACAGACATCTCCAGAGGGTACCAAGGCTATCTATTTGGTAGGACAAGATGTTAGAATTTCTTCTGAAAGAAATTTATTGGTTATGGATTAACTCACGGTCTCTGTCAGTCTCTGTGTCAGACAGCCCAAATGGCCTGGGAGGAAGAAGGAAGTCATCTTGAGGAAAGAGTGGGCCCCTTGCAGCAGGCGTCTCCAGCAGGGTCCTTGCACTGGGTCATGTCAGTGTGTTCTGATGACTTAGTGTGAGTGCGGTTAAATAAGTTTGCCAAAATTACCCAGTTTAAGCAAAACTAAGCAGACATATGTCTACTTCATTATAAATTAAATATTTGTCCTCCACTTAAAAAATATATCAAAAATACTATAAAAATTATAACAGGTCTCAGATTTTAGCCTCCTGGCACACTCATGGTTGCTGGCAGAAGACACAAGGTCTCCCTGGGTCAGAGACAAAGAACTTTATTATTCATAGCACAACAAGCAGCATATACTTCATGTTTGTTTGGCTACCCTTGCCCCAAGTCCAGAGGACCAATGTGGACAGCCAAAGTGGATATTATACAGTCTGTTTTTGTCAAAGCTAAAAATTTCTGAGTGAAGGAAACTCAAATCTTTTTTAATAGGACTGCTAGAAAACCTCTCCAACTGTTGCCCCAGAGAAAGAGGGTATCTTTATGATGTTGTACAGCAAACAATCCTGCTATCTGCTCCAGAGGAGTGCCTATTTCTAGATTTCAAGGCTTTTTGCTATGCAAACATCTTTGCAAAGATCATCCACAGTACAAGTTGTCAGTCTCTACTCACCAGACATGTAGAGAGAGAAGAAACTTAGGAAGAATTGTCTCCCAGCAGAGACTGTGTACTAATGAAGTGCCATTGACAAATAAGATAAGGCTTGAGCTTCCTTTAGGATTGAGCAAGACCTTCTATAAGACAAAAGCAATGATAATCTAATCAAATCTAGCAAGAGGTCAGCTAAAAAATGTGGAGGTTCTAAAAGACTGAATCTGAAACACAGGTTTATATCTACTATAAAACTTTAATGTAATTATAGATATTATTTTACCTTAAAACATTAACAAATAACAACAGCACACTTATATACCTTATAAATAAAATACACAGAAGTAAAGAAATAAAATTGGGGGTGAGAATATAGTTCAGTAGTAAAGTGCTTGCCTAGCATTCACAAGTCCCTTGACTAAAGGCTCAGTACTGAGGGGAGCAAAAAAAAAGGAGAAAACGGATTAAGGGGGTGGCAGTCTGTGCTCAGTTTGTTTCACACTGGGAGATATGCATTCAAAAGCATCATGATCCCCACTCTAGAGACCCCAGTGACATGATGTTCTGGGACTTGGAAGGATTCCAGGATGGAAAAGACATTGGTATAATTCTCTTCACTAGTAATAGCAAATGTACAACCCTAAGAGGTTCAACATGACAATTTTTTGAGGGGTTATAGAACATCTTTTATCTCCAATAAGAGCTAGAAGTCATCCCTAATCCCTTGACTGCCTCTTGAATTAGATTCAATTGGCTAAAAAGACTTGAACTTCCCCCAAATTGCTTGAAACCAGATTCCCCAGGGGTCTAAACTTTAGGCTGAATGAGACACTCCACCTGCTGAGGGAAGCCAAGACATTCATGGTAGAGTAAGGCCTTGGATGATTAAGATTGTATACCTCTTCCTAGGTTTCCCTAACCTCCAGTTTGTTTGATTTCATTCAAATAGGGAAAAGTGAGTCACAGTGGGAGGAGCAACAGGGTGCTGCTGGAGGACGTTCTGGTTATCAGTGAGGGTGCAGCTCTGCCTTGCCTTCCAGAGAAGTTGTCCTGGGTTTCGTTTCTTTTCTTCTTCTTCTTTCAGTACTGGGGATGGAACCCAGGGGCATTCTACTTCCAAGCTACACCCCCAGCCAACAGGTTCTCACTGAGTTGCAAAGGGCCTCAATAAGTAGCTGAGGCTGTCCACAAACTGAGATCCTCCTGTTTCAGCCTCCCAAATGCTGAGATTACAAGTGTGTGCCACCAACCCGGCTGGTCCTGGGTTTCTTTATCTTCTTTGCATGCACCCATTTGTGAAGCGGCTCCTCACAGCCCCTCTTGCTCTCCCAGGCATTGTCACTGGTTCTGGCAATCCCTCCACCAAGAGCCTGAGCAAATTAATTGATCCTGTGCAGAGCCCCAGGAGTCCATCTGCACCACTGTCTGGTGCAGAGACACCTAGGGGAGCACAAAGGGGTCATGCTTGGCTTATTTGAATAACTAGGAAATGGTCCTGGTGTTGACCTAGAAGACATGCCCTTCATTTTTTAGTCAAAGAGTTAGGGTTCACTGAAGCCTGGCTACCTGTCCAGTATTGACAATCTCCCAATCCCCCCAAAGTATGTTCACTATCAGTAGTATACTCATTAAAATGTGTGCTGAAAGGTGTATTTTTGCTGTTCAAATTGCAGGTCAAATATGGTAGGAAAAGATGTTTACTGTGTTGTTTATAATTCTCTGTCTCCAGATAAATGTGGTTTCCACTTTCTATTTGTGCCAGCTGTGGCTGAGTTATCGAAACACCCAGATGCTGAGAAAGAGGAGCCCTTTTGAACTTGCTGGAGTCATGTTATTCTTTCACCTTGCTTCTTCTCCTGAGACAAATATCTCTCAGTATCTACACTTGAGGTTTTGGTGTTTTCTTTTCAGTTTTAAAGTATAAATAATTGAAATATTAAGTGATGCTATGTTAAAAACAGCCTGGCACTGAAAGACTGTAATCATACCACAGCTCACATCCCTTCTGCTATGTAGATATAATACACCTTTCATTAACAGAATAACTTGTACTTTATACTACATAGATCCTTGAAAACAGATTATAAACTATGTTCATTAATTCTACAAAATGTTAGGGTTGTAATCCTTCATTCCCAATAAGTAGCCAATGCACAGATTTTGAGGCCCTAAAATCATAGGTTGAATATTGCTCATCTCTTGCTTACAGTGTGTCCTTGGATTGATTACACTGCCTCTCTGTGCCTTGGATAACCTCATCTGTTCACCTGGGCTGATGCTTTTCAAAAATCGAGACAATCATATGCCATGTGATAGGTGCTTCAAAAAACACTATTTGTTCTTCCCTTGCTTCTTCTTTTATGGAGCAGATAAGAAGGCTGAAAATCTTCAAAGCTATTTGAATTATTATTGGATTGTTATTACTCAGTGTTCCTCCTCCTTTTCTTCCTCCTCCTCCTCCTTCATGCTAGAGATTAAACCCAGGGATATTCTACCTACAAGCTATACCTCCAGCTCTAGTTATATATGTATGTATGTATATATGTATTTACTTGTTGTTGAAACAGGGTCTCACTAAATTGCAGAGACTGTCCTAGAACCTGCAATCCTCCTTCAGATCTAATCTGTCTCTTTTCTGCGTGATTTGAAGGTGAACTGGGAAGTCATGGCGTACTCACAAACATCTCCTCATGTCCTACCAAGAATGGCTGATATTCCACCACTGGAGATTTAACCCAAAGGTCTTTGGCGTCTCCTTTGGAAAGGACTCACTTAAATAGCTTCCAAGATAAAGATTTTATGCAGTTGAAAATCAGCTAAAGGAGAATGCAATGTAGTGATGTTGAGAAAGAGCCACTCAAAATCGTAGGGGGACTCAAAATACATTTTGAGACTTCAATGATTTTCCCCCAAAGAACTCAGATGTGCGCATTTGACCCAGTGGATCATTTTGATAGTCTTCACTGAAAAGCAAATCTTTGTTAGGGAGGAAGTGTGCTCTTAAGACCTGATAACATGTCCAGGGGCCTTCCAGGAGCAGCTTTATGTTAGTCAAGCTTGACAGGGGAGCCTAGGCTGCAAGTTCCCAAGAGTGTGTGCATATATTTTGTCTTTTTAAGATATTAGCTGGGCAAGCTAGTCCCCCAGCCCAGCACCTTTGGTGGCTAAAGGACTGTGCTTGTCCTCAAGTTCCAGCACAGAGTCAAGTGGACACTGTATCTCTTACATCTGGATTATATACCAGTTGTTGGCTAGACCTGAAGATATGCTAGAGGCCAGAACCAACAACACCCTGGAAATGTTCCCAGAGACACATTTCTATCAGAGCCAAGAAAAAACACAAGAGATTCATTTCAAACTTATTAATAACTGTCATGTTTCTGTCAGGGCAATGGCACAGCCTGTTTGGGGACTTGTTACCTTAAGTTCTCCACAATAAGCTGGATGCCGAGATGACCTAGGGCCACGATTCCAAACAGGGCTGCACATTAGGGCACCATGTGGCTGTTGAGTAAATATAGATCCCAAGGCCTGCTACTGGAGAGTCCCATTGAAGAAGAGGTCCAGGGAATCTCTGTTTTAAAAATCCTTCCCAGCTGGGTGTGGTGGTGCATGCTTGTAATCCCTGTGCTTGGGAGGCCAAGACAGGATGATCGCACAGGTTCGAAGCCAGCCTCAGCTACTTAGTGAGGCTTTCAGCAACTTAGTGAGACCCTGTTTCCAAATAAAATATAAAAACGGTCTGGGAATATAGCCCGGAGGTAGAAAGCCATATGTGTACCAGCCAAAAGACCAGTCCCTGAAGTAACTCTGATACCCTTACCTCCGATACCTTTTGTTTATTTTGACTTTACCCTGACCTCAATTAAATACTTTTTGGAACAAGCTGGGGAATAAACATGGAAATAAAGGTTCCTTCCCTACATCAAAGGGTGGGGACCTGACAGTCAACCCTGAGAAGGAGGTCAGTATACAGCACTCTGACCAAGGAGGGACCCTGGGGCCAGCACTTCTGTGGAAGGGAGTAAAAATAAGGATTGTTTAGAGGAAAAGGTCAAGAGCCATGTTGAAGTCTCAGGGAAAGCCACAGGGACCTCTCAGTGAGCTCTGGATTGCCTCCTTGAGTTGTACCCAATTGGGGCAGGGGGCTAAGCCTTCAAATACATGTGTTGATTGGTCACTGAAGGTAGGTGGCCCATGGAAAGAGGTGTAACCTTGCCCAAGCAGTTTTTCTTAGCAAGGCAATCCCCAGAGAGGACCGGCGACTGAGGGAGCTGCCTTCTGAGAGCTCCCGGCTTCCAAGGGGAGGGTCCCTTTTAGGTAAGGGGATCTGGGTAGAAGGGTACGGCATTGCCCATGCTGGGTTATAGCTTTAATATGATTCAGTTTGTGTATCATTCCTTCTGAACCATGCTAGGCTACGAAGAAATCTAGCCTCCTCTGCTGTCCAATAAACTCATGGTCTATAGAGAGTCCTAGGTACAAGAAGGGGTCAGGAGCTAGTAGATTTCCCCATCTGAGAGACACTGAATGAGCAATCTACATGTGGGGGTAAAGTGACTAACTGTACTGAGCATTTGACCCGTTGGTTGTGTAGAAGAGAAAGAAGTTCTATTGCTAGGGCATTGTGCTAATGGAAAAAAAATGTGTATGTATGATGCCCACATAGGCCAAGGAGATTGTCTTCTCTTCATTATATCATGGGGGTGAGCATACATTAGCAGATAATCTGAAGTGAAAGATAATATCCATTCCCTGAATCACATCATAGAGCAAAACAGTGGCCCCACTACCACTTCTATCCTGTGCCCACTAAACACATCCCACCCCTAGCCCATGCTACCTCCACAAAGAGCTGGGCTCCCACCAGCTAAATATCTCTGATTAATCATGAGGAGGTTCATTATGACTGAAAATAATGTCATCAAGTCTGGATCCCAGATATTTGATTGTGATGATTTTTATATGCCTCTGCCAGGTTTCACAGTGGTTAGATTCCCCTAATCCCTCAGTAATTATTAGAGTTGTCTAGGAGAAAAAAAAAGCCCACCACATTCTTTTGATGAGAATGATTGTTTGGTATTCCTGTTTATTTATTCACTCGTAATGAGCAGGAGACACTTGGTGAGCTTGTTCTGTTCCTCCATCAGATTCCTTTACGCATAAATTATTTGATGGTGAGATTTATGCTCAAAGAATAATGAGGTAAACAGGAGCAAAGGGAATAATTTAAAAGCAATTCATAATAAGAAAGTGATCACATACATACCGAAAGCTCAGAGAACCCCATACTGTTGCTTAGTTCTGTTTTGAAGTTAGGTCAAAGTAAAATTTAATCTCAGGGACCAATTCTCCAATGAAACCCCAAAATGCTTTCTCTTGCTTTAACCATGTTGCAACTTAAGACCTGGCTGTTCAGAAAGAAAAATAGTGTGTAGATTCATTAAGAATACTTTGGCTTACTTTTGTTTTCTAAATTAATGAAGTGTGTGTGTGTGTGTGTGTGTGTGTGTGTGTGTGTGTTTAAAGTTTCTTCCTTGAACAAAGAGATTTATTTCATCATTAACCCAAACTCCATTTGGTTTGCCAAATGTCTTAAAATAATTTACAAAAACTTAAAGAGAGCCAGGGAGCCAGGTATGGAATACTATTCATATGCAAGGACTTTTGATCAAAACGAAAGGCATTACTTAAACTATGAACAAATAATTTTGTGACTAGAATTATAAACAGAAATACAATTTGCTAATGGCTTGTCCCAGAAGTGCTATCTCACTCCTTTTACCTGGTTATTAATCTGGAACATAGAAATAATCTATCAGATCTTCATTTAGAAATCGGACAAAGCTTCTTCTGCTATCTGAATAGATAGAATGTAGAACTATCTATCAGAGGTTCCCCATATTATTTGGCCTACCATACTCTTTCCAGAAAAAAAATATTCAGTGCTGCACCAGAAATCTATCTTCTTTAAGTGAATCAACAGAAATATCCAGGGACAAATTTCTATTGTTCCATGCATCTTTATTTTATCCCAGCCCCTTACCCACCCACTTTGGGAACCAACGTCAGATAATCAATGATGACCGAGAGGCATATCTTTAGGGACAAGTTTCAGTCCTATATGTATGTATGTATAAATGTGTGTGTATGAAATTTTTAATGACTCTTGTAACTAAAATAGATTGATAAAATTTGAAAATTATAGACTAAGATAGGAGGAATAGTTCTATAGCTTTTCAGTACCACCTAAAAACATCTGGGCTACAAACTTAGGTCTCTACCCTCTTTTGACCCTCCATGTTTGCCTGATAAATATCTCTATCTGATGTTCCTGTGGGCACCAAAACTAAATTCTGTCCAAATTGATTCTGTCACCTTATTCCACCCTCTAACTACTTCACCTCCTGTAATTCTTTTTCTCTTTTGGTGGTGTTGGGGATTGAACCCAGCATTCTGCCTTTGAGCTACACTCCCAGCTGTATGTTATTTTTTATTTTGAAACAGTACTTCACTAAGTTGCATAGAGCCTTGCTAAATTACTGCACCTTGCTAAATTAGTTAAATTAGGATGCTAATCTGCCATCCTCTTGTCTCAGCTTCCCAAGTACTGGGATTACAGGTGTACACCATCACACCCAGATCCATGATTATTAGTAAATAGAAACTTCATATAGATTCCCAATCTAGAGTCCTTGAAAGCATCTTTGACCTTTTTTTGTTAATCATTCCCATATATAGTTGATAATTAGATTTTGTTGACTCCATCTCCTCAATGTCTGTTTTATGGTACATGTTGGAAATAGAATAATAAACAGAAGAAAGATTATTGTTTTGTCAAAAAAAATCTTAACTGAAAGTCCAACTTCAAAAGGAAACAGGGGAAATTGAGAGACTGTTGTCAATGGTGAGCTCTTGAATCCATATACAATATTACTTTTTTGTGGTACTGGGGATGGAATCCAGGGGCATTCTACTTCTTAGCTATACCTCCAGCCCTATTTTTTATTATTTGTTTTTGAAACAAGATATCATTAGGACTTCTGGGAAGATGGCGACTGAGAAAAGTGGGGCTTAAGAGCCCCGCTAACAACCAATCTCCATTACCACAAAATTAGTGCCTTTCATAGCCAGAAAACACCATCACCAGAGAAACAAAAAAATCACCAGGCTCCAGAGAGAAGGGGACTCAGAACAAAGCTCAGAGCCATAGAGGAGGTACGCCGGCCTCATGCCTGAGGACGCGGCAGCAGCGCCTTACTGCCGGCAGCAGCGGCGAGTTCACTGGATGGCTATGGCTACAGACCAACGCACTCAACAGCCCACCAGGCTCCAGAGAGAAGTGGCAGACAGCGAGCTGAGGGACTCAGAGCGGAGCTCAAAACCAGAGAAGAAATACGCCAGCCTCACGGCGAGGGTGTGACAGCAGCACCATATTGCCACCAGCGGCAGCAGCAGCAAATTCACCGGGTCCACTACAGCTCCATCTGCGTACTCAACAACAGTGAGTCAAATTGCAGGCCCCAGAGGAGAAATCCCAGTACTGCACTCCCAGGGACTTGACCCAGTGGGGGAGTGGCGATGGCAGAGATATCACACCATAGGAGAACGCCCAACCTGGCACCCCCCACAGTCTAAAGCAGCCTCTATCGACTCCCTGGGTCTGAGACTCTGTGATACAACCCAGTAAAGGAGTAGTGGGGACTGAGATACCACAGACTCGAGATCCAGAGCACCTTAAGTGAAGTCATAGTGACCCAAGGAAAGAACCCAGAGAAGGCACAAACTTCCGAAATCATGGGAAAGAGGAATAACACTGGAGCAATGAATGCCCACAACCCCACAACATCAGAACCCGATAAAACAGAAATTCAGAGATTTCTAGAAGATCAAATCAGGAAAATAACTGTAGAAATAATAGAGGTGTTTCGAAAAGAATTCAGAGAGAGCCAAAAAGAGATAAAGGATGCAATTAATGAAGTAAAGGCCTCAATTCAAAGTACAAACAACCGATTAGATCACATGGAGAATAGAATCTCGCTCTTAGAAGATGATCAATCCAAAAATGAACGCATCGCTTCTAATCTAGAAAAAAAAAATATCCGACAGCAGGAATCTGACATTGAAGAAATATGGGCCCATTTTAAGAGAGCTAACCTAAGAATAATTGGAATAGAGGAGGGAAAAGAAGGTGAAACCAAAGGGATTGACAATCTCTTCAAGGAAGTAATAGCAGAAAATTTTCCAAAAATAGAGCAAGAGGTCAATACACAGGTCCAGGAAACTTATAGAACTCCCTTTAGACAGGATCGGAGAAGAGGATCCCCACGCCACATAATTGTCAAAATGACCAATGTGGAAGCCAAGCAGAGAATCTTAAAGGCAACAAAAACAAAGGGCCAAGTGACATTCAGAGGCAAACCAATTAGAATCACTCCAGACTTCCCAAATCAAGTCATGAGAGCCAGAAGGGCTTGGAGTAACATATTCCAAACTCTGAAAGAAAACAACTTCCAGCCAAAAATTTCCTACCCAGCAAAACTTTCTATCAAATTAGATGGAGAAATAAGAAGCTTCCGTAACAAACAGAAACTGAAGGAATTTATGTCTTCAAAACCAGCACTAGAGAAAATACTCAAAGAGATTAACTACAAAGAAGAATTAAGTAGCACACTCCAGAACCAGAGAAACAAGATTTCCCATCCAACAGACAACTAAGATTGGTTATCTGTGGAGATTCATTATTTATGTTAGTCTTTTACCTATCTCTACATTGTATTGTTTGCCTTTATTGTTGTTAATTTTTAGGATTTCTAGTTGGAATATTAATATACCTTCAGATATAGCATTTGGAAATATTTTATCCAATTCTATTAGTAACTTTTAACTCTGTTTACATTGTCTTTGGATATACAATATTTTTTTATTTTTTAGGGAGTTTGTATACCCTTCTGTTGCCTGTGCCATTGAAATCATATCCAAGAAATCACTGCCAATTTCAATGTTGTGAGGTTTTATGACCCAGATTTTCTTCTAAAAGTTTATAGTATTAAGATTTATATTTAGGTCTTTTATCTATTTTGAGTTAATACTTGTATATGGGATTAGGTAAGGGTCCAATTTTATTATTTTCCATGTAATTATTATTTTTCAACAATATTTAGTTAAAAGATTATTATTTCTACCACCAAATGTTCGTGGAAACCTTGTCAAAAATAACTTGACAATATAGGGAAGAATTTATCTCTAGGCTTTTATTTAACTCCAATGGTTTCTATATATGCCTTTAGAACAGTACTACACTGTTTCAATTATTGTAGCTTTATATGGTTTGAAATCAGAAAATATATATCTTCTCGCTTTGTTCTTTTTCGAGATCGTTTTGGGTATCTAGAGTCCATATTCCATATTAGGATAGATTTTTTCTGAAAAATAAATATATGATAGTTTCACCTAAAAAAAAAAGAAAAAAATTATTCTCTGGTAAGAAAGAAAGCAAAAAGAAATATTGAAATGTTATCTCTAAGTTATCAAAAGCTTGGTATCAGACAAATAAACTGTTATGTGAGATTATAATTTTTAATTTTGGATAAATTGCTATAATACTAGATGTCAACCACTAAGCCAAGCATGGGAAGGGAATGGGGAGGGAATGGGGTGGGGATTGGGTGGGGGCTGACTGGGCGATGTGTGCATGTATGTCTACAAAAGTTTTTTTGTATCCCACTATGATGTATGAATACAGTGCACCAATAAAAAATTTTAAAAAAGATATCATTAAATTGC